>NC_132871.1:33303000-33955250 GCF_048164855.1 Canis lupus baileyi | reverse complement strand
AGCCAGAGGACCCAGCGTCCCCACCCGCATCCCGCCCATCAGCACGGAGACTCAGGGAGCAGCACAGTGCTGCCCACTGGAGGCCAGAGGCTCTGACGCCCACCCTGCCTCTGACCCCACAGGTGCATCTCCCAGGCAGATGTGCACCTGAGAATCAGTGCCAAGACCCATTCTGAGACCCTGCACAGACCATTCGCTGCCACCAAGTTGTTGGACCACAGAGGCTGCAGAGCTTCAGCTCTGCCTGGAAAGTACGGACTAGATTCCTTTGTACTTTGTGCTTTATTTTCATTTATTTTCTTTGATTCTTTTTTATTAATTGCCTTATTTTAATTTTTCTGTATGTACTGTATATATTTCTTATTTTTACTTTCATGGTACTTTAATTGTTTTTCTTACTTTGGGATTTAGCATCTTTAACAAGCAGGCAAAAATAATCTGGTGGGTTTTTTTTGGGGGGGGAGGGCAGTTGTTATTGTTTTTCTTGGTTTTTCTTTTTCTTCCTTCTTTCTTTTCTGGAAAAAATAATGAGATGGAGAAATTCACCTGCATAAAATAACATGAGGTTCTACTCACAGCCAGGAAGTTCATCAATACACATATATGATTTCTAACTACAGTTTAAAACAATGATTATAAAGACAGCAGCTGGGCTAGAAAAAGAGCACAGAAGACAACTAGAGAAACCTTTACTGTAGAAATAAAAGAACTAAAATCTAGTCAGGCCAATGTTAAAAATGCTATAACTGAGATGCAGTGCCAAGTGGAAGCCTTCAAAACAAGAAAGGTTATGGACCACAAGACAGACGTAGGGAAGTCAGCCACTTATTAAAACAATAATATTCATATCATGGGAGACTCAGAAGATGAAGAGATAGAAAAGGTGGGACTTGCTCAGACATTAGAAATGACAAATACCCACCATTTGCTTCAAAGTGGATGGAACTGGAAGGTATTATGCTGAGTGAAGTAAGTCAATCGGAGAAGGACAAACATTGCATGTTCTCATTCACTTGGGGAATATAAATAAGAGTGAAAGGGAATATAAGGGAACGGAGAAGAAATGTGTCGGAAATATCAGAAAGGGAGACAGAACATAAAGACTCCTAACTCTGGGAAATGAACTAGGGGTGATGGAAGGGGAGGAGGACAGGGGTGGGTGTGAATGGATGACAGGTACTGACAGGCTGAGCACTGTGTGTTGTTCTGTATGTGGGCAAATTGAACACCAATAAAAATAAATTTATTATTAAAAAAAAAGAAAAAGAAAGAAAAAGTGGCATCTGGTTGGCTCAGTCAGTTAAGCTTCTGCCTTAGGCTCAGATCACGATCCAGGTCCCAAGGCAGGCTCCCTGTTCAGCAGGGAACCTGCTTCTCCCTCTCCATCTGCCCCTCTCGCTCTTGGTGTTTCTCTCCTCTCTCTTTCAAATAAATTAATGATACCTTTAAAAAGAAACAAACAAACAAACCCAGAAGGACAAAAATCTCCCATGTAGAAGAATTTCAAAGAAGTTGTGCAGACATTCCACCCTCAAGTTGATTAGCATAGCTTCCCACTCTTATTTCCGGAATACACATAGTAACTTCTTCTACAAAATATAATATGAAAATCAGTATATAAAATTGATACAATAATAATAATAATAATAATAATAATAATAATAAGAATCATCACTTTACTATGGAGAAGCTGACAAACACGACCTCAGCAAGATGATCAGATCGATACGAAGACTGATAAATCATGCTGATAATATCTATCCTTTATATGATATAATGAAAATGGCAGTATATCTCTGTATATAATCCATAAAAAGAGTTTAATCATGAGATAAACAACAGACATTTCCCAACTGAGGTAAATTTTACAAAATACTCTACTTCTCAAAGTATTCCAGTTCAATGATAACAAGGAAAGGCTGAAAGACTGTCACAATCTAGAGGAGCCTAAGAAAACATGAGTACAAATGGAATGTGATATGAGGGATGGTAATTTAGCAAAAACTAAGGAAATCTGAATAAAGTATGGTCTTTGGTTAATGAGAATATTTTAATATTGATTCAAGGCTAATATTTGTACCTTCCTAATATACCACCACCATCATATCCCTACCCCACAACATCCACCCCCACACCATCGGCCCCCAGCAAGGACCCAGTGTAGCTGCCCCCTGTGGGACATGCTCAGCCTCCCTGGGGTTCTCTGGATACCCTGCTCCCATCAGAAGCCCAATTGTCCCATAGAGAACCCAGAGGTTGCAGGGAGGAAGGAAGGCAGCGATCCTCGAAAGGCTGGGGGTAGGTGAGTGGTGCAGAGGACACATTGGGCCCTGCCCTCGCCCACTGTCCATCCTGGAAGGCGGCACACCCTGCACAGGACACCAGCTCCTACCCCAGAGGGACCTGGGCTGACCTGGCTCTGCGCTCTGTGGGAGCTAGGTTGATTTGAGCCCCTCCCAGGCCCAACACAAAGACTAATGGGATCCAGGTCCCCATGGTCCTGGCCAGCCCTGGATTCTGGCCCCAGGCTGAGCGAGCCCTCTCACAGGTGGATGTGGCCTCCTGAGCCCTGGGCATGCCCCACAGATCCAGGTCATTAACCTAGGGCAAGCCGGGGGATCCCAGGATACCCCAGGGTGGGGAGTGGATGGATAGGCCGGTTGGCCCCACCCAACCCCACACCAGGAGGCAGGCTCTTCCAGGTATTGGGGCCCCAGAGGGCCCAAGGCAGGTGTCCAGCTGCCCTGCGGGTCCCAGTACAGGAGCCCATGAGCTGCAGGTCCAGGTCATCTCTGCTGTCCTCAGAACAGTCACTCAGGCTGAAATCTCAGGACACACGCCCCCACCCGGAGTCCACACATGTTCCCACAATGTGGACTCTAGCACCCGCCCCTCCACACCGTGTGATTCTTGCCCTCCACTAAAGGACAGAAAGGTCTCCCTCCCCAGGGGAAGGCGCGCATTAGACTCTGAGCCCCTTTGCTGTAGAAAGTCAATAAAGTGTTGTGCGAAAATGCACAGCCAGCCCGTTTCTGTGTCTCCCAGAACTCTGTGCATGGGGCGTGGAGAGACACCCAGAGAGGAGGAAGGGGCACCATCCAGGCCCCAAACAGCCCCTGCAGGGGTGCCGCCAGGTACACAGAGCTGACGTCCCCACGTGCCATCCAGGGGCAGCCAGACGCCAGGGTCAGGACCCCACAGACTTTGCTTGGACTCAGGCTGTGTCCCCCGGGCCAGGGGGGGCTGAGACAGAGTGACAGCCAGGGAGCCTCAGGTCACCAGGGTCTGTGCACAGCGACCAGGAAGTCTGTGCACCCTCTGTCCTGATGAACCAGGATGGCCGAGTTCCGGGGCACTTATTCCCCTCCCCGTATCCCCGTGCCTGTGTGCCTGGGGCACAGAGAGCCTGTGGGGCGGTCAGTGTGGCCCTGGAAGGGATGTCAGGACACCAGGCCCTGGTGTTTTGCCCAAGATTGTAAATCAGGGAAACCACCAAGGAGCCCACACTGATGGAAACTCCCAAGGGTTTCTTTACAAGCTGGAGCTTGGGTGAAATTGCACCCAACACAGCGCAGCAGGGACGTGGATCCCGAGAATAAGAGGCATAGCAGCTTTATAGGGGCCAGTGGCTCATGGATTATGCAGAAAGTTGCACAGTCATGCTGGTCCACACGCAGGTGGCCAATTGAATTACACCTGACCAAATAGTATCCACTTGAGCTGGCCTATTACTTTGGTCAGAATCGTCGCACAGTTTTGGGGGGCATAAAGCAGGGTTACATTGTTATGAGCAGATTTCCGAATAGGGTGTGCCCAGCGGCCTGACTAGGGTGGGGCAGCGCCTTAAGCAAAATAAGCTCATGTGAGTGTCATAGGGGAGGAGGCCGGTGTAGCACAAAATGGAATCAGTCCTGCTCTGCTTGTCCAGGGGTAGGGGATTTTTGTTAACTTTCCTGGGTCCCACACTTGCAGCTCACGTACCTGGGCCACCCTCACCAGGTGGACTCAGCCTGCACACCTTGTGGTGATGGATCTCTCATACCAGCGTGTGGAGGGCACCCTCCTCGCCCTAGTGAGTAGGGGCTGGTGAGCATGGGGCTCGCCAGAAGACCTGGCAACACAGGGGACCAAGAACCCCAGCCAACACCCCAACTCGACTCCCACACACAGGCAGCAACAGGGCTTCCCGCCATGGGCAGCTACCTCCTCAGCATCTCCCCCCAGGGCGGCGCTGAGGTCTGGCTCCCTGCTGGAGAGGCATCAGGGAGAAGAGAAACAGCAGGCGCCCAGTGGGACCCCCTGCCGGACATGGGAATTTGGCCAAGTCCGACCTTCCAGCTCAGCTGACTCTCCAGCAGAAAGTCACTGCAGGAGCGAGCCCCCAGTCGGCAAGGAGACCCCAGCTATCTGCCCAGCGCCAGCACCAGAAATGATGTTGTGCCAACCATTTCGGCATTTGGGTGACCCAGCCAGAGGATCAGATACCTGCACGTGATATCTGCATGTGATAGTCACACACACAAAGAAAAACCAACAAAAGTCGGAATCCCCCCAATGTTGTCAAACAGCAGCCGGATGGTTACATATACGACGCTGTGGTCCCCAATAGGATACATGGTAGACGCTATAAACCATGACTAGAGGTACTGGAGGCACGGATATGTGCATGCTGGGTTTCAAAAAAGGACACAGAGAGGCAGGAAGCATCCTACGGAGGGGGTGTCCCTCCTAGGAAAGGACACCAGGTCCCTGTGTAGGCTACAGATGGTGAAATCTGTCCTCCTCTCTTTCAGCTTCTGGTTTTCCTCCTCTTTTGTTCTTCCTAATTCTAGTTTAGCCTCCACCCTGCATCCAAGACAATGACCAAAGAGGCTTCGTTATGACATCGCGTCTAAAAGGAGGCCGAGCACTGGCTACCGGGTTCAAAAGTGGTCATTGCCTAGGTGTATGCTGATCCCTCGAACTTGTGGCTTCACGGCTTTTCTCTCCCTGCAGAATGAGGGGAACCACAGGTCTTACAATGAAAGACGCCCACTTCCACTCGAGCGGGACTATCCCTTGTGGAGGACGTCATCTGGGCCATGTAGTACAAGCGGGGCGATCAAGAATAGTTCGCAGGTGAGACATAAGCAAACACTTACCATTGATGTCATGCTTTATTTGTTCATCCATTTATTATTTGTTAAATATTTTCGTTTCATGTCCTCTCTATACCCAACATGGAGTTCAAACTCACAACCCTGAGATTAAGATCTCCCAACCAGGCCAGCCAGGCACCCCACTGCCATGTTTCATAACTCTTTGCTTCCTTGCCTATCTCTGCATCGAACTGGAACATTGAGTCCTTGACGGGAAGCTTTTGTTACATCCGAATCCTAGAACGTTCTCACTGTATCCCATTCCTAGATTGACATTTACCATTGAATAGCACTTTAAATAAATAGTCAGTAAAATAACAACTACAGTAAAGGAAATTATCAACTTTTCATGTGAGTGGGCCCTGCTCCCTGGGCTCCCAGGGAAGCTACGGTTTCTTTCACATTGATCAGGTCCAAATGACTCCACCACACCTCAGAGCATGGGCTCAGTTTCTGCCCTGACACATGCAAGACCCCTGCTTCAATTAACATGTATCAATCAATCAAAGAGAGCCTGACTGGCTTGGTGTTGTTCGTAAGAATATGGGACTCTTGTTCTTGGGGTAGCAAGTTCTAGCCCCATGTTGGCTGTAGAGATTACAGAAAAATAAAATCTTTAAAACAATCAATCAGTTGATCTTGGGGAGACAGAGCCCCGGATCCCACAAGGGCAGAGAGCCAACTGAGAGTTCTACGCACAATATTATAAGCAGCAGTGCACAAAACCTGAACTTTCAGAAGTCTCCTAGAGTGGGGGACACACCAGCCTTAAGGTGTTCAGGTGGAGAAGTAGGGGGCAGTCCCTGGAGCGACAGGGTGGGCTCAGGATCCCAGGGGTCCCAAGGACAGTGGCGCCAACTGTTCCCAGGCATAGGAGCAGGAACCCGGCTGAGAGCAGCGGGACTCGGCCCAACTGTCTGCACTGTGTGGCCATAAGATGCAAACCCTGTGCAGTCACGGGGCCACGTTCCTGGGACCGGCCAGCAAAGGCCAGGAGTGCGAGGACACCCTCCCTGGCAGGAATAGCACAGGTCTCCACCAGGGCAGCCCCTAAAATTTGGAGTTTTAAAATTCAGTCACTTGTCTGTGTGGAGGCTGAGAAAATTGAGGCCGTTCCACTTTAAGTTCACGGTTAGCATAAGAACTGCCGTCCCAGTACCCTATGAATAAGAGCTAAAATTTACATTACTTCAGTTACAGGAAAAAAAGAAAAAAACAGCTTACAACTTAAGGTCCCAGAAAGCCCCATATTAGAATGAGAACAGAGCTCAATGCCCTTGAAAGCCTCATGTCAAAATGTAAACAGAACTTGAGGAATTCCGCCAGCCCTTCTGGAGGTCCCTGAGACCAGCCCTTAAAACTAAGCTAAAACCCACCTTGGGGTCCAAGTCCCTGCTCCACTGTGTGGGGTATACTTGGACCCAAGCTCGAGTTTGTAAATCAACCCTCGTGTGTTTGCATCGGTCTCGGCTCCTTAGTTGTTTCTCCAATTCAGAATCTTGGGCACAACACCCGCAAGTCCCCTCCCCACCTGGGCTGATCCCCTGTCCCCTCCAACCCAGGGTGACCTTCAGTCACCTCTCGCCCACAGCAGCTCGGCACAGTCCCTCACAGAGGTCTCACGGCCACGGTGGGCACTCTGGCCGTCCCCGGCCTCCCAGGAGAAGAAAGGAGGTTTCGGTAGGACACACTACCATGGTGGCCCCAGGGCTCCCTGCCCAGGATGGCAGCTGGTGACAGGCCGTGGTCTGTGTCCCTGATGCCAGCTCCTCCTCCCCGGTTTTCCTGCAGGAAATGAAGGAGGAGCCCTCGTCTCCTCCAGGGACATCACGCAGATAGACCTGGACATCAACAGGACGTTCGGCAGCCAAATCATGTTTTGGGACTGTTAGAGGGTGGGGTGAGGCTGCTGAGTCAGGGGGTTTCAGGGCCCCGGGGGAGTCCCAAGGGCTTCTGGGTAGGGAACATAGGGCTTAAGAGGCCGGGGGAAGCAACAGCAGCCAGCAAGACACCACTGTATGGTAGGGTGCCGGGGATGACCACCGTGCCCCAACCCCCAGGGCTTCGGGGATGAGGAGGTCACTACGTTGGCACCTCTAGGGGTTTCCATGCGAGCTGAAACCCTAAGGGGTGAGGGACGGCCCCTTGAAAAGCAGGGGGCTCTGGTGGGGCCTGTGGAGGGCAGTAACCGGACCTGGGAGCCAGTCGTCATGGACATGGCTGGAGCAGGACACACATCGATCCGATGAGGGTCGGACGGGTCAGGGTGACACCCACACTTGGTGTTTTATATATATCTAAATTCTATGTATTTAATTTGAGACAATTTGCAATTTGTAAACATACCTAGTATGATGACCCCCAGATAATGCCTCCGGTCCAGCCAGCGCCCTGCATTGACCACACGGGGCCCCCGGGGCAGGTGTCACAGCAAACCCCAGACTGAGGTCGCATTTATCTGTAGACGTATCCGTGCGCATCTGAGAGAATGTGGATGCCCTGTGTCAGCAGGCCCCGCACGCCATCCCCCCTCATTCCCCACCCCCACACCATCCCCCTTCATCATCATCCCCAATGGCATCGAACGTATACCATCCCCCTCACACCCACACAGCACCACACAATCCCCACCCACACCACACCCCCACCATCCCCCCTACACCATACCCCACACTCCACCACCATCATACCCCTCTCCCCACAACATCCACCCCCACACAATCTGCCCCCAGCAAGGACCCAGTGCAGCTGCCCCCTGTGGGACATACTCAGCCTCACCAGGGTTCTCTGGATACCCTGCTCCCATCAGAAGCCCGGGTTTCCCATAGAGTACCCAGGGGTTGCAGGATCGAGGGAAGGCGGGGAACCCCGACAGGTTGGGTGCAGGTGAGTGGTGCAGAAGACCCACTGTGCACTGCCTCAACCCACTGTCCCTCCTGAAGGGCGGGACACCCTGCATAGGACACCAGCCCCTAACCCAGAGGGACATGGGCTGGTCTGGCCCTGGGCTCTGTGGGGGCTGGGGGGATATGAGCCCCCCAGGCCCAAAACAAAGACTAACTGGATCCAACCCCCATGGTCCTGGCCAGCCCTGGATTCTGGCCCCAGGCTGAGAGAGCCCTCCCACAGCTGGATGTGGCCTCTTGGGGCCTGGGCGTGCCCAACACGTGCCTAGGTCGCTGAACTAGGGCAGGCCTGGGGATTCCGGGACACCCCAGGTTGGGGAGAGGGGGGTAGGCTGGTGGGCCCCACCCACACCAACACCAGGGGACAGGCTCCACCAGGTTCTGGGACCCCAGGGGACCCAAGTCCTGGTCCAGCTGTCCTGTGGGGACCCAGCGCAGGAGCCCATGAGCTGTAAGTCCAGGTCAGCTCTGCTGTCCTAAGAACCGTCTCTCAGGCTGAAACCTCAGGACACGTCCCCACCCTGAGTCCAAACATGCTCCCAGGTGGGGGAATACAGCACTAGTCCCCGCCCCACATGTGATTCTTGCCCTCCCATAAAGGACAGAATGGTCTCCCTCCCCAGAGGAAGGCGCGCACACTTGCTCTAAGCCCGTTTGCTGTGGAAAGTCAATAGAGTGCTGTGGTGCAAAAATGCACAGCCAGCCCCTTTCTGTGTCTCCCAGAACTCTGTGCAGAGGGTGAGGAGAGACCCCGAGAGAGGTTGAGGGGGTACATCCACGCCCCAAACAGCCCCTGCAGTGGCGCTGCCAGGCACACCCAGATGACATCCCCACGTGCATTCAAGGGGCGGCCAGACGCCAGGGTCAGGCCCCACAGACTTTACTGGGACTCAGCCGGTGCCCCGCAGGCCAGGAGTGGCTGGGACAGAGTGACAGCCAGGGAGCCTCAGGTCACCAGGGTCTGTGGAAAGTGACCTGGGAGGTCTGTGCTCCCTCTGTCCAGGGGGCCGGGGTTGGCTGTGTTCCGGGGCACTTCCACCCCTCCCCACATCCCTGTGCCTGGGGCACAGAGGGCCTGTGGGGCGGTAGCATGGCCCTGGAAGAGATGTCAGGACAACAGGGCCTTGTGTTGTGCCCAAGATGGCGAATCCGAGAAACCACCAAGGAGCCCACACCGATGCAAACTCCCGAGGGTTTCTTTACAAGCTGGAGCTTGGGTCCAAGGGCACCCAACACAGAGGAGTAGGGACTTGGACCCTGAGACTAAGAGGCGTAGCAGATTTATAGGAGTCAGTGGCCCATGGGAATGCTGAAAGATGCGTAGTCATGTCGGTCCACACGCAGGTGGCCAATTGAATTACACTTTACCCTATAGTATCGACTTGAACTGGCCTATTACTTTGGTCAGAATTGGCGCACAGCTTTGTGGGGCACAAAGCAGGGTTACATTGTTATGAGCCGATTTCGGATTAGGGTGTGCCCAGTGGCTTGAGTCGGGTGGGGCAGCGATTTACACCTCAGCAAGCCATGTGAGGTCATAGGGGAGATGGCAGGTGGAGCACAAAATGGAATCAGTCCTGCTCTGCTTGTCCAAGGGTAATGGATTTTTGTTAAATTTCCTGCGTCCCACACTGCAGCTCACAAACGTGGGCCACCCTCACATGGTGTACTCAGCGTGCACACCACATGGTGCTAGATCTCTCACACCAGGGTGTGGAGGGTACCCTCCTCGTCCTAGTGAGTAGGGGCTGGGTAAGCATGGGGCTCTGCCTGAAGGCCAGGCAACACAGGGGACCAAGGAAACCCAGCCCTGTCCCCACCCAGACTCCCAAACACAGGCAGCCCCAGGACTCCCTGCCATGGGCAGCTGAATCGTCAGGAGCTCCCGCCAGGGCAGCCCCAAGGTCTGGCTCCCTGCTGGAGAGACATCAGGGAGAAGATAAGCAGCCAGCGCATGGCAGGACCCATTGCAGCACATGGGAATATGGCCAAGCCGGACCTTCCAGCTCAGCTGACTCTCCAGCTGAAAGTCACTGCACGAGCGAGCCCTGGGTCTGCTAGGAGAGCCTAGCTACCCGCCCAACACCAGGACCAGAAGTGATGTTGTGCCAACCATTTCGCCATTTGGGTGACCCAGCCAGAGGATCAGATAGCTGCACGTGATAGCGACATGTGATAGAAACACTCACACCCCAAAACCAATTCCAAAGTCGGAATCCCCCCCAATGTTTTCTAACAGCAGCCAGATGGTTACATACACGACGCTGTTGTCCCCAGTAGGAAACATGGAAGACGCAAAAAACCATGACTGCAGAGGTGCTAGAGGCACAGAGATGTGCCTGCTGGTTTCCAACAAGGAGCACAGAGAGGCAGGAAGCATCCTATGGAGGGAGGCCCCTCCTTGGAAAGGACATCATGTTCCTATGAAGGCTACAGAGGGTGAAATCTGTCCTCCTCTCTCTTAGCTTCTGGTTGTCCTCCTAAATGCCATTTTCCTCAATCATAAGACCAAAAATTTATTTTATGTTTTTAAATTTCTTTTTATTGGAGTCCAATTTGTATGAATTCTTCCTTCAGCAAGAGTGTCATTCAGGAGAGAAGGAGAGATCATGAATTCCCAGACAGGCAAAATATAAAGGAGTTCACTTAACCAGTGACCACTTAACCAGTCCAGTAAGGAATTTTAAGAGGGACTCTTCTAGTGGGGGAAAAAAAGAGACCAAAAGCAACAAAGACTAGAAAGGACCAGAGAACGTCACCAGAAACTCCAACTCCTCCTGTAACACAAAGGCACAAGTTCATATCTTTGAATAATCACTCTGAATGCCGATAGACTAAATGTTCCAATCAAAAGATATAGCGTATCAGAGTGGCTTCAACACAGGATCCGGGATGCCTGGGTGGCTCAGGGGTTGAGTATCTGCCTTTGACCCGGGCTGTGATCCTGTAGTCTGGGATTGAGTCCCATATTGGGCTCCTGGTGGGGAGTCTGCTTCTCTCTCTGCCTAATTTTCTGCCTCTCTCTCTGTCTCTCTATCTCTCTCTCATAAATAAAATTGTTATTAAAAAAACAAGATCCATCTGTATGCTGCCTACAAGATGCTCACCTTACACGTATACACACCAGCAGATTGATAGTCAGGAGAGGAAAAATCATCTACAACGCTAATGGATATCAAAAGAAAGCTGGAGGACACATACTTATATCAGACAAACGAGATTTGAAACCAAACCCTGGGGGACACATGCTCAGTGGTTGAGAATCTCCCTTCGATCAGGGTGTGATCCTGGGATCCCAGGATCGAGTCCCACATCGGCCTCCCTTAGGGGAGCCTGCCTCTCCCTCTGCCTATGTTTCTGTCTCTGCTTCTCTGTGTATCTCTCATGAATAAATAAATAAAATATTTAAATCTCAAAAAGAAAGAACAAATACTGTAAGAAGAGATGAAGAAGAACATTATTTCATAATTAAAAAGACTATCAAGATCAAACAACTAAATATTTATGCTGCCAACATGGGAGTACCTAAATATAGAAACCAATTAGCAACAAACGTACAGGAACTCACAGAGGATTTCAACACCCACTTATGGCAATGGACCGATCGTCTATGCAGAAAATCAACAAGGGAACAATAGCCTTGACACACTGGACCACAGGGACTCAACAGATATAGTTAGAATATTAGATCCGAAAGCAGACTACACATTCCGTTCAATTGCATATGGGACATTCTCCAGAACAGATCATATCAGGGCCCACAAATTAGCCCTCAACAGGTACAACCAGTACAAGAAGGTTGATATCACACCATGTACATTTTCGGACCAAGGCGCTATGAAACTGGAAGTCGACAGTAAGAAAAAAATTGGACAGACCAAAAGAACTTGGAGTTTATGATCATCCTACTAGAGAATGAATGGAGCAACCAGAAAATTAAAGAGGATATTTAAAACAAATGAAAATGAAAACATGTTTCTCCAAACCTCTGGGATGTAGCAAAGGCAGTCCTAAGAGGGAAATACATAGCAATACAGGCCTACCTCAAGAAACAAGAAGTCTCCAATACACATTGTAACCCTACACCGGAAGGAGCTGAAAAAGGAATAGCAAACAAAGACTAAAGCCTACAAAAGAAGGGAAAAAATTAAGATCACAGCAGAAATAAACAATACAGAAACAACAAAACAGTAGAATGGAATAAAAGAACTAAGAGCTAGTTCTTTAAAATAAGTAATAAAATGGATCAAGCCCTAGCCAGCCTTATCAACGAGAAAAGAGAAAAGACCTAAATAAATAAAATCACAAATGAGAGAAGAGAGATCAAATCAACACCAGAAAAATAAGACAATTATAAGGGAATACTATGAAAGATTATATGCTAACAAACTGTAAGACCTGGAAGAAATGGACAAATCCCTAGAAATGTTCAAACGAGCAAAACTGAAATATGAAAAAATAGAAAATATAAACAGACCCATAACTAGCAAAGGAATTGAATCAGCAAGGCACCTGGGTGCCTCAGTGGTTGAGCATCTGATTTGGCTCACGTCATGATCCCGGGGTCCTGGGGGATCAAGTCCCACATCAGGCTCCCCGTATGGAGCCTCATTTCCCTCTGCCTATACCTCTGCCTCTCTGTGTCTTGCATGAATACACAAATAAAATCTTTAAAAAAGAGAACAGATACAAAGATGGGAAAGGACCCAAGTAAAATCACAAATGAAAAAAGAGAAATAACAACCAACACTAGAGAAATACAAAAGATTATAAGAGAACATTATGAAAAATTATATGCCAGCAACCTAGAACCTGGAAGAAATAGATCAATTCCTGGAAATATATAACATAGCAAAAATGATAACGGAAGAAATAAGAATCTTGAACACACAGATAACCAGCAATGCAATGAATCAGCAATGAAGAATCTCCCAACAGGAGACGCTTAGATCTATAGAATTGAATGGAAAGCCGAAACAAGATACAAACCTGCAACTCTATGATCCATTAATCGACAACAAGGCAGGAAGGAATATCCAATGGCAAAAAGACAAGTCTTTTCAACACACCCTAACCCTGACCCCAGGATAAGAACAAATGGTGTTGGGAAAACCAGGCAGCCACATGCAGAAGAATAAAACTGGACCACTTTCTTACACCATATATATAAAAAATAAATTCAAAATGGATGAAAGACCTAAATGTGAGACCTGAAACCAATCAAAGAAGAAAAGATAGGCAGCAAAGTCTTTGACATTGGACAATGAATTTTCTTTCTAGATATGCCACTGAGGTGAGGGAACAAAAGCAAAAATGCTATTGGGATTTCATCAAAATGAAAAGCTTCCGCAAAGTGAAGGAAACAACCAAAGCTAAAAGGCAACATACAAAATGAAAGGAGATATTGGTAAACAACACATCCAATAAAGAGATAGTATGCAAAACACATAAAGGAAATATATCTCAAGATCCTAAAAACAAATTATGCAACTGGAGATGGGAAGAAAAATGAATGGACTTTGTCTCTGACAAGACAGCCAGATGGCACCAGACACATGGAAAGACACAAAGCGTCACCCATCATCAGGGAAATGCAAACCAAAACCACAATGATATGTCACCTGAGAGCCATCATAATGGCTAAAATTAACGACACAAGAAACAACAGGTGTTGATGAGGCTTTGGAGAAAGGGTAGCCCCCTTACACTCCTGGTGGGCATGTGAACAGATGTAGTCACTGTGGAAAACATTGTGGAGTGTCCTCGAGAAGTTAAAAAAAAAGGGGGGATCCCTGGGTGGTGCAGTGGTTTGGTGCCTGTCTTTGGCCCAGGGCGCGATCCTGGAGACCTGGGATCGAATCCCACTTTGGGCTCCTGGTGCATGGAGCCTGCTTCTCCCTCTGCCTGTGTCTCTGCCTCTCTCTCTGTGACTATCATAAAAAAAATTTTAAAAAAAGAAGTTAAAAATAGAGCTACCCTATGATTCCAAAATTGCAGAGCTAGATACTTACCCTGAGGATACAGAAGTACTTTAGTAGATTTGAGGAGAGACACGCAGCCCAGTGTTTGTAGCAGCATTATCAACAACAGCCAAACTGTGGATACAGCCCAGATGTCCATCGACAGATGAATGGGCAGAAAGATGTGGTAAATATACACACTGCGACATCACTGGGTCATCAGAAGGGATGAAATGAAGCCATTTACAATGACGTGGAAGGAGTGGAAAGGATTTATGCTAAATGAACTCAGTCAGTCAGAGAAAGACAGATACCAAATACCATACAGTTGCATTCACATGTGAATTTTTTGAGAGTAGCAAACCAAGATACACACTCTTAACCACAGAGAATAAACTAATAAATACCAGGGGAAGGTGGGGAGGATGGTGAGTCAGGGGATAGGGACAGTGGAGGGCACCTGTGACAAGTACCAGGTATTGTATCCAAGGGTATAACCACTATGTGGTAAACCTGAAACTATATCATACTGTGTTCACAAACAGGAATTCAATAAAACTTTAAAATAATAATTGGTAGTATAGAGGAAACATGTGCGCACAAGAGATAAAATCAGAAAGGCAACTGTAAATCCAAATAAAGAGTCTTTAGAGCCACAAATCCCCTCCTTAGCTCAGCTCGGGAGAAGCCTGCTATATCTATTCTGACCCCATCAGAAGCCTGGATTTTGATTCTCTGGGGAGGCCACTGACTTGGTGGAGTCAGGCTATCTTTGAACCCAAAACCTAAATAGAGTGCATAAAACTAAACTGCCCAAGATATTAGGAGTCCCAGTGCAGGCACATGCCAAGACAGAAACTCTAACCATATACAGACATAACCGTAACCCTACACTTAAGCCTAATGTTAACCTAACCCTTAAACATGACCCATCACTAATCGAAAACCAAACACAAACCCCAAGACCAAAACACATTCACTGAACCTTCCTGCCAACCCTCACCCTAAATCCTAAACCTATTCTAAACCCTTAACCCTGACTCCTACCTTAAATCTGACCCTAACCTCTAACCCTAACCTTAACTTAATGTACTCAAATCCTATTCCTAACCTTAACCTGTACCCTAACCCTAACCCTCTAATACTAATCCTATCTCATACCCCAAACTGTACTCTAACCTGTACCCTAAAACTAACTCCTAAACCACTCCCTATACCTATTTCTTACCCTTTTCCAAAACCATACCCTGACCCTGACCTGACCCTAAACCCTAACTAAACACTAATCATAACCCTAGCCCTAACCCCTATCCTAAACCTAACCCTCGCCCTAACCCTAAACCTAGCCCTAAATTTTACCGTAACCCCTAACCCTTACCCCTAACCCTAACTCACACCCTAACACCTCAACCTAACTGCAAACCTAAGCCCAACCCTAACTGCAACCATAACCCTAACCCCACCTCCAAACCTCCTGCCCTATCCCTAAAGCCTAAACCCTAACCTTAACTCTAAATACTGTCACTAACCCTAACCTCGTTCCCTAATCCCTAACCCCCATCCTAACGCCTAACCACTGACCCTTACCCTTATCCCTCACCTTAACCTCTAATCCGTAACCATAAACTTAATCACAAATACCTAACATCTAACCTAAGCCTAACCACCAACTGACACCCCTCCCCTGATCCTATCATTCATTCTACCCATTCACATACCCTGTGGTTCTGAGTAGTCCCTTCTGATGTGGACGAGGCCCCCAACAGCGCCTCCAAAGTCCTCCAGGGGGTCCTGAGGAAGCAGGGCTCCTGTGAGTGTGGACATGGCCCCACGTGTTCCTGAGTGATAGTCAGCAGGTCCTGAGGATGGTGGGTCTCCTGTAACTGTGGACTATGCCTCACATCCTCTGGAAGACTTACAGCAGGTCCTCAGGTGGCCGGGGGCTCCTGTCAGCCTGGACATGGCCCCACGCCCCCTGAAAACTCACCACGGATCCTGAGGAGGCTGTGGGCTCCTGTCAGCATAGACGTAGCCCCATATTTCCTGAAGCTTTAGTGCAGGTCCTGAGGAGGACGGGGGTCCTGTCAGTGTTGAGGTGACCCACATTTTCCTCAAGCCTCACCATAAGACCTGAGGAGGCTGGGGCTCCTGTCAGCATATATGTGGCCCCAAATCTTCCCAAACCTTCACAGTGGGTCCTGAGGAGGCTGGAGAATCCTGTCAGTGTGGATGACGCATCCACATTCTTCTTAGGCTTCACCAAAGGCCCTGACAAGGCTGGGGTCATCTGTCTGCATGGACGCATCCCATATTTCCCTAAGTCAACACCGTGGGTCCTAAGGAAATCAGCATCCTGTTGTGTCGATGTCACCCAACATCCTCCCAAAGCGTCACCGAGGGTTCTGAGGAGGCAGGGGCTCCTGTCACCGTGAATGCGGCCCCCAGCTTCCAGAAGCCTCAACTTATGTCCTGAGGTGGCCCAGGGGCTCCTGTCAGTGTGGATGCGGGCCCACATCTTCCTGAAGACAACCCCTGGGTCCTGAGGCGGCCCAGGGTCTCCTTTCAGTGTGGATGTGAGCCCACAATTTCCTGAAGCTGCGGCTCATCAGAATGGACGTGTCCCCACGTCCTCCTCAGGCCTCCCCCGCAAAGGCTGGCTCCTGTCAGTGCAGGCAGAGGAGGCGTACTGCACATTCATGCCCGCTGGGTGGGGCCTGGGCTCTGGCGCCCCCTGTGGGATGCTCAGGCGCTGCAGGAGGCAGCGGGCACACCAGGGGTCACACCTGCCTCCTTCCAGGCTCCAGCTGTGGCCTGTTAGTTTCAGAAACGTCTCACTTAATAGAGCCCAACACCCGGCTTCCCCAGAAATACTTAAGGACACGGAATTGGAGCCCACAGAATTCGAAATGAAATGTGGACCAGACTTTTACCACGTCCCGCAAAACTCACTCAACCCTCTTCCACTGTCGGCGGGACTGCAGGCTGGTTGGTGCAGCCACCCTGGAAACAGTGTGGAGGCTCCTCAGGAGTTACAAATAGAGCCTCCCTGCGACCAGCAGGTGAATGGCCTGAGCTCACTCCAAAGATACAGATGCAGTGAGAATCAGGACACCTGCATGTTCTGATGTCCACAGCATCCGGGTCCATAGTAGCCACACTGTGGGAGGAGCCTCGGTGCCCTGTGGCAGATGATGGATAAAAAGGATGGGAGATAGATGATGGTCATAGAGAGAGGAATGGTACTCAACTATCAAAGAGAAGGAAATCTTGCCATTTGCAATGACGTGGATAGAACTAGAGGGATCAGGTTAAGTGAAATAAGTCAGACGGGAAAGAGAATGACCGTGTGGTGTCACTCCTAAGTGGGATTAAAGAACCAAAGCAGATAACAACTGTGAAGGGAAGGAAAAACAAATAAGATGAAAACAGATGCAGGAAATATAGACTCTTAATGATAGGAAACAAACTGATGGTCATTGGAAGCAGGGTGGGGGGGTTAACAGGGGACCGGCATGAAGGAGGGCACATGATGTCACGAGCACTGTGGTTATCTCCAACTGTTGAATCCCTGAATTCTTCCTCTGAAAGTATAATACTCTATACGTTAATTAATTGGATTTAAATTAAATTAAGTTAAAAAAATCAGTTGTATCAGAGCATGTTTCCTTCTGGACTCTCTGTTCTGCTCCTCCAGCTTATGCTGGGACCAACCCTCGTGGGTCTGGTTTGTTTAAGTAGGCGTCAGGCCTCGTCCATGGACCAGCCCAGGGCTAGAACTCACAACCAGGAGATCAGGACCGGAGGTGAGGTCAGGAGTCCAATGCTTAACTGACAGAGCCAGGCGGGGTCCCGAGGACAACACTGCTTTATCCTGTGTCTCTGTGACATCGTTTGAAATAGGAAACTGCTGCATCCGGATCTGTACTGCTTATCCAATACTGATTTGCTGTCCGGTGTCATATTTCGGGACAGATGGATGTTATGGGTTTTTTTTTCCCTATTTATAGGATCTGCCACCATGATTTGACAGGAATAACATTGTAATTGAGGGTGCTTCAGGAACTGCGGACATTTTAACAAGATGAGGGTTCCAACCCACGAGCCCAGGACGGCCTCCCAGAGCCTGGTATGGCTCAGTGCACAAGTCTTGTGGTCTTTTGGTTCAGTCTCATTATTTATTCTCTGTGATGCTCCTGAGAAGGGAGTCACATCCATCATTTCCTTCCTGAATGCTGATTGTCAGGACACAGCAAGCCCCACAAAGGAATAAAAACTGAGCGCAGGCCAAGGGCAGGAAGCCCCTATTAGAACAGATCTCAATGCCCTTGATGGCCCCATACCAAAATGTAAACAGACCTTGAGGAATTACTCCAGCCCTTTGGGAGTTCCCCGAGACCAGCCCTTAAAAATAAGCTAATACCCACCTCGGGGTCCAAGTCCCTGCTCTGCTCTGTCGGGTATACTTGGACACAAGTTCGAGCTTGTAAATAAACCCTCGTGTGTTTGCATTGGTGTTGGCTTCTCAGGGATTTCTCAGATTCGCAATCTTGGGCACAACATTCTGAGATAAAAAAAAAAAACAAACAAAAGAAGCTCGGACGCAGGTAGAGTGAACACAGGGTTCTGAGAGAAGCAGCGGAGACCCGGGGGCTTTGGGGCTCTTCTGTGGAGGCCCCAGCAGACTGGGGGGTGGGATGCTCAGCCCCAGAGCCAGAGGACCCAGCTGCCCCACCGGCATCCCGCCCATCAGAGCCAGGACTCAGGGAGCAGCACAGTGCCGCCTGCTGGAGCCCAGAGGCACTGACGCCCACCCCGCCTCTGAACCCCGCAGGTGCAACTCCCAGGTAGATGTGCACCTGACAATCAGCGCCAAGGCCCATCCCCAGACCCCACACAGACCATTCGCTGCCACCAAGTTGTTAGACCACAGAGGCTTCAGAGCTTCAGCTCTCCCTGGAAAGTAGGGTCTATTCCTTTGTAGTTTCTGCTCTAATTTCAATTATTTTCTTTGATTCTTTTTTATTAATTGCCTTCTTTTAATTTTATGTATGTGCCTTATATATCTCTTATTTTTACTTTTATGGTAGTTTAATTGTGTTTCATATTTTGGGATTTAGAATCTTTTAACAAGCAGGCCAAAATAATTTGGCGTGTTTTTTTTTTTTTTTTTTTGGAGGGCAGTTGTTATTGTTTTTCTTCGTTTTTCTTTTTCTTCCTTCTTTCTTTTCTGGAAAAAATAATGTGATGGAGAAATTCTCCATCATAAAATAACATGAGGTAGTACTCACAGCCAGGAAGTTCATCAATAAACATATATGGTATCTAACTACAGTTTAAAACAATGATTATAAAGTTAGCAGCTGGGCTGGAAAAAGAGCACAGAAGAAAACTAGAGAATCCCTTACTGTAGAAATAAAAGAACTAAAATCAAGTCAGTCCAACGTTAAAAATTCTATAACTGCGATGCAGTCCCAACTGGAAGCCTTAAAAACAAGAAAGGTTATGGATGACAGAGGCAGACATAGGGAAGTTAGCCACTTATTAAAACAATAACATTCATATCATAGGAGACTCAAGATGAAGAGAGAGAAATGGTGGGCCTTACTCAGCCATCATAAATGACAAATACCCACCATTTGCTTCAAGGTGGATGGAACTGGAAGGTATTATGCTGAGTGAAGTAGGACAATCGGAGAAGGACAAACATTGTATGTTCTCATTCATTTGGGGAATATAGTTAATAGTGAAAGGGAATATAAGAGAAGGGAGTAGAAATATGTTGGAAATATCAGAAAGGGAGGCAGAACATAAAGACTCCTAACTTGGAATTGAACTAGGGGTGACTGAAGGGGAGGAGGGCAGGGTTGAGGGTAAACGGGTGACGGGAACTGAGGGGGGCACTAGATGGGAAGAGCACTGGGTGTTATTCTGATTTGGCAGAATTTTATTTGCCAAATATTTTATTTGGTTTTATTGAACACCAATAAAAAATGAATTTATTATTAAAAAAAAGAAAGAAAGAAAGAGTGGCACCTGGGTGGCTCAGTTACGCTTCTGACTTAGGCACAAATCATGATCCAGGTCCCAAGGCAGGCTCCCTGTTCAGCAGGAACCTGCTTCTTCCTCTCCCTCTGCCCCTTTTGCTCATGTTTTTCTCCTATCTCTCTCCTATAAATAAATAACATCTTTGAAAAAGAAACAAACAAACCCAGAAGGAAGAGAAATCTCCCATGTAGAAGAATTTCAAACAATTTGTGCAGACATTCCACCCACAAGTTCATGAGCATAGCTTCCCACTCTTAAGTGTGCAATACACAAAGTAACTTTCCTCTACAAAATATATTTAGAACAACCTAAAATAATAATGAGAATATACTACTAATAATAAAATAATAACAATAATGAATCAGTTTACTACGGAGAAAGCTGACAAACATTACCTCAGCAAGATGATCAGATCGATACCAAGACTGATAAATCATGTTGATAGTATCTATCCTTTATATGATATAATGAAAATGGCATTATATCTCTGTATATAATCCACAAAACAGTTCAATCATGAGATAAACAACAGACATGTCCCAACTGAAGGAAATTTTTCAAAATACTCTACTTCTCAAAGTGTTCCAGTTCAACAACAACAAGGAAAGGCTGAAAGACTGTCACAATCCAGAGGAGCCTAGGAAAACAGGAGGACAAACGGAATGTGATATGAGGGTTGGTAACTTAGCAAAAACTAAGGAAATCTGAACATAATATGGTCTTTGGTTAATGCGACTATTTTAATATTGATTCATTAGCTAATCTTTGTACCGTACTAATATAAGATATCAATAATTGGAGAAATTGAGTGCAAGTGCATGTGAATGCACTGTACTATCTTCTCAATTTCCCTATAAATCTTTGTTTTTTTCCTAATAAATAAGATTTATTTTGAAAATTAACTTAAATGAATCAGGCTCCAAGTGTGAAGACATTTTAAGAATACTTGAATTAACTTTTGCCTTATGCTTAAAGAGTTCCTTTGATGGAAACAAAGTAAGAATTTTAGATCAGAAGGAAAGAAAAACACTTATGAACACGTATAATGCCTCCTCAACCTGAAAAGCAGGAACGGATAATAAATAACAAAAATCAGATAAAAATAATTCTAGTATAATAGACACCATATTGCAAGTGCATTTAAAATTAGCAATGTATAACATTTATTTCCTTGACATTTGTCTTCCAAAGAGTTCAGTGTTTCAGTGTCAGTTGAAACAGGGGAAGAATCTCAGAGAAGAATCCATCACTTAACAATAGGACCATTGGTACTAATTTCTCTCAATTATTTCCAAATCCATAAAGATTCATTTCGTGATGAATGACTGAGCTGTGAAGAAATAGATGAGAAAGCCTCATCCCTCTGAATGACTTGTGTCAGAATATTTTAACCATAGTACTACGGTTAGTAAATTATCCTTATTAACAGGAAATACATCTCAGATTAAAATCTGAGAAATCAGATGGGCAGAGAAAAAATGCTTTAAATCGCTCCTCAAGTTTTATTTTTTTATTCTTTTTTAATTTATTTATGATAGTCACAGAGAGAGAGAGAGAGAGAGAGGCAGAGACACAGGCAGAGGGAGAAGCAGGCTCCATGCACCGGGAGCCTGATGTGGGATTCGATCCCGGGTCTCCAGGATCGCGCCCTGGGCCAAAGGCAGGCGCCAAACCGCTGCGCCATCCAGGGATCCCGCTCCCCATGTTTTAAAGACAAAGGAGAACTTTTCTATGTACAAAGTCAGTTGTCAAGATAGCCTTAGGGAATAAGATTCTGCAGCATCGAATCCTGCTGCACTGCCAGGACACCCGTGCCCCAGGTCTTCCTGATCCCAAATTCCTGGGCCTGTCCCTGAACACAGGCTGCCAGGCTGAGGTCATTTGCAATTTCTCTCTTAGGAGCTCCAGGGAGGGGGGCATGAGCTAGATAGGACAGGACGGGATTCGTGGAGGCTGAGAACATTACGGCCATTCTACTTTAAGTTCAGTATTAGCACACGTCCAGATATCCCAGGCCCCTGTGAAGAAGAGATGAAATTTGCATTACTTCAGTTGCTGGAATAAAACAAAAGTTGACAGCTTAATGTCTTAGAAAGCCCCACAATAGAATAAAAACTGAGCCTAAGCCAAGGGCTCGAAGCCCCAATTACAATGAGAAGAGAGCTCAATGCCCTTGAAGGCCCAATAACAAAATGTAAACAGAACTTGAGGAATTGCTCCAGCCCTTCTGGAAGTCCCCGAGACCAGCCCTTAAAACTAAGCTAAAACCCTCCTCAGGGTCCAAGTCCCTGCTCCACTGGGTGGGGTATACCTGGACCCTTCCTTGAGTTTGTAAAACAACCCACGTGTGTTTGCATAAGTGTCGACTCCTTAGTGGTTTCTCGGATTCGCAATCTTGGACACAACACCCGCATGACCCCTCCCCACCTGGACTGACCTCCTGTCCCCTCCCACCCAGGCTGACCCTCAGTCACCTCCCACCCACCACAGCTGGGCACAGGCCTTCACACAGTTCCACGGGCATGGTGGGCACTCCCGCCATCCCTGGACTCCCAGGGGATGGAAGGAGGTTTCGGCAGGACACACTCCCATGGTGGCCCCAGGGCTCCCTGCCCATGAGAGCACCTGGTGACAGGTTGGGGTCTGTATCCCTGATGCCAGTTCCTCCTCCCAGGTTTTCCCGCAGAAAATGAAAGAGGAGGACCTGGTCTCCTCCAGGGACATCACGCAGGTGGACCTAGACGTCAACAGGACGTTCAGCAGTCACATCATATTTTGGGACTACTATGGGGTAGGGTGAGGTTGAGGGGCCAGGGGGGATCAGGACCCAGTGGAGGACCGGGGGATTCTGGGTAGGGAAAACGGGGCTTCTGAGTCGGGGGGCAGAACAGAAGCCAACAACACAACGCTCCATGGTAGGGTGTTGGGGATGACCTCTGTGCCCCCACCCCTGGGGTCTCGGACATGAGGAGGACACTAGGATGGGGTCTCCAGGGCTTGCCATGGGAGCTGAACAACAAAGGGGAGAGGGACGGTCCTGTGAGTAGCAGGGGATGGGGTGGGGGACATGGGGGGCAGGAACTGGACCTGGGTGCCAGGCGGCATGGCCACGGCTGAAGCAGGATACACATCGATCCCATGAGGGTCGGAAGGGTCAGAGTGACACCCACTCTCGGTGATTTATATATTTCTAAGTTCTATGCATTTAATTTGAGACATTTTGCAATTTGAAAACACACATAGTATGATGAACACCAGATAATGCCCCCGGTCCAGCCAGGGTCCTGCAATGACCACACCCCGCCCCAGGGGCAGGTGTCACAGCAAAACCCAGACTGGAGTTGCCTTTAAGTGTAGACATCTCCTTGTGCATCTTAGACGAAGGGGATGCCCTGTGTCCGCAGGCCCCCCATGACATCCTCCTCATTCCCCACTCCCACTCCATCCCCCTACATCATCATTCCCCGTGGCATCCCACCTACATCATCCCCCTTAAACCCACACAGCCCCACACAATCCCCACCCACACTATACCCCAACACCATGCCCCCACACCATCCACCCCCACACCATCAGCCCCCATCAAGGACCCGGTGCAGGTACCCCCTGTGGGACATGCTCAGCCTCCCCAGGGATCTCTCGATACCCTGCTCCCATCAGAAGGCCAGGGGTCCCATAGAGTACCCAGGGGTTACAGGGAGGAGCGAAGACAAGGGGCCCCCGACAGGGTGTGTGCAGGTGAGTGGGGCAGAGGATGCACTGTCCCTCCTGGAGGGCGGCACACCCTTCACAGGACACCAGCCCATAACCCAGGGGGATCTGGGCTGGCCTGGCCCCAGGCTCTGTGAAGGTGGGGGTGATTTCAGACCCCGCACCGGGCCCAACAAAAAGACTAATGGGATCCAGCCCGCCATGGCCCTCTCTAGCCCTGGATTCTGACCCTACACTGAGCGAGCCTTCTCACAGCTGGATGTGGCCTCCTGGGCCCTGGGGGTGCCATGCAGATCCAGGTCGCTGACCTAGGGCAGCCCTGGGGATCCCGGGACGCCCAAGGTTGGGGAGAGCAGAGGTAGGCCGGTGGACCCTACCCACACCCACACCAGGAGGCAGGCTCCTCCAGGTGCTGGGGACACAGGGGCCCCACGACCGGGGTCCACCTGCCCTGTGGGGACCCAGTGCAGGAACCCATGAGCTGCAGGTCAAGGTCAGCTCTGCTGTCCTCACAACCATCTCTCATGCTGAAACCTCAGGACACACGCCCCCACCCAGAGTCCACACGCTCCCCAGTGGGGGACTCCAGCACTTGCCCCCCTACCCATGTGATTCTTGTCCTCCCCTAAAGGACAAAATGGTCTCCCTTCCCAGGGGAAGGCATGCACCCTCGGCTCTGAGCTCATTTGCTGTAGAATGTCAATAAAGTATTGTGGTGTGAAAATGCACAGCCAGCCTATTTCTGTGTCTCCCAGTACTCTGTGTAGGGGGCGTGGAGAGACCCCCAGAGAGGAGGAGGGGGCACCACCCAGGCCCCACCAGCCCCTGCATGGGCACTGCAAGGCACAGCTGACGTCCCCACGTGCCTTCCAGGGGCGGCCAGATGCCAGGGTCAGGACCCCACAGACTATACTGAGACTCAGCCTGTGCCCCATGGGCCAGGAGGGCCTGGGACAGAGTGACAGCCAGGGAGCCTCAGGTCACCAGGGTCTGTGAAAAGCGACCTGGAGGGTCTGAGCTCCCTCTGTCCAGGGGGCCGAAGCTGGCCCGGTTCCGGGGCATGTACTCCCCTCCCTGCATCCCTGTGCCAGTGTGCCTGGGGCACTGAAGGCCTGTGGGGCGCTCAGAGTGGCCCTGGAAGGGATGTCAGGACAGCAGGCCCTTGTGTTGTGCCCAAGACTGCGAATCTGAGTAACCACCGATGATCTGACACCAATGCAAACTCCTGAGGGTTTCTCTACAAGCTGCAGCTTGGGTCCAGGTGCACCTGACACAGCGGAGCAGGGACTTGGACCCCGAAACTAAGAGGCATAGCAGCTTATAGGGGCAGTGGACCGTGGGATATGCAGAAATTTGCACAGTCATGTTGGTCCACACACAAGAGGCTGAATTACACCTTACCGTATAGTATCCACTTGAGCTGGCCTATTACTTTGGTCAGAATTGGCTCACAGTTTTGGGGGGCACAAAGCAGGGTTACATTGTTATGAGACGATTTCCAATTAGGGTTTGCCCAGCGGTTTGACTCGGGTGGGGCAGCGCCTTAAGCCATAAGCAGGTCATGTGGGGGTCATAGGGGAGGTGGCGGGTGTAGCACAAAATGGAATCAGTCCTGTGCTGCTTGTCCAGCGGTAGGGGATTTTTATTAAATTTCCTGTGTCCCAACTTGCAGCTCACCCACCTGGGCAATGCTCACCAGGTGGACTCAGCATACACAACTTGTGGTGCTGGATCTCTCACACCAGCGTGTGGAGGGCACCCTCCTTGCCCTAGTAAGTAGGGGCTGGGTGAGCATGGGGCTGGGCCTGAAAGCCAGGCAGCACAGGGGACCAAAGAAACCCAGCCCCGTTCCCACCCCGACCTCCACACACAGGCCACCCCAGGGCTCCCCGCCATGGGTACCCGACTCCTCAGTAGCTCCCCCCAGGGTTGCCCTGAGGTCTGACTCCCTTCTGGAGAGCCATCGGCGAGAATAGAAGCAGCCGGCGCTCTGTGACACACACTGTCAGACAAGGTAATTTGGCCTAGCCAGTCCTTTGACCTCAGCTGAACCTCCAGCTGAAATTCACTGCAGGAGTGAGCCCCGGGTCAGCCAGGAGAGCCCAGCTAGCCACCCAGTGGCAGCACTAGAAATGATGTTGTACCAACCATTTCGGTGTTTGGGTTACCCAGCCAGAGGATCCGATAGCTACATGTCATAGATTCATGTGATAGACACACACACACCCCACAACGAACAAAAGTCAGAATCACCCCAATGCTGTCAAACAGCAGCTGGATGGTTACATACATGACACCGTGGTCCCCAATAGGATACATGGAAGACGCTATAAACCACGACTGCAGAGGTGCTGGAGGCACGGAGATGTGCCTGCTGGGTTCCCAAAAGGAGCGCAGAGGGGCAGGAAGCATCCTACAGAGGGAGGGCCCCTTAGGAAAGGACACCAGGTCCCAGTGAAGGCTAAGGATGGTGAAATCTGTCCTCTTCCCTTTCAGCTTCTGGTTTTCCTCCTAAATGCCATTTTCCTCAGTCATACTAGCAAAAATTTATTTTATGTTTTTAACTTTCTTTTTATTGGATCCAATTTGTATGAATTATTTCTTCAGGAAGTGTGTCATCCAGGAGAGAAGTAGAGAGAAAGATTTTCCCTGACAGGCAAAGTATAAAGGAGTTCATGACCGCTAAACCCGTCCTGTAAGGAATTTTAAGAGGGACTCTTCTAGTGGGGGAAAAAAAGATACCAAAAGCAACAAAGACTAGAAAGGACCAGAGAACGTCACCAGAAACACCTACTCTACCACTAACAACAAGGCACAAGTTCATATCTTTGAATAAGCACTCTGAATGCTGATACTAAATGCTCCAATTAAAAGATATAGGGTGTCAGAGTGGCTTTAAAAACAGGATCCGGGATGCCTGGGTGGCTCAGGGGTTGAGCCTCTGCCTTTGACTCAGGGTGTGATCCTGGAGTCTGGGATCGAGTCCCATATTGTGCTCCTGGTGGGGAGCATGCTTCTCTCTCTGACTAATTTTCTGCCTCTCTCTCTCTCTCCTCTCTCTCTCTCATGCTCTCAAAAATAAAATTATTATTAAAAAATCAAGATCCATCAGTATGCTGCCTACTAGAGGCTCACCTTAGACCTATAGACACCAGCAGTTTGAAAGTCAGGGGATGGAAAATCATCTATCACGCTAATGGTTATGAAAAGAAAGCTGGAGGACCAATACTTATATTAGACAAACTAGATTTGAAACCAAACCCTGGGGGACACCTGGTGGCTCAGTGGTTGAGTATCTGCCTTCGGCTCAGGGTGTGTTCCTGGGATCCTAGGATCGAGTCTCACATTGGCATCCCTTTGGGGAGCCTGACTCTCCCTCTGCTATGTTTCTGCCTCTGCTCCTCTGTGTATCTCTCATGAATAAATAAATAAAATATTTAAATCTCAAAAAGAAAGAACAAATACTGTAAGAAGAGATGAAGGAGGGCATTATTTCATAATTAAAAAGACACTCTATCAGGATCAAACAACTAAATATTTATGCTGCCAACATGGGAGTACCTAAATATGGAACCCAATTACCAATAAACGTACAGAAACTCACTGATAATGATACAATGACAGGGAATTTTAACACCTACCCAGGAATGGCAATGGACTGATCTTCTATGCAGAAAATCAACAGGGGAACAATAGCCTAGACACACTGGGCCACAGGGACTCAACAGATATAGTCTGAACATTTCTTCCTAAAGCAGAATACACATTCCTTTCAAGTGGACATGGGACATTCTCCAGAACAGATCATATCATGGCCACAAATCAGCTCTCAACAGGTACAACAGGTACAAGAAGGTTGATATCACACCCTGTACCTTTTCGGACCATGACGCTATGAAACTCGAAGTCAACAGTAAGAAAAAATTTGGACAGACCAAAAATACGTGGAGATTATGAACATCCTACTAGAGAATGAATGGAGCAAACAGGAAATTAAAGAGGAAATTTAAAACAAATGAAAATGAAAACATGTTTCTCCAAAACTCTGGGATGTAGAAAAGGCAGTCCAAAGAAGAAAGTACATAGCAATACAGGCCTACCTCAAGAAACAAGATGTATCCAATACACAGCTTAACCCTACACCTAAAGGAGCTGGAAAAGGAATAGCAAACAAATCCTAAAGCCTACAGAAGAAGGGAAAAAATAAAGATGAAAGCAGAAATAAACAATACAGAAATAAAAAACATTAGAATGGAATAACGAAACAAAGAGCTATTTCTTCAAAATAATTAATAAAATGGATCAAACCCTATCCAGCCTTAGGAACGAGAAAAGAGAAAAGAACTAAATGAATAAAATCACAAAATAGAGAAGAGTGATCACAATCAATACAAGAAAAATAAGACAATTATAAGGGAATACTATGAAAGATTATATGCTAACAAACTGGGATACCTGGAAGAAATGGACAAATCCCTAGAAATGTGCAAACGAGCAAAACTGAAATAGGAAAAAATTGAAAATGTGAAGAGACCCATAACTAGCAAAAGAATTGAATCAGCAAGGCACCTGGGTGCCTCAGTGGTTGAGCATGTGCTTTGGCTCAGGTCATGATCCCAGGATCCTGGTGGATCAAGTCCCACATCAGCTTCCCCACATGGAGCCTCATTTTTCCTCTGCCTATACCTCTGCCTCTCTGCATCTCGCATGAATCCATAAATAAAATCTTTAAAAAGAAAAAAAGATAAAAAGATGAGAAAGGACCCAAATAAAATCACAAATGAGAAAAGAGAAATAACAACCAACACTACAGAAATACAAACGATAATAAGAGAATATGATGAAAAAGTATATGCCAGCAACCTAGAACCTAGAAGAAATAGATCAATTCCTGGAAATATATAACATAGCAAAAAGGAGAAATGAAGAAATAAGAAACTTAAACAGACAGATAACCAGCAAAGATATTGAATCAGCACTCAAGAATCTCCCAACAGGGGACGCTTAGATCAATAGAACAGAATGCAAAGCCGAAACAAGATACAAATCTGTAACTCTATGATCCATTAATCGACAACAAGGAGGAAAGAATATCCAATGGCACAAAGACAGTCTCTTCAACAAACCCTAACCTGACCCCAGGATAAGAACAAATGGTGTTGGGAAAACCAGGCAGCCACATGCAGAAGAATGAAACTGGACCACTTTCTTACACCATATACATAAAAATGAATTCAAAATGGATGAAAGACCTAAATGTGAGACCTGAAACCAATCAAAAAAGAAAAGATAGGCAGGAACATCTTTGACGTTGGCCATTTGATCTTCTTTCTAGACATGCCTCTGAGTTGAGGGAAACAAAAGCAAAAATACTATTGGGACTTCATCAAATTCAAAAGCTTCTGCAAATTGAAAGACACAACCAACGCTAAAAGGCAACATACAAAATGAAAGGAGATATTTGTAAACAACACATCCAATAAAGAGTTAGTATGCAAAATACGTAAAGCAAATATAAAACTCAGCATCCTAAACACAAATTATCCAACTGCAGATGGGCAGAAGACATTAATAAACTTTGTCTCTGAGAAGACATCCAGATGGCCACCAGACACCGAAAGACACTCAGCGTCACCCATCATCAGGGAAATGCAAATCAAAACCACAATAAGATGTCACCTGACAGCCATCAGAATGGCTAAAATTAACAAGAGAAGAAACAACAGGGATCCCTGGGTGGCCCAGCGGTTTGGTGCCTGCCTTTGGCCCAGGGCGCGATCCTGGAGACCCGGGATCGAATCCCACATCGGGCTCCCGGTGCAAGGAGCCTGCTTCTCCCTCTGCCTGTGTCTCTGCCTCTCTCTCTCTCTCTGTAACTATCATAAATAAAAAAAAAAGAAAAGAAACAACAAGTGTTGTTGAGGCTTTGGAGAAAGGGAAGCCCCCTTACACTCCTGGTGGGCATGCAAAAAGGTGCAGCCACTGTGGAAAACACTGTGGAGGGTCCTCGAGAAGTTAAAAATAGGAGTGAATGGGTGACGGGCACTGGGGGTTATTCTGTATGTTAGTAAATTGAACACCAATAAAAAATAAATTAAAAAAAATAGGGGATCCCTGGGTGGCGCACTGGTTTGGCACCTGCCTTTGGCCCATGTCCCAATCCTGTAGACCCGGGATCGAATCCTACGTCGGACTCACAGTGCATGGATCGTGCTTCTCCCTCTGTCTGTGTCTCTGCCTCTCTCTCCGTGACTATCATAAAAAAAATAAAAAGAGAAGTTAAAAATAGAGCTACACTACGATTCCAAAATTGCAAAGCTAGGTATTTACCCCAAGGATACAAAAGTCATTTAGTAGATTCCAAGAAGGACACGTAGCCCAGTGTTTGTAGCAGCATTATCAACAACAGCCAAACTGTGGATACAGCACAGATGTCCATTGGCAGATGAATGGGCAGAAAGATGTGGTAAATATACACACTGCGACATCACTCAGTCATCAGAAGGGATGAAATGAAGCCATTTACAATGACGTGGGAGAAGTGGAAAGGACTTATGCTAAATGAACTCAGTCACTCATAGAAAGACAGATACCAAATACCATACAATTGCATTCACATGTGAATATTAGGAAACCAAAAAAACTGGCAAAGGGGCAGAGGGGGGATGAGAGAAGCAAACAAAAAAACACACTCTTAACCACAGAGAATAAACTAATAAATACCAGAGGAAGGTGGGGCAGATGGGGAATCAGGGGATGGGGATAGTGGAGGGCACCTGTGACCAGTACCAGGCGTTGTATCCAAGGGATGAATCACTATGTGGTAAACCTGAAGCTATATCATACTGTGTTTACAAAGAGGACTTCAAGTAAAACTTTAAAATTATAATTGGTAGTATTGATGAAATATGTACACACTAGAGATAAAATCAGAAAGGCAACTGAAAATCCAAATAAAGAGTATTTAGGGCCACAAAACCCCTCCTTACCTCAGCTTGGGAGAAGACTGCCATGCCTATTCTCACCCAAGTAAAAGCCTGGATTTTGATTCTCTGGGGAGGCCACTGACTTGGTGGAGTCAGGCTATCTTTGAACCCAAAACCTAAATAGAGTGCATAAAACTAAACTGCCCAAGATACTAGGAGTCCCATTGCAAGCACATGCCTAGACCCAAACTAACCATACACAGACATAACCCTAACCCTACACTTAATCCTAATGTTAACCTAACCCTTAAACAAGACCTATCACTAGTTGAAAACCAAACACAAACCCCAAGACCGAAACACATTCACTGAACCTTTCTGCCAACCCTCACCCTAACACCTAAACGTCGGTTCACCTAAAATTAGGTTTCCTTAACCCTGAACCCTATGTTAAATCTAACCCGAACCCTAACCTCTAACTGTACGTAACCTTAAAATAAGGTATTCAAATCCTATTCCTAATCTTAACCTCTACCATAACACTAGCCCTCTAATACTAATCTATCTCATACCCCAAACTGTACCCTAACCCGTACCCTAAAACCAACCCCTAATACACTCCCTAACCCTATATCTGACCCTTTTCCAAAACCATACCCTGATCCTGACCTGACCCTAACCCTAACCCCTAACCAAACCTTAACCCTAACCCTAGCCCTAACCCCTATCCTAATCCTAACCCTCGCCCTAACCCTAAACCTAGCCCTAGCTTTAACTCTAACCCTTAACTCAAACCCCTAACACTAACCCCTAACCATAACTCACACCCTAACCCCTCACCCTAACTGCAAACCTAAGCTCAACCCTAACTCTAACCATAACACTAACCCCAACTCCGAACCTCCTGCCCTAATCCCTAAAGCCTAAACCCTAACCCTAACACCAAATCCTGTCCCTAGCCCTAACCCACATCCTAACTCCTAACCACTGACCCTTACCCTTATCCCTCACCCTAACCTCTAATCCATAACCATAAGCATAATCACTAACACCTACCATCTAACGTAAGGCTAACCACCAATTGCCTCCCCTCCCCTGACCCAACCATTCATTCTACCCATTCACTTACTCTGTGATTCTGAGGAGTCCCTTCTGATATGGACGTGGCCCCCAATGGCACCTCCAGAGTCCTCCAGGGGGTCCTGAGGAAACCGGGCTCCTGTGAGTGTGCACGTGGCCCCACGTGTTCCTGAGCCATAGTCAGGTGGGTCCTGAAGACGCCGGGTCTCCTGTCACTGTGGACTATGCTTCACATCCTCTGGAATCCTCACAGCAGGTCCTCAGGAGGCCGGGAGCTTCTGTCAGCCTGGACATGGCCCCACGCCACCCAGAACACTCACCGTGGGTCCTGAGGAGGTTGTGGGCTCCTTTCAGCAAAGACCCAGCCTCATATATCCCAAAGCCAAAGTGCAGGTCCTGAGGACAACGGGGGTCTTGTCAGTGTTGAGGTGGACCCACATTTTCCTCAAGCCTCACCATAAGCCCTGAGGAGGCGGGGCCTCCTGTCAGCATGGACGTGGCCCCAAATATTCCCAAAACTTCACAGTGCATCCTGAGGAGGCCAGAGATTCCTGTCAGTGTGGATGCAGCACCCACATCTTTCTTAGGCCTCACCAGAGGCCCTGACAAGGCTGGGCTCTTTTGTCCGCATGGACGCATCCCCATATTTCCCGAAGACTACACCAGGGGTCCTGAGGAAGTCAGCGTCCTGTTGTGTGGACGTTACCACACATACTCCCGAATTTTCACCAATGGATCTAGGAGGCCACGGCTCCTGTCATCCTGAATGCGGCCCCCAGCTTCCAGAAGCCTCAATTTATATCATGAGGGGCCTGGGAGTTCCTGCCAGAGTGGATGCGGTGCCACATCTTCCTGAAGCCTCCCTGCGGGTCCTGAGGCGATCCAGGGGCTCCTGTCAGCCTGGATGCGGTCCCACAATTTCCTGAAGCCTCCACGTGGGTCCTGAGGCAGCCAAGTGCTCCTGTCAGCGTGAACGCAGCCCAATGTCCCCCTTTAGACTCCCTGAGCGACCTGAGGAGGCTGTGGCTCATCAGGGTCGATGCGTCCCCATGTCCTCCTCAGGCCTCCCCAGCACAGGCTGGCTCCTGTTAATGCTGGCAGAGGAGGCCTACTGCACATGCGGGTCCCCTGGGTGGGGCCTGGTCTCGGGCGCCCCCTTTGGGATGCTAGGCACTGCAGGAAGCTGTGTAGGAGGTGGCTTGCTGGTGCACGGGGCAGCACCTGCCTCCTTCCAGGCTCCAGCTGTGGCCTGTTAGCATCGGAAATGTCTCACTGAAACGGAGCCCAACACCCGGCTTCCCCAGAAATACTTAAGGACAAGGAATTGGAGCCCACAGACTGCAAAATGAAATGTGAACCAGACTATGAGCAAGTCCTACAAAACTCACTCAACCCTCTTCCACTGTGGGTGGGAACGCGGGCTGGTGCAGCCACCCTGGGAAAAGTGTGGAGGCTCCTCAGGAAGGTACAAATAGAGCCGCCCTGCGACCAGCAGGTGCAGGGACAGAAGCTGACTTCGAAGATACAGATGCAGTGAGACTCAGGACACCTGTACCCCAATGTCCACAACAGCCGTGTCCACAGTAGTCACACTGTGTGAGGAGTCTCGGTGCCCTCAGGCAGATGATGTATAAAGAGGATGGGAGATAGATGATGGTCATAGAGAGAGGAATGGTACTCAGCTATCAAAGAGAAGGAAATCTTGCCATTTGCAATGACGTGGATAGAACCAGAGAAATCATGTTAAGTGAAATAAGTCAGCCGGGAAAGTGAAAGACCGTGGGGTGTCATTCATAGGTGAAATTAAAGAAGCAAGGCAGATGAACATTTGTGAAGGGAAGGAAAAACAAATAAGATGAAAACAGATGCAGGAAATACAGACTGTTAATTATAGGAAAAATGAGGGTCGCTGGAGGGTAGGGGACAGGTGAGGGGATCACAGGGAACCAGCATGAAGGAGGGCATGTGATGTCATGTGCACCGCTGTTATCTCCAACTGGTGAATCCCTGAATTCTTCCTGAAAGTATAATACACTATACGTTAATTAATTGGGTTTAAATTAAGTTAAAAAAATCAGTTGTATCAGAGCACAATTCTTTCTGGACTCTCTGTTCTGCTCCTTCAGCTTATGTCAAGACCACCACCCTTGAGTCTGGTTTGTTTAAGTAGACTCCACGCCTCATCCATGGCCCAGCCCAGGGCTAAAACTCAGGACCCCAAGGTCAGGACAGGAGGTGAGGTCAGGTGTCGAATGCTTAACTGACAGAGCCAGCCAGGGGCCCGAGAACAACACTGCTATATCCTGTGTCTCTGTGACATCGTTTGAAATAGGAAAGTGCTATGTCTCACTCTGTCCTGCTTCTCCAATACTGATTTCCTCTCTGGGGTCATTTGTGGGGGCAGATGGATGTTAAGGTTTTTTTTTTTCCTATTTCTAAGATCTGCCACCATGATTTTGATACGAATGACATTGAAACTGAGGGTGGCTTCAGGAACTGCGGACATTTTCCAAGATGAGGCTCCAACCCCACGAGCCCAGGAAGGCCTCCCAGAGCCTGGAATGGCTCAGTGCACAAGTCTTGTGCTCCTTTGGTTCTGTCTCATTATTTATTCTCTGTGATGCTCCTGAGAAGGGAGTCACATCCTTCATTTCCTTCCTGAGTGCTCACTGCCAGGACACAGCAAGGCTACTCTGCTCTGTAGGGTCAGTTTGTGTCCCCTGACTTTACTGAACTCACTCGTTAGTTCTAAGAGGCTTGGTGGAGGCTCTCGAGTTTCCTGTTTCTAGTACCACGTCTTCAGCATATACGGACAGTGTGAGTTCCCCTTCCAGTTGTGGAACCTTTGCTGTTTACAGCTTAATGCCCTAGAAAGCCCCACAATAGAATAAAAACTGAGTCCAGGCAAAGGGCAGGAAGCCCCTATTAAAATAAGAACAGAACTCAATGCCCTAGAAGGCCCCATATCAAAATGTAAACAGAACTTGAGGAATTGCTCCAGCCCTCCTGGAGGTCCCGAGACCAGCACTTAAAACTAAGCTAAAACCCATCTCGGGGTCCAAGTCCCTGCTCCACTATGTCGGGCGCACTTAGACACAAGCTCGAGCTTGTAGATAAACCCTCGTGTGTTTGCATCGGTATCAGCTTCTCGGTGGTATCTCGAATTCCCAATCTTGGGCAAAACAGTCTGAGATAAAATATCAAAACCAAAATAAGCTCGGACGCATGCAGAGTAAAAGCAGGGTTCTGAGAGAAGCAGCAGAGACCCGGGGGGTTGGCGGCTCTTCTGTTGAGGCCCCTGCAGATGGGGCGGGGATGCTCAGCCCCAGAGCCAGAGGACCCAGCCTCCCCACCCGCATCCCGCCTATCAGTGCGGAGTCTAAGGGAGCACCACAGCGCCGCCCACTGGAGGCCAGAGGCGATGACACCTACCCAGCCTCTGACCCGCAGGTGCATCTCCCAGGCAGATGTGCACCTGAGAATCAGCGCCAAGGCCCATCCCGAGACCCTGCACAGACCACTCAATGCCACCAAGTTGTCAGACTACAGAGGCAGCAGAGCCTCAGCTCTGCCTGGAAATTAGGGTGTAGCTTCCTTTGTACTTTGTGCTTTATTTTCATTTATTTTCTTTGATTCTATTTTATTAATTGCTTAATTTAATTTTTATTTATGTACCTTATATATTTCTTACTTTTACTATCATGGTACTTTAATTGTGTTTCTTATTTTGGGATTTAGAATCTTTAACAAGCAAGCCAAAATAATCTGGTGTCTTTTTTTTGGGAGGGTAGTTGTTATTGTTTTTCTTGGTTTTCCTTTTTCTTATTTCTTTTCTGAAAAAAGAATAGTGAGATGGAGAAATTCAACTCCATAAAATAACATGAAGTAGTACTCACAGGCCGGAAGTTCATCAATACACATATATGATGTCTAACTACAGTTTAAAACAATGATTATAAAGATAGCATCTGGGCTGGAAAAATAGCACAGAAGAAAACTAGAGAATCCCTTACTGTAGAAATAAAAGAACTAAAATCTAGTCAGGCCAACGTTGAAAATACTGTAACTCTGATGCAGTCCCAAGTGGAAGCCCTAAAAACAAGAAACTTTATGGACCATAGAGGCAGATTTTGGGAACTCAGCCACTTATTAAAACAATAATATTCATATCATAGGAGACTCAGAAGATGAAGAGAGAGAAAAGGTGGGCCTTGCTCAGCCATTAGAAACGACAAATATGGGGATCCCTGGGTGGCGCAGCGGTTTGGCGCCTGCCTTTGGCCCAGGGCGCGATCCTGGAGACCTGGGATCGAATCCCATGTCGGGCTCCCGGTGCATGGAGCCTGCTTCTCCCTCTGCCTATGTCTCTGCCTCTCTCTCTCTCTCTGTGTGTGACTATCATAAAAAAAAAAAAAAAAAAAAAGAAACGACAAATACCCACCATTTGCTTCAACGTGGATGGAACTGGAGGTATTATCCTGAGTGATGTAAGTCAATTGGAGAAGGACAAACATTGTATGTTCACATTCATTTGGGGATTATACATAATAGTGAAAGGGAATATAGGGGAAGGGAGAAGAAATGTGTGGGAAATATCAGAAAGGGAGACAGAACATAAAGACTCCTAACTCTGGGAAAAGAACTAGGGGTGATTGAAGGGGAAGAGGGCGGTGGGTGGGGGTGAATGGGTGACGGGCACTGAGGGGGGCACTAGACGGGATGAGCACTGGGTGTTATTCTGTATGCTGGCAAATAGAACACTAATAAAAAGTAAATTTATTATTAAAAAAAAGAAAGAAACAAAGCGTGGCACCTGGGTTGCTCAGTCAGTTAAGCTTCTGTCTTAGGCTCGGATCATGATCCAGGTCCCAAGGCAGGCTCCCTGTTCATCTGGGAACCTGCTTCTCCCTCTCCCTCTGTCCCGCTCACTCATGCTTTTTCTCTCCTCTCTCTCTAAAATAAATAAATAACATCTTTGAAGAAAAACAATGAAACAAACCTAGAGGGAAGAGAAATTTCCCATGTAGAAGAATTTCAAACAATTTGTGCAGACATTCCACCGTCAAGTTCATTAGCATAGCTTCCCACTCTTATGTGTGCAATACACATAGTAACTTCCTTCTACAAAATATATAATGAAAACTTAAAATAATAATGCTAATAATAATAATAATAATAATCATAAAGAATCAGTTTACTACGGAGAAAGCTGACAAACCCTACTTCAGCAAGATGACCAGAACGATGCCAAGACTGATAATCATGTAGATAGTATCTATTCTTTATATGCTATAATGAAAATGGGAGTATATCTCTGTATATAATCCACAGAAATATTTAAATCATGATATATACAACAGACATGTCCCAACTGAGGGAAATTTTACAAAATACTCTACTTCTCAAAGTGTTCCAGTTCAACAAAAACAAGGAAAGGCTGAAAGACTGTCACAATCCAGAGGAGCCTAAGAAAACATGAGGACAAATGGAATGTCATATGAGGGGTGGTAACTTAGCAAAAACTAAGGAAATCTGAATAAACTATGGTCTTTGGTTAATGAGACTATTTTAATATTGATTCATTAGCTCATATTTGTACCGTACTAATATAAGATATCAATAATTGGAGAAATTGAGTGCAAGTGCATGTGAATGCTCTGTACTATCTTCTCAATTTCCCTATAAATCTTTGTTTTTTTTCCTAATAAATAAGATTTATTTTCAAAATTGACTTAAATGAATCAGGCTCCAGGTGTAAAGACATTTTAAGAATCGTTTAATTAACTGTTGCCTTATTCTTAAAGAGTTCATTCGATGGGAACAAAGTAAGAATTTTATATCAGAAGGAAAGAAAAACACTTATGAACACGTATAATGCCTCCTCAACCTGAAAAGCAGGAATGGATAATAAATAGCAAAAATCAGATAAAAGTACTTCTTTTATATTTGACACCATATTGCAAGTGCATTTAAATTAGCAAGGCATAACATTTATTTCCTGGACATTTGTCTTCCAAAGAGTTCACAGTGTTTCAGTGTCAGTTGAAAAAGGGGAAGAATCTCAGGGAAGCATCCTTCAGATAATAATAGGACCATTGGTAATAATGTCTCTCATTTCTTTCCAAATGATAAAGATGCACTTCCTAATGAGTGAGTGAGCTGTGAAGAAGAGAAGACAATCCCTCATCCCTCTGATTTACTTGTGTCAGAATATTTTAACCATAGTATTATGGATAGTAAATTATCCTTATTAACAGGAAATACGTCTCAGATTGGAATCTGAGCAATCAGAAGTGCAGAGAAAAAAACACTTTGACTCGCTCTTCATCTTATAAAGAGAAAGGACAGCTTTTGTATGTACAAAGTCAGTTGTCAAGATAGCCTCAGGGAGTAAGAGTCTGCAGCATCGAATCCCGCTGCACAGCTGGGACGCCCAGGAGCCAGGTCTTCCTGATCCCAAATCCCTGGGCCTGTCCCCCAACACTGGCTGTCAGGCTGAGGTCATTTGCAATTGATCTCTTAGGAGCTCCAGGTAAGGGGGAAGGAGCTAGATAGGATGGGAATGGACGCAAGAGGCCGACAAAATAAAGGCCTTTCCACTTTAAGTTCAGCGTTCGAACACGTCAAGCCATCCCAGGACCCTGTGAAGAAGAGCTGAAATTTACATTACTTCAGTTACAGGAAAAAAACAAAAGTTTACAGCTTATTGCCCTGGAAAGCCCCACAATAGGATAAGAACTGAGCCCATGCCAAGGGCTGGAAGTGCCTATTAGAATGAGAACAGAGCTCAATGCCCATGAAGGCCCCATATCAAAATGTAAACAGAACTTGAGGAATTGTTCCAGCCCTTCTGGAGGTCCGTGAGACAAGGCCTTAAAATTAAGCTAAAACCCAACTCGGGGTCCAGGTCCCTGCTCCGCTGTATTGGGTTCGGGTGTACTTGGACGCAAGCTCGAGTTTGGAAATCAACCCTCATGTGTTTCCATTGGTATCAACTCTGTAGTGGTTTCTCAGATTCGCAATCTGGGGCACAACAACCCCATGTCCCCTCCCACCTGGGCTGAATCCCTATGCCATCCCACCCAGGCTGACCCTCAGTCACCTCCCTGCCCACAATAGCTGGGCACAGGCCCTCACACAGTTCCACGGGCACAGTGGGCACTCCCACCTTCCCTGGCCTCCCAGAGGAAGGAAGGAGGTTTCTGCAGGACACACTCCCATGGTTGCCCCAGGGCTCCCTGCCCAGCACAGCAGCTCGTGACAGGTCGGGGTCTGTATCCCTGACACCTGCTCCTCCTCCCCGGTTTTCCCACAGGAAATGAAGGAGGAGGCCCTCGTCTCCTCCTAGGACATCACGCAGGTAGACCTGGACGTCAACAGGACATTCAGCAGTCACATCATGTTTTGGTACTTCTAAAGGGTAGGGTGAGGCTGAGGGGCCAGGTGGGATCGGGCTCCAGGGGAGGACCAGGGGCTTCCGGGTCGGGAACACAGGGTTTCTGAGGCCGGGAGAAGAACAGCAGCCAGCAACACACAGTTGCATGGTAAGGTGCTGGGGATAACCCCCGTGCCCCCTCTCCGGGGTCTCAGGGATTAGGAGGCCACTAGGATGGGGTCTCCAGGGGTTGCCATGTGAGCTGAACCCCAAAGGTGTGAGGGACGGCCCTCTGAAAAGCAGGGGGAGGGGTTGCGGGCCGTGGGGGGCAGTAAGGGACCTGGGGGCTGGGTGCATGGCTGTGACTGGAGGAGGACACACATCGATCCGATGAGGGTCGGACGGGTCAGGGTGTCACCCCTTCTCAGTGCTTTATATTTCTAAATTCTATGCATTTAATTTGAGACAATTTGCAATTTGTAAACATACATAGTATGATGACCCGAGATATTGCCCCCGGTCCAGCCAGGGCCCTGCACTCACCACACAGAGCCCCAGGGGCAGGTGTCACAGCAAACCCCAGACTGGGGTCACCTTTATCTGTAGACGTCTCCTTGTGCATCTTAGAGAAAGGATTTGCCATGTGTCTGCCAGCCCCCCACCCCATCACCCCATTTCCCAGAAACACATCATCCCCCTACATCATCATCCCCCATGGCATTGCCCCTACACCATCCCCCTCACACACACAAAGCCCCACACAATCCCCACCCACACTATACCTCAACACTATCCCCCCTACACCGGCCCCCACACTCCACCACCATCATACCCATGCCCCCACGCCATCCACCACCACACCATCGGCCCTGAGCAAGGACCTGGTGCAGCTGCCCCCTGTGGGACATGCTCAGCCTCCACGGGGTTCTCTGGATACCCTGCTCCCATCAGAAGCCTGGGTGTTCCATAGAGTACCCAGGGGTTGCAGGGAGGAGGGAAGACAGGGAGCCCCCAACAGGGTATGTGCAGGTGAGTGGTGTAGAGGACCCACTGTGCCCTGCCTCCGCCCACTGTCCCTCCTGGAGCGCGGCACACCCTGCACAGGACACCAGGCCCTAACCTAGAGGGTCCTGGGCTGACTGGGCACCAGGCTCTGGGGAGCTGGGTTGATTTGAGCCCCCACAAGGCCCAACAGAAAGACTAATGGGATCCAGCCCCCCCATGGCCCTGGCCAGCCCTGGATTCTGGCCCCAGCATGAGCGAGCCTTCTCACAGTTGGATGTAGCCTCCTGGGCACTGGGCGTGCCCCACAGATCCAGGTCGCTGACCTAGGGCAGACTGGGGGATCCCGGTACCCCCCAGGGTGGGGAGAGGAGGGGTAGGCCGGTGGGCCCCACCCACACCCACACCAGGAGGCAGGCTCCTACAGGTGTTGGGGCCCCAGGGGTCCCGAGGCCAGGGTCCAGCTGCCCTGCAGGGACCCAGCACAGGAGCCCATGAGCTGCAGTTCCAGGTCAGCTCTGCTGTCCTTAGAACCGTCTCTCAGGCTGAAACCTCAGGACACACGCCCCCAACCAGAGTCCACACATGCTCCCAGGTGGGGGACTTCAGCACTCGCCCCCTCACCCTGTGTGATTCTTACCCTCCCCTAAAGACAAAAAGATCTCCTTCCCCAGGGGAAGGCACGCACCCTCTGCTCTGAGCCCGTTTGTTGTACAAATTCAATAAAGTGTTGTGGTGCGAAAATGCACAACCAGCCCATTTCTGTGTCTCCCAAAACTCTGGGTATAGGGCGTGGAGAGACCCCCAGAGAGGAGGAGGTGGCACTACCGAGGCCCCAACCAGCCCATGCAGGGGCCCCACTGGGCACACACAGCTGACGTCCCCATGTGCCATCCAGGGGTGGCCGGACGCCAGGGTCAGGCCTCACAGACTTTACTGGGACTCAGCCTGTGCCCCGTGGGCCTGAATGGGCAGGACAGAGTGACAGCCAAGGAACCTCAGGTCACCAGGGTCTGTGCAAAGTGACCTGAGAGGTCACTTCTCCCTCTGTCCAGGGGGCCGGGCCTGGACGGGTTCCGGGGCACTTCATCCCCTCCCCGCAAACCGTGCCTGGGTGCCTTGGGCACAGAGGGCCTGCAGGGTGGTCAGCGTGGCTGTGGAAGTGATTTCAGGACAGCAGGCCCTTGTGTTGTGCCCAAGATTGCGAATCTGAGAAACCACCAAGGAGCCGACACCAATGCACACTCCCGAGGGTCTCTTTACAAGCTGGAGCTTGGGTCCAAGTGCACCAGATACATTGGAGCAGGGACTTGGACCCCGAGACTAAGAGGCGAGGCAGCTTTATAGGGGCCAGTGGACCATGGGATATGCAGAAAGTTGCACAGTCATGTCGGTCCACATGTAGGTGGCCGATTGAATTACACCTTACCCTATAGTATCCACTTGAGCTGGTCTATTACTTTGGTCAGAATTGGTGCACGATTTTGGTGGGCACAAAGCAGGGTTACATTGTTATGAGCCGATTTCCAATTAGGGTGTGCCCAGTGGCCTGACTAGGGTGGGGCAGCGCCTTAAGCCATAAGCAGGTCATTTGGGGGTCATAGGGGAGTTGGCGGGTGTAGCACAAAATGGAATCAGTCCTGCTCTGCTTGTCCAGGGGTAGGGGATTTTTGTTAAATTTCCTGGGTCCCACACTTAGAGCTCATGCACCTGGGCCACCCTCACCAGGTGGACTCAGCGTGCACACCTTGTGGTGCTGGATCTTTCACACCAATGTGTGGAGGGCACCTTCCTTGCCCGAGTGAGTAGGGGGTGGGTGAGCATGGGGCTCGGCCTGAAGGACAGTCAGGACTGGGGACCGACAACCCCCGCCCCATCCCCACCCTGACTCCCACATACAGGTAGCCTCATGGCTCCCCGCGATGGGCAGCCGGCTCCTCAGGAGCTCCCCCCAAGGGTGGACCAAATGTCTGGTTCCCTGCTAGAGAGGCATTGGGAGAAGAGAAGCAGCCAGCGCTTGGCAGGACCTACTGCCGGACATGGGAATGTGGCCGAGCCGGACCTTCCAGCTCAGCTGACCCTCTAGTGGAAAGTCACTGCATGAGCTTCCCGCGGGGTGGACAGGAGAGCCCAGCTAGCCACCCAGCGCCAGCACCAGAAATGAGGTTTTGCCAACCATTTCGGGGTTTTGGGTTACCCAGCCAGAGGATCCAATAGCTGCACGTGATAGCTGCATGTGATAGAGACACACACACACCAAAACCAGCAAAAGTCGGAATCCCCCCAATGTTGTTAAACAGCAGCCGTATGGTTACATACAAGACACTGTGATCCCCAATAGGATACATGGAAGACGCTATAAACCACGACTGCAGACATTCTGGAGGCACTGAGATGTGCCTGATGGGTTCCAACATGGAGCACAGAGGGGAAGGAAGCATCCTATGGACAGGGGCACCTCCTAGGAAAGACACCAGGTCCCTGTGAAGGCTACAGAGGGTGAAATCTCTCCCCTTCTCTTTGTGCTTCTGGTTTTCCTCCTACATGCCATTTGCCTCAAACATATTAGAAAGAATTTATTTTATGTTTTTAAATTTATTTTTATTGGAGTCCAATTTGTATGAATTCTTTCTTCAGCAAGGGTGTCATTCAGGAGAGAAGGAGAGATAAAGATTTTCCTAGACAGGCAACATATAAAGGAGTTCATGACCACTTAACCAGTCCAGTAAGGAATTTTAAGAGGGACTCTTCTAGTGGGGGGAAAAAGAGACCAAAAGAAACAAAGACTAGAAAGGACCAGAGAAAGTCAGCAGAAACACCATCTCTTCCGGAAACACAAAGGCACAAAGTTCATATCTTTGAATAATCATTCTGAAAGCTGATAGACTAAATGCTCCAATTAAAAGATATAGGGTATCAGAGGGGCTTAAGAAACAGGATCCGGGAGGCCTGGGTGGCTCAGGGGTTGAGCCTCTGCCTTTGATTCAGGGTGTAATCCTGGAGTCTAGGATCGAGTCCCATATTCTGCTCCTGGTGGGGAGCCTGCTTCTCTCTCTGCCTAATTTTCTGCCCCCCTCGCGCTCTCTCTCTCTCTCTCATAAATAAAATCATTATTAAAAAAACAAGATCCACCTGTATGCTGCCTATAAGATGCTCACATTAGACTTATAGACACCAGGAGATTGAAAGTCAGGGGATGGAAAATCATCTAACATGCTAATGGATATCAAAAGAAAGCTGGAGGACCCATACTTATATCAGACAAAGGAGAATTGAAACCTAACCCTGGGGGACACCTGGTGGCTCAGTGGTTGAGCATCTGCCTTCGGCTCAGGGGTGATCCTGGGATCCCAGGATCGAGTCCCATATCGGCCTCCCTTTGCGGAACCTGCCTTTCCCTCTGCCTATGTTTTGCCTTTGCTTCTCTGTGCATCTCTCATGAATAAATAAATAAAATATTTAAATTTCAAAAAAGAAAGAAAAACTGGTATAAGAAGAGATGAAAAAGGGCATTATTTCATAATTAAAAAGACTCTCTATCAAGATCAAACAACTAAATATTTATGCTGCCAACATGGGAGTACCTAAATATAGAAACCAATTAACAGCAACAGTACAGGAACTCACTGATAATAATACAGTGACAGGGGATTTTAACACCCACTTATGGCAATGGACCAATCGTGTATACAGAAAATCAACAGGGTAACAATAGCCTTGACACACTGGACCACAGGGACTCAACATATAGAGTCTGAACATTTCATCCTAAAGCAGAACACATTCCTTTCGTTTTTTATTATTTATGATAGCACATAGAGAGAGAGAGTGAGAGAGGGGCAGAGACATTGGCAGAGCGAGAAGCAGACTCGTTTCACTGGGAGGTCAATGTGGCATTCGATCCCGGGTCTCCAGGATCGCATCCTGAGCCAAAGGCAGGCGCTAAACTGCTGCACCACACAGGGATCCCTACAAGTTCCTTTCAACTGCACATGGCACATTCTACAGAACAGATATCATGGCCCACAAATCAGCCCTCAACAGGTACAACAGCTACAAAAAGGTTGATATCATACCCTGTACAGTTTTGGACCACGACACTATGAAACTTGAAGTCGACAGTAAGAAAAAAAAATTGGACAGACCAAAAATACGTGGAGATTATGAACATCCTACTAGAGAATGAATGAAGCAACCAAGAAATTAAATAGAAATTTAAAACAAATGAAAATGAAAGTATGTTTCTCAAAACCTCTGAGATGTAGCAAAGGCAGTCCTAAGAGGGAAGTACATAGCAGCCTAGCTCAAGAAACAAGACGTCTCCAATACACAACCTAACCCTACACCTAAAGGAGCTGGAAAAGGAATAGCAAACATAGCCTGAAGCCTACAGAAGAAGGGAAAAAATAAAGATGAGAGCAGAAATAAACAATGCAGAAACAACAAAACAGTAGAATGGAATAACGAAACAAAGAGCTGGTTCTTCAAAATAATTAATAAAATAGACAAGCCCTAGCCAGCCTTATCAACGAGAAAAGAGAAAAGACCTATATAAATAAAGTCACAAATGAGAGAAGAGAGATCACAATCAACACCAGAAAAATAAGACAATTATAAGGGAATACTATGAAAGATTATATGCTAACAAACTGGGAGACCAGGAAGAATTGGAGAGATCCCTAGAAATGTGCAAACAATCAAAACTGAAATTTATTCCTATATAATATAGAAAGAAATAGAAATGTGAACAGACCCATAACTAGCAAAGGAATTGAATCAGCAAGGCACCTGGGTGCCTCAGTGGTTGAGCATTTGCTTTGGCTCTGGTCACGATCCCAGGATCCTGGGGCATCAAGTCCCACATCACGCTCCCCACATGGAGCCCCATTTTCCCTCTGCCTATACCTCTGTCTCTCTGTGTCTCGCATGAATACATAAATAAAATCTTTAAAAAAGAAAAAGATATAAAGATGAGAAAGGACCCAAATAAAATCATAAATGAGAAAAGAGAAATAACCACCAACACTAGAAATAAAAACGTTTATAAGAGAACATTATGAAACATTATATGCCAGCAGCCCCGAACCTGGAAGAAATAGATCAATTCCTAGAAATATATAACATAGCAAAAATGAAAAAGGAAGAAATAAGAAACTTGAACACACAGATAACCAGCAGAGAAATTGAATCGGCAATCAAGAATCTCCCAACAGGAGACGCTTATATCAATAGAATAGAATGGAAAGCCGAAACAAGATACAAACCTGTAACTCGGGGATCCCTGGGTGATGCAGTGGTTTGGCGCATGCCTTTGGCCCAGGGCGCGATCCTGGAGACCCGGGATCGAATCCCACGTCGGGCTCCCGCTGCATGGAGCCTGCTTCTCCCTCTGCCTGTGTCTCTGCCTCTCTCTCTCACTCTCTATCATAAATAAATAAAAAAATTAAAAAAAAATGTAACTCTATGGTCCATTAATCGACAACAAGGCAGGAAGGAATATCCAATGGCAGAAAGACAGTCTCTTCAACAAACCCTAACCCTGACCCCAGCATAAGAACAAATGGTGTTGGGAAAACCAGGCAGCCAAATGCAGAAGAAGGAAACTGGACCACTTTCTTACACCATATATATAAAAAATAAATTCAAAATGGATGAAAGACCTAAATGTGAGACCTGAAACCATACAAAGAAGAAAAGATAGGCAGCAACATCTTTGACATTGGCCATTGGATTTTCTTTCCAAATATGCATCTGAGGTGAGCGAAACAAAAGCAACAATCCTATTGGGAGTTCATCAAATTGAAAAGCTTCTGCAAAGTGAAGGAAACAAGCAATGCTAAAATGCAACATACAAAATGAGAGGAGATATTTGTAAACAACACATCCAATAAAGAGTTAGTATGCAAAATATGTAAAGCAAATATAAATCTCAGCATCCTAAATACAAATTATCCAACTGCAGATTGGCAGAAGACATGAATGGACTTTGTCTCTGACAAGACATACAGATGGCCACCAGACACATAGACAGACACACAGCGTCACCCATCATCAGGGAAATGCAAACCAAAACCACAATGAGATGTCACCTGACAGCCGTCAGAATGGCTAAAATTAACAACACAAAAACAACAGGTGTCCGTGAGGCTATGGAGAAGGCGGAGCCCCCTTACACTCCTCGTGGTCCTGTGAACAGGTGCAGCTACTGTGGAAAACAGTGTGGAGGGTCCTCAAGAAGTTACAAGTAGAAGTACCCTATGATTCCAAAATTGCACAGCTAGGTATTTATCCCGAGGATATAAAAGTAGTCTCTTAGATTCAAGGGGGGACACGCAGCCTAGTGTTTGTAGTGGCGTTATCAACAATAGCCAAACTGTGGATACAGCTCAGATGTCCATCGACAGATGAATGGGCAGAGACGATGTGGTAAATATACACACTGCGACATCACTTGGTCATCACAAGGGATGAAATGAAGCCATTTACAATGATGTGGGAGAAGTGGAAAGGACTTATGCTCAATGAACTCAGTCAGAGAAAGACAGATAGCAAATACCATACAATTGCATTCACATGTGAATTTTAAGAAACCAAACAAACTGGCAAGGGGATCGATGGGGTGGGATGAGAGAAGCAAACCAAGAAACTCACTCTTAACCACAGAGAATAAACTAATAGATAAGAGGAAGTTGGGGGAGATGGGGATAGTGGAGGGCACCTGTGACCAGTACCAGGCATTGTATCCAAGGGTTGAATCAGTATGTGGTAAACCTGAAACTATATCATACTGTGTTTACAAACAGGAATTCATCAAAAGTTTAAAATAATAATTGTTAGTATTGATGAAACATGTGCGCACAAGAGATAAAATCAGAAAGGCAACTGAAAATCCAAATAAAGAGTATTTAGATCCACAAATCCCCTCCTTAGCTCAGCTCGGGGAAGCCTGCCATGTCTTTTCTGACCCCAGCAGAAGCCTGGATTTTCATTCTCTGGGGAGGCCACTGACTTGTTGGAGTCAAGCTATCTTTGAACCCAAAACTTAATAGTGTGCATAAAACTAAACTGCCCAAGATACTAGGAGTCCCAGTGCACGCACAGGCCAAGACCCAAACTCTAACTTACACAGACATAACCCTAACCCTACACTTAAGCCTAATGTTAACCTAAACCTTAAACAAGACCTATCACTAATCAGAAACCAAACACAAACCCCAAGACCGAAACACATTCACTGAACCTACCTGCCAAGCATCACCCTAACTCCTAAACCTATTCTTAGGTCTCCTTAACCCTGACCCCTACCTTAAATCTAACCCTATCCCTAACCTCTAACCCTAACCTTAACTTAATGTATTCAAATCCTATTCTTAACCTTATCCTGTACCCTAACCCTAACCCTCTAATACTAACCCTATCTCATACCCCAAACTGTACCCTAACCCGTACCCTAAAACTAACCCCTAACCCACTGCCTAACCCTATCTCTTACCCTTTTCCAAAACCGTACACTGACCCTACCCTGACCCTGACCTGACCATTACCCCTAACCAAACACTAACCCTAATCCTAACCCCTATCCTAACACTACCGCTCACCCTAACTCTAAACCTAGCACTAACTTTAACCCTAACCCGTAACCCTAACAACTAACCCTAACTCACTCCCTAACCCATTACCCTAACTGCAAACCTAATCACAACCCTAACAGTAACGATAACCCTAACCCCAACTCCTAACATCCTGCCCTAATCTCTAAGCCTAAACCCTAACCCTAACTCTAAATCCTGTCCCTAACACTAACCCTAACCCCTTTCCCTACTCCCTAACCCCCATCCAACTCCTAACCACTCACACTTACCCTTATCCCTCACGCTATCCTTAAATCCGTAACCATAATCATAATCACTAAACCCTAACATCTAACATAACTTAACCACCAAGTGCCTCCCCTCCCCTGACCCTACCATTCATTCTACCCTTTCACTTACACTGTGGTTCTGAGTAGTCCCTTCTGATGTGGACGTGGCCCACAATGGTGCCTCCAGAGTCCTCCAGGGGGTCCTGAGGAAGCCAGGATCCTGTGAGTGTGGATGTGACCCCACGTGTTCCTGAGTCATAGTCAGCAGGTCAGGAGGACGCTGGGTCTCCTGTCACTGTGGACTATGCCTCACATCCTCTGGAAGCCTCACAGCAGGTCCTCAGGAGGCCGAGGGCTCCTGTCAGCCTAGACATGGCCCCACGGCCCCCAGAAAACTCACCGTGGGTCCTGAAGGGGCTGTGGGCTCCTGTAAGCATAGACATAGCCCCATATATCCCGAAGCCAAAGGGCAGGTCCTGAGGAGGCCGGAGACTCCTGTCAGTGTGGATTCGGCACCCACATCTTTCTTAGGCCTCACCACAGGCGCTGACAAGGCTGGGGTCTTCTGTCCACATGGAAGGATCCCCATATTTCCCGAAGTCTACACCGTGGGTCCTGAGGATGTCAGCGTCCTGTTGTGTGGGCGTGGCCCCACGTCTTCCCATAACGTCACTGCGGGTTCTGAGGAGGCCAGGGCTCCTGACACCGTGGATGCGGCCCCCACCTTCCAGAAGCCTCAACTTATATGCTGAGCAGCCCGGGAGCTCCTGCCAGAGTGGACACGGCACCACAGATTCCTGAAGCTTCCCTGCAGGTCCTGAAGCGGCCCAGGTGTTCCTGTCAGGGTGGATGCGGGCCCACATCTTCCTGAAGCCTCACTGTGGTTCCTGAGGAGACCGGGGCTCATCAGCGTGGATGCGTCTCCACGTCCTCCTCAGGCCTCCCCAGCACAGTTGGGCTCCTGTTAGTGCAGGTGGACGAGGCCTACTGAGCCTTTGCGGCCCTTGGGCCGGACCTGGGCTTGGGAGCCTCCTGCGGGATGCTCAGGCACTGCAGGAGGCCATGCAGGAGGCAGGGTCCCCTGCACAGGGCCACAACTGCCTCCTTCCAGGCTCCAGCTGAGGCCTATGAGCTTTGGAAACGTCTCACTGAAATGGAGCCCAATACCTGGCTTCTCCAGAAATATTTAAGGACAATTATTGGAGCCCACAAGACACAAAATGAAATGTGTACCAGACTTCAACCACATCCTGCAAAACTCACTCAACCCTCTTCCTCTGTGGGCGGGACCGCAGGCTGGCGCAGCCGCCCTGGAAACAGTGTGGAGGCTCCTAAGGAAGTTACAAATAGAGCCGCCCTGGGACCAGCAGGTGCACGGCCTTAGCTCACCCCGAAGATACAGATGCATGGGACTCGGGGACACCTGCACCCCAATGTCCACAGCAGCCGGGTCCACAGTAGCCACACTGTGGGAGGAGCCTCCGTGCCCTCAGGCAGATGATGGAAAAAGAGGATGGAAGATAGATGATGGTCATAGATGATAGATAGTTAGATGATAGGAATGGTACTCAGCTATCATTGAGAAGAAAATATTGCCATTTGCAATGACGTGGATAGAACTAGAGGGATCATGTTAAGTGAAATAAGTCAGTCAGGAAAGAAAATTACCGTATGGTTGCAGTCATAGGTGAAATTAAAGAAGCAAAGCAGATGGGCATCTGTGAAGGGAAGGAAAAACAAATAAGATGAAAACAGAGATGGAGGAAAAAAAGACTCAATCACAGGAAACAAACTGAGGGTCGCTGGAGGGGAGGGGAGTGGAGTGGTGGGACAGGGTAACTGGTAGACGGGCATGAAGGAGGGCACGTGATGTCATGAGCCCTGTTGTTATCTCCAACTGGTGAATCCCTGAATTCTACCTCTGAAAGTATAATACACTATACTGTTAATTAATTGGGTTTAAATTAAATTAAGTTTAAAAAATCAGTTGACGGTATCGGAGTGCATTTTCTTCCAGGCTCTCTATTCTGCTCCTTCAGCTTATGCCAGAACCACACCCCTGTGGGTTTGGTTTGTTTAAGTAGGCTCCATGCCTCGTCCACAGTTCAGCACAGGGCTGGAATTCATGACCCCGAGATCAAGACCAAGGGTGAAGTCAGGAGTCGGATGCTTAACCAATGGAGCCAGCCAGAGCCCGAGAACCACACTGCTTTATCCTGTGTCTCTGTGACATTGGTTGAAATAGGAAAGTGGAGGGAGGGGCAAGATGGCGGAAGAGTAGGGTCCCCAAATCACCTGTCCCCACCAAATTACCTAGATAATCTTCATCATCCTGAAAATCTATGAATTCGGCCTGAGATTTAAAGAGAGACCAGCTGGAATGCTACTGTGAGAAGAGTTCGCACTTCTATCAAGGTAGGAAGAGGGGGAAAAAGAAATAAAGAAACAAAAGGCATCCAAGGAGGAGGGGCCCCACGAGGTGCCAAGCTAAGGCCGGGGCGAGTGCCCCCAGGACAGGAAAGCTCTGTCCCGGAGAAGCAGGAGCTTCACCAATCTTCCTGGGTGGAAAGGCAGTCGCAGGGAGTTGGAGCAGGACGCCAGGATGGTGGGGATGCCCTCGGGCTCCCTGGAACACTACAAGACACCTGCGCACCCAGGAGACTGCACCATACCCCGCGGCCGAGCTCCCTAAAAGATTGTAGGGCCCACGGCTGGACCCGGAGGAGCTTGGAGGGGCTTGAGCGGCGGCTCCGCATGGAGGGGGCTGTGAGGCCAGGAGCAGCTCGGAGGGGGCTCCGGCAGAGGAAGAGGATCCCTGTGGAGAGGGCTTCGGGGCTCCGGGACCAGCTCAGAGGGGCCCGGGCGGTGATGCCGCGGAGGTGGCTGTGTGGCCGGGAGCGGGAATCCAACAGCACAGGCACTGGAGCACAGGGCTCCAGGACACAGCCCAGGATCCATCCTCCCCCTGGGACAGGCAGAGCCCGGAAGGCCCAAGACAGCTAGGACGATTCTGCCCAGAGCTGAGCAGATCAGCGTCCCCGCCTTGGCACCTCCAGGCCCTGCAGTGGGAGAGCTCCATAGTTACTGTGGGAGCTGAATCCAGGGCTCCATAGCTGCCGGCGTCACTGGGATGGTTCCTCCTGGGGCCCCAGGGGTTAAACAACCCTCACTGAGCTCTGCACCAGGCAGAGGGCAGAGCAGCTCCCCCAAGAGCTAACACCTGAAAATCAGCACAACAGGCCTCTCCCCCAGAAGACGAGCTAGACGGACAAGTTCCAGGGGAAGTCAAAGGACTTAAAGTATACAGAATCAGAAGATACTCCCCCGTGGTTTTTTTTTTCTTTTCTTTTCTTTTCTTTTCTTTTCTTTTCTTTTCTTTTCTTTTCTTTTCTTTTCTTTTTTCTTTTCTTTTCTCTTCTCTTGTTTCTTTTCTTGTCTTCTTTCTTTTTCATTGTTTGCATCCCCCACCCTTTATTACTTTCTTTCTTTTTCTTTCTCTTTTTCTTCTCTTTTTTCTTTTTTTTCTTCCTTTTATCTTTTTCTCTTTTCTTTCCTTCTTTCTCTCTCTTTTTCTCCTTTTCCCAATACAATTTTTTTTGGCCACTCTGCACTGAGCAAAATGAATAGAAGGAAAACCTCACCTCAAAAGAAAGAAACAGTCCTCTCTCCTAGGAGTTACAAAATCTTGGATTACAATTCAATGTGAGAAAGCCAATTCAGAAGCACTTATACAGCTACTGGTGGCTCTAGAAAAAACCCTAAAGGACTCAAAAGACTTCATGACTGCAGAATTTAGATCCAATAAGGCAGATATTAAAAATCAATTGAATGAGATGCAATCCAAACTAGAAGTCCTAATGACAAGGGTTAACGAGGTGGAAGAACGAGTGAGTGACATAGAAAACAAGTTGATGGCAAAGAGGGAATCTGAGGAAAAAAGAGACAGACAATTAAAAGACCAGAAAGACAGATTAAGGGAAATAAACGACAGCCTTAGGAAGAAAAACCTACGTGTAATTGGGGTCCCTGAGGGCACCGAAAGGACAGAGGGCCAGAATATGTATTTGAACAAATCCTAGCTGAAAACATTCCTAATCTGGGAAGGGAAACAAGCATTCAGATCCAGGAAATAGAGAGATCCCCCGGCTAAAATCAATAAAAACCATCCAAAACCTCGACATTTAATAGTAAAGTTTGCAAATTCCAAAGATAAAGAGAAGATCCTTAAAGCAGCAAGAGACAAGAAATCTCTGATCTTTATGGGGAGGAGCATTAGGGTAACAGCAGACCACTCCACAGAGAACTGGCAGTCCAAAAAGGGCTGGCAGGATATATTCAGGGTCCTCAATGAGAAGAACATGCAACCAAGAATGCTTTGCCCAGCAACGCTCTCATTCAAAATGGAAGGAGAGATAAAGAGCTTCCAAGACAGGAAGGAAATGAAAGAATATGTGACCTCCAAACCAGCTCTGCAGGAATTTTAAGGGGGACTCTTAAAATTCCCCTTCAAGAAGAAGTTCAGTGGAACAATCCACAAAACAAGGACTGAATAGATATCATGATAACACTAAACTCATATTTGTCGATTAGTAACTCTGAATGTGAATGGGCTTAATGACCCCATCAAAAGGCGAAGGGTTTCAGACTGCATAAAAAAGCAAGACCCATCTATTTGCTGTCTACAAGAGACTCATTCTAGACAGAAGGACACCTACAGCCTGAAAATAAAAGGTTGCAGAACCATTTACCATTCAAATGGTGCTCAAAAGAAAGCAGGGGTAGCCATCCTCATATAAGATAAACTAAAATTTACCCCGAAGACTGTATTATTCCTAGGTATCTTATGCTTTTGGGTGCAATTGTAAATGAGATTGCCCCCTCAATTGCTCTTTCTTCAGCCTCATTTTTAGTGTATAGAAATGCCATTGATTACTGGGCATTGATTCTGTACCCTGCCACGCTACCAAATTGCTGTATGAGTTGTAGCAATCTTCTGGGGGAGGGTTTTGGGTTTTCTAGGTAGAGTAGGTTAGGAATAAACCTAACCAAGGATGTAAAGGATCTCAACCATAAACACTATAGAACGCTTCTGAAACTAATTGAGGACGACACAAAGAGATGGAAAAATATTCCATGCTCATGGATTGGAAGAATTAATATTGTGAAAAAGTCAATGTTACCCAGGGCAATGTACACGTTTAATGCAATCCCTATCAAAATACCATGGACTTTCTTCAGAGAGTTAGAACAAACTATTTTAATATTGGTGTGGAATCAGGAAAGACCCCGAATAGCCAGAGGAATTTTAAAAAAGAAAACCATATCTGGGGGCATCACAATGCCAGAATTCAGGGTGTACTACAAACTGTGGTCATCAAGACACTGTGGTACTGGCACAAAAACAGACTCATAGATCAATGGAACAGAACAGAGAACCCAGAAGTGGACCCTGAACTTCATGGTCAACTGATATTCGATAAAGTAGGGAAGACTATCCATTGGAAGAAAGACAGTCTCTACAATATATGGTGCAGGGAAAATGGACATCCACAGTCAGAAGAATGAAACTAGACCACTCTCTTTCACCATACACAAAGATAAACTCAAAATGGATGAAAGATCTCAATGTGAGACAAGAGTCCATCAAAATCCTAGAGGAGAACACAGGCAACACCCTTTTTAAACTCAGCCACAGTAACTTCTTGCAAGATAAATCCACAAAGGCAAAAGAAACAAAAGCAAAAATGAACTATTGGGACTTCATCAAGATAAGAAGCTTTTGCACAGCAAAGGATACAGTCAACAGAACTAAAAGACAACCTAAAGAATGGAGAAGATATATGCAAAAGAAGTATCAGATAAAAGGCTACTTTACAAGATCTATAAAGAACGTTTTAAATTCAAAACCAAGGAAACAAACAATCCAATCATGAAATGGGCAACAGACATGAATAGAAAACTCACAGACGAAGACATTGACATGGCCAACATGCACATGAAAAAACGCTCTGCATCACTTGCCATCAGGGAAATAGAAATCAAAACCACAATGAGATACCACCTCACACCAGTGAGCATGGGGAGAATTAACAAGGCAGGAAACAACAAATGTTGGAGAGGATGCGAAGAAAAGGGAAGACTCTTACACTGTTGGTGGGAATGTGATCTGGTGCAGTCACTCTGGAAAACTGAGTGGAGGTTCCTCAAAGAGATAAAAATTGACTTGCCTGACGACCCAGCAATTGCAGCTTTGGGTATTTACCCCAAAGACTCAGATGCAAGGAAACGACAGCACTCCGGCACCCCGATGTTTATAGCAGAATGTCCACAATAGCTAAACTGTGGAAGGAGCCTTGGTGTCCATTGAAAGATGAATGTGTAAAGATGAGGTTTATGTATAAAATGGAATATTATTTAGGCATTAGAAACGACAAATACCCACCATTTGCTTCAACGTGGATGAAACTGGAGGGCATTATCCTGAGTAAAGTAAGTCAATCGGAGAAGGAAACAGTGTATATTCTCATTCATTTGGAGAATATAAATAATAGTGAAAGGGAATATAAGGGAATGGAGAAGAAACGTGTGGGAAATATCAGAAAGGGAGACAGAACATAAATACTCCTAACTCTGAGAAAGGAACTAGGGATGCTTTAAGGGGAGGAGGGTGGGGAGTGCGGGTCAATGGGTGAATGGCACTGAGGGGGGCCCTTGCCGGGATGAGCACTGGGTGTTATTTTGTTTCTTGGTAAATTGAACACCATAAAAAATAAATTATTTAAAAAAAAAGTTCAAACAACTAAATATTTATGCTGCCAACATGGGAGTACCTAAATATAGAAACCAATTAACAACAAACGTACAGAAAGTCACTGATAATAATACAATGACAAGGGATTTTAAAACAAACTTATGGTAATGGACCGATCGCCTATGCAGAAAACCAACAAGGGAAAAATAGCCTTGACACACTGGACCACAGGGACTCAACAGATATAATTAGAATATTAGATCCGAAAGCAGAATACACATTCCTTTCAGGTGTACATGGGATATTCTCCAGAACAGATCATGTCATGGCCCACAAATCAGCCCTCAACTGGTACAACAGGTACAAGAAGGTTGATATCACACCATGTACATTTTCGGACCAAGGCGCTATGAAACTGGAAGTCGACAGTAAGAAAAAAATTGGACAGACCAGAAGTACTTGGAGTTTATGATCATCCTACTAGAGAATGAATGGAGCAAACAGGAAATTAAAGAGGAAATTTAAAACAAATGAAAATGAAAACATGTTTCTCCAAACCTCTAGTCTGTAGCAAAGGCAGTCCTGAGAGGGAAGTACATAGCAATACAGGCCTACCTCAAGAAAGAAGAAGTCTCCAATACACAGCCTAACCCTACACCTTAAGGAGTTGGAGAAGAAATAGCAAACAAAGACTAAAGCCTATAGAAGAGGGGGAAAATAAAGATGAGAGGAGAAATAACCAATACAGAAACAACAAAGCAGTAGAATGGAATAACGAAACAAAGAGATGGTTCTTCAAAATAATTAAGAAAATGGATGAAGCCATAGCCAGCCTTATCAACGAGAAAAGAGAAAAGACCTAAATAAATAAAATCACAAATGAGAGAAGAGAGATGACAATCAACACCAGAAACATTAGACAATTATAAGGGAATACTATGAAAGATTATACGCTAACATACTGGGAGACCTGGAAGAAATGGACAAATACCCAGAAATGTGCAAGTGAGCAAAACTGAAATAGGAAGAAATAAAAAATGTGAACAGACCCATAACTAGCAAAGGAATTGAATCAGCAAGGCCCCTGGGTGCCTCAATGGTGGATCATGTGCTTTGGCTCAGGTCACGATCCCGGGGTCCTGGGGAATCAAGTCCCACATCAGGCTCCCACATGGAGCTTCAACTTCCCTGTGTCTATACCTGTGCCTCTCTGGGGCTCTCATGAATCAATAAATAAATCTTTAAAAAAAGGAAAAAGATAAAAATATGAGAAAGGACCAAAATAAAATCACAAATGAGAAAAAAAATATAACGACCAATACTAGAGAAAAACAAACGATTACAAGAGAACATTATGAAAAATTACATGCCAGCAACCTAGAACCTGGAAGAAATAGATCAATTCCTGGAAATATATAACATCGCAAAAATGAAAAAGGAAGAAATAAGAAACTTGGACAGATAACCAGCAAAGAAATTGAATCAGTAATCAAGGATCTCCCGACAGGAGACACTTAGATCAATAGAACAGAATGGAAAGCCAAAACAAGATACAAACATGTAACTCTATGATCCATTAATCGACAACGAGGCAGGAAGGAATATCCAATGACACAAAGACAGTCTCTTCAACAAACCCTAACCCTGACCCCAGCATAAGAACAAATGTTGTTGGGAAAACCAGTCCGCCAAATGCAGAAGAATGAAACTGGACCACTTTCTTACACCATATATATATATAAAATAAATTCAAAATGGATGAAAGACCTAAATGTGAGACCTGAAACCATACAAAGAAGAAAAGATAGGTAGCAACGTCTTTGACATTAGCCACTGGATCTTCTTTCTAGATATGCCTCTGAGGTGAGGGAAACAAAAGCAAAAATACTATTGAGAGTTCATCAAATTTAAAAGCTTCTGCAAAGTGAAGGAAACAACCAAACCTAAAAGGCAACATACAAAATGAGAGGAGATATTTGTAAACAAAATATCCAATAAAGATTTAGCATCCAAAATACATAAAGGAAATATAAATCTCAGCATCCTAAACACAAATTATCCAACTGCAGATGGGCAGAAGACATGAATGGACTTTGTCTCTGAGAAGACATCCAGATGGCCATGAAACACATGGAAAGACACTAAGCGTCACCCATCAGCAGGGAAATGCAAACCAAAACCACAATGAGATGTCACCTGACAGCCAACATAATGGCTAAAATAAAGAACAGAAGAAACAACAGGTGTCATTGAGGCTATGGAGAAGAGGGAGGCCCCTTACACTCCTGGTGGGCAGGCGAACAATTGCAGCCACTGTGGAAAACACTGCGGAGGGTCCTCGAGAAGTTGAAAATAGGGGATCCCTGGGTGGCTCAGGGGTTTGGCACCTGCCTTTGGCCGATGTCGCGATCCTGGATACCCGGGATCGAATCCCACGTTGGACTCACAGTGCATGGAGCCTGATTCTCCCTCTGCCTGTGTCTCTGCCTCTCGCTCTGTGACTATCATTAAAAAAAATTTAAAACAAAGAGCTTAAAAATAGAGCTACACTACGATTCCAAAATTGCACAGCTAGGTATTTACCCCAAGGATACAGAAGTTGTTTAGTAGATTCAAAGAGGGACACGCAGCCCAGTGTTTGTAGCAGCATTATCAACAAGAGCCAAACTGTGGATACAGCCCAGATGTCCATCGACAGATGAATGGGCAGGGACGATGTGGTAAATATACACACTGCGACATCACTCAGTCATCAGAAGGGATGAAATGAAGCCATTTACAATGACGTGGGAGAAGTGGAAGGATTTATGCTAAATGAACTCTGTCAGAGGAAGACATATACCAAATACCATACAATTGCATTCACATGTGAATTTTAAGAAACCAAACAAACTGGTAAAGGGGTGGAGGGGGGATGAGAGAAGCAAATAAAATAAAACACTATTAACCCCAGAGAATAAACTAATAAAACCAGAGGAAAGTGGGAGGGATGGGGAATCAGGCGATTGGGATAGTGGAGAGCACCTGTGACCAGTACCAGGTGTTGTATCCAAGGGTTGAATCACTATGTGGTAAACTTGAAACTATATCCTACTGTGTTTACAAAGAGGAATTCAAGTAAAACTTTAAAATAATAATTGATAGTATTGATGAAACATGTGCGCACAAGAGTTAAAATCAGAAAGGCAACTGAAAATCCAAATAAAGAGTCTTTAGAGTCACAAATCCGCTCCTTAGCTCAGCTCGGGAGAAGCCTGCCATGTCTTTTCTGACCCCAGCAGAAGCCTGGATTTTCATTCTCTGGGGAGGCCACTGACTTGGTGGAGTTATGCTATCTTTGAACCCAAAACCTAAATAGAGTGCATAAAACTAAACTGCCCAAGATACTAGGAGTCCCAGTGCAAGCACATGCCAAGACCCAAACTCTAACCATACACAGATATAACCCTAACACTACACTTAAGCCTAATGTTAACCTAAACCTTAAACAAGACCTATCACTAATCAAAAACCAAACACAAACCCCAAGACCGAAACACATTCACTGAACCTTCCTGCCAAACCTCACCCTAACTCCTAAACCTATTCTAAACCCTTAACCCTGAGCGCTACCTTAAATCTAACCCTAACCCTAACCTCTAAACCTAAACTTAACTTAATGTACTCAAATCCTATTCCTGACCATAACCTGTACCCTAACCGTAACCCTCTAATACTAATCCTATCTCATACCCCAAACTGTACCCTAACCCTTACCCTAAAACTAACCCCTAACCCACTCCCTAAATGTATCTCTTACCCTCTTCCAAAACCGTACCCTGACCCTGACCCTGACCTGTCCCTAACCCTAACCCCTAACCAAACAATAAACCGAAACCTAGTCCTAAACCCTATCCTAAATCTAACCCTCGCCCTAATTCTAAACCTAGCCCTAACTATAAGCCTAACCCCTCACCCTAAACCCTAACCCTAACTCACACCCTAACCCCTAACCCTAACTGCAAACCTAAGCCCAATCCTAACTCTAACCATAACCCTAACCCCAACTCCTAACCTCTTGCCCTAATCCCTAGAGCCTAAACCCTAACCCTAACAGTAATCCTGTCCCTTACCCTAACCACCATCCTAACTCTTAACTACTGACCCTTACCCTTATGCCTCACCTAACCTCTAATCTGTAACCATAAGCATAATCACTAACACCTAACATATAACCTAAGGCTAACCACCAACTGCCTCCCCTCCCCTAACCTTACCATTCATTCTACACTTTCACTTACCATGTGGTTCTGAGGACTCCCTTCTGATGTAGACGTGGCCCCCAATGGCTCCTCCAGAGTCCTCCAGGGGGTCCAAGCGTGCCGGGCTCCTGTGAGTGTGGACATGGCCCAACGTGTTCCTGAGTCATAGTCAGCGGGTCGAGGGACGCCGGGTCTCCTTTCACTGTGGACTATTTCTCATATCCTCTGGAAGCCTCACAGCAGGTCCTCAGGAAGCCGGGGGCTCCTGTCAGCATGGACATGGCCCCACGTCCCCCAGAAAACTCACCGCATGTCCTAAGGGGGCTGTGGGCTCCTGTCAGCATAGACGCAGCCCCATATGTCCTGAAGCCAAAGTGCTGGTCCTGAGGAGGACGGGGTTCCTGACAGGGTTGACGTGGCCCCTCCTTTTCATCAAGCCTCAGCATAAGACCTGAGGAGGCTGGGGCCTCCTGTCAGCATGGATGTGGCCCATAATCTTCCCAAACCTTCACAGTGGGTTCTGAGGAGGCTGGAGACTCCTGTCAGTGTGGATGCGGCACCCACATTTTTCTCAGGCCTCACCACAGGCCCTGAAAAGGCTGGGGTCATCTTGCTGCATGGACGCATCCCCTTATTTCCCCAAGTCTACACCGGGGGTCCTGAGGAAGTCAGGGTCCTGTTCTGTCCATGTGGCCCCAAGTCCTCCCGAAGCATCACCGAGGGTTCTGGGAGGCCGGGGCTCCTGTAACCATGAATGTGGTCCCCAGCTTCCAGAAGCCTCAACTTATGTCCTGAGGGGCCTGGGAGCTCCTGCCAGAGTGGACGTGGCACCACATTTCCTGAAGCCTCCCCGCAGGTCCTGAGGCTGCTTAGGGGTTCCTGTCAGTGTGGATGCAGGCCCACAATTTACTGAAACCTCACCGAGGGTCCTGAGGTGGCTCAGGGCTCCTGTCAGTGTGGATGTGGACCCACATCTTCCTGAAGACTCCCCTCGGGTCCTGAGGCGGCCCAGGGCTCCTGTCAGGGTGGATGCAGGCCCACATCTTCCTAAAGCCTCACCGCGGGTCCTGAGGAGACTGGGGCTCCTGTCAGCATGAACGCGACCCAATTTCCCCCTGAAGACTTACCGAGGGTCCTGTGGAGGCTTCAGCTCATCTCGTAGATGCGTCCCGACATCCCCCTCAGGCCTCCCCAGCACAGGCTGGCTCCTGTTAGTGCAGGCAGAGGAGGCTTACTGCACATGGGCGCCCCATGGGAGGGGGCTGGGCTGGGCTCGGGCGCCCCATGCGGGACACTCATGCGCTGCAGGAGGCTCTGCAGGAGACAACGTGTGCTGCATGGGCCCCACCTGCCTCCTTTCAGGCTCCACCGGGGGCCTGTTAACTTCGGAAACATCTCAATGAAAAGGAGCCGAACACCTGGCTTCCCCAAAAATACTTAAGGACAAGGAATTGGAGCCCAAAGGACGCGAAATGAAATGTGGACCAGACTTTTACCACGTCCTGCAAATCTCACTCAACTCTCTTCCACTGTGGGCGGGACCGCAGGTTTGTGCAGCGGTCCTGGAAACAGTGTGGAGGCCCCTCAGGAAGTTAAAATAGAGCAATCCTGTGACCAGCAGGTGAACGGCCTGGAGCTCACTCCGAAGATACAGATGCAGTAAGAAGTGGGACAACTGCACCCCAATGTCCACAGCAGCCGGGTCTACAGTAGCCACACTGTGGGAGGAGCCTCGGTGCCCTGTGGCAGATGATGGATAAAGAGGATGGGAGATAGATGATGGTCATAGAGAGAGGAATGGAACTCAGCTATCAAAGAGAAGGAAATCTTTCCATTTGCAATGATGTGGATAGAACTAAAGGGATCATGTTAAGTGAAGTAAGTCACTCGGGAAAGAGAATGACCGTGTGGTGTCATTCATAGGTGGAATTCAAGAAGCAAAGCAGATGAACTACTGTGAAGGGAAGTTAAGACAAATAAGATCAAAACAAATGCAGGAAATACAGACTCTTAACGATAGGAAATGAACTGAGGGTCGCTGGAGGGGTGGGGGAATAACAGGGGAAATAGGAAAGTGCTGCATCTCACTCTGTCCTACTTCTCAAATACTGATTTGCTGTCCGGGGTTATTTGTTGAGGAGGATGGATGTTATGTTTTTTTTTTTCTTATTTCTAAGTTCTGCCACCATGATTTTGATAGGAATGACATTGAAACTGAGGGTGGCTTCAGCAACTGTGGACATTTTCACAAGATGAGGCTCCCACCCCACGAGCCCAGGAAGGCTTCCGAGCCTGGTATGGCTCAGTGTACAAGTCTTGTGCTCCTTTGGTTCAGTCTCATTATTTCTCCTTGATGCTCCTGAGAAGGCCTTCACGTGCTTCCTTTCCTTCCTGAGTGCTCATTGTCGGGATACAGCAAGGCTACTCTGCTTTGTAGGGTCAGTTTGTGTCCCCTGACTTTCCTGAACTCACTCCTTAGTTCTAACCGGTTTCGGTGTAGACTCTCGTGTTTCCTGTTTCTACTTCCGCATCTTCAGCATATAGAGACAGTGTGACGTCCCCCTTCCAGGTGTGGATCCTTTGATTTTTACAGCTTAATGTCCTAGAAAGCCCCACAATTGAATCAAAACTGAGCCCAGGCCAAGGGCAGGAAGCCCCTATTAGAATGAGAACAGAGCTCATTGCGCTTGAATGCCCAAATCAAAATGTAAACAGAACTTGAGGAATTACTCCAGCCCTTCTGGAGGTCCCTGAGACTAGCCCTTAAAACTAAGCTAAAACCTACCTCAGGGTCCAAGTCCCTGCTCCGCTCTGTCGGGTATACTTGGACACAAGCTCGAGGTGGTAAATAAACCCTCGTGTGTTTGCATCAGTGTCAGCTTCTCGCAGGTTTCTCGGATTCTCAATCTTGGGCACAACAGTCTGAGATAAAAAAAGAAAACCAAAAGAAGCTCGGACGCAGGTAGTGATCGCAGGATTCTGAGAGAAGCGGCAGAGACCCGGGGGCTTGGGGGCTCTTCTGTGGAGGCCCCTGCAGCCTGGGTGGCAGGATGCTCAGCCCCAGAGCCAGAGGACCAAGAGACCCCACCCATATCCCGCCCATCTGGGCCAGGTCTGAGGGAGCAGCACAGCGCCACCCCTCAGGGGCCAGACGCGCTGACGCCCACCCCGCCTCTGACACCACTGATGCATCTCCCAGGCAGATGTGCACCTGACAATCAGCGCCATGGACAATCCCCAGACCCTGCACAGACCACTCGCTGCCCCCAAGGTGTCGGACCACAGAGGCTGCAGAGCTTCAGCTCTGCTTGGAAAGTAGGGTCTAGCTTCCTTTGTACTTTGTGCTTTATTTTCATTTATTTTCTTTGATTCCTTTTTATTAATTGCCTTATTTAATTTTTATGTATGTACCTTATATATTTCTCATTTTTAGATTCATGGTACTTTAACTGTGTTTCTTATTTTGGGATTTAGAATCTTTTAACAACCAGGCAAAAATAATCTGGTAGTTTTTTTGGGTAGGGCAGTTGTTATTGTTTTTCTTGGTTTTTCTTTTTCTTCCTTCTTTCTTTTCTGGAAAAAAATAATGAGATGGAGAAATTCACCTCCATAAAATAATATGAGGTAGTACTCACAGCCAGGAAGTCCATCAATACAAATATATGATGTCTCACTACAGTCTAAAACAATGATTTAAAGATAGCATCTGGGCTGGAAAAAGAGCACAGAATAAAACTAGAGAATCTTTTACTGTAGAAATAAAAGAAGGAAAATCTAGTCAGGCCAACGTTAAAAATGCTATAACTGAGATGCAGTACTAAGTGGAAGCATTAAAAACTAGGAAGGGGAATCCCTGGGTGGCGCAGCGGTTTGGCGCCTGCCTTTGGCCCAGGGCGCGATCCTGGAGACCCAGGATCAAATCCCACATCAGGCTCCCGGTGCATGGAGCCTGCTTCTCCCTCTGCCTGTGTCTCTGCCTCTCTCTCTCTCTCTCTCTGTGACTATCATAAATAAAAAAAAATAAAAAATAAAAAAAAATAAAAACAAGGAAGGTTATGGACCACAAAGGCAGATTTCGGAACTCAGCCACTTATTAAAACAATAACATTCATATCATGGGAGACTCCCAAGATGAAGACAGAGGAAAGGTGGGCTTGCTCAGCCATTAGAAATGACAAATAACCACCATTTCCTTCAACGTGGATAGAACTGGAAGGTATTATGCTAAGTGAAGTAAGTCAATCAGAGAAAGACAAATGTTTGTTCTCATTCACTTGGGGAATATAGATAATAGTGAAAGGGAATATAAGGGAAGGGAGAAGAAATGTGTGGGAAATATCAGAAAGGGAGACAGAACATAAAGACTCCTAACTCTGGGAAACGAACTAGGGGTGATGTAAGGGGAGGAGGGCGGGGGTGGGGGTGAATGTGCTCCTCCTCTCTGGTTTTCCCGCAGGAAATGAAGGAGGAGGCCCTGGTCTCCTCCAGGGACATCACTCAGGTGGACCTGGACGTCAACAGGATGTTCAGCAGTCACATCATACTTTGGGACTACTACGGGTTAGGGTGAGGTTGAGGGGCCAGGGGGGATCAGGACCCAGGGGAGGACCAGGGGACTCTGGGTAGGGAAAATGTGGCTTCTGAGGCAGGAGGCAAAACAGCAGCCAACAACACACCGCTCCATGGTAGGGTGTTGGGGATGACCTCTATGCCCACACCCCCAGGGCCTCGGGGATGAGGAGGCAACTAGGATGGGGCCTCCAGGGATTGCCATGGGAGCTGAACCCCAAAGGGGAGAGGGACTGCCCCCTGAGAAGCAGGGGATGGGTGGGGGATGTGAGGGGCATGAACCAGACCTGGGGGCCAGGCGGCATGGCCATGGCTGGAGCAGGACACAAATCGATCCCATGAGAGTCGGACGGGTCAGAGTGACACCCACTCTCGGTGCTTTATATATTTCTAAATTCTATGCATTTGATTTGAGACAATTTGCAATTTGAAAACACACATCATATGATGAAACCCAGATAATGCCCCCGGTCCAGCCAGGGCCCTGCACTGTCCACACCAGGCCCTAATGGCAGGGGTCACAGCAAACCCCAGACTGGTGTCGCCTTCAAGTGTAGACGTCTCCTTGTGCATCTTCGAGGAGGGGATGCCCTGTGTCCGCAGGCCCCCCACGACATCCCCCTCATTCCCCACTCCCACTCCATCCCCCTACATCATCATCCCCAATTGCATCCCACCTACACCAACCCCTCAAACCCACACAATCCCCACCCACACTATACCCCAACACCTTCCGCCCTACACCATCCACCACACTCCACCACCATCATACCCCTGCCCCCACACCTTCCACCCCCACAACATTGGCCCCCAGCAAGCACCCGGTACAGGTGCCCCCTGTGGGACAAGCTCAGCCTCCACGGGGTTCTCTGGATACCCTGCTCCCATCAGAAGCCCGGGTGTCCCATAGAGTACCCAGGGGATGCAGGGAGGAGGGAAGACATGGAGCCCCCGACAGGGTGTGTGCAGGTGAGTGGTGCAGAGGAAGCACTGTGCTCTGTCTCCACCCACTGTCCCTCCTGGAAGGCGGCTTACACTGCACAGGACACCAGCCCCTAACCCAGGGGTATTTGGGCTGGCCTGGCCCCGGGCTCTGTGAGGGCGGGGGTGATTTGAGCCCCCAACCCAGTCCCAACAAAAAGACTAATGGGATCCAGCCCCCCATGGCCCTGTCCAACCCTGGATTCTGGCCCCACGCTGAGCGAGCCCTCTCACAGCTGGATGTGGCCTCCTGGACACTGGGCGTGTTCCACAGATCCAGGTCGCTGAACTAGGGCAGCCCTGGGGATCCCAGGACACCCAAGGTTGGGGAGGGCAGAGGTGGGCCGGTGGGACCCACCCACACCCACACTAGGAGGCAGGCTCCTGCAGGTGCTGGGGCCCCAGTGGCCCCGTGGCTGGGGTCCAGCTGCCCTGCGAGGACCCAGCTAGGAACCCATGAGCTGCAGGTCAAGGTCAGCTCTGCTGTCCTCAGAACCATCTCTCAGGCTGAAACCTCAGGACACACGCCCCCACCCGAGGTCCACACATGCTCCCAGGTGGGGAACTCCAGCACTCGCACCCCACCCATGTGATTCTTGCCCTCCCCTAAAGGACAGAAATTCCCTCCACAGAGGAAGGCGCACACCCTCCACTCTGAGCCCATTTGCTTTAGAATGTCAATAAAGTGTTGTGATGCGAAAATGGACAGACGGACCGTTTCTGTGTCTCCCAGAACTCTGCATGGGGCGTGGATAGATCCACAGAGAGGAGGAGGGGACACCACCCAGTCCCCAAACACTCCCTGTAGGGTCACCGCAAGGCACACACAGCTGACGTCCCCACGTGCCGTCCAGGGGCAGCTAGACGCCAGGGTCAGGATCCCACAAACTATACTGTGACTCAGCCTGTGCCCAACAGGCCAGGAGGGCCTAGGACAGAGTGACGGCCACGGAGCCTCAGGTCAGCAGGGTCTCTGTAAAGCGACCTGGGAGGTCTGTGCTCCCTCTGTCAAGGGGACCAGGGCTGGCTGGTTTCTGGGGTACCTTCTCCCCTCCCCGTATCTCTGTGCCTGTGTGCCTGGGGAACAGCGGGCCTATGGGGCTGTCAGCGTGACCCTGGATGGAATGTCAGGACAGCAGGCCCTTGTGTTGTGCCCAAGATTGCAAATCCAAGAAACCACCGTTGAGCCATCACTGATGCAAAATCCCGAGGATTTCTTTACAACCTGGAGCTTGAGTCCAAGTGCCCCCAACACAGCGGAGCAGGGATTTGGTCCCTGAGACTAAGAGGCATAGCAGCTTTAAAGGGGCCAGTGGCCCATGGGATACACAGAAAGTTGCACAGTCGTGTCGGTCAACACCCAGGTGGCCGATTGAATGACACCTTACCCTATAGGATCCACTTGACCTGGCATATTTCTTTAGTGAGAATCGGCGTGCAGTTTTGGCGGGCACAAAGCAGGGTTACATTGTTATGAGCCGATTTCTGATTAGGGCGTGCCCAGCAACATGACTGGGTTGGGGCAGCGCCTTAAGACACAAGCAGGTTATGTGGCGGTCATAGGGGAGGTGGAGGGTGTAGCTCAAAATGGAATCAGTCCTGCTCTGCTTGTCCAGGGGTAGGAGATTTTTGTTAAATTTCCTGGGTCCCACACTTGCAGCTCATGGACCTGGGCCACCCTCACCAGGTGGACTCAGTGTGCACACCTTGTGGTGCTGGATCTCTCACACCAGCGTGTAGAGGGCACCCTCCTCGCCCTAGTGAGTAGGGGCTGGGTGAGCATGGGGCTCGGCATGAAGGCCAGGCAGCACAGGGGACCGAGGAACCCAGCCCCAACACCACCCCTACTCCCACACACAGGCTGCACCATGGCTCCCCGTAATGAGCACCTGACGCCTCTGGAGATCCACCCAGGGTGGCCCCGAGGTCCCGCTCCCTGCTGGAGAGGCATCAGGGAGAAGAGAAGCAGCTGGCGCTCAGCGGGACCCACTGCCTGACATAGGAATGTGGCCGAGCCAGACCTTCCAGCTCAGCTGACCTTCCAGCGGAAAGTCACTGCACGAGCCCGCCCCGGGTCATCAAGGAGAGTACAGCTAGCTGCCCAGCGCCAGCTCCAGAAATGATGTTCTGCCAACCATTTCGGTGTTTGGGTGACCCAGCCAGAGGATCCAATAGCTTTACGTGATAGCTGCATGTGATAGACACACACACACCCCGAAACCTACAAAAGTCGGAATCCCCCAGTGTTGTCAAACAGCCGTGGAATGGTTACATACACGACGCTATGGTCCCCAGTAGGATACATGGAAGACGCTATAAATCACGACTGCAGAGGTGCTGGAGGCACGGAGATGTGCCTGCTGGGTTCCAACAAGGAGAGCAGAGGGCTAGGAAGCATACTTTAATGGGGGGGCCCCTCTTAGGAAAGGACACCAGGTCCCTGTGAAGGCTACGGATTGTGAAATCTTTCCTCCTCTCCTTCAGCTTCTGGATTTTCTCCTCCTTTCTTCTTCCTAATTCTAGTTTACCCTCCACCCTGCAACCAAAACAATGACCAAAGAGGCTTATTTATGATATCCGATCCTAAAAGGATGCTGAGCTCTGGCTACAGGGTTCAGAAACAATCATTTTCTAGGTGTATGCTGATCCCCCGAACTCGTGCCTTCATGGCTCTTCTCTCCCTACAGAACGAGGGGAACCACAGGTCTTACAATGAAAGACGCCCACTTTCACTCGGGCGGGACTGTCCCTTGTGGAGTACGTCATCTGGGCCAAGTAGTCCAAATGGGGTGATCAAGAATAGGTCGCATGTGAGACATAAGCAAGCACTTACCTTTGATATCATGCTTTATTTGTTCATCCATTTATTATTTGTTAAATATTTTAATTTTCTGTCCTGTCTATACCCAACACGGTGTCAAACTCATAACCCTAATTTCAAGATACCCCAACCAGGCCAGCCAGGCACCCCAGTGCCATGTTTCATAACTCTTTGCTTCCTTGCCTATCTCTGCATCCAACTGGAACATTGAGTCCTTGACGGGGAGCTTTAGTAACCTCCGAATCCTAGAATGTTCTCACTGTATCCCAATCCTAGATTGACATTTACCATTGAATAGCACTTTAAATAAATAGTCATTAAGATAACTACTACAGAAAAGGAAATTATCAAATTTTCACGTATGTGGTCCCTGCTCCCTGGGCTCCCAGGGAAGCTAGGGTTTCTTTAACATTGATCAAGGTCCAAATGACTCCACCACACCTCAAAGCGTGGGCTCTGTTTCTGCCCTGACACATCCAACACCCCTGCTTCAATTAACATGTATCAATCAATCAAAGGGAGCCTAACTAGCTCAGTGTGGTTCGTAAGAACACGGGACTCTTGTTCTTGGGGTAGCATGTTCAAGCCCAATGTTGGCTGTAGAGATTACAGAAAAATAAAATCTTAAAAATATCAATAAGTTTATCTTGGGGAGACATACAAGGGCAGTGATCCAGCTGATGGTTCTACGCACAATATTATGCAGCAGAGCACAAAATGTGAACTTTCAGATGTCTCCTAGAGTGGGGGACACACCAGCCTTAAGGTGTTCAGGTGGAGAAGTCAGGGGCAGTACCTGGAGCGACAGGGTGGGCTCAGGATCCACAGGTCCCAAGGATGGTGGCACCAACTGTTCCCAGGCACAGGAGTGGGAATACGGCTGGGAGCAGTGGGACTCGGGCCAGCTGTCTGCCCTGTGTGGCCATAAGCTGCAAACCCCTGTGCAGTCACGGGGCCACGTTCCTGGGACAGGCCAGCAAAGGCCAGGAGTGCGAGGACACCCTCCCGGGCAGGATGAGCACAGGTCTCCACCAGGGCAGCCCCTAAAATTTGGAGTTTTAAACTTCAGTCACTTGTCTGTGTGGAGGCTGACAAAATTGAGGCGGTTCCACTTTAAGTTCACTGTTAGCACAAGTACTGCCATCCCAGGCCCCTGTGAATAAGAGCTAAAATTTACATTACTTCAGTTACAGGAGAAGGAAAAAAAACAGCTTAGAGCTTAAGGTCCCAGAAAGCCCCATATTAGAATGAGAACAGAGCTCAATGCCCTTGAAGGCTCCATATCAAAATGTAAACAGAACTTGAGGAATTGCTCCAGCCCTTCTGGAGGTCTCCGAGACCAGCCCTTAAAACTAAGCTAAAACCCACTTCGGGGTCCAAGTCCATGCTCCGCTATGTCAGGTGTACTTGGACGCAAGCTCGAGTTTGGAAATCAACCATCGTGTGTTTGCATCGGTGTCGGCTCCTCAGTGGTTTCTCGGATTTGCAATCTTGGGCACAATACCTCCATGTCCCCTCCCCACCTGGGCTGACCACCTGTCCCCTCCCCCACAGGCTGACCCTCAGTCTCCTCCCCGCCAACAACAGCTTGGAACAGGCCCTCACACAGGTCCCATGGGCTCGGTGGGTACTCCCGCCATCATTGGCCTCCCAGGGCAAGGCAGGAGGTTTCGGCAGACCCACTCCCATGATGTCCCCAGGGCTCCCTGCCCAGCATGGCAGCTCGTGACAGGTTGGGGTCTGTGTCCCTGATGCGGGCTCCTGCTCCCCGGTTTTCCCACAGGAAATGAAGGAGGAGGCCCTGGTCTCATCCAGGGACATCACGCAGATAGACCTGGACATCAACAGGACGTTCGGCAGCCACACTATATTTTGGGCCTGCTAGGGGGTCGGGTGAGACTGCTGGGCCAGGGGGCTTAGGGGCACCAGGGGAGGCCTGGAGGCTTCTGGGTAGGGAAAACTGGGCTTCTGAAGCCGGGGGGGCAACAGCAGGCAACAACACACCGCTCCATGGTAGGGTGATGGGGATGATCCACATGCCCCCAACCCCAGGGCCTCTGGGATGAGGATGCCAATTGGATGGGGCCTCCAGTGGTTTCCATGGGAGCTGAACCCCAAAGGGGAGAGGGATGGCGCCCTTAGAAGCAGGGGATGGGGTGGGGGAAAAGGAGGGCAGGAACCAGACCTGGGGGCCAGGCGGCATGGCCGCGGCTGGAGCAGGAATCACATCAATCCCATGAGGGTCGGACAGGTCAGAGTGACACCCACTCTCGGGGCTTTACATATTTCCAAATTCTATGCATTTCATTTGAGACAATTTGCAATTTGAAAACATACATAGTATGATGAACCCCAGATAATGACCCTGGTCCAGCCAGGGCTCTGCACTTACCACACAGCGCCACAGGGGCAGGGGTCACAGCAAACCCCAGACTGGTGTCGCCTTCAAGTGTAGACGGCTCCTTCTGCATCTTAGAGGAAGGGGATGCCCTGTGTCCGCAGGCCCCCTACGCCATCCTGCTCATTCCCCACCCCCACATCATCCCCCTACATCATCATCCCCAATGGCATTCCACATAACACCATCCCCCTCAGAGCCACACAGCCCCACACAATCCTAACCCACACTACACCCCAACACCATCCCCCCTACACCATCCCACACACTCCACCACCATCATGCCCCTGGTCCCACACCATCTACCCCACACCATCGGCCACCAGCAAACCCGGTACAGGTGCCCCCTGTAGGACATGCTCAGCCTCCCTGGGATTCTCTGGATGCCCTGCTCCATCAGAAGACCGGGTGTCCAATAGAGCACACAGGGGTTGCAGGGAGGAGGGAAGGCACGGAGTCCCCAACAGAGTGGGTGCAGGTGGGTGGTGCAAAGGACCCACTGTGCCCTGCATCTGCCCACTCTCCCTCCTGGAGGGTGACACAACCTGCACAGGACAACAGCCCCTAACCCAGTGGGACCTGGGCTGCCCTGGCACCAGGATCTGTGGGGGCTGGGTTGATTTGGGCCCCGCCCAAGTCCAACACAAAGACTAATAGGTTCCAGCTCCCCATGGCCCTGGGCAGCCCTGGATTCTGGCCCCACGCTGAGCGAGCACTCACAGCTTGATGTGGCCTCCTGGGCCCTGGGCGTGACCCACATATCCAGGTCGCTGACCTAGGGCAGCCCTGAGGATCCTGGTACATCCCAGGGTGGGGAGAGCAGAGGTACACCGGTGGGCACCACCGGCACCCACACCAGGAGGCAAGCTCCTCCAGATATTGGGGCTCCAGGGGGCCTGAGGCCGGGGTCCAGCTGCTCTGTGGGAACCCAGGACAGGAGCCCATGAGCTGCAGGTCCAGTTCAGCTCTGCTGTCCTCAGAACCGTCTCTCAGGCTGAAAACTCAGGACACACGCCCCCACACGGAGTCCACACATGCTCCCAGGTGGGGGACTCCAGCACTTGACCGTCAACCCATGTGATTCTTGTCCTCCCGTAAAAGACAGAAAGGTCTCCCTCCCCAGGTGAAAGCGCGCACCCACAGCTCTGAGCCCATTTACTGTAGATAGTCAATAAAGTGTTGTGCACAACCAGCCCTTTTCTTTGTCTCCCAGAACTCTGTGCACGGGGCATCGAGAGACCCACAGAGAGGACGAGGGAGTATCACCCAGGCCCCAAAGAGCCCCTGCAGGGGCACCACAAAGCACACACAGCTGACGTCCCCACGTGCCTTCCAGGGGCGGCCAGTCGCCAGGGTCAGGACCCCACAGACTATACTGGGACTCAGCCTGTGCCCCATGGGCCAGAATGGGCTAGGACAGAGTGACAGCCAGGGAACTTCAGGTCACCAGGGTCTGTGCAAAGCGACCTGGGAGGTCTGTGCTCCCTCTGTCCAGGAGGGTGGGGCTGGCCCTGTTCCGGGGCACGTACTACCCTCCCCGAATCCCCATGCCAGTGTGCCTGTGGCACAGAGGGCCTGTGGGGCACTCAGCGTGGCCCTGGAAGGGATGTCAGGACAGCAGGCCCTTGTGTTGTGCCCAAGACTGCGAATCTGAGAAACCACCAAGGAGCCGAGACCGGTGGAAACTCCGAGGGTTTCTCTACAAGCTGGAGCTTGGGTCCAAGTGCACCTGACACAGCGGAGCAGGGACTTGGACCCCGAGACCAAGAGGCATAGCAGCTTTATAGGGTCAGTGGACCGTGGGATATGCAGAAATGTGCAGTCATGTCGGTCCACACGCAGGTGGCTGATTGAATTACAACTTACCCTATAGTATCCACTTGAGCTGGACTATTACTTTGGTCAGAATCGGTGCGCAGTTTTGGGGGACACAAAGTAGGGTTACATTGTTATGAGCCAATTTCCCATTTGGTGTGCCCAGCAGCTTGACTTGGGTGGGGCAGCGCCTTAAGCCATAAGCTGCTCATGTGGGGGTCATAGGGAAGGTGGCGGGTATAGCACAAAATGGAATCAGTCCTGCTCTGCTTGTCCAGGGGTAGGGGATTTTGTTAAATTTCCTGTGTCCCAACTTGCAGCTCACGCACCTGGGCAACGCTCACCAGGCAGATTCAGCGTGCACACCTTGAGGTGCTGGATCTATCACAGCAGCGTGTGGAGGACACCCTCCTCGCCCTAGTGAGTAGGGGCTGGGTGAGCATGGGGCTCGGCCTGAAAGCCAGGCAGCACAGGGGACTGAGGAACCCCAGCCCCGTCCTCACCCCGACCTCCACACACAGGCAGCCTCAGAGCCCACGCCATGGGCACCCGGCTCCTCAGGAGCTCCCCCCAGGGCGGCCCCGAGGACTGACTCCCTTCTGGAGAGGCATCCAGGAGAAGAGAAGCAGCCAGCGCTTGGCAAGACCCACTGCCGGACATGGGAAAGTGGCCTAGCAGACCTTCCAACTCAGCTGACCCTCTGGCTGAAATTCACTACAGGAGCGAGCCCCGGGTCAGCCAGGAGAGCCCAGCTACCCACCCTGCATCAGCACCACAAATGATGTTTTACCAACCATTTCGGCATTTGGGTGACCCAGCCAGAGAATCCGATAGCTGCACGTAGTAGCTTCATGTGATACACACACACACCCCACAACCAACAAAAGTCAGAATCCCCCCAATGTTGTCCAACAGCACCTGGATGGTTACATACACGACGCCGTGTTTCCCAAAAGGATACCTGGAAGACGCTATCAACTATGACTCCAGAGGTGCTGGAGGCACGGAGATGTGCCTGCTGTGTTCCAAAAAGGAGCACAGAGGGGCAGGAAGCATCCTACGGAGGGGGTGCCCCTCCTAGGAAAGGACACCAGGTCCCTGTGAAGGCTACGGATGGTGAAATCTTTCCTCCTCTCTTTCAGCTTCTGCTTTTCCTACTAAATGCCATTTTCTTCAATCATAATAACAAAAATTTATTTTATGTTTTTAAATATCTTTTTATTGGAGTCCAATTTGTATGAATTCTTTCTTCAGCAAGGGTGTCATTCAGGATAGAGAGAAAGATTTTCCTAGAAAGGCAAAGTATAAAGGAGTTCATGACCGCTAAACCAGTCCAGTAAGGAATGTTAAGAGGGACTCTTCTAGTGGGGGAGAAAAAGAGACCAAAAGCAACAAAGACTAGAAAGGCCCAGAGAACGTCACCAGAAACACCAACTCTACCGGTAACACAAAGGCACAAAGTTCATATCTTTGAATAATCACTCTGAATGCTGATACTAAATGCTCCAATCAAAAGATATAGGGTATCAGAGTGCCTTAAAAACAGGATCCACGATGCCTGGGTGGCTCAGGGGTTGAGCCTCTGCCTTTGACTCAGGGTGTGATATCAGAGTCTGGGATCGAGTCCCATATTGGGCTGCTGGTCGGGAGCCTGCTTCTCTCTTGGCCTAATTTTCTGCCCCCCCCCCATCTCTCTCTCTCATGCTCTCAAAAATAAAATTGTTATTAAAAAAACTTGGTCCGGGGGATCCCTGGGTGGCGCATCGGTTTAGCGCCTGCCTTTGGCCCAGGGCGCGATCCTGGAGACCCGGGATCGGGTCCCATGTCGGGCTCCCGGTGCATGGAGCCTGCTTCTCCCTCTGCCTGTGTCTCTGCCTCTCTCTCTCTCTCTCTCTCTGTGTGTGACTATCATAAATAAATAAATTAAAAAAAATACAAGGTCCGTCGGTAAGCTGCCTACTAGATGCTCACCTTAGACCTATAGACAACAGCAGATTGAAAGTCAGGGGATGGAAAATCAGCTATCACGCTAATGGTTATGAAAAGAAAGCTAGAGGACCAATACTTATATTAGACAAACTAGATTTGAAACCAAACCCTGGGATTCCCCTGGAGGCTCAGTGGTTGAGCATCTGCCTTCGGCTCAAGGTGTGTTCCTGGGATCCCAGGATTGAGTCCCACATCGGCATCCATTTGGGGAACCTCTCTCCCTCTGCCTATGTTTCTGCCTCTGCTTCTCTTTGTATCTCTCATGAATAAATAAATAAATAAAGAATTCAATCTCAAAAAATAAAGAACAAATACTGTAAGAAGTGATGAAGAAGGGCATTATTTCATAGTTAAAAAGACTCTCTATCAGGATCAAACAACTAAATATTTATGCTGCCAACATGGGAGTACCTAAATATGGAAATCAAATACCAATAAACGTACAGGAACTCACTGATAATAATACAATGACAGGGGATTTTAACACCTACTCACTTATGGCAATTGTCCAATCATCTATGCAGAAAATCAACAGGGGAACAATAGCCTTGACACACTGGACCACAGGGACTCAACAGATATAGTCTGAACATTTCTTCTTAAAGCAAAATACACATTCCTTTCAAGTGCACATGGGACATTCTCCAGAACAGATCATATCATGGGCCACAAATCAGCCCTCAACAGGTACAACAGGTACAATAAGGTTGATATCACACCCTGTACATTTTAACATGAGCTATGAAACACGAAGTCGACAGTAAGAAAAAAATTTGGACAGACCAAAAATACATGGAGATTATGAACATCATACTAGAGAATGAAGGGAGCAACCAGGTAATTAAAGAGGAAATTTAAAACAAATGAAAATGAAAACATGTTTCTTCAAACCTCTGGGATGTAGCAAAGGCAGTCCAAAGAGGGAAGTACATAGCAATACAGGCCTATCTCAGGAAACAAGAAGGATCTAATACACAACCTAACCTTACACGTAAATGAGCAGGAAAAGGAATTGGAAACAAAGCCTAAAGCCTACATAAGAAGGGAAAAAATAAAGATGAGAGCAGAAATAAACAATACAGAAATAAAAAAAAAAACAGTAGAATGGAATAACGAAACTAAGAGCTGGTTCTTCAAGATAATTAATAAAAAAGGGATCCCTGGGTGGCGCAGCGGTTTGGCGCCTGCCTTTGGCCCAGGGCACGATCCTGGAGATCTGGGATCGAATCCCACGTCGGGCACCCGGTGCATGGAGCCTGCTTCTCCCTCTGCCTGTGTCTCTAGCTCTCTCTCTCTCTCTCTGTGACTATCATAAATAAAAAAAAATAATTAATAAAATGGATCAAGCCCTAGCCAGCCTTATGACGAGAAAAGAGAAAAGACCTAAATAAATAAAATCACAAATGAGAGAAGAGTGATCACAATGAACAGCAGAAAAATAAGACAATCATAAGGGAATACTAAGAAAGATTATATGCTAACAAATAGGGAGAGCTGGAAGAAATGGACAAATCCCTAGAAAAGTGCAAACAAGCAATACCGATATAGGAAAAAATAGAAAATGTGAACAGACCTATAACTAACAAAGGAATTGAATCAGAAAGGCACCTGGGTGCCTCAGTGGTTGAACATATGCTTTTGCTCCGGTCATGATCCCGGGGTCCTCGGGAATCAAGACCCACATCAGGCTCTCTGCATGGAGCCTCATTTTCCCTGTGCCTGTAGAGCTATGCATCTCTGTGTCTCTCATGAATACATAAATAAAATCTTTAAAAAAGAAAAAAGATAAAAAGTTGAGAAAGGACCCAAATAAAATCACAAATGAGAAAAGAGAAATAACCACGAACACTAGAGAAATACAAAAAATTATAAGAGAATATGATGAAAAATTATATGCCAGCAACCTAGAACCTGGAAGAAATAGATCAATTCCTAGAAATATATAACATAGCAAAAATGAAAAATGAAGAAATAAGAAATTTGAACAGACAGTTAACCAGCAAAGAAATTGAATCAGCAATCAGGGTTCTCCCAACAGGAGATGCTTAGATCAATAGAACAGAATGGAAAGCCAAAACAAGATACAAACAGGTATCTATGACCCATAATGGACAACAAGGCAGGAAGGAATATCCAATGGCAGAAAGACAGTCTCTTCAACAAACCCTAACCCTGACCCCAGGATAAGAACAAATGGTGTTGGGAAAACCAGGCAGCCAAATGCAGAAGAAGGAAACTGGACCACTTTCTTACACCATATATATAAAAAATAAATTCAAAATGAATGAAAGACCTAAATGTGAGACCTGAAATCATAAAAAGAAGAAAAGATAGGCAGCAACGTCTTTGACATTGGCCATTGGATCTTCTTTGTAGATATGCCTCTGAGGTGAGGGAAACAAAAGCAAACATCCTATTGGGACTTCATCAAATTGAAAAGTTTCTGCAAAGTGAAGGAAACAACCAAAGCTAAAAGGCAACATACAGGAGGAGGGGCAAGATGGCAGAAGAGTAGGGTCCCCAAGTGATCTGTCCCCACCAAATTACCTAGATAACATTCATAACATCCTGAAAATCTAGGAATTCGGCCTGGGATTTAAACAGAGAACAGATCAAATGCTACAGTGAGAAAAGTTCACGCTTCTATCAAGGTAGGAATATGGGAAAAAGAAATAAAGAAACAAAAGGCATCGAAGGGGGAGGGGCCCCACGAGGAGCCAGGCTAAGGCCAGGCCAAGTGCCTCCCGGTCAGGAGAGCTCTGTCCAAGAGAAGCAGGATCTGCACCAATCTTCCTGGGCGGAATGGCGTTTGCAGGGATTCAGAGCAGGAACCCAGGAGGGCGGTGATACCCACGGGCTCCCTGGGACACTAACAGACACCAGCACTCCCAGGAGAGTGCACCAAGCTCCCCAAGGGCTGCAGGGCACATGCACTGACTTGGGAGCAGCTCAGAGGGGCTCGGTCAGGGCTCTGCGTGGAGGGGGTTGCATGCCCCGGGAGCAGCTTGGCGGCGGTGCCTCTGGCAGAAGAAGGGGCTCCGTACAGAGGGGGCTGCGCAGCTCTGGGAGCAACTCGGAGGTCCTCAGGCAGCGGCACCCTGATGGGGCTGCATGACCAGGAGCAGCTCAGAGGGGCTAGGCGGCAGCTCTGGGGAGAGATGGCTGGGCGGCCAGGAGAGCGAATCCAACAGCACAGGCCCCAGAGCACAGGGCGCCAGGACACAGCCCAGGATTTGGCCTCCCCTGGGACAGGCAGAGGCCCGGACGGCCCAGAACAACAAGGATGCTCCTGCCCACAGCTGAGCAGATCAGCGGCCCCACCCCAGAACCTCCAGGACCTGCAGATGGACTGCTCTGGAGTTACTGTGGGTGCTGAATACAGGTTTCCAGAGCTGGCCACTGTCACTGGGGTTGTTCCTCCTAGGGCTTCACAGGGTAAACTACCCTCACTGAGTCCTGCACCAGGCAGGGGACAGAGCAGCTCCCCCAAGTGCTAACACCTGAAAATCAGCACAACAGGCCCCTCCCCTAGAAGACCAGCTAGACGGACAAGTTCCAGGGGAAGTCAAGGGACGTTAAGTATACAGAATCAGAATATACTCCCCCATGTTTTTTTTTATTTCTGATTGCTTCCCCCACCCTTTTCCTCCCCTTTCTTTCTATTTCTTTCTCTTATTATTCCCTATTTTCTTCTTTCTTCCTTTATTCTTTTTTCTTTTTCTCTTTTCTTTCCTTCTCTCCTCTCTTTTTCTCCTTTTCCCAATACAATTTGTTTTTAGCCACTCTGCACTGAGCAAAATGACTAGAAGGAAAACCTCACCTCAAAAGAAAGAATCAGAAACAGTCCTCTCTCCCACAGAGTTTCAAAATCTGATTTACAATTCAATGTCAGAAAGCCAATTCAGAAGCACGATTATACAGCTACTGGTGGTTCTAGAAAAAAGCATAAAGGACTCAAAAGACTTCATGACTGCAGAATTTAGATCCAATCAGGCCGAAATTAAAAATCAATTGAATGAGATGCAATCCAAACTAGAAGTCCTAACGATGAGGGTTAACGAGGTGGAAGAACGAGTGAGTGATATAGAAGACAGGTTGATGGCAAAGAGAGAAACTGAGGTAAAAAGAGACAGACAATTAAAAGACCAGGAAGACAGATTAAGGGAAATAAACGACAGCCTGAAGAAGAAAAACCTACATGTAATTAGGGTGCCCGAGGGCACCAAAATCGACAGAGGACCAGAATAAGTATTTGAACAAATCCTAGCTGAAAACTTTCCTAATCTGGGAAGGGAAACAGGCATTCAGATCCAGGAAATAGAGAGATCCCCCCCCTAAATCAATAAAAACCATCAACACCTCGACATTTAATAGTGAAGCTTGCAAATTCCAAAGGTAAAGAGAAGATCCTTAAAGCAGCAAGAAACAAGAAATCCCTGACCTTTATGGGGAGGAGCATTAAGGTAACAGCAGACGTCTCTACAGCGACCTGGCAGGCCAGAAAGGTCTGCAGGATATATTCAGGGTCCTTAATGAGACGACCATGCAACCAAGAATACTTTATCCAGCAAGGCTCTCATTCAAAACGGAAGGAGAGATAAAGAGCTTCCAAGACGGGCAGGAACTGAAAGAATATGTGACCTCCAAAACAGCTCTGCAAGAAATTTTAAGGGGTACTCTTAAAATTCCCCTTTAAGAAGAAGTTCAGTGGAACAATCCACAAAAACAAGGACTGAATAGATATCATGATGACACTAAACTCATATCTGTCGATTAGTAACTCTGAATGTCAGCGGGCTTAATGACCGCATCAAAAGGTGCAGGGTTTCAGACTGGATAAAAAAGCAGGATCCATCTATTTGCTGTCTACAAGAGACTCAGTTTAGACTGAAGGACACCTACAATCTGAAAATAATGGGTTGGAGAACCATTTACCATTTAAAATTTCCTCATAGGAAAGCAGGGGTAGCCATCCTTATATCAGGTAAACTAAAATTTACCCCGAAGACTGTAGTGAGAGATGAAGACGGACACTAAATCATACTTAAAGGATCTATCCAACAAGAGGACTTAACAATCCTCAATATATATGCCCCGAATGTCGGAGCTGCCAAATATTTAAACATATTAATAATGAAAGTGAAGAAATACTTAGATAATTATTATCTTATACTTGGTGACTTCAATCTAGGTCTTTCTACCCTCGATAGGTCTTCTAAGCACAACATCACCAAAGAAACGAGAGCTTTAAATGATACACTGGAGCAAATAAATTTCACAGATATCTACAGAACTTTACATCCAAACTGAACTGAATACACATTCTTCTCAAGTGCACATGGAACTTTCTCCAGAATAGACCATATACTGGGTCACAAATCGCGTCTCAACCGATATCAAAAGATTCAGATCGTCCCCTGCATATTCTCAGACCATAATGTCTTAAAATTAGAACTAAATCACAACAAGAAGTTTGGAAGGACTTCTAACACGTGGAGGTTAAGGACCATCGTGCTAAAAGATGAAAGGGTCAACCAGGAAATTGAGGAAGAATTCAAAAGATTCATGGAAACTAATTGGAATGAAGATACAAACGTTCAAAATCTTTTGCATGCAGCAAAAGCAGTCCTAAGGGGGAAATACATCACAATAGAAGCATCCATTCAAAAACTGGAAAGAACTCAAATACAAAAGCTAACCTTACTCATAAAGGAGCTAGAGAAAAAAAAAAGCAGCTAGATCCTACACCCAACAGTATAAGAGAGTTAATTAAAATTCAAGCAGACCTCAAGGAAATCGAGACCAGAAGAAATGTGGAACAGATCAACAAAACCAGAAGTTGGTTCTTTGAAAGAATGAATAACATACATAAACCATTAGCCAGACTTATTAAAAAGAATAGAGAGAAGACTCAAATTAATAAAATCATGAACGAGAAAGGAGAGATCACTACCAACTCCAAGGAAATACAAACGATTCTAAAAACATATTATGAACAGCTATACGGAAATAAATTAGGCAATCTAGAAGAAATGGACGCATTCCTGGAAAGCCACAAACTACCAAAACTGGAACAGGAAGACATAGAAAACCTAAACAGGCCAATACCCAGGGAGGAAATTGAAGCAGTCATCAAAAACTTCCCAAGTCAGAAAAGTCCAGGGCCAGATGGCTTCCCAGGGGAATTCTACCAAACATTTAAAGAAGAAACCATACCTCTCTTACTAAAGCTGTTTGGAAAGAAAGAAAGAAAAAGATGGAGTACTTCCAAATTAGTTCTATGAAGCCAGCATCACCTTAATTACAAAAACAGACAAAGACCCCACCAAAGAGGAGAATTACAGACCAATAGCCGTGATCAACATGGATGCAAAAATTCTCAACAAGATACTGGCCAAGAGGATCCAACAATACATTAAGAAAATTTTTCACCATGAAAAAGTAGGATTTATCCCCGGGACACAAGGCTGGTTCAACACTCGTAAAACAATCAATGTGATTCATCATATCAGCAAGAGAAAAACCAAGAACCATATGATCCTCTCATTAGATGCAGAGAAAGCATTTGACAAAATAGAGCATCCATTCCTGATCAAAACACTTCAGAGCGTAGGGATAGAGAGAACATTCCTCGACATCTTAAAAGCCATCTACGAAAGGCCCACAGCAAATATCATTCTCAGTGGGGCAGCACTGGGAGCCTTTCCCCTAAGATCAGCAACAAGACAGGGATGTCGACTCTCACCACTGCTATTCAATGCAGTATTGGAAGTCCTAGCCTCAGCAATCAGACAACAAAAAGACATTAAAGGCATTCAAATTGGCAAAGAAGTCAAACTCTCCTTCACCGATGACATGACACTCTACCTAGAAAACCCAAACCCCTCCCCCCTCAAGATTGCTAGAAATCATACAGCAATTTGGTAGCGTTGCAGGATACAAAATCACTGCCCAGAAATCAATGGCATTTCTATACAATAACAATGAGACTGAAGAAAGAGAAATTAAGAAGTCAATCTCATTTACAATTGCACCCAAAGCATAAGATACCTAGGAATGAACCTAACCAAGGAGGTAAATGAGGTATACCCTAAAAACTATAGAAAACTTCTGAAAGAAATTGAGGAAGACACAAAGAGATGGAAAAATATTCCATGCTCATGGATTGGCAGAATTAATGTTATGAAAATGTCAATGTTACCCAGGCAATGTACACGTTTAATGCAATCCCTATCAAAATACCATGGACTTTCTTCAGAGAGTTAGAAAAAATTATTTTAAGATTTGTGTGGAATCAGAGAAGACCCCGAATAGCCAGGGGGATTTTAAAAAACAAAACCATATCTAGAGGCATCACAATGCCAGATTTCAGGTTGTACTACAAACTGTGGTCATCAAGACAGTGTGGTACTGGCACAAAAACACACATAGATCAATGGAACAGAATAGAGATCCCAGAAGTGGACCTTGAACTTTATGGTCAACTAATATTCGATAAAGGAGGAAAGACTATCCATTGGAAGAATGACAGTCTCTTCAATAGATGGTGCTGGGAAAATTGGACATCCACCTTCAGAAGAATGAAACTAGACCACTCTCTTTCACCATACATAAAGATAAACTCAAAATGGATGAAAGATCTAAATGTGAGACAAGAGTCCATCAAAATCCTAGAGGAGAACACAGGCAAAACCCATTTTGAACATGGCCACAGCAAATTTTTGCAAGGTACATCCATGAAGACAAAAGAAACAAAAGCAAAAATGAACTATTGTGACTTCATCAAGATAAGAAGCTTTTGCACAGCAAAGAATACAGTCAACAAAACTAAAAACAACCTTCAGCATGGGAAAGATATATGCAAAAGACGTATCAGATAAAGGGCTAGTTTCCAAGATCTATAAAGAACTTCTTTTTTTTTATTTATTTTTTTATTTTTTATTGGTGTTCAATTTACTAACATGAACTTCTTAAAATCAACACCAAAGAGACAAACAATCCAGTCATGAAATGGGCAAAAGACATGAAGAGAAATCTCTCAGAGGAAGACATTGACATGGCCAACATCCACATGAAAAAATGCTCTGCATCACTTGCCATTAGGGAAATACAAATCAAAACAACAATGAGATACCACGTCACATCAGTGAGAATGGAGAAAATTAACAAGGCAGGAAACCGCAAATGTTGGAGAGGATGCGGAGAAAAGGGAACTCTCTTACACTGTTGGTGGGAATGTGAACTGGTGCAGCCACTGTGGAAAACTGTGTGGAGGTTCCTCAAAGAGTTAAAAATAGACCTGCCCTATGACCCAGCAATTGCAGTGTTGGGGATTTACCCCAAATATTCAGATGCAATTCAACGCAGGGACACCTGCTCCCCGATGTTTATAGCAGAATGTCCACAATACCCAAACAGCAGACGGAGCCATGGAGTCCATCGAAAGATGAATATAGGGATCCCTGGGTGGCGCAGCAGTTTAGCGCCTGCCTTTGGCCCGGGGCGTGATCCTGGAGACCCAGGATCGAATCCCACGTCGGGCTCCCGGTGCATGGAGCCTGCTTCTCCCTCTGCCTGTGTCTCTGCTTCTCTCTCTCTCTCTGTGACTATCATAAATAAATAAAAAAAAAGAAACAAGCAGTCTCCAATACACAACACAACCCTACACCTAAAGGAGCTGGAAAAGGAATAGGAAACAAAGCCTAAAGCCTGCAGAAGGGAAATAATAAAGATGAGAGCAGAAAGAAACGATACAGAAACAACAAAAGAGAAGTGAATAACGAAACTAAGAGGTGATTCCTCAAAATAATTAATAAAATGGATCAAGCCCTAGCCAGCCTTATCAACGAGAAAAGAGAAAAGAACTAAATAAATAAAATCACAAATGAGAGAAGAGAGATCACAATCAACACCAGAAAAATAAGACAATTATAAGGGAATACTATGAAAGATTATACGTTAACAAACTGGAAGACCTGCAAGTAATGGACAAATCCCTAGAAATGCGCAGACAAGCAAAACTGAAATAGGAAGAAAAAGAAAATGTGAACAGACTCATAAGTAGCAAAGGAATTTAATCAGCAAGGCACCTGAGTGCCTCAGTGGTTGAGCATCTGCTTTGGCTCAGGTCATGATCCCGGGGTCCTGGCGGAACACGTCCCACATCAGGCTCCCTGCATGGAGCCTCAGTTTTCCCCTGCCTATACCTCTGCCTCTCTGTGTCTCGCATGAATCCATAAATAAAATCTTTAAAAAAGAAAAAAGATAAAAAGATGAGAAAGGACCCAAATAAAATCACAAATGAGAAAAGAGAAATAAGAACCAACACTATAGAAATACAAACGTTTATAAGAGAACATTATGAAAAATTATATCCCAGCAAACTAGAACCTGGAAGAAATAGATCAATTCCTGGAAATATATAACATAGCAAAAATGAAAAAGGAAGAAATAAGAAACTTGAACAGACAGATAACCAGCAAAGAAATTGAATCAACCCTCAAGAATCTCCCAACATGAGACGCTTAGATCAATAGAACAGATTGGAATTCCAAAACAAGATACAAATTTGTAACTCTATGATTCATTAATCCACAACAAGGCAGGAAGGAATATACAATGGCACAAAGACAGTCTCTTCAACAAACCCTAACCCTGACCCCAGGATAAGATCAAATGGTGTTGGGAAACCAGGCAGCCACATGCAGAAGAATAAAACTGGACCACTTTCTTACACTATATATATAAAATATAAATTCAAAATGGATGAAAGACCTAAATGTGAGACCTGAAACCATACAAAGAAGAAAAGATAGGCAACAAAGTCTTTGACATTGGCCATTGGATATTCTTTCTTGATATGCCTCTGAGTTGAGGGAAACAAGAGCAAAAATACTATTGGGGCTTCATCAAATTCAAAAGCTTCTGCAAAGTGATAGGAAAAACCAACGCTAAAAGGCAACATACAAAATGAAAGGAGATATTTGTAAACAACACAACCAATAAAGAGTTATTATGCAAAATACGTTGAGCAAATATAAATCTCAGCATCCTAAACACAAATTATCCAACTGCAGATGGGCTGAAGACATGAATGGACTTTGTCTCTGACAAGACATCCAATGGCCACCAGACACACGGAAAGACATTCTGCATCACCCATCATCAGGGAAATTCAAATTAAAACCACAATAAGATGTCACCTGACAGCCATCAGAATGGCTAAAATTGACAACAGAAGAAACAACAGGTGTTGTTGAAGCTATGGAGAAGTGGGAGCCACTTACACTCCTGGTGGGCATGCGAACAGGTGCAACCACTGTGGAAAACACTGTGGAGGGTCCTCGAGAAGTTAAAAATAGGGGATCCCTGGGTGCCGCAGTGGTTTGGAACCTGCCTTTGGCCCATGTCGTGATCCTGGAGACCCGGGATCAAATTCCACGCTGGACTTTCAGTCCATGAAGCCTGCTTCTCCCTCTGCTTGTGTCTCTGCCTCTCTCTCTGTGACTATCATAAAAAAAATAAAAAAGAAGTTGAAAATACAGCTACCCTATGATTCCAAAATTGCAGAGCTAGGTATTTACCCTGAGGATACAAAACTCGTTTAGTAGTTTCGATGAGGGACACGCAGCCCAGTGTTTGTAGCAGCATTATCAACAAGAGCCAAACTGTGGATACAGGCCACATGTCCATCAACGGTGAATGGGCAGAGACGATGTGGTAAATATACCCACTGCGACATCACTGGGTCAACAGAAGAGATGAAATGAAGCCATTTACAATGACGTGGGAGAAGTGGAAAGGACTTATGCTAAATGAACTCAGTCAGTCAGAGTAAGACAGATACTAAATACCATACAATTGCATTCACATGGGATCCCTGGGTGGCGCAGCGGTTTGGCGCCTGCCTTTGGCCCAGGGCGCGATCCTGGAGATCCGGGATCGAATGCCACATCAGGCTCCCGGTGCATGGAGCCTGCTTCTCTCTCTGCCTCTCTCTCTCGCTCTCTCTCTGTGACTATCATAAATGAATAAAAAATTTAAAAAAAAAAAAACAATTGCATTCACATGTGAATTTTAAAAAACCAAACAAACTGGCAAAGGGGCAGATGGGGGGATGAGAGAAGCAAACAAAAAAACACACTCTTAACCACAGAGAATAAACTAATAAATACCAGAGGAAGGTGGGGGGGATGGGGAATCAGGGGATGGGGAAGGGGATAGTGGAGGGCACCTATGACCAGTACCAGGCGTTGTATCCAAGGGTTGAATCACTATGTGGTAAACCTGAAACTATATCATAATGTGTTTACAAACAAGAATTCAAGTAAATCTTTAAAATAATAATTAGTAGTATTGATGAAACATGTGCGCACTAGGGCCTGTTAGCATCGGAAATGTCTCATTGAAACAGAGCCCAACACCCTGCTTCCCAAGAAATACTTAAGGACAAGGAATTGGAGCCCGCAGACCGCAAAATGAAATGTGGACTGGACCTTAGCAAGTCCTGAAAAACTCACTCAACCCTCTTCTACTGTAGGCGGGATCGCGGGCTGGTGCAGCCGCCCTGGAAACAGTGTGGAGGCTCCTCAGGAAGTTACAAATAGAGCCGTCCTGCTACCAGTAGGTGAATGGCCTGGAGCTGACTCCGAATATATAGATGCAGTGAGACTCGGGACACCTGGACCCCAATGTCCACAACAGCCGGGTCCACAATAGCCAGACAGTGTGAAGTATCTCGGTGCCCTCAGGCAGATGATGGATAAAGAGGATGGGAGATAGATGATGGTCATAGAGAGAGGAATGGCACCTAGCTATCAAAGAGAAGGAAATCTTGCCATTTGCAATGATGTGGATAGAACTAGAGAAATCAAGTTAAGTGAAATAAGTCAGTCGGGAAAGAGAATGACCGTGTGGTGTCATTCATAGGTGGAATTAAAGAAGCAAAGCAGATGAACATCTGTGAAGGAAGGAAATCAAATAACATGAAAACAGATGGAGGAAATACAGACACTTAATGATAGGAAACAAACTGAGGGTGCTGGAGGGTAGGGGACAGGAGAGGGGATCACAGGGGACCGGCATGAAGGAGGGCACGTGATGTCATGTGCACTGCTGTTATCTGCAACTGGTGAATCCCTAAATTCTTCCTCTGAAAGTATAATACACTATACGTTAATTAATTGGGTTTAAATTAAATTAAGTTAAAAAAATCAGTTGTGTCAGAGCACAATTCCTTCTGGACTCTCTGTTCCGCTCCTTCAGCTTATGTCAGGACCACCTCCCTTGAGTCTGGTTTGTTTAAGGAGGCTCCACACCTTGTCCGTGGCCCAGCCCAGGGCTAGAACTCACAACCCCGAGATCAGGACTGGAGGTGAGGTCAGGTGTCGAATGCTTATCTGACAGAGCCAGCCGGGGCCCGAGAACATCACTGCTATATCCTGTGTCTCTGTGACATCGTTTGAAATAGGAAAGTGCCATGTCCCGCTCTGTCCTGCTTCTCCAATACTAATTTGCTATCCGGGGTCATTTGTGGGGGCGGATGGGTATTATGGGTTTTTCTTTTCCTATTTCTAAGATCTGCCACCATGATTTTGATATGAATGACATTGAAACTGAGGGTGGCTTCTGGAACTGCGGACATTTTCCAAGATGAGGCTCCCACCCCACGAGCCCAGGAAGGCCTCCCAGAGACTGGTATGGCTCACTGCAGAAGTCATGTGCTCCTTTGTTTCTGTCTCATTATTTGTTCTCTGTGATGCTCCTGAGAAGGGAGTCACGTCCTTCATTTCCTTCCTGAGTGCTCATTTCCGGGACACAGCAAGGCTACTCTGCTATGTAGGGTCAGTTTGTGTCCCCTGACTTTACTGAACTCACTCCTTAGTTCTAACAGGCTTGGTGGAGGCTCTCGAGTTTCGTGTTTCTAGTACCACGTCTTCAGCATATAGGGACAGTGTGAGTTCCCCTTCCAGTTGTGGAACCTTTGCTGTTTACAGCTTAATGTCCTAGAAAGCCCCACAATAGAATAAAAACTGAGTCCAGGCAAAGGGCAGGAAGCCGCTATTAGAATGAGAACAGAGCTCAATGCCCTAGAAGGCCCCATATCAAAATGTAAACAGAACTTGAGGAATTGCTCCAGCCCTCCTGGAGGTCCTGAGACCAGCACTTAAAACTAAGCTAAAACCCACCTCACGGTCCAAGTCCCTGCTCCGCTATGTCGGGTGTGCTGGGACACAAGATCGAGCTTGTAAATAAACCCTCATGTGTTTGCATCGGTGTCGGCTTCTCGGTGGTTTCTGAGATTCCCAATCTTGGGCAAACAGTCTGAGATAAAAAATGAAAACCAAAATAAGCTCGGACGCATGCAGAGTAAAAGCAGGGTTCTGAGAGAAGCAGCGGAGAACAGGGGGCTCTTCTATCGAGGACCCTGCAGATGGGGGTGTGGGATGCTCAGCCCCAGAGCCAGAAGACCCAGCGTCCCCTCCTGCACCCGCCCATCAGCACTGAGTCTAAGGGTGCAGCACAGCGCCGCCCACTGGTGGCCAGAGGCGCTGACACCAAGCCAGCCTCTGACACCGCAGGTGCATCTCCCAGGCAGATGTGCACCTGAGAATCAGCGCCAAGGCCCATCCCGAGACCCTGCACAGACCACTCACTGCCACCAAGTTGTCAGACCACAGAGGCAGCAGAGCTTCAGCTCTGCCTGGAAAGTAGGGTGTAGCTTCCTTTGTACTTTGTGCTTTATTTTCATTTCTTTTCTTTGATCCTTTTTTATTACTTGCCTTATTTTAATTTTTATTTATGTACCTTATATATTTCTTATTTTTACTATCATGGTACTTTAATTGTGTTTCTTATTTTGGGATTAGAATCTTTAACAAGCAGGCCAAAATAATCTAGTGTTTTTTGGGGGAGGGTAGTTGTTATTGTTTCTCGTGGTTTTCCTTTTTCTTCCTTCTTTCTTTTCTGGAAAAAATAATGAGATGGAGAAATTCTCCTCCATATAATAACATGAGGTAGTACTCACAGCCAGGAAGTTCATCAATACACATATATGATGTCTAACTACAGTTTAAAACAATGATTATAAAGATAGCAGCTGGGCTGGGAAAAAAGCACAGAAGAAAACTAGAGAATCCCTTACAGTAGAAATAAAAGAGTTAAAATCTAGTCAGGCCAATGTTAAAAATGCTATAACTGAGATGCAGTCCCCAGTGGAAGCCTTCAAAACAAGAAAGGTTATGGACCACAGAGGCAGACATAGGGAACTCAGCCACTTATTAAAACAATAACATTCATATCATAGGAGACTCAGAAGATGAAGAGAGAGAAAAGGTGGGCCTTGCTCAGCCATTAGAAATGACAAATACCCACCATTTGATTCAACGTGGATGGAACAGGAAGGTATTATGCTGAGTGAAGTAAGTCAATCGGAGAAGGACAAACATTGTATGTTCTCATTCACTTGGTGAATATAAATAAGAGTGAAAGGGAATATAAGGGAACGGAGAAGAAATGTTTGGGAAATATCAGAAATGGAGACAGAACATAAAGACTCCTAACTCTGGGAAATTAACTAGGGATGATGGAAGGGGAGGAGGGTGGGAGTGGGGGTGAATGGGTGACGTGTACTGAGGGGGGCACTTGATGGGATGAGCAATGGGTGTTATTCTGTATGTGGGCAAATTGAACACCATAAAAAAGTAAATGTATTATTAAAAAAGAAAGAAAGAAAGAAAAAGTGGCATCTGGTTGGCTCAGTCAGTTAAGCTTCAGCCTTAGTCTCAGATCATGATCCAGGTCCCAAGGCAGGCTCCCTGTTCTGCAGGGAACCTGCTTGTCCTTCTCCATCTGCCCCACTCGCTCATGGTTTTTCTCTCCTCTCTCTCTCTCAAATAAATAAATAACATCCTGAAAAAGAAACAAACAAACCCAGAAGGACGAGAAATCTCCCATGTAGAAGAATTTCAAAGAAGTTGTGCAGACATTCCACCCTCAAGTTGATTAGCATAGCCTCCCACTCTATGTGTGTAATACGCATAGTAACTTCCTTCTACAAAATATAATATGAAAATCTTAATACAAAAATGATAATGATAATAATAATTAATAATAATAATAATAATAAAAAGAATCACTTTACTACGGAGAAAGCTGACAAACACTACCTCAGCAAGATGATCAGATCAATACCAAGACTGATAAATCATGTTGATAATATCTATCCTTTATATGATATAATAAAAATGGCAGTATTTCTCGGTATATAATCCACAAAAACACTTCAATCATGAGATAAACAACAGACATTTCCCAACTAAGGTAAATTTTAAAAATACTCTACTTCTCAAAGTGTTCCAGCTCAACGACAACAAGGAAAGGCTGAAAGACTGTCACAATCAGAGGAGCCTAAGAAAACATGAGTACAAATGGAATGTGATATGAGGGATGGTAACTTAGCATAAACTAAGGAATTCTGAATAAAGTATGGTCTTTGGTTAATTCGACTATTTTAATATTGATTCATTAGCTAATATTTGTACTGGACTAATATACCACCAGAATCATATCCCTGCCCCACAAAATCCACCCCCACACCATCGGCCCCCAGCAAGGGCCTAGTGCAGCTGCCCCCTGTGGGACATGCTCAGCCTCCCCGGGGTTCTCTGGATACCCTGCTCCCATCAGAAGCCCGATTGTCCCATAGAGAACCCAGGGCTTGCAGGGAGGAGGGAAGGCAAGGATACCCAAAATGGGGGGTGCAGTTGAGTGGTGCAGAGGACACATTGGGCCCTGCCTCCGCCCACTGTGCCTCGTGGAAGGCGGCACACCCTGCACAGGACACCAGCCCCTAACCCAAAGGGATCTGGGCTGACCTGGCCCCGTGCTCTGTGGGGGCTGAGGTGATTTGAGCCCCACCAAGGCCCAACACAAAGACTAATGCGATCCAGGGACCCATGGTCCTGGCTAGCCCTGGATTCAGGCCCCAGGCTGAGTGAGCCCTCTCACAGCTGGATGTGGCCTCCTGGGCCCTTGGTGTGCCCCACAGATCTAGGTCGCTGACCTAGGGCAGGCCGGGGGATCCCGGGACATCCCAGGGTGGGGAGAAGATGGATAGGCTGGTTGGCCCCACCCGACCCCACACCAGACGGTAGGCTCCTCCAGATATTGGGGCCCCAGAGGGTGCAAGGCCGGTGTCCAACTGCCCTGCGGGTCCCTGTGCAGGAGCCCATGAGCTGCAGGTCCAGGTTATCTCTGCTGTCCTCAGAATAGTCACTCAGGCTGAAATCTCAGGACACACGCCCCCACCCGGAGTCCACACGTGCTTCCACGATGTGGACTCTAGCACCCGCCCCCCACCGGGTGTGATTCTTGCCCTCCCCTAAAGGACAGAAAGGTCTCCCTCCCCAGGGGAAGGCGCGCAATAGGCTCTGAGCCCGTTTGCTGTAGAAAGTCAATAAAGTGTTGTGGTACGAAAATGCACAGCAAGGCCATTTCTGTGTCTCCCAGAACTCTGCATGGGGCGTGGAGAGACACCCAGAGAGGAGGAGGGGGCACCATCCAGACCCCAAACAGATCCTGCAGGGGCGCCGCCAGGTACACACAGCTGACATCCCTCGTGCCTTACAGGGGCGGTCAGTCGCCAGGGTCAGGACCCACAGACTTTACTGGGACTCAGGCTCTGGCCCTGGGCCAGGAGGGGCTGGGACAGAGTGACAGCCAGGGAGCCTCAGGTCACCAGGGTCTGTGCACAGCGACGTGGGAGGTCTGTGCTCCCTCTGTCCGAGGGCCGCAGATGGCTGTGTTACGGGGCATTTCCTTCCCTCCCCGCATCCCTGTGCCTGTGTGCTTGGGGCACAGAGGGCCTGTGGTGTGGTCAGCGTGGCCCAGAAAGAGATGTCAGGACACCAGGCCCTGGTGTTTTGCCCAAGATTGTAAATCAGGGAAACCACCAAGGAGCCCACACCGATGGAAAATCACGAGGGTTTCTTTACAAGCTGGAGCTTGGGTCTAATTGCACTGGACACAGCGGAGCAGGGACATGGATCCCGAGACTAAGAGGCATAGCAGCTTTATAGGGGCCAGTGGCACATGGGATATGCAGAAAGTTGCACGATCATGCCGGTCCACACGCTGGTGGCCAATTAAATTACACCTTACCCTATAGTATCCACTTGAGCTGGCCTATTACTTTGGTCAGAATCGTCCCACAGTTTTGGGGGACACAAAGCAGGGTTACATTGTTATGAGCCTATTTCCAATTAGGGTGTGCCCAGCGGCCTGACTAGGGTGGGGCAGCGCCTTAAGCAATAAGCAGGTCATGTAGGGGTCATAGGGAAGGTGGTCGGTGTAGCACAAAATGGAATCAGTTCTGCCCTGCTTGTCCAGGGGTAGGGGATTTTTGTTAAATTTCCTGGGTCCCACACTTGCAGCTCAAGAACCTGGGCCACCCTCACCAGGTGGACTCAGTCTGCACAATTTGTGGTGCTGGATCTCTGACACCAGCGTGTGGAGGGCACCCTCCTCGCCCTAGTGAGTAGGGGCTGGGTGAGCATGGGGCTCGCCAGAAGGCCAGGCAGCACAGGGGACTGAGGAACCCCAGCCCCGTCCCCACCCCGATCACAGAGATGCAGCCTCAGCGCTCCCTGCCTTGGGCACCCAGATCCTCAGGAGCTCCCGCCATGGTGGCCCCGAGGTCTGACTCCCTGCTGGAGAGGCGTAGGGGAGAACAGAACCAGCCGGAGCTCGGCAACACCCACTGCCGGACATGAGAATGTGACCAAGCCAGACCTACCAACTCAGCTGACCCTCCAGCTGAAATTCACTACAGGAGTGAGCCGCAGGTCGGCCAGGAAAGCCCAGCTAGCCACCCAACATCAGCACAAGAAATGATGTTGTACCAACCATTTCGGCGTTTGGGCTACCCAGACAGAGGTTCTGATAGCTGCACATGATAGCTTCATGTGATAGACACACACACACCCCACAACCAACCAAAGTCAGAATCCCCCCAATGTTGTCAAACAGCAGCTGGATGGTTACATACACGACGCTGTGGTCCCCAATAGGATACCTGGAAGACGCTATAAACCATGACTGCAGAGGTGCTGGAGGCATGGAGATGTGCCTGCTGTGTTCCAAAAAGGAACACAGAGGGGCAGGAAGCATCCTACGGAGGGGGGGGGGCGCTCCAAGGAAAGGACACCAAGTCCCTGTGAAGGCTACGGCTGGTGAAATCTTTCCTCTTCTCTTTCAGCTTCTGCTTTTCCTCCTAAATGCCATTTTCCTCAATCATAATAGCAAAAATTTATTTTATGTTTTTAAATTTCTTTTTATTGGAGTCCAATTTGTATGACTTCTTTCTTCAGCAAGGGTGTCATTCAGGATAGAAGTAAAGATTTTCCCAGACAGGCAAAGTATAAAGGAGTTCATGACTGCTAAACCAGTCCACAAAGGAATTTTAAGAGGGACTATTCTAGGGATCCCTGGGTGGCGCAGCGGTTTGGCGCCTGCCTTTGGCCCAGGGCGCGATCCTGGAGACCCGGGATCAAATCCCACATCGGGCTCCCGGTGCATGGAGCCTGCTTCTCCCACTGCCTATGTCTCTGCCTCTCTCTCTCTCTGTGACTATCAAAAATAAATAATAAAAATTAAAAAAAAAAAAAAAGAGGGACTATTCTAGTGGGGGAAAAAAAGAGACAAAAGCAACAAAGACTAGAAAGGACCAGAGAACGTCACCACAAACACCAACTCTACAGGTAAAACAAAGGCACAAAGTTCATATGTTTGAATAAGCACTTTGAATGCTAATACTAAATACTCCAATCAAAAGATATAAGGTATCAGAGTGGCTTAAAAAACAGGATCCGGGATGCCTGGGTGGTTCAGGGCATAAGTCTCTGCCTTTGACTCAGGGTATGATTCTACATTCTGGGATCGAGTCCCATAGTGGGGTCCCGGTGGGGAGCCTGCTTCTCTCTTGGCCTAATTTTCTGCCTCTGTCTCTGTCTCTGTCTCTGTCTCTGTCTCTTTCTCTCTCTCATTCTCTGAAAAATAAAATTGTTATTAAAAAAACAAGGTCCATCGGTATGCTGTCTACAAGATGCTCACCTTAGACCTATAGACAACAGCAGATTGAAAGGCAGGGGATGGAAAATCATCTATCATGCTAATGGTTATGAAAAGAAAGCTGGAGACCAGTACTTATATTAGAGAAACTAGATTTGAAACCAAACCCTGGGGGTCACCTGGTGGCTCAGTGGTTGAGCATCTGCCTTCGGCTCAAGGTGTGTTCATGGGATCCCAGGATCGAGTCCCACATTGGCATCCCTTTGGGGAGCCTCTCTCCCTCTGCCTATGTTTCTGCCTCTGCTTCTCTGTGTATCTCTCATGAATAAATAAATAAATAAAATATTTAATCTCAAAAAGAAAGCACAAATACTGTAAGAAGTGATGAAGAAGGGCATTATTTCATAGTTAAAAAAAGACTCTCCATCAGGATCAAACAACTAAATATTTATGCTGCCAACATGTGAGTACCTAAATATGGAACCCAATTACCAATAAACGTACAGGAACTCACTGATAATAATAAAATGACAGGGGAATTTAACACCAACACACTTATGGCAATGGACCGATCCTCTATAGAGAAAATCAACAGGGGAACAATAGCCTTGACATACTGGACCACAGGGACTCCACAGATATACTCTGAATATTTCTTCCTAAAGCAAAATACACATTCCTTTCAAGTGCACATGGGACATTCTCCAGAACAGATCATATCATGGGCCACAAATCAGCCCTCAACAGGTACAACAGGTTCAAGAAGGTTGATATCACACCCTGTACATTTTCGAACACGACGCTATGAAACTCGAAGTCAACAGTAAGAAAAAATTTGGACAGACCTAAAATACGTGGAGATTATGAACATCCTACCAGAGAAGGAATGGAGCAACCAGGAAATTAAAGAGGAAATTTAAAACAAATGAAAATGAAAACATGTTTCTCCAAACCACTGGGATGTAGCAAAGGCAGTCCAGAGGGAAGTACATAGCAATACAGACCTATCTCAGGAAACAAGAAGTCTCTAATACACAACCTAACCTTACACCAAAAGGAGCTGGAAAAGGAATAGGAAACAAAGCCTAAAGCCTACAGAAGAAGGGAAAAAATAAAGATGAGAGTAGAAATAAACAATACAGAAACAGTAGAATGGAATAACGAAACTAAGAGCTGGTTCTTCAAAATAATTAATAAAATGGATCAAGCCCTAGCCAGCCAAATGAATGAGAAATGAGAAAAGACCTAAATAAATAAAATCAGAAAAGAGAGAAGAGAGATCACAATCAACACCTGAAAAATAAGACAATCATAAGGGAATACTATGAAAGATTATATGCTAACAAATTGGGAGACCTGGAAGAAATGGACAAATCCCTAGAAATGTGCAAACAAGCAAAACTGAAATAGGAAGACATAGAAAATGTGAATAGACCCATAACTAGCAGAGGAATTGAATCAGCAAGGCACCTGTGTGCCTCAGTGGTCGAGCTTGTGCTTTGGCTCAGGTCATGATCCCGGGGTCCTGGGGAATCAAGTCACACATCAGGCTCCCCGCATGGAGCCTCATTTTCCCTGTGCCTATACCTATGCATCTCTGTGTCTCCCATGAATACATAAATAAAATCTTTAAAAACGAAAAAAGATAAAAAGATGAGAAAGGACCCAAATAAAATCACAAATGAGAAAAGAGAAATAACAACATTAGAGAAATACAAACAATTATAAGAGAATATGATGAAAAACTACATGCCAGCAACCTAGAACCTGGAAGAAATAGATCAATTCCTGGAAATATATAACATAGCAAAAATGAAAAATGAAGAAATAAGAAATTTGAACAGACAGTTACCAGCAAAGAAATTGAATCAGCAATCAGGGTTTCCCAATAGGAGACGCTTAGATCAATAGAACAGAATGGAAAGCCAAAAGAAGATACAAACATGTATCTATGACCCATAATGGACAACAAGGCAGGAAGGAATATCCAATGGCACAAAGACAGTCTCTTCAACAAACCCTAAACCTGACCCCAGGATAAGAACAAATGGTGTTGGGAAAACCAGGCAGCCACACGCAGAAGAATGAAACTGGACCACTTACTTACACCATATATATAAAAAATGAATTCAAAATGGATGAAAGACCTAAATGTGAGATCTGAAACCATACATAGAAGAAAAGATAGGCAGCAACATTTTTGACATTGGCCATTGGATCTTCTTTCAGGATATGCCTCTGAGGTGAGGGAAACAAAAGCAAAAATACTATTGGGACTTCATCAAATTGAAAAGCTTCTGCAAAGTGAAGGAAACAACTAAAGCTAAAAAGCAACATACAGAAGGAGAGGCAAGATGGTGGAAGAGAAGGGTCCCCAAGTCACCTGTCCTGACCAAATTACCTAGATTAAGTTCAAATCATACTCAAAATCTAGGAATTCAGCCTGAGACTTAAGCAGAGACCAGATAGAATGCTACAGTGAGAAATGTTCACACTTCTATCAAGGTAGGAAGATGGGGAAAAAGAAATAAAGATACAAAAGGCATCCAAGGGGGAGGGGCCCCACAGAGCCAGGCTAAGGCCAGGGCGACTGCCCCCCCGGGCAGGAGAGCTCTGTCCCAGAGAAGCAAGAGCTGCACCATTCTTCCAGGGGGAAATGGCGCCCGCAGGGATTCAGAGCAAGACCCCAGGAGGGCGGGGATACCCTCGGGCTCCATGGGACACAAACATACACCTGCACTCCCAGGAGATTGCACCGAGCTCCCTAAGGGCTGTAGGGCACATGCATTGACCCAGGAGCAGCTCTGAGGGGATCCGGCAGCGGCTCTGTGCGGAGGGGGCAGCGGGTCCCTGGGAACAGCTAGGTGGCGGCGCCTAGGGCAGAGGAAGTGGCTTCATGTGGAGGGGGCTGCGGGGCTCCAGGAGCAGCTCAGAGGGGCTATGGCGGCTCCGTGGAGAGGTGCCTACCCGGCCGGGAGCGAAAATCCAACAGCGCAGGTCGGGGAGCACAGGACCGGGACACAGCCCAGGATTCGGCCTCCCCCGGGACAGGCAGAGGCCCGGATGGCCCAGGACAGCAAGGACGCTCCTGCTCAGAGCTGAGAAGATCAGCAGTCCTGCCCCAGAACCTCCAGGCCCTGCAGACGGACTGCTCCAGAGTTACTGGGGAGGCTGAATACAGGTGTTCCGACCTGGCTGCTGCCACTGGGGTTGTTCCTCCTTGGGCGTCACAGGGTATACAACCCCCACTGAGCGCTTCACCAGGCAGGGGGAGAGGAGCTCCCCCAAAGGATAGCACGTGAAAATCAGCACAACAGGCCCCTCCCCTCAGAAGACCAGCTAGACGGCCAAGTTACAGGGGAAGTCAAGGGACTTAAAGTAGACAGAATCAGAAGATACTCCCCCATGTTTTTTTTTTAATTTCTGATTGCTTCCCCCATCCTTTCCCCCCTTTCTTTCTTTTTCTTTCTCCTTTTATTCTCTTTTTTGCTTTTTTCTTCCTTTTTCCTTTTTTCTTTTTCTCTTCTCTTTTTTCTTTCTCTCTTCTCTTTTTCTCCTTTTCCCAATACAACTTGTTTTTGGCCACTCTGCACAGAGCAAAATGACTAGAAGGAAAACCTCACCTCAAAAGAAAAAACAATCCTCTCTCCCACAGAGTTGCAAATCTGGATTACAACTCAATGTCAGAAAACCAATTCAGAAGCACTATTATACAGCTATTGGTGGCTCTAGAAAAAAGTATAAAGGACTCAAGAGACTCCATGACTGCAGAATTTTTTTTTATTTTTTTAAAATTTTTATTTGTTAATGATAGTCACAGAGAGAGAGAGAGAGAGGCAGAGACATAGGCAGAGGGAGAAGCAGGCTCCATGCACCGGGAGCCCGACGTGGGATTCGATCCCGGGTCTCCAGGATCGTGCCCTGGGCCAAAGGCAGGCGCTAAACCGCTGCGCCACCCAGGGATCCCTGCAGAATTTAGATCCAATCAGGCAGAAAGTAAAAAACAATTGAATGAGATGCAATCCAAACTAGAATTCCTAATGACGAGGGTTAACGAGGTGGAAGAACGAGTGAGTGACATAGAAGACAAGTTGATGGCAACGAGGAAAACTGAGGAAAAAAGAGACAGACAATTAACAGACCAGGAAGACAGATTAAGGGAAATAAACGACAGCCTGAGGAAGAAAAACCTATGTGTAATTGGGGATCCTGAGGGCGCCGAAAGGGACAGAGGGACAGAGTATGAATTTGAACAAATCCTAGCTGAAAACTTTCCTAATCTGGGAAGGGAAACAGGCATTCAGATCCAGGAAATAGAGAGATCCCCCCTAAAATCAATAAAAACCGTCCAACACCTCGATTTAATAGTGAAGCTTGCAAATTCCAAAGATAAAGAGAAGATCCTTAAAGCAGCAAGAGACAAGAAATCCCTGACCTTTATGGGGAGGAGCAGACCTCTCCACAGCGGCCTGGAAGCCCAGAAAGTGCTGGCTGGATATATTCAGGGTCCTCCATGAGAATAACATGCAACCAAGAATACTTTATCCAGCCAGGCTCTCATTCAAAATGGAAGGAGAGATAAAGAGCTTTCAAGACAGGCAGGAACTGAAAGAATATGTGACCTCCAAAGCAGCTCTGCAAGAAATTTTAAGGGGGACTCTTAAAATTCCCCTTTAAGAAGAAGTTCAGTGGAACAATCCACAAAAACAAGGACTGAATAGATGTCATGATGACACTAAACTCATATCTGTTGATAGTAACTCTGAACGTGAATGGGCTTAATGACCCCTTCAAAGGTGCAGGGTTTCAGACTGGATAAAAAATCAGGACCCAACTCTTTGCTTTCTACAAGAGACTCATATTAGACAGAAGGACACCTACAATCTGAAAATAATGGGTTGGAGAACCATTTACCATTCAAATGATCCTCAAAAGAAAGCAGTGGTAGCCATCCATATATCAGATAAACTAAAATTTACCCCGAAGACTATAGTGAGAGATTAAGACGGACACTAAAGCATACTTAAAGGATCTATCCAACAAGAGGGCTTAACAATCCTCAATATATATTCCCCGAATATCAGAGCTGCCAAATATTTAAACCAATTAATAACGAAAGTGAAGAAATACTTAGATAATAATTATCTTATACTTGGTGATTTCAATCTAGGTCTTTCTACCCTCGATAGGTCTTCTAAGCACAACATCTCCAAAGAAACGAGAGCTTTAAATGATACACTGGAGCAGATAGATTTCACAGATATCTACAGAACATTACATCCAAACTGAACTGAATAAACATTCTTCTCAAGTGCACATGGAACGTTCTCCAGAATAGACCACATAGTGGGTCACAAATCACGTCTGAACCGATACCAAAAGATTCAGATCATCCCCTGCATATTCTCAGACCATAATGCCTTAAAATTAGAACTAAATCACAACAAGAAGTTTGGAAGGACCTCAAACACATGGAGGTTAAGGACCATCCTGCTAAAAGATGAAAGTTTCAACCAGGAAATTGAGGAAGAATTAAAAGGATTCATGGAAACTAATTGGAATGAAGATACAAATGTTCAAAATCTTTGGCATGCAGCAAAAGCAGTACTAAGGGGGAAATACATCACAATAGAAGCATCCATTCAAAAACTGGAAAGATCTCAAATACAAAAGCTAACCTTACTCATAAAGGAGCTAGAGAAAAAAACAGCAGCTAGATCCTACACCCAAACAGAATAATAGATTTAATTAAAATTAGAGCAGACCTCAAGGAAACTGAGACCATAAGAAATGTGAACAGATCAACAAAACCAGGAGTTGGTTCTTTGAAAGAATTAATACCATACATAAACCATTAGCCAGTCTTATTAAGAAGAGAGACAAGACTCAAATTAATAAAATCATGAATGAGAAAGGAGAGATCACTACCAACACCAAGGAAATACAAACGATTTTAAAAACATATTATGAACAGCTATACGGAAATAAATTAGGCAATCTAGAAGAAATGGACGCTTTCCTGGAAAGCCACAAACTACCAAAACTGGAACAGGAAGACATAGAAAACCTAAACAGACCAATAACCAGGGAGGAAATTGAAGCAGTCATCAAAAACCTCCCAAGTCACAAAAGTCCAGGGCCAGATGTCTTCCCAGGGGAAATCTATCAAACGTTTAAAGAAGAAACCAGGGGGAGGAGCAAGATGGCGGAAGAGTAGGGTCTCCAAATCACCTGTCTCCACCAAACTACCTAGAAAAGCTTCAAATTATCCTGAAAATCTATGAATTCGGCCTGAGATTTAAAGAGAGACCAGCTGGAATGCAACAGTGAGAAGAGTTCGCGCTTCTATCAAGGTAGGAAGACGGGGAAAAAGGAATAAAGAAACAAAGGCCTCCAAGGGGGAGGGGCCCCGCGAGGAGCCGGGTTGAGGCCGGGGCGAGTGTCCCCAGGACAGGAGAGCCCCGTCCCGGAGGAGCAGGAGCTGCACCGACCTTCCCGGGCGCAAAGGGGCTCGCAGGGAGCTGGATCAGGACCCAGGAGGGAGGGGATGCCCTCGGGCTCCCCGGGACAGTAACAGCAACTCCGCGCCCAGGAGAGTGCGCCGAGCTCCCTAAGGGCTGCAGCGCGCACGGCGGGACCGGCGGGACCCGGAGCAGCTCGGGGGGCTCGGGCAGCGGCTCCGTGGAGGGGGCTGCACGGCCCAGGGAGCAGCTCGGCCGGGCTCGGGCAGAGGAAGAGGCTCCATGCAGAGGGGCCTGCGCGGTTCCAGGAGCAGCTCGGAGGGGCTCGGGCGGCGACTCTGTGGAAGGGGTTGCGCGGCCCGGGAGCGCGAATCCACCAGCGCAGGCACCGGAGCACAGGGCGCCGGGACACAGCCCAGGATCCCGCCTCCCCCGGGACAGGCAGAGACCGGGAGGGCCCAGGACAGCAAGGACGCCCCTGCCCCGAGCTGAGCAGATCAGCGGCCCCGCCCGGAGCCTCCAGGCCCTGCAGACGGAGTTCCTGCCGGAGCTGAATCCAGGTTTCCAGAGCTGCCCCGCCACTGGGGCTGTTCCTCCTGCGGCCTCACGGGGCAAACAACCCCCACTGAGCCCTGCACCAGGCAGGGGCACAGCAGCTCATCCAACTGCTAACACCTGAAAATCAGCACAACAGGCCCCTCCCCCAGAACACCAGCTAGACGGACAACTTCCAGGAGAAGCCAAGGGACTTAACACAGAATCAGAAGATACTCCCCTGTGGTTCTTTTTTTTTTTTTGCTTTTTTTTTTGTTTTGCTTTTTGATTTGTTTCCTCCCCCACCCCCCCTTTTTTTCTCCTTTCTTTTTCTTTCTCTTTTTCTTCTTTTTTTTTCTTTCGTTTTTTTTTCTCTTCCCTTTTTTTTCTCTTTCTCTTTTCTTTCCTTCTTTCTCTCCTCTCTTTTTCTCTTTTTCCCAATACAACTTGCTTTTGGCCACTCTGCACTGAGCAAAATGACTAGAAGGAAAACCTCACCTCAAAAGAAAGAATCAGAAACAGTCCTCTCTCCCACAGAGTTACAAAATCTGGATTACAATTCAAGGTCAGAAAGACAATTCAGAAGCACTATTATACAGCTACTGGTGGCTCTAGAAAAAAGTATAAAGGACTCAAGAGACTTCATGACTGCAGAATTTAGAGCTAATCAGGCAGAAATTAAAAATCAATTGAATGAGATACAATCCAAACTAGAAGTCCTAACGACGAGGGTTAACGAGGTGGAAGAACGAGTGAGTGACATAGAAGACAAGTTGATAGCAAAGAGGGAAACTGAGGAAAAAAGAGACAAACAATTAAAAGACCATGAAGATAGATTAAGGGAAATAAACGACAGCCTGAGGAAGAAAACCCTACGTTTAATTGGGGTTCCCGAGGGCGCCGAAAGGGACAGAGGGCCAGAATATGTATTTGAACAAATTCTAGCTGAAAACTTTCCTAATCTGGGAAGGGAAACAGGCATTCAGATCCAGGAAATAGAGAGATCCCCCCCTAAAATCAATAAAAACCGTTCAACACCTCGACATTTAATTGTGAAGCTTGCAAATTCCAAAGATAAGGAGAAGATCCTTAAAGCAGCAAGAGACAAGAAATCCCTGACTTTTATGGGGAGGAGTATTAGGGTAACAGCAGACCTATCCACAGAGACCTGGCAGGCCAGAAAGGGCTGGCAGGATATATTCAGGGTCCTAAATGAGAAGAACATGCAACCAAGAATACTTTATCCAGCAAGGCTCTCATTCAAAACGGAAGGAGAGATAAAGAGCTTCCAATACAGGCAGCAACTAAAAGAATATGTGACCTCCAAACCAGCTCTGCAAGAAATTTTAAGGGGGCCTCTTAAAATTCCCCTTTAAGAAGAAGTTCAGTGGAACACTCCACAAAAACAAAGACTGAATAGATATCATGATGACACTAAACTCATATCTCTCAATAGTAACTCTGAATGTGAACGGGCTTAATGACCCCATCAAAAGGCGCAGAGTTTCAGACTGGATAAAAAAGCAGGACCCATCTATTTGCTGTCTACAAGAAACTCATTTTAGACAGAAGGACACCTACAGCCTGAAAATAAAAGGTTGGAGAACCATTTACCATTCGAATGGTCCTCAAAAGAAAGCAGGGGTAGCCATCCTTATATCAGATAAACTAAAATTTACCCCAAAGACTGTAGTGAGAGATGAAGAGGGACACTATATCATACTTAAAGGATCTATTCAACAAGAGGACTTAACAATCCTCAATATATATGCTCCAAATGTGGGAGCTGCCAAATATATAAATCAATTATTAACCAAAGTGAAGAAATACTTAGATAATAATACACTTATACTTGGTGACTTCAATCTAGCTCTTTCTATACTCGATAGGTCTTCTAAGCACAACATCTCCAAAGAAACGAGAGCTTTAAATGATACACTGGACCAGATGGATTTCACAGATATCTACAGAACTTTACATCCAAACTCAACTGAATACACATTCTTCTCAAGCGCACATGGAACTATCTCCAGAATAGACCACATATTGGGACACAAATCGGGTCTGAACCGATACCAAAAGATTGGGATTGTCCCCTGCATATTCTCGGACCATAATGCCTTGAAATTAGAACTAAATCACAACAAGAAGTTTGGAAGGACCTCAAACACGTGGAGGTTAAGGACCATCCTGCTAAAAGATAAAAGGGTCAACCAGGAAATTAAGGAAGAATTAAAAGGATTCATGGAAACTAATGAGAATGAAGATACAACCGTTCAAAATCTTTGGGATGCAGCAAAAGCAGTCCTAAGGGGGAAATACATCGCAATACAAGCATCCATTCAAAAACTGGAAAGAACTCAAATACAAAAGCTAACCTTACACATAAAGGAGCTAGAGAAAAAACAGCAAATAGATCCTACACCCAAGAGAAGAAGGGAGTTAATAAAGATTCGAGCAGAACTCAACGAAATCGAGACCAGAAGAACTGTGGAACAGATCAACAGAACCAGGAGTTGGTTCTTTGAAAGAATTAATAAGATAGATAAACCATTAGCCAGCCTTATTAAAAAGAAGAGAGAGAAGACTCAAATTAATAAAATCATGAATGAGAAAGGAGAGATCACTACCAACACCAAGGAAATACAAACGATTTTAAAAACATATTATGAACAGCTATACGCCAATAAATTAGGCAATCTAGAAGAAATGGACGCATTCCTGGAAAGCCACAAACTACCAAAACTGGAACAGGAAGAAATAGAAAACCTGAACAGGCCAATAACCAGGGAGGAAATTGAAGCAGTCATCAAAAACCTCCCAAGACACAAGAGTCCAGGGCCAGATGGCTTCCCAGGGGAATTTTATCAAACGTTTAAAGAAGAAATCATACCTATTCTCCTAAAGCTGTTTGGAAAGATAGAAAGAGATGGAGTACTTCCAAATTCGTTCTATGAAGCCAGCATCACCTTAATTCCAAAGCCAGACAAAGACCCCACCAAAAAGGAGAATTACAGACCAATATCCCTGATGAACATGGATGCAAAAATTCTCAACAAGATACTGGCCAATAGGATCCAACAGTACATTAAGAAAATTATTCACCATGACCAAGTAGGATTTATCCCTGGGACACAAGGCTGGTTCAACAGTTGTCAAACAATCACTGTGATTCATCATATCAGCAAGAGAAAAACCAAGAACCATATGATCCTCTCATTGGATGCAGAGAAAGCATTTGACAAAATACAGCATCCATTCCTGATCAAAACTCTTCAGAGTGTAGGGATAGAGGGAACATTCCTCGACATCTTAAAAGCCATCTATGAAAAGCCCACAGCAAATATCATTCTCAATGGGGAAGCACTAGGAGCCTTTCCCCTAAGATCAGGAACAAGACAGGGATGTCCACTCTCACCACTGCTGTTCAACATAGTACTGGAAGTCCTAGCCTCAGCAATCAGACAACAAAAAGACATTAAAGGCATTCAAATTGGCAAAGAAGAAGTCAAACTCTCCCTCTTCGCCGATGACATGATACTCTACATAGAAAACCCAAAAGTCTCCACCCCATGATTGCTAGAACTCATACAGCCATTCGGTAGCGTGGCAGGATACAAAATCAATGCCCAGAAGTCAGTGGCATTTCTATACACTAACAATGAGACTGAAGAAAGAGAAATTAAGGAGTCAATCCCATTTACAATTGCACCCAAAAGCATAAGATACCTAGGAATAAACCTAACCAAAGATGTAAAGGATCTATACCCTCAAAACTATAGAACACTTCTGAAAGAAATTGAGGAAGACACAAAGAGATGGAAAAATATTCCATGCTCATGGATTGGCAGAATTAATATTGTGAAAATGTCAATGTTACCCAGGGCAATATACACGTTTAATGCAATCCCTATCAAAATACCATGGACTTTCTTCAGAGAGTTAGAACAAATTATTTTAAGATTTGTGTGGAATCAGAAAAGACCCCGAATAGCCAGGGGAATTTTAAAAAAGAAAACCATATCTGGGGGCATCACAATGCCAGATTTCAGGTTGTACTACAAAGCTGTGGTCATCAAGACAGTGTGGTACTGGCACAAAAACAGACACATAGATCAGTGGAACAGAATAGAGAATCCAGAAGTGGACCCTGAACTTTATGGGCAACTAATATTCGATAAAGGAGGAAAGACTATCCATTGGAAGAAAGACAGTCTCTTCAATAAATGGTGCTGGGAAAATTGGACATCCACATGCAGAAGAATGAAACTAGACCACTCTCTTTCACCATACACCAAGATAAACTCAAAATGGATGAAAGATCTAAATGTGAGACAAGATTCCATCAAAATCCTAGAGAAGAACACAGGCAACACCCTTTTTGAACTCGGCCATAGTAACTTCTTGCAAGATACATCCACGAAGGCAAAAGAAACAAAAGCAAAAATGAACTATTGGGACTTCATCAAGATAAGAAGCTTTTGCACAGCAAAGGATACAGTCAACAAAACTCAAAGACAACCTACAGAATGGGAGAAGATATTTGCAAATGACATATCAGATAAAGGGCTAGTTTCCAAGATCTATAAAGAACTTATTAAACTCAACACCAAAGAAACAAACAATCCAATTATGAAATGGGCAAAAGACATGAACAGAAATCTCACAGAGGAAGACATAGACATGGCCAACATGCATATGAGAAAATGTTCTGCATCACTTGCCATCAGGGAAATACAAATCAAAACTACAATGAGATACCACCTCACACCAGTGAGAATGGGGAAAATTAACAAGGCAGGAAACAACAAATGTTGGAGAGGATGCGGAGAAAAGGGAACCCTCTTACACTGTTGGTGGGAATGTGAACTGGTACAGCCACTCTGGAAAACTGTGTGGAGGTTCCTCAAACAGTTAAAAATATACCTGCCCTACGACCCAGCAATTGCACTGTTGGGGATTTACCCCAAAGATACAAATGCAATGAAACGCCGGGACACCTGCACCCCGATGTTTATAGCAGCAATGGCCATGATAGCCAAACTGTGGAAGGAGCCTCGGTGTCCAACGAAAGATGAATGGATAAAGAAGATGTGGTTTATGTATACAATGGAATATTACTCAGCCATTAGAAATGACAAATACCCACCATTTGCTTCAACGTGGATGGAACTGGAGGGTATTATGCTGAGCGAAGTAAGTCAGTCGGAGAAGGACAAACATTATATGTTCTCATTCATTTGGGGAATATAAATAATAGTGAAAGGGAAAATAAGGGAAGGGAGAAGAAATGTGTGGGAAATATCAGAAAGGGAGACAGAACGTAAAGACTGCTAACTCTGGGAAACGAACTAGGGGTGGTAGAAGGGGAGGAGGGCGGGGGGTGGGAGTGAATGGGTGACGGGCACTGGGTGTTATTCTGTATGTTAGTAAATTGAACACCAATAAAAAATAAATTAAAAAAAATAAAATAAATTAAAGAAGAAACCATACCTCTACTACTAAAGCTGTTTGGAAAGATAGAAAGAGATGGAGTACTTCCAAATTCGTTCTATGAAGCCAGCATCACCTAAATTCCAAAACCAGACAAAGACCCCACCTAAAAGGAGAATACAGTCCAATATCCCTGATGAACATGGATGCAAAAATTCTCAACAAGATACTAGCCAATAGGATCGAACAATACATTAAGACTATTACTCACCATGAACAAGTAGGATTTATTCCCGTGACACAAGGCTGGTTCAACACGTGTAAAAAAATCAATGTGATTCATCATATCAGCAAGAGAAAAACCAAGAACCATATGATCCTCTCATTAGATGCAGAGAAAGCATTTGACAAAAAGAGCATCCATTCCTGATCAAAACTCTTCAGAGCATAGGGACAGAAGGAACATTCCTCGACATCTTAAAAGCCATCTAGGAAAAGCCCACAGCAAATATCATTCTCAATGGGGAAGCACTGGGAGCCTTACCCCTAAGATCAGGAACAAGACAGGGATGTCCACTCTGATCACTGCTATTCAAAATAGTACTGGAAGTCCTGCCTCAGCAATCAGACAACAAAAAGAAATAAAGTCATTCAAATTGACAAAGAAGGGGATCCCTTGGTGGCGCAGCGGTTTGGCGCCTGCCTTTGGCCCAGGGCGCGATCCTGGAGACCCGGGATCGAGTCCCACGTCGGGCTCCCGGTGCATGGAGCCTGCTTCTCCCTCCTCCTGTGTCTCTGCCTCTTTCTCTCTCTATGTCTATCATGAATAAATAAATAAATCTTTAAAAAAAAAACAAATTGACAAAGAAGTCAAACTCTCCCTCATCGCCGATGACATGATACTGTACCTAGAAAACCCAAAAGCCTCCACCCCAAGATTGCTACAACTCATACAGAATTTGGTAGCGTTGCAGGATACAAAATCAATTGCCAGAAATCAATGGCATTTCTATACACTAACAATGAGACTGAAGAAAGAGAAATTAAGGAGTCAGTCTCATTTACAATTGCACCCAAAAGCATAAGATACCTAGGAATAACCCTAACTAAGGAGGTAAATGATCTATACCTAAAAACTATAGAAAACTTCTGAAAGAAATTGAGGAAGACACAAAGAGATGGAAAATATCCCATGCTCATGGATTGGCAGAATTAAAATTGTGAAAATATCAATTTTACCAAGGCAATGTTCACCTTTAATGCAAACCCTATCAAAATACCATGGACTTTCTTCAGAGACTTAGCACTAATTATTTTAAGATTTGTATGGAATCAGGATCCCTGGGTCATGCAGCGGTTTGGCGCCTGCCTTTGGCCCAGGGCATGATCATGTAAACCCAGGATTGAATCCCATGTCAGGCTCCTGGTGCATGGAGCCTGCTTGTCCCTATGACTGTGTCTCTGCCTCTCTCTCTCTCTCTCTCTCTGTTTGTGACTATCATAATAAAAAAAGATTTGTGTGGAATCAGAAAAGACCCTGAATAGCGAGGCGAATTTTAAAAAAGACAACCATATCTAGGGGCATCACAATGCCAGATTTCAGGGTGTACTACAAAGCTGTGGTTCAAGACAGTGAGGTACTGGCACAAAAACAGACAAATGGATCAATGGAACAGAAGAGAGAACCCAGAAGTGGACCCTGAACTTTATGGTCAACTAATATTCGATAAAGTTGGAAAGACTATCGATTGGAAGAAAGACAGTCTCTTCAATAAATGGTGCGGGGAAAATGGACATACACAAGCAGAAGAAAGAATGAAACTACACCACTCTCTTTCACCATACACAAAAATAATCTCAAAATGAATGAAAGATCTAAATGTGAGACAAGAGTCCATCAAAATCCGAGAGGAGAACACAGGCTATATCTTTTTTTGAACTTGGCCACAGTAACCTCTTGGAGATACATCCACGAAGGCAAAATAAACAAAAGCAAAAATAAACTATTGTGATTTAATCAAGATAAGAAGCTTTTGCACAGCAAAGGATACAGTCAACAAAACTAAAAGACAACCTACAGAACGGGAGAAGATATTTGCAAATGACGTATCAGATAAAGGGTTAGTTTCAAAGATCGGTAAAGAACTTCTTAAAATCAACAACAAAGAGACAAAGAATCCAATCATGAAATGGGCAAAAGACATGAAGAGTAATCTCACAGAGGACGACATTGCCATGGCCAACATGAACATAAAAAAAATGCTCTGCATCACTTGCTATCATGGAAATACAAATCAAAACCACAATGAGAACCACCTCACACCACTGAATGGGGATAATTAACAAGGCAAGAAAAAAACAAATGTTGGAGAGGATGCAGAGAAGAGGGAAGACTCTTACACTTTTGGTGGTAATGTGAACTGGTGCAACCACTCTGGAAAACTGTCTGGAGGTTCCTCAAAGAGTTAAAAATAGACCTGCCCTAGGACCCAGCAATTGCACAGTTGGGGATTTACCTCAAACATTCAGATGCAATGAAACGCGGGGACACCTGCACCCCGATGTTCATAGCAGCAACGTCCACAATAGCCAAAATGTGGAAGGAGGCTTGGAGTCCTTTGAAAGATGAATGGATAAGGAATATGTGGTTTATGTATACAATGGAATATTACTGAGCCATTACAAACGACAAATACCCACCTTTTGCTTCAACCTGGATGAAACTGGAGGGTTTGACGCTGAGTGGAGTAAGTCAATCGGAGAAGGACAAACAACTCATTTAATTGGTTAATATAAATAATAGTGAAAGGGAATATAAGGGAATGTAGAAGAAATGTGTGGGAAATATCAGAAAGGGAGACAGAACATAAAGACTCCTGACTCTGAGAAAGGAACAAGGGGTGCTGGAAGGGGAGGAGGGCAGGGGGTGCGGGTGAATGGGTGACGGGCACTGACGGGGGCACTTGCCAGGATGAGCCTGGGTGTTACTCTGCTTGTTGGTAAATTGAACACCAATAAAACATAAATTTATTTTTTTAAAAAAAGTTCAAACACCTAAATATTTATGCTGCAAACATAGGAGTACCTAAATATAGAAACCAATTAATGACAAACGTACAGGAACTCACTGATAATAATACAATGACAGGGGATTTTACCACCCAATGATGGCGATGGACTGATCGTCTATGAAGAAAATCAACAGGGGAACAATTGCCTTGACATACTGGACCACAGGGACTCAACAGATATAGTCTGAACATTTCATCCTAAAGCAGAACACACAATCCTTTCAACTGCACATGGGACATTCTCCAGAACAGATCATATCATGGCCCACAAATCAGCCATCAACAGGTACAACAGGTACAAGAAGGTTGATATCACACCCTGGACATTTTCAGACCAGGACGCTAAGAAACTCGAAGTCGACAGTAAGAAAAAATTTGGACAGACCAAAAATACGTGGAGATTCTGAACATCCTACTAGAGAATGAATGGAGCAACCAGGAAATTAAGGAGGAAATATAAAACAAATAAAAATGAAAACATGTTTCTCCAAACGTATGGGATGTAGCAAAGGCAGTCCTAAGAGGGAAGTACATAGCAATACAGGCCTACCTCAAGAAACAAGAAGTCTCCAATACACAACCTAACCCTACACCTAAAGGAGCTGGTAAAGCAATAGCAAACAAAGCCTAAAGCCTACAGAAGAAGGGAAAAAATAAAGATGAGAGCAGAAATAAACAATACAGAAAAAACAAAACAGTAGAATGGAATAACGAAACTAAGAGCTGGTCTTTTTTTTTTGATAGTCACACAGAGAGAGAGAGAGAAAGGCAGAGACACAGGCAGAGGGAGAAGCAGGCTCCATGCACCAGGAGCCCGACGTGGGATTCGATCCCGGGTCTCCAGGATCGCGCCCTGGGCCAAAGGCAGGCGCCAAACCACTGCGCCACCCAGGGATCCCTAAGAGTTGGTTCTTCAAAATAATTAATAAAATGGATCAAGCCCTAGCCAGCCTTATGAATGAGAAAAGAGAAAACCTAAATAAATAAAATCACAAATGAGAGAAGAGAGATCACAATCAACACCAGAAAAATAAAACAATTATAAGGGAATACTATGAAAGATTATATGCTAACAAACTGGGAGACCTGGAAGAAATGGAAAAATCCCTAGAAACGTGCAAACGAGCAAAACTGAAATAGGAAGAAATATAAAATATGAACAGACCCATAATAAGCAAAGAAACAGAATCAGTAAGGCACCTGGGTGCCTCAGTGGTTGAGCATCTGCTTTAGCTAAGGTCATGTTCCCAGGTTCCTGGGGGATCACGTCCCACATCAGGCTTCCCGCATGGAGCCTCATTTTCCCTCTGCTTATAACTCTGCCTCTCTGTCTCTCATGAATACATAAATAAAGGTGCGGCCACTGTGGAAAACAGTCTGGAGGGTCCTTGAGAAGTTAAAGATAGGGGATCCCTGGGTGGCACAGCGGTTTGGCAACTGCCTTTGGCCCTGGGCATGATCCTGGAGACCCGGGATCAAATCCCACGTCGGGCTACTAGTGCATAAAGCCTGCTTTTTTCTCTGCCTGTGTCTCTGCCTCTCTATCTGTGACTATCATAAACAAAATTTCAAAAAGGAGTTAAAAATAGAGCTACCCTACGATTCCAAAATTGCACAGCTAGGTATTTACCCTGAGGATACAAAAGTAGTTTAGTAGATTCGAAGGGGAACATGCAGCCCAGTGTTGGTAGCAGCATTATCAACAACAGCGAAACTGTGTATACAGCCCAGATGTCCATCGACGATGAATGGGAAGAGACGATGTGGCAAATATACACACTGCAACATCACTGGGTCATCAGAAGGGATGAAATGAAGCCATTTACAAGGACGTGGGAGAAGTGGAAGGGACTTACGCTAAATGAACTCAGTCAGTCAGAGTAAGACAGGTACCAAATACCATACAATTGCATTCACATTTGAATTTTAAGAAACCAAACTGGCAAAGGGGCAAATGGGGGGATGAGAGATGCAAACCAAGATACACACTCTTAACCACACAAAATAATCTAATAAATACCAGAGGAAGGTGGGGCAGATGGGGAATCAGGGGATGGGGATAGTGGAGGTCACCTCTGACCAGTTCCAGGCGTTGTATTCAAGGGTTGAATCACTATGTTGTAAACCTGAAACTATATCATACTGTGTTTACAAAGAGGAATTCAAGTAAAACTTTAAAATAATAATTGGTAGTATAGAGGATACATGTGCGCACAAGAGATAAAATCAAAAAGGCAACTGAAAATCCAAACAAAAGTCTTTAGAGCCACAAACCCCTCCTTAGCTGAGCTCAGGAGAAGCCTGCCATGCCTATTCTCACCCCAGCAGAAGCCTGGATTTTGATTCTCTGGGGATGTCACTGACTTGGTGGAGTCAGGCTATCTTTGAAACCAAAACCTAAATAGAGTGCATAAAACTAAACTGCCCAAGATGCTAGGAGTCCCAGTGCAGGCACATGCCAAGACCCAAACTCTAACCATACACAGACATAATCCTTACCCTACACTTAAGCCTAATGTTAACCTAACCCTTAAACAAGAACTATCACTAATCAAAAACCAAACACAAACCCCAAGACCGAAACACATTCACTGAACCTTCCTGCCAACCCTCACCCTAACTCTTAAATCTATTCTAAACCCTTAACCCTGACCCTTATCTTAAATCTAACCCTAAACTCTAACCATAACCTTAACTTAATGTACTCAAATCGTATTCCTAAACTTAACCTGTACCCTAACCCTAACCCTCTAATACTAATCCTATCTCATACCCAAAAGTGTACCCTAACCCGTACCCTAAAACTAATCCCTAGCCCACTGCCTAGCCCACTCTTAACCTTTTCCAAGCCGTACCCTGACCCTGACCTGACCCTAAACCTAACCCCTACCAAACACTAACCCTAATCCTATCCCTAACCCCTATCCTAAACCTAACCCTCGCCCTAACACTAAACCTAGCTGTAACTTTTACTCTAACCCCTAACCCTAACCCATGACCCTAACTCACACCCTAAACCCTAACCGCAAACCTAGCCCAAACCTAACTCTCACCATAACCCAAACCCCAACTCCTAACCTCCTGCCCTAATCCCTAAAGTCTAAACCCTATCCCTAACTCTAACTCCTGTCCCTCACACAAACCCCCATCCTAACTCCTAACCACTGACCCTTACCCTTATCCCTCACCCTAACCTCTAATCCATACCATAAGCATATTAACAACCCCTACATCTAACATAAGCCTAACCACCAAATGCCTCCCCTCCCCTGACCCTACCATTCATTCTACCCATTCACTTACCCTATGGTTCTGAGGAGTCCCTACTGATATGGACGTGGTCCCCAATGGCACCTCCAGAGTCCTCCAGGAGGTCCTGTGGAAGCCGGGGTCCTGTGAGTGTAGACGTGGCCCCACGTGTTCCAGAGACTTAGTCAGCGGGTCCTGAGTACGCCTGGTCTCCTGTCACCGTGGGTATGCCTCACATCCTCTGGAAGCCTCACAGCAGGTTCTCAGGAGGCCCGGGGCTCCTGTCAGCCTGGACATGGCCCCACGTCCCCCAGAAAACTCACCGCAGGTCCTGAGGAGGCTGTGGGTTCCTGTCAGCCTAGACGCAGCCCCATGTCTCCCAAAGCCAAAGTGCAGGTCTTAAGGAGGACGGAGGTCCTCTCAGTCTTGACGTGGCCCCACATTTTCCTCAGCCTCACCATAAGACCTGAGGAGGTTGGGGGCTCCTGTCAGCATGGACGTGGCCCCAAATCATCCCAGTCCTTCACAGTGCATCCTGAGGAGGCCGGAGACTCCTGTCAGTGTGGATTCGGCATCCACATTTTTCTTAGGCCTCACCACAGGCTCTGACAAGGCTGGGGTCTTCTGCCCGCACGGACGCATCCCCATATTTCCCAACATCTACACCGGGGGTCCTGAGGACATCAGTGTCCCGTTGTGTAGACGTGGCCTCACGTCCTCCCGAAGCATCACCACAGGTTCTGAGGTGGCCGAGGCTCCTGTCACTGTGGATGCGGCCCCCAGCTTCCAGAAGCCTCAACTTATGTCCTGAGGGGCCCATTAGGTCCTGCCAGAGAGAACGCGGCACCACATCTTTCAGAAGCCTCCCCGCGTGTCCTGAGGTGGCCCAGGGGATCCTGTCAGCGTGGATGCGGACCCACATCTTACTGAAGCCTCCCCGTGGGTCCTGAGGCAGCCCAGGGGCTCCTGTCAGGGTGGATGTGGGCCCACATCTTCCTGAAGCCTCACCATGTGTCCTGAGGAGACCGGGACTCATGTCATAGTGAACGCTGCCCAGTATCCCCCTGAAGACTCCTCGCAGATTCTGAGGAAGCTGTGGCTCATCAGCGTGGACGTGTCCCCACGTCTTCCTCAGGCCTTCCCAGCACAGGCTTGCTCCTGTTAGTGCAGGCAGACGAGGCCTACTGCACATGCATGCCCTTTGGGTGGTGCCTGGGCTCAGGCGCCCCCTGCGGGATGCTCAGGCACTGCAGGAGGCTGTGCAGGAGGCAGAGTGCCCATCCCCAGGCCCATCTCTGCCTCCTTCCAGGCTCCAGCTGTGGCCTGTTATCTCCGGAAACGTCTGACTGAAAAGGAGCCCAACACCCAGCTTCTCCAAAAATACTTAAGGAGAAGGAATTGGAGCCCAAAAAGCGAAATGAAATGTGGACCAGACTTTTACCACGTCCTGTAAAACTCACTCAACCCTCTTCCACTGTGGGCGGGACAATGGGCTGGTGCAGCCGCCCTGGAAACAGTGTGGAGGCCCCTCAGGAAGTTACAAATAGAGCCGCCCTGCAACCAGCAGGTGTACAGCCTGGAGCTCACTCTGAAGATACAGATGCAGTGAGACGTGGGACAACTGCACCCCAATTTCCACAGCAGCCGTGTCCGCAGTAGCCACACTTGGGAGGAGCCTCGGTGCCCTCTGCCAGATGATGGATAAAGAGGATGGGAGATAGATGATGGTCATAGAGAGAGGAATGGTACTCAGCTATCAAAGAGAAGGAAATCTTGCCATTTGCAATGACGTGGATAGAACTAGAAGGATCATCCTAAGTGAAATAGGTCAGTCGGAAAAGAGAATGACCGTGTGGTGTCATTCATAGCTGGAATTAAAGAAGCAAAGCCGATGAACATCTGTGAAGGGAAGGAAAAACAAATAAGATGAAAACAGATGCAGGAAATACAGACTCTTAATTAAAGGAAACAAACTGGGGATCCCTGGGTGGTGCCGCAATTTGGCACCTGCCTTTGGCTCAGGGCGCGATCCTGGAGACCCGGGATCGAATCCCACATCGGGCTCCCGGTGCATGGAGCCTGCTTCTCTCTCTGCCTGTGTCTCTGTCTTCCCCCCCCTCTCTGTGCCTGTGTGTCTATGGTAAATAAATAAATAAAAAATTTAAAATAAAATAAAAGAAACAAACTGAGTGTCCCTGCTAGGCAGGGACGGGGGAGGGGATAACATGGGACCAGCATGAAGGAGGGCATGTGATGTCAGGAGTACTGCGGTTATCTCCAACTGTTTAATCCTGAATTCTTCCTCTGAAAGTATAATACACTATACGTTAATTAATTGGGTTTAAATTAAATTAAGTTAAAAAAATCTGTTGTATCAGAACATGTTTCCTACTGGACTCTCTGTTCTGTTCCTTCACCTTATGCTGGGACCAACCCACATGGGTGTGGTTTGTTAAGTAGGCGTCAGGCCTCGTCCATGGACCAGCCCAGGGCGAGAACTCACGACTCTGAGCTCAGGACCGGAGGTGAGGTCAGGAGTCGGATGCTTAACTGATGGAGCCAGGAGGGGTCCCGAGGAAAACATTGCTTTATCCTGTGTCTCTGTGACATCGTTTGAAATAGGAAAGTGCTGCGTCCCTCTCTGTCCTGCTTTTCCAATACTGATTTGCTGTCCGGGGTCATTTGTGGAGGCGGATGGATGTTATGGGGTTTTTTTTTTTCCTATTTATAGGATGTGCCACCATGATTTGACAGGAATGACATTGAAATTGAGGGTGCTTCAGGAACTGTGGACATTTTCACACGATGAGGCTCCCAACCCACGAGCCCAGGACGGCCTCCCAAAGCCTGCTATGGCTAAGTGCACAAGTCTTGTGCTCCTTTGGTTCAGTCTCATTTATTCTCTGTGATGCTCCTGAGACAGGAGTCACGTCCGTCATTTCCTTCCTGAGTGCTCATTGTCAGGACACAGCAAGCCCCACAATAGAATAAAAACTGAGCCCAGACCAATGGCAGGAAGCCTCTATTAGAACAGATCTCAATGCCCTTTAAGGCCCCATATCAAAATGTAAACCGAACTTGAGGAATTGCTCCAGCCCTTTGGGAGTTCCCCGAGACCAGCCCTTAAAACTAAGCTAAAACCCACCTCGGGGTCCAAGTCCCTGCTCCGCTCTGTCGGGTATACTTGGACACAAGCTCGAGCTTGTAAATAAACCCTCGTGTGTTTGCATCAGTGTCAGCTTCTTGGTGGTTTCTCAGATTCGCAATCTTGGACACAACAGTCTGAGATAAAAAAACAAAACCAAAAGAAGCTCGGACGCAGGTAGAGTGAACGCAGGGTTCTGAGAGCAGTGGCGGAGACCCGGGGGCTTGGGGGCTCTTCTCTGGAGGCCCCAGCAGACAGGTGGGTGGGATGCTCAGCCCCAGAGCCAGAGGACCTAGCATCCCCACCGACATCCCGCCCATCAGGGCCAGGTCTCAGGGAGCAGCCCAGGGCTGCCCGCTTGAGCCCAGAGACGCTGACGCCCACCCCGCCTCTGACCCCCGCAGGATCAACTCCTAGGCAGATGTGCACCTGACAATCAGCACCACGGCCCATCCCCAGACCCCATACAGACCATTTACTGCCGCCAAGTTGTTGGACCACAGAGGCTGCAGAGCTTCAGCTCTGCCTGGAAAGTAGGGTCTAGATTCCTTTGTACACTGTGCTCTTTTTTAATTTATTTTCTTTGATTATTTTTTATTAATTGCCTTATTTTAATTTTTCTTATGTACCTTATTTCTTTTTATACTTTCATGATACTTTAATTGTGTTTCATATTTTGGAATTTAGAATCTTTTAACAAGCAGGCTAAAAGAATGTGGTTTTTTGGGGGGAGGGCAGTTGTTATTGTTTTTCTTGATTTTTCTTTTTCTTTCTTCTTTCTCTTTTGGAAAAAATAATGAGATTGAGAAATTCTCCTCCATAAAATAACATGAAGTAGTACTCACAGCCAGGAAGTTCATCAATAAACATATACGATGTCTAACTACAGTTTAAAACAATGATTATAAAGATAGCATCTGGGCTGGAAAAAGAGCACAGAAGCAAACTAGAGAATCCCTTACTGTAGAAATAAAAGAACTTAAATCAAGTCAGTCCAACGTTAAAAATTCTATAACTGAGATGTAGTCCCAAGTGAAAGTCTTCAAAACAAGAAAGGTTATGGACCAAAGAGGCAGACTTAGGGAGTTCAGCCACTTATGAAAACTATAACATTCATATCATAGGAGACTCAGAAGATGAAGAGAGAGAAAAGGTGGACCTTGATCAGCCATTAGCAACGACAAATACCCACCATGTACTTCAAGGTGGATGGAACTGGAAGGTATTATGCTGAGTGAAGTAAGACAATCAGAGAAGGACAAACATTGTATGTTCTCATTCATTTGGGGAATATAGGTAATAGTGAAAGGGAATATAAGGGAAGGGAGTAGAAATGTGTGGGAAATATCAGAAAGGGAGGCAGAACATAAAGTCTTCTAACTCTGGAAATGAACTAGGGGTGATTGAATGGGAGGAGGGCAGGGGTGAGGATGAATGGGTGATGGGCACTGAGGGGGGCACTAGACGGGATGGGAACTGGGTGTCATTCTATATTTTGCAAATTGAACACCAATAAAAAATAAATATATTATTAAAAAAAAGAAAGAGTGGCACCTGGGTGGCTGAGTTAGTTAAGCTTCTGCCTTAGGCTCAGATCATGATCCAGGTCCCAAGGCAGGCTCCCTGTTCAGCATGGAACCTGCTCACCCTCTCCCTCTACCCCTCTCGCTCATGCTTTTTCTCCTCTCTCTCTCTAATATAAATAAATAACATCTTTGAAAAAAAATCAAACAAACCTAGAGGGAAGAGAAATCTCCCATGTAGAAGAATTTCAAAGAATTTGTGCAGACATTCCACCATCAAGTTCATGAGCATAGCTTCCCACTCTTATGTGTGCAATACACGTAGTAACTTCCTTCTAAAAATATATTATGAAAAACCTAAAATAATAATGATAATACACTAATAATAATAAAAATAATAATAAAAATAACAAAAATGAATCAGTTTACTATGGAGAAAACTGACAAACACTACCTTAGCAAGATGATCAGATCGATACCAAGACTGATAAATCATGTGATAGTATCTATCCTTTATATGATATAATAAAAATGGCAGTATATCTCTGTATATAATCCACAAAAACAGTTCAATCATGAGATAAACGACAGACATGTCCCAACTGAGGGAAATTTTTCAAAATACTCTCCTTCTCAAATTTTTCCAGTTCCACAACAACAAGGAAAGGCTGAAAGACCGTCACAATCCAGAGGAGCCTAAGAAAAAATGAGGACAAATGGAATGTAATACGAGGGATGGTAACTTAGCAAAAACTAAGGAAATCTGAATAAAGTATGGTCTTTGGTTAATGCGACTATTTTAATATTGATTCATTAGCTCATATTTGTTCCGTACTTTTTTTTTAATTTTTACTTATTTATGATAGTCACAGAGAGAGAGAGAGAGGTAGAAACACAGGCAGAGGGAGAAGCAGGCTCCATGAACCGGGAGCCCGACGTGGGACTCGATCCCGGGTCTCCAGGATTGCGCCCTGGGCCAAAGGCAGGCGCCAAACCGCTGCGCCACCGAGGGATCCCCTATTTGTACCGTACTAATATAAGATATCAATAATTGGAGAAATAGAGTGCCAGTGCATGGGAATGCACTATACTATCTTCTCAATTTCCCTATAAATCTTTGTTTTTTTCCTAATAAATAAGATTTATTTTGAAAATTGACTTAAATGAATCAGGATCCAAGTGTGAAGACATTTTAAGAATAGTTGAATTAACTTTTGCCTTATTCTTAAAGAGTCCCTTTGATGGAAACAAAGTAAGAATTTTAGATCAGAAAGAAAGAAAAACACTTATGAACACGTATAATGCCTCCTCAACCTGAAAAGCAGGAACGGATAATAAATAGCAAAAATCAGATAAAAATAATTCTAGTATAATAGGTACCATACTGCAAGTGCATTTAAAATTAGCAATGGGGGATCCCTGGGTGGCATAGCGGTTTGGAGCCTGCCTTCGGCCCAGGGCGCAATCCTGGAGACCCGGGATCGAGTCCCACGTCGGGCTCCCGGTGCATGGAGACTGCTTCTCCCTCTGCCTGTGTCTCTGCCTCTCTCTCTCTGTGACTATCATAAATAGATAGCAGAAAAAATAAAAAAATAAAATTAGCAATGCATAACATTTATTTCCTTGACATTTGTCTTCCAAAGAGTTCACAGTGTTTCAGTGTCAGTTGAAATAGGGGAAGAATCTCAGGGAAGAATCCTTCACATAATAATAGGACCATTGGTAATAATGTCTCTCAGTTCATTCCAAATCCATAAAGATGCATTTCCTGATGAGTGACTGAACTGTGAAGAAAGAGATGAGAAACCCTTCCCTCTGAATTACTTGTGTCAGAATATTTTAACCATAGTACTACAGATAGTAGTAAATTATCCTTATTAACAGGAAATACATCTCAGATTGGAATCTGAGCAATCAGATGTGCAGAGATAAAACTCTATGACTCGCTCCTCAACTTTTAAAGACAAAGGAGAGCTTTTCTATGTACAAAGTCAGTTCTCAAGATAGCCTCAGGGAATAAGATTCTGCAGCTTCGAATCCCGCTGCACAGCTGGGACGCCCGTGCTCCAAGTCTTCCTGATCCCAAATCACTGGGCCTGTTGCCCAACACAGGATGCCACGCTGAGGTTATTTGCAATTGCTCTCTTAGTAGCTCTGGGGAAGGGGGAAGGAGCTAGATAGGTGGGACAGGAAGCAAGGAGGCTGAGAAAATTAAGGCCATTCCAATTTAAATTCAACATTCGCACACGCCCAGCCATCCCAGGCCCCTGTGAAGAAGAGCTGAAATTTACATTGCTTCAGTTACAGGAAAAAAACAAAAGTTTACAGCTTAATGTCCTAGAAAGCCCCACAATTGAATCAAAACTAAGCCCATGCCAAGGGCTGGAACCGTCTATTAGAATGAGAGCAGAGCTCAATACCCTTGAAGGCCCCAGGTCAAAATGTCAACAGAACTTGAGGAATTGCTCCAGCCCTCTGTAGGACCCCAAGACAAGCCCTTAAAATTAAGCTAAAACCCACCTCGGGGTCCAAGTCTCTGCTCCGCTGTGTTGGGAGTACTTGGACGTAAGCTCGAGTTTGGAAATCAACCCTTGTGTTTTTGCATTGGTGTCAGATACTTAGTGGTTTCTCGGATTCGCAATCTTGGGCACAACACTCTCATGTACCCTCCCACCTGGGCTGAACCCCTATCCCCTCCCACGCAGGGTGAACCTCAGTCACCTCCCCGCCCACAACAGCTGGGCACAAGCCGTCACACAGGTCCCACGGGCACGGTGGGCATTCCCGTCATCCCTGGACTCCCAGAGGAAGGAAGGAGGTTTCCGCAGGACACACTCCCATTGTGGCCCCAGGGCTCCCTGCCCAGCATGGCAGCTCGTGACAGGTCGGGGTCTGTATCCCTGGCGCCTGTTCCTCCTCCCTGGTTTTCCCACAGGAAATGAAGGAGGATACCCTGTTCTTCTCCAGGGACATCACGAAAGTAGAACTGGACATCAACAGGACGTTGGGCAGCCACATCATGTTTTAGGACTGCTAGGGGGTCGGGTGAGGCTGCTTGTACAGGGGGCTTTGGGGCCCTGGGGGCTTCTGGATAGGGAAAACAGGGCCTCTGTGCCAAGGGGAGCAACGGCAGCCAACAACACACTGCTCAATGGTAGGGTGATTGGGATGACCCCCGTGCCCACCCCTCGGGCCTCAGGGATGAGTGGCCAGTAGGATGGGGCCTCCAGGGGTTGCCATGGGAGCTGAACACCAAAAGGGATAGGGACGGACCCATGAGAAGCAGGGGATGGGGTGGGGGATGATGGGGGGCAGGGACCGGATCTGGGGGCCAGGCGGCATGGCCGCAGCTGGAGCAGGACACACATCGATCCCATGAGGGTCAGATGGGTCAGAGTGACACCCACTCTCGGTACTTTATATATTTCTAAATTCTATGCATTTAATTTGAGAAAATTTGCAATATGAAAAAATACATATTATGATGACCCCCAGATAATGCCCCCGGTCCAGCCAGACACCTGCACTGACCACACCGTGCCCCAGGGGAAGGTGTCACAACAAACCCCAGACTGGGGTCGCCTTTAACTGTAGAAGTCTCTTTCTGCATCTTAGGGGAAGGAGATACCCTGTGTCCGCAGGCCCCACACGACATCCCCCTCATTCCCCACTCCTACTCCACCCCCCTACATCATCATTCCCAATGGCATCCCACCTACACCATCCCCCTCACACCCACACAGCCCCACGCAAACCCAACCCACACTATACCCCAACACCATCCCCCTACACCATCCCCCACACTCCACCACAATCATACCCCTGCCCCCACACCATCCACCCCCACACCATTTACCCCCAGCAAGGACCAGGTGCAGGTGACTCCTCTGGGACATGCTCAGCCTCCCGGCATTTCTCTTCATACCCTGATCCCATCAGAAGCCCGGGTGTCTCAAAGAGTACCCAGGGGTTGCAGAGAGGAGGAAACACAGGGAGCCCCTGACAGGGTGGGTGCAGGTGAGTGGTTCAGAGGATGCACCGTGCCCTGCCTCTGCCCACTGTCCCTCCTGGAGGGCGGCACACCCTGCACAGGACACCAGCCCCTAACCCATAGGGACCTGGGTTGACCTGGCCCCGGACTCTGTGGGGGCTGAGTTGATTTGACCCCCTCCAGGCCCAACACAAAGACTAATGGGATCCAGCCCCCGATGGCCCTGGCCAGCCCTGGATTCTGGCCCCAGGCTGAGCAAGCCCTCTCACAGCTGGGTGTGGCCTCTTAGGCAATGGGCGTACCCCACAGATCCAGGTCACACACCTAGGGCGCCCTTTGGATCCTGGGACGCCCCAGGGTGGGGAGAGCAGGAGTAGGCCGGTGGGCCCCACCCGCACCAACACCAGGAGGCAGGCTGCTCCAGGTGCTGGGGCCACTGGGAGCCCAAGGCCGGGGTCCAGCTGCCCTGCAGGGACCCAGTGCAGGAGCCCTTGACCTGTAGGTCCAGGTCAGCTCTGCTGTCCTCAGAACTGTCTCTCAGGCTGAAACCTCGGACATATGCCCCCACCCAGATTCCACACATGCTCCCAGGTGGGGGACTCCAGCACCCGCCCCCACAACCCGTGTCATTCTTTCCCTCCCCTAAAGGACAGAAAGCTCTCCCTCCCCAGGAGAAGTTCAGAATGGGCATGCAGTTTTGGGGGGCACAAAGCAGGGTTTCATTGTTATGAGCTGATTTCCGATTAGGGTGTGCACAGTGTCCTGACTATGGTGGGGCAGCACCTTAGGCCATAAGCAGGTCATGTGGGTGTCATCCTGGAGGTGTCAGGTGTAGCATAAAATGGAATCAGTCCTGCTCTGCTTGTCCAGGTGTAGGAGATTTTTGTTAAATTTTCTAGGTCCCACACTTGCAGCTCACGCACCTGGGCCACCCTCACCAGGTGGACTCAGCCTGCACACCTTGTGGTGCAGGATCTCTCACACCAGCACGTGGAGGTCACCCTCCTTGCCCAAGTGAGTAGGGGCTGGGTGAGCATGGGGCTCGAGGAACCCAGCCCCGTCCCCACCCCAACTCCCACACACAGGCAGCCCCTGAACTCCCCACCATGTGCACCCACCTCCTCAGGTTCTCCCCGCATGGTGACCCCGAGTTCTGGCTCCCTGCTGGAGAGGCATTGGGGAGAAGAGAAGCAGCCGCCATTGGAGGGCCACACTTCCGGACATGAGAATGTGGCTGAGCTGGACCTTCCAGCTCAGCTGCCCCTCCAGTGGAATGTCACTGCACAAGCGAGCACCGGGTCGGCCAGGAGTGCCTGGCTAGGCGCCCAGCTCCATCACCAGAAATGATAATGTGCCAACCATTTCGGCATCGGGGTGACCCAGCCAGAGGATCCGATAGCTGCATGTGATAGCTGCATGTGATAGACACACACACCCCAAAACCAACAAAAGTCAGAATCCCCCCAATGTTGTCAAACAGCTTCCGGATGATTCCATACACGACGCTGTGGTCCCCAATAGGATACATGGAAGGCGGTATAAAGCATGACTGCAGAGGTGCGGGAGGTACGGACATGTGACTGCTGGGTTTCAACAAGGAGCGCAGAGGGTCAGGAAGGGGGGCCAATCCTAGGAAAGGATACCAGGTTGCTGTGAAGGCTACGGATGGTGAAATCTGTCCTCCTCCGGTTCAGCTTCTGCTTTTCCTCCTAAAGGCCATTTTCCTCAATCATAATAGCAAAAATTTATTTTATGTTTTTTAAATTTCTTTTTATTGGAGTCCAATTTGTATGAATTCTTTCTTCAGCAATGGTGTCATTCAGGATAGAAGGAGAGAGAAAGATTGTCCCAGACAAGCAAAATATAAAGGAGTTCAGGACCACTTAACCAGTCCAGTAAGGAATTTTAAGAGGGACTGTTCTAGTGGGTGAAAAAAAGAGACCAAAAGCAACAAAGACTACAAAGGCCCAGAGAACGTCACCAGAAACACCAACTCTACCGGTAACACAAAGGCAATAAGTTCATATCTTTCAATAATCACTCTGAATGCTGATAGACAAAATGCTCCAATCAAATGATACAGGGTATCTGAGTGGCTTAAAAAGCAGGATCCGGGATGCCTGGGTGGCACAGGGGTTGCGCCTCTGCCTTTGACTCAGGGTATGATCCGGGAATCTGGGATCCAGTCCCATAATGGGCTCCTGGTGGGGAGCCTGCTTCTCTCTCTGCCTAATTTTCTGCCTCTCTCTCTCTTTCTCTCTCACTCATAAATAAAATCGTTATTAAAAAAACCAGATCCATTGGTATGCTGCCTACAAGATGCTCACGTTAGACCTATAGACACCGGGAGATTGAAAGTAGGGCATGGAAAACCATCTATAAAAGTAATGGATATCAAAAGAAAGCTGGAAGACCCATACTTATATCAGACTAACTAGATTTGAAACCAAACCCTGGGAGACACCTGGTGGCTCAGTGGTTGAGCATCTGCCTTCAGATCAGGGGGTGATCCTGGGATCCAAGGATCGAGTCCCACATCGGCCTCCCTTTGGGGAGCCTGCCTGTCCTTCTGCCTATATTTCTGCCTCTTCTTCTCTGTGTATCTCTCATGAATAAATAAATAAATAAATAACATATTTACATTTCAATAAAGAAAGAACAAATACTGTAAAAAGCGATGAAGAAGGGCATTATTTCATAACTTAAAAGACCCTCTATCAAGATGAAACAATTAAATATTTATGCTGCCAACATGGGAGTACCTAAATATAGAAACCAATTAACAACAAATGTACAGAAACTCACTGATGATAATACAATGACAGGGAATTTTAACAACCACTTATGGCAATGGACCGATCGTCTATAGAGAAAATCAACAAGGGAAAAATAGCCTTGACACACTGGACCACAGGGACTCAACAGATAGAGTCTGAACATTTCAACCTAAAGCAGAATACACATTCCTTTCAAGTGCACATGGGACATTCTCCAGAACAGATCATATCATGGCCCACAATTCAGCCCTCAACAGGTACAACAGGTACAAGAAGGTTGATAGCACATCCTGTACATTTTCAGACCACGACGCTATGAAAATCGAAGTCGACAGTAAGAAAAAATTTGGATATAGCAAACATACGTGGAGATTATGAACATCCTACTAGAGAATGAATGGAGCAACCAGGAAATTAGAGAGGAAATTTAAAACAAATGAAAATGAAAACATGTTTCTCAAAACCTCTGGGATGTAGCAAAGGTAGTCCTAAGAGGGAAGTACATAGCAATACAGGCCTACCTCAAGAAACAAGAAGTCTCCAATACACAGCCTAACTCTACACCTTAAGGAGCTGGAAAAGGAATAGCAAACAATGCCTAAAGGCTATAGAAGAGGTGAAAAAATGAAAGCAGAAATAAACAATACAGAAACAACAAAGCAGTAGAATGGAATAACGAAACAAAGGGACGGTTCTTCAAAACAATTAAGAAAATGGATCAAGCCCTAGCCACCCTTATCAACGAGAAAAGAGAAATGACCTAATAAATAAAACCACAATTGAGAGAAGAGAGATCACAATCAACACCAGAAAAATTAGACAATTATAAGGGAATACTATGAAAGCTTATACGCTAACATACTGGGAGACCTGGAGGAAATGGACAAATGCCTAGAAATGTGCAAATGAGTAAAAGTGAAATAGGAAGAAATAGAAAATGTGAACAGACCCATAACTAGCAAAGGAATTGAATCAGCAATGCACCTGGGTGCCTCATTGGTTGAGCATCGGCTTTGGCTCAGGTCATGATCCCGGGGTCCTCGGGAATCAAGTCCCACATCAGGCTCCCCGCATGGAGCCTCAATTTCCCTCTGCCTATACCTCTGCCTCTCTGTGTCTCTCACGAATACATAAATATAATCTTAAAAAAAAAGATGAAAAGATGAGAAAGACCCAAATAAAATCACAAATGAGAAAAGAGAAATAACAACCAACACTAGAGAAACACAAACGATTATAAGAGAACATTATGAAAAATTATATGCCAGCAACCTAGAACCTGGAAGAAATAGATCAATTCCTAGAAAAATTTAACACAGCAAAAATGAAAAAGGAAGAAATAAGAAACTTGAACAGACAGATAACCAGCAAAGAAATTGAATCAGCAATCAAGGGTCTCTCAACAGGAGATGCTTAGAACAATAGAACAGAATGGAAATCCGAAACAAGATACAAACCTGTAACTCTATGATCCATTAATTGACAACAAGGCAGGAAGGAATATCCAAAGGCAGAAAGACAGTCTCATCAACAAACCCTAACCCTGAGCCCAGGATAAGAACAAATGGTGTTGGGAAAACCAGGCAGCCACATGCAAAAGAATGAAACTGGACCACTTTCTTACACCATATATATAAAAAATGAATTCAAAATGGACGAAAGACCTAAAAGTGAGACCTGAAACCATACAAAGAAGAAAAGATAGGCAGGAACGTCTTTGACATTGGCCATTGGATCTTCTTTCTAGATATGCCTCTGAGGTGAGGGAAACAAAAGCAAAAATACTATTGGGACTTCATCAAATTGAAAAGCTTCCACAAAGTGAAGGAAACAACCAAAGCTAAAAGGCAACAAACAAAATGAGAGGCGATATTTGTAAACAATACATCCAATAAAGAGTTAGTATGCAAAATACATAAAGCAAATATAAATCTCAGCATATAAATCTCACAAATTATACAACTGCAGATGGGAGAAGAAATGAATGTACTTTGTCTCTGACAAGACATCCGGATGGCCACCAGACACACGGGAAGACACTCAGCGTCACCCATCATCAGGGAAATGCAAACCAAAACCAAAATGAGATGTCACCTGACATCTGACAGCTGCCAGAATGGCTAAAATTAACAACACAAGAAACTATAGGTGTTGGTGAGGCTATGGAGAAGGGGGATCCCCCTTACACTCCTGGTTGGCATGTGAAAATGTGCAGCCACTGTGGAAAACAGTGTGGAGCGTCCTCGAAAATTTAAAAATAGGGGATCCCTGGTGGCGCAGCAGTTTGTCTCCTGCTTTTGGCCCAGTGCGTGAACTTGGAGACCCAGGATCGAAACCCACATCGGGATCCAGGGACTCCTGTCAGGGTGATGCAGGCCCAGGGGCTCCTATCAGGGTGATTCAGGGTTTTGCGCGCCCAAGGGCTGCTGTCCGGGTGATGCGGGCCCACATCTTTCTGAAGCCTCCCCGAGGGTCCTGAGGCGGCCCAGGGGCTCCTGTCAGCATGGATGCGGGCCCACAATTTCCTGAAGCCTCCCCGTGTGTCCTGAGATGGCCCAGGGGCTCCTGTCCGGGTGGATTCTGCCCCAAATCTTCCTGAAGCCTCACCGTGGGTCCTGAGGAAACCGGGACTCCTATCAGCATGAACACCGCCCAATGTCCCCCTGAAGACTGCCCGCAGGTCCTGAGGAGGCTGCAGCTCACCAGGGTGGACGCGTACCCACGTCCTCTTCAGGCCTCCCCAGCAGAGGCAGGCTCCTTTTAGTGCAGACAGAGGAGGCCAACTGGGCATGCGCGCCCCCTGGGTGGGGCCTGGGCTCGGGCGCCCCCTGCGGGATGCTCAGGCACTGCAGGAGGCCCTGCAGGAGGCAGCGGGGGCTCCTGGGGCCGCACCTGCCTCCTCCCAGGCTCTAGCTATGGCCTGTTAGTTTTGGAAACGTCTCACTGAAACGAAGCCCAACACCCGGCTTCCCCAGAAATACTTAAGGAGAAGGAATTGGTGCCCACAGGACACGAAATGAAATGTGGACCAGACTTTTACCACGTCCTGCAAAACTCACTCAACCCTTTCCACTGTGGGAGGGACTGCAGGCTGGTGCAGCTGCCCTGGAAACAGTGTGGAGGCTCCTCAGGAAGTTACAAATAGAGCCGCCCTGCGACCAGCAGGTGCAGGACCTGGAGCTCAATCCGAAGATATAAATGCAGTGAGACTCAGGACACCTGCACCCCAATGTCCACAGCTGCCGGGTCCACAGTAGACACACTGTGGGAGGAGCATCAGTGCCCTCTGGCAGATGATGGATAAAGAGGATGGGAGATAGATAATGGTCATAGAGAGAGGAATGGAATGAAACTATCAAAGAGAAGGAAATCTTGCCATTTGCAATGACGTGGATAGTACTAGAGGGATCGTGTTAATTGAAATAAGTCAGTCGGGAAAGAGAATGACCGGGTGGTGTCATTCATACGTGGAATTAAAGAAGCAAATCAGATGAACATCTGGAAGGAAAAACAAATAAGATGAAAACAGATGTAGGAAATACAGACTCTTAATGATACGAAACAAACTGAGGGTCGCTGGAGGGGAGGGGAGGGGAGGGGGGAGAGGATAACAGGCGACCGGCATGAAGAAGGGCACGTGATGTCACGAGGACTGCTGTTATCTCCAACTGGTGAATCCCTGAATTCTTCCTCTGAAAGTATAATACATTATACGTCAATTAATTGGGTTAAATTAAATTAAGATAAAAAAAATCAGTTGTATCAGAGTACACTTCCATCTGGACTCTCTGTTTTGCTCTTTCAGCTTATGCCGGGACCATCCCCCGAGGGTCTGGTTTGTTTAAGTAGGCGCCACACCTAGTCCATGGCCCAGGCCAGGGCTAGAACTCACGACCCCTGAGATCAGGACCAGAGGAGAGGTCAGGAGTCGGATGCTTAACCGATGGAGCCAGCCGGGGGCCTGAGAACCACACTGCTTTATCCTGTGTCTCTGTGACATCCTTTGAAATAGGAAAGTGCTGCATCCTGCTCTGTCCTGTTTCTCCAATACTGAGGTATTTGTGGGGGCGGATGGATGTTAGGGAATTTTGTCCTATTTCTAAGATATGCCACCATGATTTTGATAGGAATGACATTGAAACTGAGGGTGGTTTCAGGAACTGCGGATATTTTCACAAGATGGGGCTCCCACCCCACGAGCCCAGGACGGCCTCCCAGAGCCTGGTATGGCTCAGTGCACAAGTGTTGTGCTCCTTTGGTTCAGTCTCATTATTTATTTTCCTTGATGCTCCTGAGAAGGGAGTCACGTCCTTCATTTCCTTCCTGCGTGCTCATTGTCAGGACACAGCAAGGCTACTCTGCTCTGTAGCGTCAGTTTGGGTCCCGTGACTTTACTGAACTCACTCCTTAGTTCTAACAGGTTTTGGTGGAGGCTCTCGGGTTTCCTGTTTCTAGTACATGTCTTCAGCATATAGGGACAGTGTGACGTCCCTCTTCCAGATGTGGAACCTTTGTGTTTACAGCTTAATGTCCTAGAAAGCCCAGCAATGGAATAAAAACAGAGCCCAGGCCAAGGGCAGGAAGCCCCTATTAGAATGAGAACAGAGCTCAATGCCCAAGAAGTCCCCATATCAAAATGTAAACAGGACTTGAGGAATTGCTCCAGCCCTTCTGGAGGTCCCCGAGACCAGCCCTTAATACTAACCTAAAACCCACCTCAGGGACCAAGTCCCTGCTCCGCTGTGTTGGGTATACTTGGACACAAGCTCGAGCATGGAAATAAACCCTCGTGTGTTTGCATCGGTGTCGGCTTCTTGGTGGTTTCTCGGATTCACAATCTTGGGCACAACAGTCTGAGATTAAAAAACAAAACCAGGGGATCCCTGGGTGGCGCAGCGGTTTGGCGCCTGCCTTTGGCCCAGGGCGTGATCCTGGAGGCCCGGGATCAAGTCCCACATCAGGCTCCCGGTGGGTGGATGGAGCCTGCTTCCCCCTCTGCCTGTGTCTCTGCCTCTCTCTCTCTCTCTGTGACTATCATAAATAAATAAATAAATAAATTAATTAAAAAAAAAAAAACAAAACCAAAAGAAGCTGGAACACAGGCAAAATAAACGCAGGGTATGGAGAGAAACGGCGGAGACCCGGGGGCTTGGGGAATCTTTTGTGAAGGCCCCTGCAGACTGGGGAGCAGGATGCTCAGCCCCAGAGCCACAGTACCCAAGTCCCCACCGGCGTCTGGCCCAGTCTCAGGGAGCAGCACAGCGCTGCGTGCTGGAGGCCAGAGGTGCTGACGCCCACCCCGCCTCTGACCCCGCAGGTGCATCTCCCAAGCAGATGTGCATTGGACAACCAGCGCCATGGCCCATCCCCAGACCCTGCACAGACCACCCGCTGCCACCAAGTTGTGGAACCACAGAGGCTGCAGAGCTTCATCTTCAGCTCTGCCTGGAAAGTAGGGTCTAGCCTCCTTTGTACTTTGTGCTTTATATTCATGTATTTTTTTTTGATTCTTTTTTATTATATGCCTTATTTTAATTTTTATGTATGTACCTTATATATTTCTTATTTTTACTTTTATGGTATTTTAATTCTGCTTCTTTTTTTAATTATTTAAAATTTATTTATGATAGTCACAGAGAGAGAGAGAGAGACAGAGACACAGGCAGAGGGAGAAGCAGGCTCCATGCCGGGAGCCCAACGTGGGATTCAATCCCGGGTCTCCACTATGACGCCCTGGGCCAAAGACAGGCGCTAAACCGCTGTGCCACCCAGGGATCACTTTAATTGTGTTTCTTATTTTGGGATTTAGAATCTTTTAACAAGCAGGCCAAAATAATCTGGTGTTTTTTTTGTTTTTTTTTGGAGTGCAGTTGTTATTGTTTTTCTTGGTTTTTCTTTTTCTTCCCTCGTTCTTTTCTGAAAAAAACAATGAGATTGAGAAATTCACCTCCATAAAATAACATGAGGTTCTACTCACAGCCAGGAATTCATTAATACACATATATGATGTCTAACTACAGTTTAAAACAATGATTATAAAGATAGCTGCTGGGCTGGAAAAAGAGCACAGAAGAAAACTAGAGAATCCCTTACTGTAGAACTAAAAGAACTAAAACCTAGTCAGGCCAACGTTAAAAATGCTATAACTCTGACGCAGTCCCAAGTGGAAGCCTTAAAAACAAGAAAGGTTATGGACCATAGAGGCAGATTTAGGGAACTCAGCCACTTATTAAAACAATAACATTCATATCATAGGAGACTCAGAAGATGAAGAGAGAGAACAAGTGGGCCTTGCTCAGCCATTAGGAACGACAAATACCCACCCTTTGCTTCAACGTGGATGGAACTGGAAGGTATTATGCTGAGTGAAGTAAGTGAATCGGAGAAGGACAAACATTGTATGTTCTCATTCATTTGGGGAATATGGATAATAGTGAAAGGGAATATAAGGGAAGGTAGAAGAAATGAGTCGGAAATATCAGAAAGGGAGACAGAACATAAAGACTCCAAACTCTGGGAAATGAACTAGTGGTGATGGAATGGGAGGAGGGCGGTGGGTGGGGGTGAAAGTGTGACGCGCACTGAGGGGGGCACTTGACAGGATGAGCACTGGGATTTATTCTCTATGCTGGCAAATTGAACACCAATAAGAAAATAAATTTATTATTAAAAAAGAAAGAAAGAGAAGAAAGAAAGAAAGAAAGAAAGAAAGAAAGAAAGAAAGAAAGAAAGAAAGAAAGAAAGAAAGAAAGAAAAAGTGGCACTTGGGTGGTCATTCAGTTAAGCTTCTACCTTAGGCTCAGATCAAGATCCAGGTCCCAAGTCAGGCTCCCTGTTCAGCAGGGAACCTGATTATCCCTCTCCCTCTGCCCCTCTCGCTCATGCTTTTTCTCTCCTCTCTCTCACAAATAATTAAATAACATCTTTGAAAAAGAAACAAACCCAGAAGGAAGAGAAATCTCCCATGTAGAATAATTTCAAACAATTTGTGTAGACATTCCACCATCAAGTTCATGAGCATAGCTTCCCACACTTATGTGTGCAATACACATAGTAAATTGCTTCTAGAAAATATATTATGAAAAACTTAAAATAATAATGATAATAATAATAATAATAATAATAATAATAAAGAATCACTTTACTACGGAGAAAGCTGACAAACACCTCAGCAAGATGACCAGATTGATACCAAGACTGATAAATCATGTAGATAGTATCTATTTTTTATATGATATAATGAAAATGGCAGTATATCTCTGTATATAATCCAAAAAACCGTTCACTCATGAGATAAACAACAGACATGTCCCAACTGAGGGAAATTTTACAAAATATTCTACTTCTCAAAGTGTTCCAGTTCAACAACAACAAGGAAATGCTGAAAGACTGTAACAATCGAGAGGAGCCTAAGAAAACAGGAGGACAAATGGAATGTGATATGAGGGGTGGTAACTTAGCAAAAACTAAGGAAATCTGAATAAAGTATGGTCTTTGGTTAATGCGACTATTTTAATATTGATTCATGAGCTAATATCTGTACTGTACTAATATAAGATATCAATAAATGGAGAAATTGAGTGCAAGTGCATGCGAATGCTCTGTACTATCTTCTCAATTTCCCTGTAAATCTTTGTTTTTTTCCTAATAAATAAGATTTATTTTGAAAATTGACTTAAATGAATCAGGCTCCAAGTGTGAAGACATTTTAAGAATCATTGAATGATCTTTTGCCTTATTCTTAAAGAGTTCCTTCGATGGGAACAAAGTAAGAATTTTATATCAGAAGGAAAGAAAAACACTTATGACCACGTATAATGCCTCCTCAACCTGAAAAGCAGGAACGATTAATAAATAGCAAAAATCAGATAAAAATACTTCTATTATAATAGACACCATATTGCAAGTGCATTTAAAATTAGCAATGCATAACATTTATCTCCTTGACATTTGTCTTCCAAAGAGTTCACAGTGTTTCAGTGTCAGTTGAAACAGGGGAAGAATCTCTGGGAAGAATCCTTCACATAATAATAGGACCATTGGTACTAATGTCTCTAAATTAATTCCAAATCCACACAGATGCATTTCCTGATGAGTGACTGAGCTGTGAAGAAAGAGATGAGAAACCCTCATCCCTCTGAATTACTTGTGTCAGAATATTTTAACCATAGTACTACAGAATGTAAATTATCCTTATTAACAGGAAATACGTCTCAGATTGGAATCTGAGCAATCAGATGGGCAGAGAAAAAATGCTTTGACTCGCTCCTCATCTTTTAAAGATAAAGGAGATTTTTCTATGTACAAAGTCAGTTGTCAAGACAGCCTTAGGGAATAAGAGCCTGCAGGATCGAATCCCGCTGCACAACTGGGACGCCCACGCCCCAGCTCTTCCTGATCCCAAATCCCTGGGCCTGTCCCCCAACACACACTGCCAGGCTGAGGTCATTTGCAATTGCTCTCTTAGGAGCTCCGGGGAAGGGTGAAGGAGCTAGATAGGATGGGAAGGGACGCAAGGAGGCCAAGAAAATGAAGGCCTATCCACTTTACGTTCAGCGTTTGAACAAATCCAGCCATCACAGGCCCCTGTGAAGAAGAGCTGAAATTTACATTACTTCAGTTACAGGAAAAAAAACAAAAGTTTACAGCTTAATGTCCTAGAAAGCCCCCACAATAGAATAAGAACTGAGCCCACGTCAAGGGCTGGACGTGCCTATTAGAATGAGAACAGAGCTCAATGCCCTTGAATGCCCTTTACCCATATCAAAATGTAAACAGAACTTGAGGAATTGCTCCAGCCCTTCTGGAGAACCCCGAGACAAGCCCTTAAAACTAAGCTAAAACCCACCTCGGGGTCCAAGTCCCTGCTCCGCTGTGTTGGGTGTACTTGGACGCAAGCTCAAGTTTGGAAATCAACTCTGTGTGTTTGCATTGCTGTCAGCTCCTTAGTGGTTTCTCGGATTCGCAATCTTGGGCACAACACCCCCATGTCCCCTCCCACCTGGGCTGAACGCCTATCCCCTCCCACCCAGGGTGACACTCAGTCACCTGCCCAACCACAACAGCTGGGCACAGGCCATCACACAGGTCCCAAGGGCATGGTGGGCACTCCCGTCTTCCCTGGCCTCTTAGAGGAAGAAAGGAGGTTTCGGCAGGACACATTCCCTTGGTGGCCCCAGGGCTGCCTGCCCAGCATGGCAGCTTGTGAGAGGTCAAGTCTGTGTCCCTGACACCTGCTCCTCCTCCCCGGTTTTCCCACAGGAAATGAAGGAGGACGCCCTTGTCTCCTTCTAGGACATCACGCAGGTAGACCTGGACGTCAACTGGATGTTGGGCAGCCACATCATGTTTTAGGACTGCTAGGGGTCAGGTGAGGCTGCTGGGCCAGGGGGCTTCGGGGCCCCGGTGGCTTCTGGGTAGGGAAAACGGGTTCTCTGAGGCCAGGGGAGCAACAGCAGTCAAGTCACCACTCCATGGTAGGGTGATGGGGATGACCACCGTGCCCACATCCCTGGGGCCTCAGGGATGAGGAGGCCACTAGGATGGGGACTCCAGGGGTTGCCATAGGAGCCAAACACCATAGGGGAGAGGGACAGCCCCTTGAGAAACAGGGGACGGGGTAGGGGACGTGGGGGGGGGCAAGAACTGGACCTGGGGGCCAAGCAGCATGGCCATGACTGAAGCAGGACATACATCGATCCCATGAGGGTCAGATGAGTCAGAGTGACACCCACTCTCAGAGCTTTATATATTTCTAAATTCTACGCATTTAATTTGAGACAATTTGCAATTTGAAAACATACAAATTATGATGACCCCCAGATAATGCCCCCAGTCCAGCCAGGGCCCTGCACTGACCACACCACGACTCAGGGGCAGGTGTCAAAAGAAACCCCAGAATGGGTTCGCCTTTAACTGTAGAAGTCTCCTTCTGCATCTTAGGGGAAGGAGATACCCTGTGTCCACAGGCCCCCGCTGACATCCCGCTCATTCCCCACTCCCACATCATTCCCCTACATTATCATGCCAAATGGGATCCCACCTACACCATCCCCCTCACACCCACACATCCCCACACAATCCCCACCCAGACTATACCACAACACCATCCCCCCTACATGATCCCCACACACCACCACAATCATACTTTTGCCCCCACACCATCTACCCCCACACCATTTACTCCGAGCAAGGACCCAGTACAGGTGCCCCCTGTGGGACATGCTCAGCCTCCCCAGGGTTCTCGGCATACCCTGATCCCATTAGAAGCCCGGGTGTCCCATAGTGTACCCAAGTGTTGCAGGGAGGAGGAAAGACAGGGAGCCCCCGACAGGGTGGGTGCACCTGAGTGGTGCAGAGGATGCGTCATGCCCTGCCTCTACCCACTGTCCTTCATTTAGGGCGGTACACCCTGCACAGGACACCAGCCCCTAACCCATAGGGACCTGTGCTGACCTGGCCCTGGGCTCTGTGGGGGATGAGTTGATTTGAGCCCCCACCAGGCCCAACACAAAGACTAATAGGATCCAGCCCCCCATGGCCCTGGCCAGCCCTGGAATCTGGCCCCGGGCTGAGCGAGCCCTCTCACAACTGGATGTGGCCTCTTGGGCCCTGGGTGTACCCCACAGATCCAGGTCGCTGACCTAGGGTGCCCTGTGGATCCTGGGACACCCCTGGGTGGGGAGGCAAGGGTAGGCCGGTGGGCCCCACCCGCACCCACACCAGGAGGCAGGCTGCTCCAGGTGCTGGGGCCCCAAGGACCCTGAGGCCGGGGACCAAATGCCCTTCGAGGACCCATCACAGGAGCCCATGGGCTGTAGGTCCAGGTCAGCTCTGCTGTCCTAAGAACCGTCTCTCAGGCTAAAACCTCAGGACACATGTCCCCACCTGGATTCCACACGTGCTCACAGGTGGGGGACTCCAGCACCCGCCCCCCCAACCCATGTCATACGTGCCCTCCCCTAAAGGACAGAATGGTCTCCCTCCCCAGGGAAGGCACGCACCCTCGGCTCTGAACCCATTTGCTGTAGAAAGTAAATAAAGTGTTGTGGTGGGAAAATACACAGCCAGCCCATTTCTGTGTCTCCCAGAAAACTGTGCACGGGGCTTAGAGAGACCCTCAGAGAGGAAGAGGGGGCACAACCCAGGCCCCACCAGCCCCTGCAGGGGCGCTGCCATACACAAACAGCCGACTTCCCCATGTGCCTTGCAGGGGCGGCCAGACGCCAGGGTCAGGACCTGACAGACTTTACTGGGACTCAGGCTGTGCCCCGCAGGCCAGGAGGGGTGGGACAGAGTGACAGCCAGGAAGCCTCAGGTCACCAGGGTCTGTGCAAAGCCACCCGGAGGTCTGTGCTCCCTCTGTCCAGGGGGCAGGGGCTGGCTGGGTTCCGGGGCAATTCCTCCACCCATCAACCCCGTGCCTGTGTGCCTGGGGCAGAGAGGGCCTGCACGGTGGTCAGCATGGCCCTGGAAGGGATGTCAGGACAGCAGTCCCTTGTGTTCTGCCCAAGATTGTGAATCCAAGAAACCACCGAGGAGCCAACACCGATGCAAACTCCCAAGGGTTTCTTTACAAGCTGGAGCTTGTGTCCAAGTGCACCCGACACAGAGGTGCAGGGACTTGGACCCTGAGACTAAAAGGCGTAGTAGCTTTATAGGGGCCAGTGCACATGCATATGCAGAAAGTTGCACAGTAATGTCAGTTCACACGCAGGTGGCCGATTGAATTACACCTTACCCTATAGTATCCACTTGAGCTGGCGTATTACTTTGGTCAGAATCGGGGCACAGTTTTGGGGGGCACAAAGCAGGGTTACATTGTTATGAGCTGATTTCTGATTAGGGTGAGCCCAGCGGCCTGACTAGGTTGGGGCAGTGCCTTAAGCCATAAGCAGGTCATGTGGGGGTCATCCTGGAGATGGCGGGTGTAGCACAAAACGGAAACAGTCCTGCACTGCTTGTCCAGGGCTAGGAGATTTTTGTAAAATTTCTTGGGTCCCGCACTTGCAGCTCACACACCTGAGCCACCCTCACTAGGTGGACTCATCGTGCACACCTTGTGGTGTGGGATCTCTCACACCAGAGTGTGGAGGGCACCCTCCTTGCCCGAGTGAGTAGGGGTTGGGTGATCATGGGATTCGGCCTGAAGGCCAGGCAGCACAGCAGACCGAGGAACCACAACCCCATCCCCAACCCAACTCCCACATACAGGGAGCCCCTGCGCCCCCCGTCATGGGCACCCAGCTCCTCAGGAGCTCCCCCCAGGGTGGCACCGAGGTCTAGCTCCCTGCTGGAGAGGCATCCGGGAGAAGATAAGCAGCCAGCACATGGCACGACCCACTGCCGCACATGAGAATATGGCCAAGCCGGACCTTCCAGCTCAGCTAACCCTCCAGCGGATAGTCACTGCACGAGCGAGCCCTGGATCTGCCAGGAGAGCCTAGCTATCTGCCCAGCGCCAGCACCAGAAATGATGTGCCAACCGTTTTGGCATTTGGGTGACCCAGCCAGAGGATCCAATACCTGCATATGATAGCTGCATGTGATAGAGACACACACACCACAAAACCAACAAAAGTCGGAATCCCCCCAATGTTGTCTAACACCAGCCGGATGATTCTATACACGACGCTGTGGTCCCAAATAGGATACATGGAAGACACAATAAACCACGACTGCAGAGGTGCTGGAGGCACAGAGATGTGCCTGCTGGGTTCCAACAAGGAGCACAGAGGGGAAGGAAGCATCCTACGGAGGGGAGGCTCCTCCTTGGAAAGGTCATCATGTCGCTGTGAAGGCTACAGATGGAGAAATCTGTCCTCCTCTCTTTCAGCTTCTGGTTTTCCTCCTACATGCCATTTTCCTCAATCATAAGACCAAAAATTTATTTTATGTTTTTAAATTTCTTTTTATTGGAATCCAATTTGTATGAATTCTTGCTTCAGCAAGGGTGTCATTCAGGAGAGAAGGAGAGAGGGGATCCCTGGGTGGCGCAGCGGTTTGGCGCCTGCCTTTGGCCCAGGGCGCGATCCTGGAGACCCGGGATCGAATCCCACGTCGCGCTCCCGGTGCACGGGCCTGCTTCTCTCTCTGCCTGTGTCTCTGCCTCTCTCTCTCTCTCTCTCTCTCTCTCTGTGAGACTATCATAATAAATAAAAATTTAAAAAAAAAGGAGAGAAGGAGAGAGAACAATTTTCCCAGACAGACAAAATATAAAGGAGTTCATGACCACTTAAACATTCCAGTAAGGAATTTTAAGAGGGACTCTTCTAGTGGGGGAAAAAATTGAACAAAAGCAACAAAGACTAGAAAGGCCCAGAGAACATCACCAGAAACATCAACTCTTCTGGTAACACAAAGGCACAAAGTTCATATCTTTGAATAATCACTCTGAATGCTGATAGACTAAATGCTTCAATCAAAAGATATAGGGTATCAGAGTGGCTTAAAACACATGATCCAGGATGCCTGTGTGGCTCAAGGGGTTGAGCATCTGCCTTTGACTCAGGCTGTGATTCTGGAGTCTGGGATCGAGTCCCATATTGGGCTCCTGGTAGGGAGCATGCTTTTCTCTCTGCCTAATTTTCTGCCTCTCTCTCTCTCTCTCTTTCTCATCAATAAAATCGTTATTAGAAAAACAAGATCCATCTGTATGCTGCCTACAAGATGCTCACATTACACCTATAGACACCAGCAGATTGACAGGGGAGGGAAAATCATCTACCACGCTATGGATATCAAACAAAAGCTGGAGGACCCATACTTATATAAGACAAATGAGATTTGAAACCAAACCCTGGGGGACACCTGGTGGCTCAGTGGTTGAGCATCTGCCTTCGGCTCAGGGTGTGATCCTGGGATCCCAGGATCAGCCTCCCTTTGGGGAGCCTACCTCTCCCTCTGCCTATGTTTCTACCTCTGCTTCTCTGTGTATCTCTCATGAATAAATAAATAAAATATTTATATTTCAAAAAAGAAAGAACAAATACTGTAAGAAGTGATGAAGAAGGGCATTATTTCATAATTAAAAAGACTCTCTATAAGAACAAACAACTAAATATTTATTTTCTGCGAACATGGGAGTACCTAAATATAGAAACCAATTAAAAACAAACATACAGAAACTCACTGATAATAATACAATGGCAGGGGATTTTAACAACCACTTATGGCAATGGACCAATTGTCTATACAGAAAATTAACAAGGGAAAAATAGCCTTGACACAGTGGACCACAGGGACTCAACAGATATACTCTGAACATTTCAACCTAAAGCAGAATACACATTCCTTTCAAGTGCACATGGGACATTCTCCAGAACAGATCATTCATGGCCCACAAATCAGCCCTCAACAGGTACAACAGGTACAAGAAAGCTGATATCACACCCTGTACATTTTCGGACCAGGACGCTATGAAACTCAAAGTTGACAGTAAGAAAAAATTGGGACAGACCAAAAATACGTGGAGATTATGAACATCCTACTAGAGAATGAATGGAGCAACCAGGAAATTAAAGAGGAAATTTAAAACAAATGAAAATGAAAACATGTTTCTACAAACCTCTGGGATGTAGCAAAGGGAGTCCTAAGAGGAAAGTACATAGCAATACAGGCCTACCTCAAGAAACAAGAAGTCTCCAATACACAGCCAAACCCTACACATTCAGGACTGGGAAAAGGATAGCAAACAATGCCTAAAGGCTATATAAGAGGGGAAAAAAAAGATGAGAGCAGAAATAAACAATACAGAAATAACAAAGCAGTAGAATGGAATAACAAAACAAAGGGTCTGTTCTTCAAAACAATTAAGAAAATGGATCAAGCCCTACTCACCCTTATCAATGAGAAAAGAGAAAATACCTAAATAAATAAAACCACAAATGAGAGAAGAGAGATCACAATCAACACCAGAAAAATAAGACCATTTTAAGGGAATACTATGAAAGCTTATACGCTAACATACTGGGAGACCTGGAGGAAATGGACAAATGCCTAGAAATGTGCAAATGAGTAAAACTGAAATAGGAAGAAATAGAAAATGTGAACAGACCCATAACTAGCAAAGGAATTGAATCAGCAATGCACCTGGGTGCCTCATTGGTTGAACATCTCCTTTGGCTCAGGTCATGATCCCGGGGTCCTGGGGAATCAAGTCCCACATCAGGCTCCCCACATGGTGCCTCAGTTTCCCTCTTCCTCTCTGTGTCTCTCATGAATACATAAATAATATCTTTAAAAAAGAAAAAGATAAAAAGATGAGCAAGGACCCAAATAAAATCACAAATGAGAAAAGAGAAATAACAACCAACACTAGAGAAATACAAACGACTATAAGAGAACATTATGAAAAATTATATGCCAGGAACCTAGAACCTGGAAGAAATAGATCAATTCCTGGAAATATATAACATAGCAAAATGAAAAAGGAAGAAATAAGAAACTTGAACAGATAACCAGCAAAGAAATTGAATCAGCAATCAAGAATCTCCCAACAGGAGACGCTTAGATCAATAGAACAGAATGGAAAGCCGAAACCAGATACAAACCTATAACTCTATGATCCATTAATCGACAACAAGGCAGGAAGGAATATCCAAAGCACAAAGACAGTCTCTTCAACGAACCCTAACCCTGACCTCTGGATAAGAACAAATGGTGTTGGGAAAACCAGGCAGCCACATGCAAAAGAATGAAACTGGACCACTTTCTTACACCATATATATAAAAAATAAATTCGGGATCCCTGGGTGGCACAACGGTTTGGCGCCTGCCTTTGGCCCAGGGCGCGATCCTGGAGACCTGGGATCGAATCCCATATCGGATTCCCGGTGCATGGAGCCTCCTTCTCCCTCTACCTGTGTCTCTGCCTCTCTCTCTATCTCTCTGTGACTACCATAAATAAATAAAAATTTAAAAAAATATTTAAAAAAAGAAAAATAAATAAATTCAAAATGAATGAAAGACCTAAATGTGAGACCTGAAACCATACAAAGAAGAAAAGATAGGCAGTAACATCTTTGACATTGGCAATTGGATCTTCTTTCTAGATATGCCTCTGAGGTGAGGGAAACAAAAGCAAAAATAATATTGGGTCTTCATCAAATTGAAAAGCTTCTGCAAAGTGAAGGAAATAACCAAAGCTAAAAGGCAACATACAGGAGGAGGGGCAAGATGGCGGAAGAGAAGGGTCCCCAAGTCACCTGTCCCCAGCAAATTACCTAGATAACCTTCAAATCATCCTGAAAATCTAGGAATTCGACCTGAGATTTAAACAGAGACCAGATAGAATGCTACAGTGAGAAAAGTTCACGCTTCTATCAAGGTAGGAAGATGGGAAAAAGAACTAAAGAAACAAAAGGCATCCAAGGGGGAAAGGCCCCACGAGGAGCCAGGCTAAGGCCAGGGCGAGTGTCCCCCGGTCAGGACAGCTCTGTATCAGAGAGGAGGAGCTTCACCAGTCTTCCAGGGTGGAATGGTGCCCACAAGGATTCAGAGCAGTACCCCAGGAGGGCAGAGATACCCTCGGGCTCCATGGGACACTCCCAGGAGTGTGCATCTAGCTCCTTAAGGGCTGCAGGGCACATGGATTGACCCAGAAGCAGCTCTGAGGGGCTCGGGTGGTGGCTCTGTGCGGAGGGGGTTGCGGGTCCCTGGGAGCAGCTAGGTGGCGGGGCCTGGGCCAGAGGAAGTAGCTCCTGGAGCAGCTCAGAGGGGCTTGGGCGGCAGCTACATGGAGAGGTGGCTGCAAGGCTGGGAACGAGAATCCAACAGCACAGGCTCCGGAGAACAGGGCGCTGGGACACAGCCCAGCATTTGGCCTCCCCCAGGACAGGCAGAGGCCCAGAGGGCCCAGGACAGTAAGGATGCTCCTGCCAAGAGCGCCACAGATCAGCAGCCCCACCCCGGGCCCCCAGGCCCTGCAGATGGACTGCTCTGGAATTACTGTGGGGGTTGAATACCGGTTTTCAGACCTGGCCACTGTCACTGGGGTTGTTCCTCCTTGGGCTTCACGGGGTAAACAACCCCCACTGAGCGCTACACCCGGCAGGGGGAGAGGAGCTGCCCCAAGGGCTAACACCTGAAAATCAGCACAACAAGCCCCTCACCAAGAAGACCAGCTAGATGGACAAGTTCCAAGGGATGTCAAGGGACTTAAAGTTTACAGAATCAGAAGATACTCCCCCCAATTTTTTTAAATTCTGATTGCTTCCCCCACCCTTTTTCTCCCCCTTTCTTTCTTTTTCTTTCTCTTTTATTCTCTTTTTTCCTATTTTCTTCCTTTTTTCTTTTTTATTTTTCTCTTTTCTTTCATTCTTTCTCTCTACTCTTTTTCTCCTTTTCCAAATTCAACTTGTTTTTGGCCACTCTGCACTGAGCAAAATGACTAGAAGGAAAACCTCACCACAAAAAGAAAGAATCAGAAACAATCCTCTCTCCCACAGAGTTACAAAATCTGGATTACAATTCAATGTCAGAAAGCCAATTCAGAAGCACTATTATACAGCTACTGGTGGCTCTAGAATAAAGCATAAAGGACTCAAGAGACTTCATGACTGCAGAATTTAGATCCAATCAGGCAGAAAGTAAAAATCAATTGGATGAGATGCAAACCAAACTAGAAGTCCTAACGATGAGGGTTAATGAGGTGGAAGAACGAGGGAGTGACATAGAAGACAAGTTCATGACAAAGAGGGAAACTGAGGAAAAAAGAGACAGACAATTAAGAGACCAGGAAGACAGATTAAGGGAAATAAACGAAAGCCTGAGGACGAAAAACCTATGTGTAATTGGGGGTACCGAGGGCACCGAAAGGGACAGAAGCCCAGAATATGTACTTGAACAAATCCGAGCTGAAAACTTTCCTAATCTGGGAAGGGAAACAGGCATCCAGATCCAGGAAATAGAGAGATACCCCCATGAAACCAATAAAAAGCGTCCAACACCTCGACATTTAATAGTGAAGCTTGCAAATTCCAAAGATAAAGAGAAGATCCTTAAAGCAGCAAGAGACAAGAAATCCCTGACCTTTATGGGGAGGAGAATTAGGGTAACAGCAGACCTCTCCACAGCGACCTGGCAGCCCAGAAAGGGCTGGCAGGATATATTCAGGGTCCTCCATGAGAAGAACCTGCAACCAAGAATACTTTATCCAGCAAGGCTCTCATTCAAAATGGAAGGAGAGATAAAGAGCTTCCAAGACAGGCAGGAACTGAAAGAATATGTGACCGCCAAACCAGCTCTGCAAGAAATTTTAAGGGGGACTCTTAAAATTCCCCTTTAAGAAGAAGTTCAGTGGAAAAATCCACAAAAACAAGAACTGAAGAGATATCATGATGACACTAAACTCATATCTGTCGTTAGTAACTCTGAACGTGAACGGGCTTAATGACCCAATCAAAAAGCGCAGGCTTTCAGACTGGATAAAAAAAGCAGGACCCATCTATTTGCTGTCTACAAGAGACTCATTTTAGACAGAAGAACACCTACAGCCTGAAAATAAACGTTTGGAGAACCATTTACCATTCAAATGGTCCTCAAAAGAAAGCAGGGGTAGCCATTCTTATATCAGATAAACTAAAATTTACCCCAAAGACTGAAATGAGAGATGAAGAGAGACACATCATACTTAAAGGATCTATCCAACAAGAGGACTTAAACCTCAATATATATGCCCCAAATGTGGGAGTTACCAAATATTTAAACCAATTAATAACAAACGTGAAGAAATACTTAGATAATACTTATCTTATGCTTGGTGACTTCAATCTAGCCCATTTTATACTTGATAGTTATTCTAAGCACAACATCTCCAAAGAAATGAGATCTTTAAATGATACACTGGACCAGATGGATTTCACAGATATATACAAAACTTTACATCCAAACTCAACTGAATACACATTCTTCTCAATTGCACACGGAACTTTCTCCAGAATAGACCACATACTGGGTCACAAATCAGGTCTGAACCGATACCAAAAGACTGGGATCATCCCCTGCAGATTCTCAGAGCATAATGCCTTGAAATTAGAACTAAATCACAACAATAAGTTTGGAAGGGCCTCAAACACGTGGAGGTGAAAGACTATTCTGCTAAAAGATGAAAGAGTCAACCAGGAAATTAAGGAAGAATTAAAAAGATACATGGAAACTAATGAGAATGAACATACAACCGTTCAAAATATTTGGGATGCAGCAAAAGCATTCCTAAGGGGGAAATACATCGCAATACAAGCATCCATTCAAAAACTGGAAAGAACTCAAATACAAAAGCTAACCTTACACATAAAGGAGCTAGAAAGAAAAAACAGATATATCCTACACCCAACAGAAGAAGAGACTTAATTAGAATTCGAGCAGAACTCAAGGAAATCGAGACCAGAAGAAATGTGGAACAGATCAACAGAACCAGGAGATGGTTCTTTGAACAAATTAATAAGATAGATAAACCATTAGCCAACCAGATTAATAAGAAGACAGAGAAGACTCAAATTAATAAAATCATGAATGAGAAAGGAGAGATCACTACCAGCACCAAGGAAATACAAACGATTTTAAAAACATATTATGAACAGCTATACGCCAAAAATTAGGCATTCTAGAAGAAATGGACGCAATCCTGGAAAGCCACAAACTAACAACTGGAACAAGAAGAAATAGAAAACCTAAACAGGCCAATAACCAGGGAGGTAATTGAAGCAGTCATCCAAAACCTCCCACGACACAAAAGTCCAGGGCCAGATGGCTTCCAGGGGAATTCTATCAAACGTTTAAGGAAGAAACCACACGTCTCCTACTAAAGCTGTTTGGAAAGATAGAAAGAGATGGAGTACTTCCAAATTCTTTCTATGAGGCCAGCGTCACCTTAATTCCAAAACCAGACAAAGGCCCCACCAAAAAGGAGAATTACAGACCAATATCCCTGATGAACATGGATGCAAAAATTCTCAACAAGATACTAGACAATAGGATCCAACAGTACATTAAGAAAATTAATCACCATGACCAAATAGGATTTATCCCCGGGATACAAGGCTGGTTCAACAGTTGTCAAACAATCACTGTGATTCATCGTATCAGCAAGAGAAAAACTAAGAACCATATAATCCTCTCATTAGATGCAGAGAAAGCATTTGACAAAGTAGAGCATCCATTGCTGATCAAAACACTTCAGAGCGTAGGGATAGAGGGAACATTCCTCGACATCATAAAGGCCATCTACGCAAAGCCCACAACAAATATCATTCTCAATGTGGAAGCACTGGGAGCATTTCCCCAAAGATCAGGAACAAGACAGGGATGTTCTCTCTCACCACTGCTATTCAACATAGTACTGGAAGTCCTAGCCTCAGCAATCAGACAACAAAAAGAAATAAAGGCATTCAAATTGGCAAAGAAGCAGTCAAACTCTCCCTCTTCGCCGATGACATGATACTCTACCTAGAAAACCCAAAAGCCTCCCCCCCAAGATTGCTAGAACTCATACAGCAATTTGGTAGCATGGCAGGATACAAAATCAATGCCTAGAAATCAATGGCATTTCAATACACTAACAATGAGGCTGAGGAAATAAAAATTGAGGAGGCAGTCTCATTTACAAATGCACCCCAGGGGATCCCTGGGTGGCGCAGCGGTTTGGCGCCTGCCTTTGGCCCAGGGCGCGATCCTGGAGACCCGGGATCGAATCCCACGTCGGGCTCCGGTGCATGGAGCCTGTTTCTCCCTCTGCCTGTGTCTCTGCCTCTCTCTCTCTCTCTCTGTGCCTATCATAAATAAATAAAAAAAAATTAAAAAAAAACAAATGCACCCCAAAGCATAAAATACCTAGGAAAAAACCTAACCAAGGACGTAAAGGATCTCAACCATAAACACAATAGAACGCCTCTGAAAGAAATTGAAGAAGACACAAAAAGATGGAAAAATATATTCCATACTCATGGATTGGCAGAATTAATAATGTGAGTGGAGGTTCCTCAAAGAGATAAAAATTGAATTGCCCGACGACCCAGCAATTGCACCTTTGGAAATATACCCCAAAGACTCAGATGCAAGGAAACGCCGGGGCTCCTGCATCCTGATGTTTATAACAGAATGTCCAAAATAGCCAAACTGTGGAAGGAGCCTTGGTGTCCATTGAAAGATGAAAGTGTAAAGAAGATGAGGTTTATGTATAAAATGGAATATTGGGATCCCTGGGTGGCGCAGCGGTTTAGCGCCTGCCTTTGGCCCAGGGCGCGATCCTGGAGACCGGGGATCGAATCCCACGTCGGGCTCCCGGTGCATGGAGCCTGCTTCTCCCTCTGCCTGTGTCTCTGCCTCTCTCTCTCTCTCTGTGTGACTATCATAAATAAATGAAAAAAAAATTAAAAAAAAAGTGCATCCCAATCTTAAAAAAAAAAAAAAGGAATATTATTTAGGCATTAGAAATGACAAATACCCACCATTTGCTTCAATGTGGATGAAACTGGAGGGTATTATCCTGAGTAAAGTAAGTCAATCGGAGAAGGACAAACAGTTTATGTTCTCATTCATTTGGAGAATATAAATAATAGTGAAAGGGAATTTAAGGGAATGGAGAAGAAACGTGTGGAAATATAAGAAAGGGAGACAGAACATAAATACTCCTAACTCTGAGAAAGGAACTAGGGATGCTTTATGGGGAGGGGGGCGGGCGGTGCGGGTGAATGGGTGAAGGGCACTGAGGGGGGTCCTTGAGGGGATGAGCACTGGGTGTTATTCTGTTTGTTGGTAAATTCAACACCATAAAAATTAAATTTATTTTTAAAAATATGTTCAAACAACTAAATATTTATGCTGCCAACATAGGAGTACCTAAATATAAAAACCAATTAACAACAAACATACAGAAAGTCACTGATAATAATACAATGACAGGGGATTTTAACAACCACTTATGGCAATGGGCCGATCGTCTATACAGAAAATCAACAAGGGGAAAATAGCTTTGACACACGGACCACAGGGACTCAACAGATATAGTTTGAACATTTCATCCTAAAGCAGAATATACATTCCTTTCAAGTGCACATGGGACATTCTCCAGAACAGATCATATCATGGCCCACAAATCAGCGTTCAACAGGTACAACAGGTACAAGAAGGCTGATATCACACCCTGTACATTTTTGGACCACGACGCTATGAAACTCGAAGTCGACAGTAAGAAAAAATTTGGACAGACCAAAAATACGAGGAGATTATGAACATCCTACGAGAGAATGAATAGAGGAACCAGAAAATTAAACAGGAAATTTAAAACAAATGAAAATGAAAACATTTTTCTCCAAACCTCTGGGATGTAGCAAAGGGAGTCCTGAGAGGGAAGTACATAGCAATACAGGCCTACATCAAGAAAGAAGAAGTCTCCAATACACAGCCTAACCCTACACCTTAAGGAGCTGGAAAAGGAATAGCAAACAAAGCCTAATGCCTATAGAAGAGGGGAAAATAAAGATGAGAGGAGAAATAAACAATACAGAAACAACAAAGCAGTAGAATGGAATAACAAAACAAAGAGATGGTTCTTCAAAATAATTAAGAAAATGGATCAAGCCCTAGCCAGCCTTATCAACGAGAAAAGAGAAAATACCTAAATAAATAAAACCACAAATGAGAGAAGAGAGATGACAATCAACACCAGAAAAATTAGACAATTATAAGGGATACTATGAAAGATTATATGCTAACATACTGGGAGACCTGGAAGAAATGGACAAATCCCCAGAAATGTGCAAATGAGCAAAATTGAAATAGGAAGAAATAGAAAATGTGAACAGACCCATAACTAGCAAAGGAATTGAATCAGCAAGGCACCTGGGTGCCTCAGTGGTTGAGCATGTGCTTTGGCTCAGGTCATGATCCCAGGGTCTTGGGGAATGAAGTCCCACATCAGGCTCCTCGCATGGAGCCTCAATTTCCCTGTGTCTATAACTCTGCCTCTCTTTGTCTCTCATGAATACATAAGTAAAGTTGCAGCCACTGTGGAACAGTCTGGAGGGTCCTCGAGAAGTTAAAAATAGGGGATCCCTGGGTGCCGCAGTGGTTTGGTGCCTGTCTTTGGCCCAGGGCGTGATCCTGGAGACCCGGGATCAAATCCCACATCGGGCTCCCAGTGCATGGAGCCTGCTTCTCCCTCTGCCTGTGTCTCTGCCTCTCTCTCTGTGACTACCATAAAAAAATATAAAAGAAGAAGTTAAAAATAGAGATACCCTATGATTCCAAAATTGCACAGCTAGGTATTTACCCTGAGGATACAAAAGTAGTTTAGTAGATTCGAAGAGGAACACGTAGCCCAGTGTTGGTAGCAGCGTTATTAACAACAGTGAAACTGTGTATAGAGCCCAGATGTCCATCGACAGATGAATAGGCAGAGACGATGTGGTAAATATACACACTGCGACATCACTCGGTCATCAGAAGGGAAGAAATGAAGCCATTTACAATGACGTGGGAGAAGGGGAAAGGACTTATGCTAAATGAACTCAGTCAGAGGAAGACATATACCAAATATCATACAATTGCATTCACATGTGTATTTTAAGAAACCAAACAAACTGACAATGGGGCGGAGGGGGGGATGAGAGAGCAAATAAAAAAACACACTATTAACCCAAGAGAATAAACTAATAAATACTAGAGGAAGGTGAGGGGGATGGGGAATCAGGGGATGGGGATAGTGGAGGGCACCTGTGACCAGTACCAGCGTTGTATCCAAGGGATGAATCAGTATGTGGTAAACCTGAAACTATATCATACTGTGTTTACAAAGAGGAATTCAAGTAAAACTTTAAAATAATAATTGATAGTATTGATGAAACAGGTGCGCACAAGAGATAAAATCAGAAAGGCAACTGAAAATCAAATAAAGAGTCTTTAGAGTCACAAATCCCCGCCTTAGCTCAGCTCAGGAGAAGCCTGCCATGTCTATTCTGACCACAACAGAGGCCTGGATTTTGATTCTCTGGGGAAGCCACTGACTTGGTGGAGTCAGGCTATCTTTGAACCCTAAACCTAAATAGAATGCATAAAACTAAACTGCCCAAGATACTAGGAGTCCCAGTGCAGGCACATGCCAAGACCCAAACTCTAACCATACACAGATATAACCCTAACACTACACTTAAGCCTAATGTTAACCTAAACCTTAAACAAGACCTATCACTAATCGAAAACCAAACACAAACCCCAAGACCGAAACACATTCACTAACCTTCCTGACAAACCTCACCCTAACCCCTAAACCTATTCTAAACCCTTAACCCTGAGCGCTACCTTAAATCTAACCCTAACCCTAACCTCTAAATCTAAACTTAACTTAATGTACTCAAATCCTATTCCTGACCTTAACCTGTACCCTAACCGTAACCCTCTAATACTAATCCTATCTCATACCCCAAACTGTCCCCTAACCCTTACCCTAAAACTAACCCCTAACCCACTCCCTAAATGTATCTCTTACCCTCTTCCAAAACCGTACCCTGACCCTGACCCTGACCTGTCCCTAACCCTAACCCCTAACCAAACAGTAACCCTAACCCTAGTTCTAACCCCTATCCTAACCCTAACTCTCGCCCTATTTCTAAACCTAGACCTAACTATAAACCAAACCCTCACCCTAAACCCTAACTCTAACTCACACCCTAACCCCTAACCCTAACTGCAAACCTAAGCCCAACCCTAACACTAACCATAACCCTAACCCCAAATCCTAAACTCCATATGTCCTGAAGCCAAAGTGCTGGTCCTGAGGAGGACGGGGTTCCTGTCAGGGTTGACGTGGCCCCACATTTTCCTCAAGCCTCACCATAAGACCTGAGGAAGCTGGGGGCTCCTGTCAGCATGGATGTGGCCCATAATCTTCCCAAACCTTCACAGTGGGTTCTGAGAGGGCTGGAGACTCCTGTCAGTGTGGATGCGGCACCCAAATTTTTCTTAGGCCTCTCCACAGGCCCTGACAAGGCTGGGGACTTCTGTCCCCATGGACGCATCCCCATATTTCCCAAAGTCTACACTGGGGGTCCTGAGGAAGTCAGCGTCCTGTTGTGTCCATGTGGCCTCAAGTCCTCCCCAAGCGTCACTGAGGTTTCTGAGGAGGCCGGGGCTCCTGTAACCATGAATGCGGCCCCCAGCTTCCAGAAGCCTCAACTTATGTCCTGAGGGGCCTGGGAGCTCCTGCCAGAGTGGACCTGACACCACAGAGTCCTGAAGCCTCCCCGCGGGTCCTGAGCTGCTCTGGGGCTCCTGTCAGCATGGATGCGGGCCCACAATTTCCTGAAACCTCCCCGCGGGTCCTGAGGTGGCTCAGGGCTCCTGTCATTGTGGATGTGAGCCCACATCTTCCTGAAGACTCCCCGCAGTTCCTGAGGTGGCCCAGGGGCTCCCGTTAGGGTGGATGCGGGCCCACATCTTCCTAAAGCCTCACCGTGATTCCTGAGGAGACCGGGGCTCCTGTCAGCATGAATGCGACCCAATTTCCCCCTGAAGACTTCCCGCAGGTCCTGTGGAGGCTGCAGCTCATCAGCGTAGATGCGTCCACATATCCCCCTCAGGCCTCCCCAGCACAGGCAGTTAGTGCAGGGAGAGGAGGCCTACTGCACATGCATGCCCCATGGGAGGGGCCTGGGCTCGGGCGCCCCCTGCGGGACACTCAGGCGCTGCAGGAGGCTGTGCAGGAGGCAGCAGGTGCTCCATGGTCCCCACCCGCCTCCTTTCAGGCTCCAGCTGGGGCCTGTTAGCTTCGGAAACATCTCACTGAAAAGGAGCCCAACAACCGGTTTCCCCAGAAATACTTGACAAGGAATTGGATCCCACAGGACGCGAAATGAAATGTGGACCAGACTTTTACCACGTCCTGCAAAACTCACTCAACACTTTTCCACTGTGGGCGGGACCGCGGGTTGGTGCAGCCACCCTGGAAACAGTGTGGAGACCCCTCAGGAAGTTACAAATATAGCCGCCCTGCGACCAGCAGGTGAACGGCCTGGAGCTCACTCCAAAGATACAGATGCAGTGAGACGTGGGACAACTGCACCCCAATGTCCACCGCAGCTCGATCCACAGTAGCCACACTGTGGGAGGATCTCGGTGCCCTGAGGCAGATGATGGATAGAGAGGATGGGAGATAGATGATGGTCATAGAGAGAGAAATGGTACTCAGCTATCAAAGAGAAGGAAATCTTTCCATTTGCAATGATGTGGATAGAACTAAAGATATCATGTTAAGTGAAGTAAGTTACTCGGGAAAGAGAATGACCGTGTGGTGTCATTCATAGGTGGAATTAAAGAAGCAAAGCAGATGAACTATTCTGAACGGAAGGAAAGACAAATAAGATCAAAACAGATGCAGGAAACACAGACTCTTAATGATAGGAAATGAACTGAGGGTCGCTGGAGGGGTGGGGACATAACAGGGGAAATAGGAAAGTGCTGTGTCTCACTCTGTCCTGCTTCTCCAATACTGATTTGCTGTCCAGGGTTATTTGTTGAGGAGGATGGATGTTATGGGTTTTTTTTCCTATTTCTAAGGTCTGCCACCATGATTTTGATAGGAATGACATTGAAACTGAGGGTGGCTTCAGGAACTGTGGACATTTTCACAAGATGAGGCATCCACCCCAGGAGTCTAGGACCGCCTCCCAGAGCCTGGTATGGCTCAGTGCACAAGGCTTGTGCTCCTTTGGTTCAGTCTCATTATTTATTCTCCGTGATGCTCCTGAGAAGATCTTCACGTCCTTCCTTTGCTTCCTGAGTGCTCATTGTCGGGACACAGCAAGGCTACTCTGCTCTGTAGGGTCAGTTTGTGTCCCGTGACTTTACTGAACTCAGTCCTTAGTTCTAACAAGTTTTGGTGGAGGCTCTGGGGTTGCCTGTTTCTAGTTCCGCATCTTCAGCATATAGGGACAGTGTGACGTCCCCCTTCCAGGTGTGGAACCTTTTATTTTTACAGCTTAATGTCATAGAAATCCCCACTATTGAATCAAAACTGAGCCCAGGCCAAGGGCAGGAAGCCCCTATTAGAATGGGAACAGAGCTCAATGCCTTTGAAGGCCCCATATCAAAATATAAACAGAACTTGAGGAATTGCTCCAGCCATTCTGGAGTTCCCCGAGATCAGCCCTTAAAACTAAGCTAAAACCCACCTCAGGGTCCAAGTCCCTGCTCCGCTCTGTCGGGTATACTTGGACACAAGCTCGAGGTGGTAAATAAACCCTCGTGTGTTTGCATCAGTGTTGGCTTCTCGGAGGTTTCTCGGATTCGCAATCTTGCTCATAACAGTCTGAGATAAAAAAAGAAAACCAAAAGAAGCTCGGACGCAGGTAGAGTGAACACAAGATTCTGATAGAAGCGGCGGTGACCCGGGGGCTTGGGGGCTCTTCTGTGGAGGCCCCTGCAGCCTGGGTGGCAGGATGCTCAGCCCCAGAGCCAGAGGACCCAGAGACCCCACCCGCATCCCGCCCATCTGCGCCTGGTCTGAGGGAGCAGCACAGCGCTGCCCGCTGGAGACCAGACAAGCTGACTCCCACCCCGCCTCTGACCCCGCAGATGCATCTCCCAGGTAGATGTGCACCTGAGAATCAGCGCCATGGCCAGTCCCCAGACCCCGCACAGACCACTCGCTGCCACCAAAGTGTTGGACCACAGAGGCTGCAGAGCTTCAGCTCTGCTTGGAAAGTAGGGTCCAGCTTCCTTTGTACTTTGTGCTTTATTTTCATTTATTTTCTTTGATTCTTTTTTATTAATTGCCTTATTTTAATTTTTATGTATGTACCTTATATATTTATTATTTTTACTATCATGGTACTTTAATTGTGTATCTTATTTTGGAATTTAGAATCTTTAACAAGCAGGCCAAAATCATCTGGTGTTTTTTATTTTGGGAGGGCAGTTGTTATTGTTTTTCTTGGTTTTCCTTTTTCTTCCTTCTTTCTTTTCTGGAAAAAACAATGAGACGGTGAAATTCACCTCCAAAAAATAATATGTGGTAGTACTCACAGCCAGGAAGTCCATCAATACAAATATATGATGTCTAACTACAGTTTAAAACAATGATTATAAAAATAGCATCTGGGATGGAGAAAGAGCACAGAAGAAAACTAGAGAATCCCTTACTGTAGAAATGAAAGAATTAAAATCTAGTCAGGCCAACGTTCAAAATGCTATAACTGAGATGCAGTACCAAGTGGAAGCCTTAAAAACAAGGAAGGTTATGGACCACAAAGGCAGACTTCGGAACCCAGGCACTTATTAAAACAATAACATTCATATCATGGGAGACTCCCAAGATGAAGATAGAGGAAAGGTGGGCTTGCGCAGCCATTAGAAACGACAAATAACCACAATTTCCTTCAATGTGGATGGACCTGGAAGGTATCATGCTGAGTGAAGTAAGTCAATCAGAAAAAGCAAATATTGTATGTTCTCATTCACTTGAGGAGTATAGATAATAATGAAAGGGAATATAAGGGAACGGAAAAGAAATGTGTCGGAAATATCAGAGAGGGAGACAGAACATAACGACTCCTAACTCTGGGAAATGAACTAGGGGTAATGTAAGGGGTTAGGGCGGGGATGGGGGTGAATGTTTGATGGGCACTGAGGGGGGCACTTGACGCGATGAGCACTGGTTGTTATTCTGTGTGTAGGCAAATTGAACACCAATAAAATATAAATTTATTATTAAGTAAAGAAAGAAAGAAAGAAAGAAGAAAGAAAGAAAGAAAGAAAGAAAGAAAGAAAGAAAGAAAGAAAGAAAAGAAGAGTGGCACCTGAGTGGCTCAGTTATTTAAGCTTCTGCCTTAGGGTCAGATCATGATCCAGGTCCCAAGGAAGGCTCCCTGTTCAGCAGGGAACCTGCTTGTCCCTCGCCCTCTGTCCCTCTAGCACATGTTTATCAGTCTTCTCTCTCTCAAATAAATAAATAGCATCTTTGAAAAAGAAACAAACAAACCCAGAGGGAAAAGAAATCTCCCATGTAGAAGATTTTCAAATGATTTGTGCAGACATTCCACCCTCAAGTTCCTGAGCGTAGCTTCCCAATCTTATGTGTGGAATACACATAGTAACTTCCTTCTACAAAATATATTATGAAAACTTTAACATAATAATGATAATATAATAATAATAATAATAAAGATTCACTTTACTACAGAGAAACCTGACAAACACTACCTCAGAAAGATGATCAGATCGATACCAAGACTGATAAATCATGTTGATTCTATCTATCCTTTATATGATATAATGAAAATGGCAGTATATCTCTGTATATAATCCACAAAAACAGTTCAATCATGAGATAAACAACAGACATGTCCCAACTGAGGAAAATTTTACAAAATATTCTACTTCTCAAAGTGTTCCAGTTCAACAACAACAAGGAAAGGCTGAAAGACTGTCACAATCCAGAGGAGCCTAAGAAAACATGAGGACAAATGGAGTGTGGTATGAGGGATGGTGATTTAGCAAAAACTAAGGAAATCTGAATAAAGCATGGTCTTTGGTTATTGCGAAAATTTTAATATTGATTCATTAGCTAATATTTGTATCGTACTGATATAAGATATCAATATTTGGAGAAATTGAGTGCAAGTGCATGAGAATTCTCTGTACTATCTTCTCAATTTCCCTAAAAATCTTTGTTTTCTTTCTAAGAAATAAGATTTAATTTGAAAATTGACTTAAATGAATCAGGCTCCAGTGAGAAGACATTTTAAGAATCGTTGAATTATCTTTTGCCTTATTCTTAAAAAGTTCCTTCGATGGTTACAAAGTAAGAATTTTATATCAGAAGGAAAGAAAAACACTTATGAACACGCATAATGCCTTCTCAACCTGAAAAGCAGTAAAGGATAATAAATAGCAAAAATCAGATAAAAATACTTCTATTAGGGATCCCTGGGTGGCGCAGCGGTTTGGCGCCTGCCTTTGGCCCAGGGCGCGATCCTGGAAACCCGGGATCGAATCCCACATCGGACTTCCGATGCATAGAGCCTGCTTCTCCCTCTGCCTATGTCTCTGCCTCTCTCTCTCTCTCTGTGACTATCATAAATAAATAAAAATTAAAAAAAATACTTCTATTATAATAGACACCATATTGCAAGTGCATTTAAAATTAGCAATGTAGGGGAGATCCCTGGCTGGCTCAGCGGTTTGGCGCCTGCCTTTGGCCCAGGGCGCGATCCTGGAGACCCGGGATCGAATCCCACGTCGGGCTCCCAATGCATGGAGCCTGCTTCTCCCTCTGCCTGTGTCTCTGCCTCTCTCTCTCTCTCCTCTGTGACTATCATGAATAAATAAATAAAATCTTTAAAAAAAATAAAATAAAGTAAAATAAAATTAGCAATGTATAACATTTATTTCCTTGACATTTGACTTCCAAAGAGTTCATAGTATTTCAGTGTCAGTTGAAACAGGGGAAGAATCTCTGGGAAGAATCCTTCACATAATAATAGGACCATTGGTAATAATGTCTCTCAATTATTTCCAAATCCATAAAGATGCATTTCCTGATGAGTGACTGAGCTGTGAAGAAAGAGATGAGAAACCCTCATCCCTTTGAATTACTTGTGTCAGAATATTTTAACCATAGTATTATGGATACTAAATTATCCTGGAAACAGGAAATATGTCTCAGAGTGGAATCTGAGCAATCAGATGGGGAGAGAAAAAATGCTTTAACTCGCTCCTGCACTTTTAAAGACAAAGGAAAAAAATAAAGACAAAGGAGAACTTTTCTATGTACAAAGTCAGTTGTCAAGATAGCCTTAGGGAATAAGAGTCTGCAGCATGGAATCCTGCTGCACAGCTGGGACGCCCATGCCCACGTCTTCCTGATCTCAAATCCCTGGGCCTGTCCCACAACACAGGTAGCCACGCTGAAGTCATTTGCAATTTCTCTCTTAGGAGCTCCAGGGAGAGTGGCATGAGCTAGAAAGGACGAGACGGGTTATGTGGAGGCCGAGAACTTTATGGCCATTCTACTTTAAGTTAAGTATTAGCACACGTCCAGCAATCCCAGGCCCCTGTGAAGAAGAGCTGAAATTTGCATTACTTCAGTTACTGTAAAAAAACAAAGTTTACAGCTTAATGTCTTAGAACGCCCCACAATAGAATAAAAATTGAGCCTAAGTAAAGGGCTGGAAACCCCAATTAGAATGAGAAGAGAGTGATCCCTGGGTGGCGCAGCAGTTTGGCACCTGCCTATGGCCCAGGGCGCGATCCTGGAGACCCGGGATCGAATCCCACGTCGGGCTCCCGGTGCATGGAGCCTGCTTCTCCCTCTGCCTATGTCTCTGCCTCTCTCTCTCTCTCTCTGTGACTATCATAAATAAAAAAAATTTTTTTTTAAATTTAGAATGAGAAGAGAGCTCAATGCCCTTGAAGGCCGCATATCAAAATGTAAACAGAACTTGAGGAATTCCTCCAGCCCTTCTGGAGGTCCCCAAGACCAGCCCTTGAATCTAATCTAAAACCCTCCTCAGGGTCCAAGTCCCTGTTCCACTGTGTGGCATATACTTGAACCCATGCTCGAGTTTGTAAAACAACCCTCGTGTGTTTGCATCGGTGTCGGCTCCTTAGTGGTTTCTCGGATTCGCCATCTTGGACACAACACCCCCATGACCCCTCCCCACCTGGACTGACCTCCTGTCCCCTCCCACCCATGCTGACCCTCAGTCACGTCCCCGCCCACAACAGCTCGGCACAGGCCCTCACACAGTTCCACAGGCACGGTGGGCACTCCCGCCGTTCCCAGCCTCCCAGGGGAAGGAAGGAGGTTTTGGCAGGACACACTACCATGGTGGCCCCAGGGCTCCCTGCCCAGAAGAGCACCTGGTGACAGGTCGGGGTCTGTGTCCCTGATGTCAGCTCCTCCACCCGGTTTTCCCACAGGAAATGAAGGAGGAGGCCCTGGTGTCCTCCAGGGACATCACGCAGGTGGACCTGGATATCAACAGGACGTTCGGCAGTCACATCATATTTTGGGACTACTACGGAGTAGGGTGAGGTTGAGGGTCCAGGGGGGATCAGGACCCAGGGGAGAACTGGGGCATTCCGGGTAGGGAAAACGGGACTTCTGAGGCGGGGGGCAGAACAGCAGCCAACAACATATCGCTCCATGGTAGGGTGTTGGGGATGACATTTGTGCCCCCACACCCAGGGCCTCGGGGATGAGGAGGCCACCAGGATGGGGCCTCCAGGGGTTGACATGGGAGCTGAACCCCAAAGGGGTGAGGGACGACCCCCTGAGAAGCAGGGGATGGGGTGGGGACATGGGGGGAAAGAACCGAACCTGGGTGCCAGGCAGAATGGCTACGGCGGGAGCAGGACACACTTCGATCCCATGAGGGTCAAACGGGTCAGAGTGACACCCACTCTCGGTGCTTTACATGTTTCTAAGTTCTATGCATTTAATTTGAGACAATTTGCAATTTGAAAACACACATAGTATGATGAACCCCAGATAATGCCCTGGTCCAGCCAGCGCCATTCACTGACCACACCCGGCCCCAGGGGCTGGTGTCACAGAAAACCCCAGACTGGAGTCTCCTTTAAGTGTAGACGTCTCCTTGTGCATCTTAGAAGAAGGGGATACCCTGTGTCCGCAGGCCCCCCACGACATCTCCCTCATTCCCCACTGCCACTCCATCCACCTACATCATCATCCTCAATGGCATCCCACCTACACCATCCCCCTCAAACCCACACAGCCCCACATAATCCCCACCCACTCTATACCACAACACCATCCCCCTACACCATCCCCCACACTCCACCACCATCATACCCCTGCCCCCACACCAACCACCTCCACACCATAAGCTCCCAGCAAGGACCTGGTGCAGGTGCACCCTGTGGGACATGCTCAGCCTCCCAGGGTTTCTCTGGATACCGTACTCCCTTCAGAAGCCCGGGTGTCCCATAGAGTACCCAGGAGTTGCAGGGAGGAGGGAATACAGGGAGCCCCAGACAGGGTTTGTGCAGGTGAGTGGTGCAGAGGAAGCACTGTGCCCTGCCTCCGCCCACTGGCCGTCCTGGAGGGCGGCACACCCTGCACAGGACACCAGCCCCTAACCCAGGGAGATCAGGACTGGCCTGGCCCCGGGCTCTGTGTAGGTGGGTGTGATTTGAGCCCCCGCCCCAGGCCCAACAAAAAGACTAATGGGATCCAGCCCCCGATAGCCCTGTCCAGTCCTGGATTCTGGCCCCACGCTGAGCGAGCCCTCTCACAGCTTTATGTGGCCTCCTGGGCCCTAGGCGTGCCCCACAGGTCCAGGTCACTGACCTAGGCAGACCTGGGGATCCCGGGACACCCAAGGTTGGGGAGAGCAGAGGTAGGCTGGTGGGCTCCACCCACACCCACACCAGGAGGCAGGTTCTTCCAGTTGCCGGGGCCCCAGGGGCCCCGAGGCTAGGGTCCAGCTGCCCTGCAAGGACCCAGCTAGGAACCCATGAGCTACAGGTCAAGATCAGCTCTGCTGTCCTCAGAACCATCTCTAAGGCTGAAATCTCAGGACACATGCCCCCACCCGGAGTCCACACATGCTCCCAGGTGGGAGACTCCAGCACTCGCATCGCCACCTATGTGATTCTTGCCCTCTCCTAAAGGACAGAATGGTCTCCTTCCCCAGGGGAAGGCGCGCACCCTGGGCTCTGAGCCCATTTGCTGTAGAAGATCAATAAAGTGTTGTGATGTGAAAATGCACAGCCAGCCTGTTTCTGTGTCTCCCAGAACTCTGTGCACGGGGCATGGAGAGACCCACAGAGAGGAGGAGGGGGCAACACCCAGGCCCCAAATAGCCCCTGCATGAGCACTGCAAGGCACACACAGTTGACGTACCCACGTGCCTTCCAAGGGCGGCCAGACACCAGGGTCATGACCCCACAGACTATACTGGGACTCAGCCTGTGTCCCATGGGCCAGGAGGGCCTGGGACAGAGTGACAGCCAGGGAGCCTCAGGTCACCAAGGTCTGTGTAAAGCGACCTGGGAGGTCTGTGCTCCCTCTGTCAAGGGGCCTGGGGCTGGCTGGTTTCTGGGGCACTTCCTGCCATCCCCGCATCTCTGTGCCTGTGTGCCTGGGGAACAGAGGGCCTGCGGGGCGGTCAGTGGGACCCAGGAAGGGATGTCAGGACAGCAGGCCCTTGTGTTATGCCCAAGATTGCAAATCCAAGAAACCACCGATGAGCCAACACCGATGAAAACTCCCGAGGATATCTTTACAAGCTGGAGCTTGAGTCAAAGTGCACCCGACACAGCGGAGCAGGGATTTAGACCCTGAGACTAAGATGCGTAGCAGCTTTATAGGGGCCAGTGGCCCTTGGGATACACAGAAAGTTGCACAGTCATGTCGGTCCACATGCAGGTGGCCGATTGAAATCCACCTTACCTTATGAGATCCACTTGACCTGGCATATTACTTTGGTCAGAAACAGCCCACAGTTTTGGCGGGCACAAACAGGGTTACATTCTTATGAGCAGATTTCTGATTAGGGTGTGCCGAGTGGCTTGACTGGGTTGGGGCAGCGCCTTAAACCGTAAGCAGGTCATGTGGGGGTCATAGGGGAGGTGGCGGGTGTAGCACAAAATAGAATCAGTCCTGCTCTGCTTGTCCAGGGGTAGGGGATTTTTGTTAAATTTCCTGGGTCCCACAATTGCAGCTCACACACCTGGGCCACCCTCACCAGGTGGACTCACTGTGCACACCTTTTGGTGCTGGATCTCTCACACTAGCGTGTAGAGGGCACCCTCCTCGCCCTAGTGAGTAGGGGCTGGCTGAGCATGGGGCTCGGCATGAAGGCCAGGCAGCACAGGGTACCGAGGAACCACAGCCCCATCACCACCCCTACTCCAGCTCCATGGCTCCCCGTAATGGGCACCCGGCTCCTCTGAGATCCCCCCAGGGTGGCCCCGAGGTCTGGCTCCCTGCTGGAGAGGCATCGGGGAGAATAGAAGCAGCCGGGGCACAGTGGGACCCAGTGCCGGACATAGGAATGTGGCGGAGCCGGACCTTCCAGCTCAGCTGACCCTCCAGTGTAAAGTCACTGCACGAGCGAGCCTTTGGTCAGCCAGGAGAGCCCAGCTAGCCGCCCAGTGCCAGCACCAGAAAAGATGTTGTGCCAACCATGTCGGTGTTTGGGTTACCCAGCCAGAGGATCAGATAGCTGCACATGATAGCTGCATGTAATAGACACACACACACCCGAAAACCAACAAAAGTCGGAATCCCCCAATGTTGTCAAACAGCAGTTGGATGCTTACATACACGACGGTGTGGTCCCCAATAGGATACATAGAAGACACTATAAGCCATAATTGCAGAGGTGCTGGAGGCACGGAGATGTGCCTTCTGGGTTCCAAAAAGGAGCGCAGAGGGGCAGGAAGCATCCTACGCGGGGGGGGCGGGGCATGATGAGCATGTGCTTTGCTAAGGTCATGATCCCGGGGTCCTGGGGAATCATGTCCCACATCAGGCTCCCTGCATGGAGCCTCATTTTCCCTCTGCCTATACCTCTGCCTCTCTGTGTCTCTCATGAATACATAAATAAAATCTTTAAAAAAGTAAAAAGATAAAAAGATGAGAAAGGACCCAAATAAAATAACAAATGAGAAAAGAGAAATAACCAACACTACAGAAATACAAATGATAATAAGAGAATATGATGAAAAATTCTATGCCAGAAACCTAGAACCTGGAAGAAATTGATCAATTCCTATATATATATATATATATATATATATATATATATATATACACAACAATGAAAAATGAAGAAATAAGAAATTTGAACAGACAGTTAACCAGCAAAGAAACTGAATCAGCAATCAGGGATCTCCCAACAGGAGACACTTAGATCAATAGAACAGAATGGAAAGCTAAAACAAGATACAAACATGTATCTATTTTCCAAAAATGGACAAAAAGGCAGGAAGGAATATCCAATGGCAGAAAGACAGTCTCTTCAACAAACCCTAACCCTGACCCAAGGATAAGAACAAATGGTGTTGGGAAAACCAGGCAGCCACATGCAAAAGAATGAAACTGGACCACTTTCTTACACCATATATATAAAAAATAAATTCAAAATGGATGAAAGACCTAAATGTGAGACCTGAAACTATACAAAGAAGAAAAGATAGGCAGCAACGTCTTTGACATTGGCCATTGGATGTTCTTTCTAGATATGCCTCTGAGGTGAGGGAAACAAAAGCAAACATCCTATTGGGACTTCATCAAATTGAAAAGCTTCTGCAAAGTGAAGGAAACAACCAATGCTAAAAGGCAACATACAGGAGGAGGGGCAAGATGGCGGAAGAGTAGGGTCCCCAAGTCACCTATCCCTACCAAATTACCTAGATAACCTTCACGTCATCCTGAAAATCTACGAATTTGGCCTGAGATTTAAACAGAGACCAGATCTAATGCTACACTGAAAAAAGTTTGTGCAACTATCAAGGTAGGAAGATGGGAAAAAGAAATAAAGAAACAAAAGGCATCCAAGGGGGACGGGACCCACGAGGAGCCGAGCTAAGGCTAGGCCGAGTGCCCCTGGGTCAGGAGAGCTCTGTCCCAGAAAATCAGGAAATGCACCAATCTTCCAGGGTGGAATGGGCCTACAGGGATTCAGAGCAGGACCCCAGGAGGGCGGGGATACCCTCGGGCTCCATGGGACACTAACAGACACCTGCACTCCCAAGAGAGTGCATCGAGCTCCCGAAGAGCTGCAGGGCACATGCATGACCCAGGAGCAGCTCTGAGGGGCTCGGGCGGTGGCTCTCTGTGGAGAGGGCTGCGGGTCCCTGGGAGGAGCTAGGCGGCGGTGCCTAGGGCAGAGGAAGAGGCTCCGTGTGGAGGGGGCTGTGCGGCTCCAGGAGCAGCTCATAAGGGCTGGGGCGGCGGCTTTGTGGAGAGGCGGCTGCGCAGCCGGGAGTGAGAATCCAACAGCAAAGGCCCCAGAGCACGGGTCCCCGGGACACAGCCCAGGATTCGGCCTCCCCCGGGACAGGCAGAGGCCTGGAGGGCCCAGGACAGCAAGGACGCACCTACCCAGAGCTGAGCAGATCAGCAGCCCCACACCGGAGGCTCCAGGCCCTGCAGATTGACTGCTCCGGAGTTATGGCGGGGGCTGAATACAAGTTTTCAAATCTGGCCGCTGCCACTGGGATTGTTGCTCCTTGGGTGTCACGGGGTAAACAAGCCCCACTAAGCGCTTCACCAGGCAGGGAGAGAGGAGCTCCCCCAAGGGCTAACACCTGAAAATCAGCACAATATGACCCTCTCCCACAATACCAACTAAACAGACAAGTTCCAGGGGAAGTCAAGGGACTTAAAGTATACAGAATCAGAAGATACTCCCCCATGTTTTTTTTTTTTATTTCTGATTGCTTCCCCCACCATTTCCCCCCTTTCTTTCTTTTTCTTTCTCATTTTATTCTCTTTTTTGCTTTTTGTCTTCCTTTTTCCTTTTCTTTTCCTCTTCTCTTTCCTTCTTTCTCTCCTCTCTTTTTCTCATTTTCCCAATACAACTTCTTTTGGCCCCTGTGCACTGAGCAAAGTGACTCGAAGGAAAACATCACTTAAAAAGAAAAAAACAGTCCGGTCTCCCACAGAGTTACAAATCTGGATTACAATTCAATGTCAGAACACCAATTCAGAAGCACTATTATACAGCTACTGGTGGCTCTAGAAAAAAAACATAAAGGACTCAAGAGACTTCATGACTGCAGAATTTAGATCCAATCAGGCCGAAATTAAAATCAATTGAATGAGATGCAATCCAAACTAGAAGTCCTAATGACCAGGGTTAATGTGGTGGAAGAACGAGTGAGTGACATAGAAGACAAGTTGATGGCAAAGAGGGAAACTGAGGAAAAGAGAGACAGACAACTAAAAGACCAGGAAGACAGATTAAGGGAAAAAAACGACAGCCTGAGGAAGAAAAACCTATGTGAAATTGGGGTTCCCAAGGGTGCCGAAATGGACAGAGGGCCAGAATATGTATTAGTACAAATCATAGCTGAAAATTTTCCTAATCTGGGAAGGGAAACAGGCATTCAGATCCAGGAAATATGAGATCTCCCCCGAAATCAATAAAACCCGTCCAACACCTCGACATTTAATAGTGAAGCTTGCAAATTCCAAAGGTAAAGGGAAGATCCTTAAAGCAGCAAGAGACAGGAAAATCCTGACCTTTATGGGGAGGAGCATAAGGGTAACAGCAGTCTTCTCCACAGAGACTATGCACGCCAGTAATGGCTGGCAGGATATACTCAGGGTCCTCAATGAGAAGAACATGAACCAAGAATACTTTATCCAGCAAGGCTCTCTTTCAAAATGGAAGGAGAGATAAAGAGCTTTCAAGACAGGCAGGAACTGAAAGAATATGTGACCTCCAAAGCAGCTCTGCAAGAAATTTTAAGGGGGACTCTTAAAATTCCCCTTTAAGAAGTTCAGTGGAACAATCCACAAAAACAAGGACAGAATAGATATCATGATGACACCAAACTCATATCTGTCGATAGTAACTCTGAACGTGAAAGGGCTTAATGACCCCATCAAAGGTGCAGGGTTTCAAACTGGATAAAAAAGCAGGATCCATCTATTTTCTGTATACAAGAGACTCATATTAGACAGAAGGACACGTACAATCTGGGAATAATGGGTTGGCGAACCATTTACCATTCAAATGGTCCTCAAAAGAAAGCAGGGGTAGCCATCCTTATATCAGGTAAACTAAAATTTACCCCGAAGATTATAGTGAGAGATGAAGACGGACTCTAAATCATACTTAAAGGATCTATCCAACAAGACGACTTAATAATCCTCAATATAAATGCCCCGAATGTGGGAGCTGCCAAATATTTAAACCAATTAATAACCAAAGTGAAGAAATACTTAGAGAATAATTATCTTATACTTGGAGACTTAAATCTAGCTCTTTCTACCCTCGATAGGTCTTCTAAGCACAACATCTCCAAAGAAACAAGAGCTTTAAATGATACACTGGAGCAGATAGATTTCACAGAAATCTATAGAACTTTACATCCAAACTGAACTGAATAAACGTTCTTCTCAAGTGCACATGGAACTTTCTCCAGAATCGACCACATACTGGGTCACAAATGACATCTGAACCGATACCAAAAGATTCAGATCGTCCCCTGCATATTCTCAGACCATATGCCTTGAAATTAGAACTAAATCACAAAAAGAAGTTTGGAAGGACTTCAAACATGTGGAGGTTAAGGACCATCCTGCTAAAAGATGAAAGGGTCAACCAGGAAATTGGGCAACAATAATAAAGTTTCATGGAAACTAATGAGAATAAAGATACAACCGTTCAAAATCTTTGGGATAAAGCACAAGCAGTCCTAAGGGGGAAATACATCACAATACAAGCATCCATTCAAAAACTGGAAAGAATGGAAATACAAAAGCTAACCTTACACATAAAGCAGCTAGAGAAAAAAATAGCAGATAGATCCTACACCCAAAAGAATAAGAGAGTTAATTAAAATTCGAGAAGACCTCAAAGGAAATCGAGACCAGAAGAAATGTGGAACAGATCAACAAAACCAGGAGTTGGTTCTATGAAAGAATTAATACCATACATAAAACATCAGCCAGTCTTATTAAAAAGAAGAGAGAGAAGACTCAAATTAATAAAATCATGAATGAGAAAGGAGAGATCACTACCAACACCAAGGAAATACAAAAGATTTTAAAAACATATTATGAACAGCTATACAGAAATAAATTACACAATATAGAAGAAATGGACGCATTCCTGGAAAGCCACAAACTACCAAAGCTGGAACAGGAAGACATAGAAAACCTGAAAAGGCCAATAACCAGAGAGGAAATTGAAGCAGTCATCCAAAACCTCCCAAGACACAAAAGACCAGGGCCAGATGGCTTCCCAGGGGAATTCTATCAAACGTTTAAAGAAGAAACCATACCTATCCTACTAAAGCTGTTTGGAAAATAGAAAGAGATGGAGTCCTTCCAAATTAGTTCTATGAAGCCAGAATCACCTTAACTCCAAAACCAGACAAAGACCCCACCAAAAAGGAGAATACAGACCAATATCCCTGATAAACATGGATGCAAAAATTCTCAACAAGATACTAGCCAATAGGATCCAACAATACATTAAGAAAATTATTCACCATGACCAAGTAGGACTTATCCCTGGGACATAAGGCTGGTTCAACTCTCGTAAAACAATCAATGTGATTCATCATATCAGCAAGAGAAAAACCAAGAACCATATGATCCTCTCATTAGATGCAGAGAAAGCATTTGACAAAATAGAGCATCCATTCCAGATCAAAACACTTCAGAGCGTAGGGATAGAGGGAATAATCCTCGACATCTTAAAAGCCATCTAGGAAAAGTCCACAGCAAATATCATTCTCAATGGGCAGGACTTGGAGCCTTTCCCCTAAGATCAGGAACAAGACAGGGATGTCCACTCTCACCACTGCTATTCAACATAGTACTGGAAGTCCTAGCCTCAGCAATCAGACAACAAAAAGACATTAAAGGCATTCAAATTGGCCAAAAAAGTAGTCAAACTCTCCCTCTTCACCGATGACATGATACTCTACCTAGAAAACACAAAGCCCTCCCCCCATGATTGCTAGAACTCATACAGCAATTTGGTAGCGTTGCAGGATACAAAATCAATGCCCAGAAATCAATGGCATTTCTATACACTAACAATGAGACTGAAGAAAGAGAAACTAAGGAGTCAATCTCATTTACAATTGCACCCAAAAGCATAAGATACCTAGGAATAAACCTAACCAAGGAGGTAAATGATCTATACCCCAAAAACTATAGAAAACTTCTGAAAGAAATTGAGGAAGACACCAAGAGATGGAAAAATATTCCATGCTCATGGAATGGCAGAATTAATATTGTGAAAGTGTCAATGTTACCCAGGCCATGTTCACGTTTAATGCAATCCCTATCAAAGTACCATGAAATTTCTTCAGAGAGTTAGAACAAATTATTTTAAGATTTGTGTGGAAACAGAAAAGACCCCGAATAGCCAGGGGAATTTTAAAAAAGAAAACCATATCTGGGGGCATCACAATGCCAGATTTCAGGTTGTACAACAATGCTGTGTTCACCAAGACAGTGTGGTACTGGCACAAATTTAGACACAGAGATGAATAGAACAGAATAGAGAACCCAGAAGTGGACCCCGAATTTTATGGTCAATTCATATTTGATAAAGGAGGAAAGACTATCCATTGGAAGAAAGACAGTCTCTTCAATAAATGGTGCTGGGAAAATGGATATCCACATGCAGAAAGATGAAACTAGACCACTCTCTTTCACCATACACAAAGATAAACTCAAAATGGATAAAAGATCTAAATGTGAGACAAGAGTCCATCAAAATCCTAGAGGAGAATACAGGCAACACCTTTTTGAACTTGGCCGCAGTAACTTCTTGCAAGATACATCCACGAATGCAAAAGAAACAAAAGCAAAAATGAGCTATTGTGACTTCATCAAGATAAGAAGCTTTTGCACAGCAAAGGATACAGTCAAAAAAACTCAAAGACAACTTACAGAATGGGAGAAGTTATTTGCAAATGACGTATGAGATAAAGGGCTAGTTTCCAAGATCTATAAAGAACTTATTAAACTCAACACCAAAGAAACAAACAATGCAATCATGAAATGGCCAAAAGGCATGAAGAGAAATCTCACAGACGAAGACATTGACATGGTCAACATGCACATGAAAAAATGCTCTGCATCACTTGCCATCAGGGAAATACAAACCAAAACCACAATGAGATACCACCTCACACAGGTGAGCATGGGGAAAATTAACAAGGCAGGAAACCACAAATGTTGCAGAGGATGCGGAGAAAAGGGAACCCTCTTAAACTGTTGGTGGGAATGTGATCTGGTGCAGCCACTCTGGAAAACTGAGTGGAGGTTCCTCAAAGAGTTAAAAATTGACCTGCCCTACGACCCAGCAATTGCACAGTTGGGGATTTACCTCAAAGATTGAGATGCAATGAAACGCCGGGACACCTGCACCCTGATGTTTATAGCAGAAATGTCCACAATAGCCAAAATGTGGAAGGAGGCTTGGTGTCCATCGAAAGATGAATGGATAAAGATGATGTGGTTTATGTATACAATGGAATATTACTCAGCCATTAAAAACGACAAATACCCACCATTTGCTTCAACGTGGATGAAACTGGAGGGTATTACACTGAGTGAAGTATGTCAATCAGAGAAGGACAAATAGTGTATGTTCTCATTCATTTGGGGAATATAAATAATAGTGAAAGGGAATATAAGGGAATGGAGAAGAATTGTGTGGGAAATATCAGAATTGGAGACAGAACATAAAGACATCTAACTCGGGATCCCTGGGTGGCGCAGCGGTTGGGCGCCTGCCTTTGGCCCACGGCGCGATCCTGGAGACCCGGGATCGAATCCCACGTCGGGCTCCCAGTGCATGGAGCCTGCTTCTCCCTCTGCCTGTGTCTCTGCCTCTCTCTCTTTCTCTCTCTGTGACTATCATAAATAAATAAAAATTAAAAAAAAATAAAGACATCTAACTCTGGGAAACGAACTAGGGGTGGTAGAAGGGTAGGAGGGTGGGTGGTGGGGAGAATGGTGATGGACACTGAGGGGAGCACTTGATGGGATGAGCAGTGGGTGTTCTTATGTATGTTGGTAAATTGAACACAAATAAAAAATTAATTGATTAAAAAAAAGATTCATGGAAACTAATGAGAATGAAGATACAACTGTTCAAAATCTTTGGGATGCAGCACAAGCAGTCCTCCGGGGGAAATTCATCACAATAGAAGCCTCCATTCAAAAACTGTAAAGAACTCGAATACAAAGGTAACCTTACACATAAACTAGCTAGGGAAAAAAACAGCAGATAAATCCTACACCCAGCAGAGGAAGAGAGTTATTTAAGATTCGAGAAGAACTCAACGAAATCGAGACCAGAAGAACTGTAGAACAGATCGACAAAACCAGGAGTTGCTTCTTTGAAAAGAATAAGATACATAAACCATTAGCCAGTCTTATTAAAAAGAAGAGAGAGAAGATTCAAATTAATAAAATCATGAATGAGAAAGGAGAGATCACTACCAACACCAAGGAAATACAAAAGATTTTAAAAACATATTATGAACAGCCATACGCCAATAAATTAGGCAATCTAGAAGGAATGGACGCATTCCTAGAAAGCCACAAACTACCAAAACTGGAACAGGAAGAAATAGAAAACCTGAACAGGCCAATAACCAGGGAGGTAATTGAAGCAGTCATCCAAAACCTCCCAAGACACAAAAGACCAGGGCCAGATGGCTTCCCAGGGGAATTCTATCAAACGTTTAAAGAAGAAACCATACCTCTCCTACTAAAGCTGTTTGGAAAGATAGAAAGAGATGGAGTCCTTCCAAATTCGTTCGATGAGGCCAGCATCACCGTAATTCCAAAACCAGACAAAGACCCCACCAAAAAGGAGAATACAGACCAATATCCCTGATGAACATGGATGCAAAAATTCTCAACAAGATACTAGCCAACAGGATCCAACAATACATTAAGAAAATTATTCACCATGAAAGAGTAGGATTTAGCCCAGGGACACAAGGTTGATTCAACACTCGTCAAACAAACAATGTGACTCATCATATCAACAAGAGAAAAACCAAGAAGCATATGATCCTCCCATTAGATGCAGAGAAAGCATTTGACAAAATAGAGCATTCATTGCTGATGGAAACCCTTCAGAGCATAGGGATATTGGGAACATTCCTCGACATCTTAAAATTCATCTACGAAAAGCCCACAACAAATATCATTCTCAATGGGGAAGCACTGGGAGCCTTTCCCCTAAGATAAGGAACAAGACAAGGATGTCCACTCTCACCACTCCTATTCAAAATAGTACTGGAAGTCCTAGTCTCAGCAATCAGACAAAAAAAGACATTAAAGGCATTCAAATTGGCCAAAAAGTAGTCAAACTCTCCCTCTTCACTGATGACATGATACTCTACCTAGAAAACACAAAAGCCTCCATGCCAGGATTGCTAGAACTCATACAGCAATTTGGTAGCATTGCAGGATACAAAATAAATGCCCAGAAATCAATGGCATTTCTATACACTAACAATGAGTGTGAAGAAAGAGAAATTAAGGAGTCAATCTCATTTACAATTGCACCCAAAAGCATAAGATACCTAGGAATAAACCTAACCAAGGAGGTAAAGATCGAAACCATAAACACTATAGAACGCTTCGGAAAGAAATTGAGGAAGACACAAAGAGTTGGAAATATATACCAAGCTCATGGATTGGCAGAATTAATATTGTGAAAATATCGTGTTACTCAGGGCAATGTACACGTTTAATGCAATCCCTATCAAAATACTATGGACTTTCTCGGAGAGTTAGAACAAATTATTTCAATATTTGTGTGGAATTAGAAAAGACCCCGAATAGCCAGGGGGATTTTAAAAGAGAATACCATATCTGGGGGCATCACAATGCCAGATTTCAGGTTGTACTACAAAACTGTGGTCATCAGGGCAGTGTGGAACTGGCACAAAAACAGACACATAGATCAATGGAACAGAATAGAGAACCCAGAAGTGGACCTTGAACTTTATGGTCAACTAATATTCGATTAAAGAGGAAAGACTATGCATTGGAAGAAAGACAATCTCTTCAATAGATGGTGGTAGGAAAATTGGACATCCACATGCAGAAGAATGAAACTAGACCACTCTCTTTCACCATACACAAAGATAAACTCAAAATGGATGAAAGATCTAAATGTGAGACAAGAGTCCATCAAAATCCTAGAGGAGAATACAGGCAACACCCTTTTTGAACTCGGCCTCAGTAAATTCTTGCAAGATTCATCCACAAAGGCAAAAGAAACAAAAGCAAAAATGAACTATTGTTACTTCATCAAGATAAGAAGCTTTTGCACAGCATAAATACAGTCAACAAAAGTAAAAGACAACCTACAGAATGGGAGAAGATATTTGCAAATGACGTGTCAGATAAAGGGCTAGTTTCCTAGATCTATAAAAAATTCTTAAAATCAACACCAAAGAAACAAACAATCCAATCATGAAATGGGCAAAAGACATGAACAGAAATCTCACAGACGAAGACATAGACGTGGCCAACATGCACATGAGAAAATGCTGTGCATCACTTGCCTCAGGGAAATACAAATCAAAACTACAATGAGATACCACCTCACACCAGTGAGCATGGGGAAAGTGAACAAGGCAGGAAACCTCAAATGTTGGAGAGGATGCTGAGAAAAGGGAACCCTCTTACACTGTTGGTGGGAATGTGATCTGGTGCAGCCACTCTGGAAAACTGTGTGGAGGTTCCTCAAAGAGTTAAAAATAGACCTGCCCTATGACCCAGCAATTGCACTCTTGGGGATTTACCCAAAATATTCATATGCAATGAAATGCCAGGACACCTGCACCCTGATGTTTTTAGCAAGAATGTCCATAATACCGAAACTGTGGACGGAGCCATGTTGTCCATCGAAAGATGAATGGATAAAGAAGATGTGGTTATTGTATACAGTGGAATATTACTCAGCCATTAGAAACAACAAATACCCACCATTTGCTTCTACGTGGATGGAACTGAAGGGTATTATGCTAAGTGAAGTAAGTCAATCGGAGAAAGACAAACGTATGTTCTCATTCAATTAGTTAATATAAATAACAGTGAATGGGAATATAAGGGAACGGTGAAGAAACGTGTGGGAAATATCAGAAGGGAGACAGAACATAAAGACTCCTAACTCTGATAAAGGAACAAGGGATGCTGGAAGGGGAGAAGGGCGGGGGGTGCGGGTGAATGGGTGAAGGGCACTGAGCGGGTCCCTTGCCGGGATGAGCACTGGGTGTTATTCTGTTGTTTGGTAAATTGAAGAACAATAAAAAATAAATTTATTTTTTAAAAAAGTTCAAACAACTAAATACTGATGCTGCCAACATGGGAGTACGTAAATATAGAAACCAATTAACAACAAACATACAGGAACTCACTGATAATAATACAATGACAGGGGATTTTTAAACCTACCCACTTATGGCAATGGACCGATCGTCTATGCAGAAAATCAACAGGGGAACAATAGTCTTGACACACTGGACCACAGGGACTCAACAGATATAGTCTGAACATTTCTTCCTAAAGCAGAATACACATTCCTTTCAAGTGCACATGGGACACTCTCCAGAACAGATCATATCATGGCCCACAAATCAGCCCTCAACAGGTACAACAGGTACAAGAAGGTTGATATCACACCCTGTACATTTTCAGACCATGACTCTATGAAACTCGAAGTCGACAGTAAGAAAAAAATTGGACAGACCAAAAATACGTAGAGATTATGAACATCCTACTAGAGAATGAATGGAGCAACCAGGAAACTAAAAATCAAATTTAAAACAAATGAAAATGAAAACGTTTCTCCAAACCTCTGGGATGTTGCAAAGGCAATCCTAAGAGGGAAGTACATAGCAATACAGGCCTATCTCAAGAAACAAAAAGTCTCCAATACACAACCTAACCGTACGCCCAATAGGCTGGAAAAGGAATAGCAAACAAAGCCTAAAGCCTACAGAAGAAGGGAAAAAATAAAGATGAGAGAAGAAATAAACAATGCAGAAAAAAACAAAACAGTAGAATGGAATAATGAAACTAAGAGCTGGTTCTTCAAAATAATTAATAAAATGGATCAAGCCTTAGCCAGCCTTATCAACGAGAAAAGAGAAAAGACCTAAATAAATAAAATCACAAATGAGAGAAGAGAGATCACAATCAACACCAGAAACATTAGACAATTATAAGTGAATACTATGAAAGATGATATGCTAACAAACTGGGAGTCCTGGAAGAAATGGACAAATCCCTAGAAATGTGCAAAGGAGCAAAACTGAAATAGGAAAAAATAGAAAATATGAACACACCCATAACTAGCAAAGAAGTTGAATCAGCAAGGCACCTGGGTGCCTCAGTGTTTGAGCAACTGCTTTGGCTCATGTCATGATCCTGGGGGAATCACGTCCCACATCAAGCTCCCCACATGGTGCCTCATTTTCCCTCTGCCGATAACTCTGACTCTCTGTGTCTCTCATGAATACATAAATAAAGGTGCAGCCACTGTGGAAAACAGGCTGGATGGTCCTCGAGAAGTTAAAAATAGGGGATCCCTGGGTGTCCGGTGGTTTGGCGCCTGCCTTTCGCCCAGGGCCTGATCCTGGAGACCCGGGATCGAATCCCACGTCGGGGTCCCGGGGCATGTAGCCTGCTTCTCCCTCTATCTGTGTCTCTGCCTCTCCCTCTGTGACTATTATAAAAAAATTTTTTTAAAAAGAAGTTAAAAATAGAGCTACCCTACAATTCCAAAATTGCACAGCTAGGTATTTACCCCGAAAATACAAAAGTAGTTTAGTAGATTTGAAGAGGAACACGCAGCCAAGTGTTGGTAGAAGCATTATCAACAACAGCAAAACTGTGTATACACCCCAGATGTCTATCGACAGATGAATGGGCAGAGACGATGTGGTAAATATACACACTGCGACATCACTCGGTCATCAGGAAGGATGAAATGAAGCCATTTACAATGACGTGCGAGAAGTGGAAGACACTTATGCTAAATGAACTCAGTCAGAGAAAGACAGATACCAAATACCATACAATTGCATTCACATGTGAATTTTAAGAAACCAAACAAACTGGCAAAGGGGCAGAGGGGGGTATGAGAGAAGCAAACAAAAAAAAAAACACTCTTAGTCACAGAGAATAAAGTAATCAATACCAGAGGAAGGTGTGGGGGATGGGGAATCAGGGGATGGGGATAGTGGAGGTCACCTCTGACCAGTACCAGGCGTTGTATTCAAGGGTTGAATCACTATGTGGTAAACCTGAAACTATATCATACTGTGTTTACAAGGAGGAATTCAAGTAAAACTTTAAAATAATAATTGGTAGTAAAGAGGAAACGTGCGCACAAGAGATAAAATCAGAAAGGCAACTGAAAATCCAAACAGTCTTTAGAGCCACAAATCCCCTCCTTAGCTCAGCTCAGGAGAAGCCTGCCATGCCTATTCTCACCCCAGCAGAAGCCTGGATTTTGATTCTCTGGGGAGGCCACTGACTTGGTGGCGTCAGGCTATCTTTGAACCTGAAACCTAAATAGAGGGCATAAAACTAAACCACCCAAGATGCTAGGAGTCCCAGTGCAGGCACATGCCAAGACACAAACTCTAACCATACACAGACATAACCCTAACCATACACTTAAGCCTAATGTTAAGGTCATCCTTAAACAAGAACTATCACTAATCAAAAACCAAACACAAACCGCAAGACCGAAACACATTGACTGAACCTTCCTGCCAGCCCTCACCCTAACTCTTAAACCTATTCTAAACCCTTATCTCTGACCCTTACCTTAAATCTAACCCTAACCATAACCTCTAACCCTAACCTTATCTTAATATACTCAATTCCTAATCCTAACCTTAACCTGTACACTAACCCTAACCCTCTAATACTAATCCTATCTCATACCCCACACTTTACACTAAACTGTAACCTAAAACTAATCCCTAGCCCACTGCCTAACCCTCTCTTACCCTTTTCCAAAACCGTACCCTGACCCTGACCTGCCCCTAACCCTAACCCCTAAACAAACACTAAACCTAACCCTAGCCCTAACCCCTATCCTAAACCTAACCCTCACCCTAACCCTAGCTCTAACTTTAACTCTAACCCCTAACCCTAAACACTAACACTAACTCACACCCTAACCTGTAACCCTAACTGCAAATCTAGCCCAACCCTAACTCTAACCATAACCCAAACCCCAACTCCTAATCTCCTGCCCTAATCCCTAAAGTCTAAACCCTAACCCTAACTCTAACTCCTGTCCCTAACCCAAACCCCCATCGTAACTCCTAACCACTTACCCTTACCCTTATCCCTCACCCTAACCTCTAATCCATAACCATAAGCATAATGACTAAACCCTAACATGACTAACCCCTAGGCCTAACCACAAACTGCCTCCCCTCCCGTGACCGTACCATTCATTCTACCCATTCACTTACCCTATTGTTTTGAGGAGTCCCTTCTTACATGGACGAGGCCCACAACGGCGCCTCCAGTGTCCTCCAGGGGGTCCTGAGGACGCCGGGCTCCTGTGAGCGTGGACGTGGCTCCACGTGTTCCAGAGTCATAGTCAGCGGGTCCTGAGTACGCCAGGTCTCCTGTCACTGTGGAGTATTCCTCACATCCTCTGGACGCCTCACAGCAGGTTCTCAGGAGGCCGGGGGCTCCTGTCAGCCTGGACATGGCCCCATGTCCCCTGAAAACTCACCGCAAGTCCTGAGGAGGCTGTGGGTTGCTGTCAGCCTAGACGCAGCCCCATGTGTCCCGAAGCCAAAGTGCAGGTCCTGAGGAGGACGGGGGTCCTCTGAGTCTTGACGTGGCCCCAGAATTTCCTCAGCCTCACCATAAGACCTGAGGAGGCTGGGGGCTCCTGTCAGAATGGACGTGGCCCCAAATCATCCCAATCATTCACAGTGGGTCCTGAGGAGGCCAGAGACTCCTGTCAGTGTGGATTCGGCATCCACGTTTTTCTTAGGCCTCACCACAGGCTCTGACAAGGCTGGGGTCTTCTGTCTGCATGGACGCATCCCGATATTTCCCGATGTCTACACCGGGGGTCCTGAGGACATCAGTGTCTGGTTGTGTGGACATGGCCTCACGTCCTCCTGAAGCATCACCGCAGGTTCTAAGGTGTCCGGGGCTCGTGTCACTGTGGATGCGGCCCCCAGCTTCCAGAAGACTCAACTTATGTCCTGAGGGGCCCATTAGCTCTTGCCAGATGGTCGCGGCGCCACATGTTTCAGAAGCCTCCCTGCATGTCCTGAGGTGACTCAGGGGCTCCTGTCAGCGTGGATGCGGGCCCACATCTTACTGAAGCCTCCCCGTGGGTCCTGAGGCAGCCCAGGGGCTCCTCACAGGGTGGGTGTGGGCCAACTATTTCCTGAAGCCTCCTGGGAGGTCCTGAAGCGGTCCAGGGGCTCCTGTCAGGGTGGATGTGGACCCACATCTTCCTGAAGCTTCACCGTGTGTCGTGAGGAGACTGGGACTCCTGTCAGCGTGAACGCTGAGCAATATCCCCCTGAAGACTCCCCACAGGCTCTGAGGAGGCTGTGCTCATCAGCGTGGATGTGTCCCCCCGTCTTCCTCAGGCCTCCCCAGCATAGGCTGGCTCCTGTTACTGGAGGCAGAGGAGGCCTACTGCGCATGAGTGCCCCCTGAGCAGTGCCTGGGCTCCGGCTCCCCCTGCGGGATGCTCAGATGCTACAGGAGGCTGTGCAGGAGGCACCTGCCCATCCCTAGGCCCACCTCTGCCTCCTTCCAGGCTCCAGCTGGGGCCTGTTAGCTTCGGAAACAGTTCACTGAAAAGGAGCCCAACACCCGGGTTCCTCAAAAATACTTAAGGAGAAGGAATTGGAGCCCAAAGGACACGAAATGAAATGTGGACCAGACTTTTACCACGTCCTGTAAAACTCACTCAACCCTCTTCCACTGTGGGCGGGACAGCGGGCTGGTGCAGCCGCCCTGGAAACAGTGTGGAGGCCCCTCATGAAGTTACAAATAGAGCCGCCCTGCACCAGCAGGTGTACGGCATGGAGCTCACTCCGAAGATACAGATGCAGTGAGACTCGGGACACCAGCACCCCAATGTCCACAGCAGACGTGTCCACAGTAGTCACATTGTGGGAGGAGCCTCGGTGCCCTCTGACTGCTGATGGATAAAGAGGATAGGCAATAGATGATGGTCATAGAGAGAGGAATGGTACTCAGCTATCAAAGAGAAGGAAATCTTGCCATTTGCAATGACGTGGATAGAAGTAGAGGGATCATCTTAAGTGAAATAGGTCAGTCGGAAAAGAGAATGACCATATGGTGTCATTCATAGGTGGAATTAAAGAAGCAAAGCAGATGAACATCTGTGAAGGGAAGGAAAAACAAATAAGATGAAAACAGATGCAGGGAATACAGACTCTTATATATAGGAAACAAAGTGATTGTCGCTGCAAGGGAGGGGACAAGGGAGGGGATAACAGGGAACCAGCATGAAGGAGGGCACATGATGTCATGAGGACTGCTGTTAGCTCCAACTGGTGAATCCCTGAATTCATCCTCTGAAAGTATAATACACTATATGTTAATTAATTGACTTTAAATTAAATTGTTAAAATATCAGTTGTATCAGAGCACGTTTCCTACTGGACTTTCTGTTCTGCTCCTTCAGCTTATGCTGGGACCACCCTCGTGGGTCTGGTTTGTTTACGTAGGCATCAGGCCTCGTCCATGGACCAGCCCTGGGCTAGAACTCACGGCCTCGAGATCAGGACCGGAGGTGAGGTCAAGAGTCAGATGCTTAACCAACAGAGCCAGGCGGAGTCCCGAAGACAACACCGCTTTATCCTTTGTCTCTGTGACATCGTTTGTTTTATTATGTTTTTAAAATATTTTTTTAATTTTTTAATTAACTTATAGTCAGAGAGAGAGGCAGAGACACAGGCAGAGGGAGAAGCAAGCTCCATGCACTGGGAGCCCGACGTGGAATTCGATCCCGGGTCTCCAGGTTCGCGCCCTGGGCCAAAGGCAGGCGCCAAACCGCTGCACCACCCAGGGATCCCTGTGACATCCTTTGAAATAGGAAAGTGCTGCGTCCCGCTCTGTCCTGCTTCTCCAATACTGATTTGCTCTCCGGGGTCATTTGTGGGGGCTGTTGGATGTTTTGGGTTTTTTTTTTCCTATGTATAGGATCTGCCACCATGACTTGACAGGAATGACATTGAAATTGAGGGTGGCTTCAGGAACTGCCGACATTTTCACAAGATGAGGCTCCAAACCAATGAGCCCAGGACGGCCTCCCAGAGCCTAGTGTGGCTCAGTGCACAAGTCTTGTGCTCCTTTGGTACAGTCTCATTATTTATTCTCTGTGATGCTCCTGAGAAGTGATTCACATCCGTCATTTCCTTCCTGGTTGCTCATTGTCTGGACACAGCAAGCCCCACAATAGAATAAAAACTGAGCCCAGGCCAAGGGCAGGAAGCCCCTATTAGAAAAGATCCACTGCCCTTGAAGGCCCCATATCAAAATGTAAACAGAACTTGAGGAATTGCTCCAGCCCTTCTGGAGGTCCCCAAGATCAGCCCTTAAAACTAAGCAAAAACCCACATCGGGGTCCAATTCCCTGCTCCGCTGTGTCAGGTATACTTGGACAAAAGATTGAGCTGGTAAATAGTCCCTCGTGTGTTTGCACGGAATCGGCTTCTCGGTGGTTTCTCAGATTCGCAATCTTGGGCACAACAGTCTGAGATAAAAAAACAAAAGCAAAAGAAGCTCGGACACGGGCAGAGAGAAAGCAGGGTTCTGAGAGAAGCGGCGGAGACCCGGGGGCTTGGGGAATCTTCTGTGGAGGACATGCAGTCTGGGGGGCGGAATGCTCAGCCCCAGAGCCAGAGGACCCAGAGACCCCACCTGCATACCGCCAATCAGTGTCGAGTCTCAGGGAGCAGCACAACACTGCCCACTGGAGGCCAGAAGTGCTGACGCCCACCCCGCCTCTGACCCCGCAGATGCATCTCCCAGGCAGATGTGCACCTGACAATCAGCGCCATGGCCAATCTCCAACCCCACACAGACCACTCGCTGCCACCAAGGTGTCGGACCACAGAAGCTGAAGAGATTCAGCTCTGACTGGAAAGTATGGTCTAGTTTCCTTTGTACTTTGTGCTTTATTGTCATTTATTTTCTTTGATTCTATTTTATAAATTGCCTTATTTTATTTTTATGTATGTACCTTATATAATTCTTATTTTTAGTTTCATGGTACTTTAATTTTGTTTCTGATTTTGGGATTTAGAATCTTTTAACAACCAGGCCAAAATAATCTGGTGGTTTTTTTGGGAGGACAGTTTTTATTGTTTTTCTTTTTCTTCCTTCTTTCTTTTCTTGGAAAAAAATAAAGAGATGGAGAAATTCGCCTCCATAAAATAACATGAGGTAGTACTCACAGCCAGGAAGTCCATCAATACAAATATATGATGTCTAACTACAGTTTAAAACAATGATTATAAAGATAGCATCTGGGCTGGAAAAAGAGCACAGAAGAAAACTAGAGAATCCCTTACTGTAGGAATAAAAGAACTAAAATCTAGTCAGGCCAACGTTAAAAATGCTATAACTGAGATGCAGTCCCAAGTGGAAGCCTTAAAAACAAGGAAGTTTATGGACCACAAACGCAGACTTGGAAACTCAGCCACTTATTAAAACAATAGCATGCATATCATGGGAGACTCAGAAGATGAAGAGAGTGAAAAGGTGGGCTTTGCTCAGCCATTAGAAATGACAAATAACCACCATATCCTTCAACGTGGATGGAACTGGAAGGTATTATGCTGAGTGAAGTAAGTTAATCAGAGAAGAACAAATATTGTATGTTCTCATTCACTTGGGGGATATAGACAATAGTGAAAGGGAATATAAGGGAAGGGAGATGAAATGTGGGGAAAATATCAGAAAGGGAGACAGAACATAAAGACTCCTAATTCTGGGAAAGGAACTAGGGGTTATGGAATGGGAGGAGGTCGGGGATGGGGGGTTAATGTGTGATGGGCACTGAGGGGAGCACTTGACGGGATGAGCACTGGGTGTTATTCTGTATGTTGGCAAATTGAACACCAATAAAAAGTAAATTTATTATTAAGAAAAAGAAGAAAGAAAGAAAGAAAGAAAGAAAGAAAGAAAGAAAGAAAGAAAGAAAGAAAGAAAGAAAGAGAAAGAAAGAAAGAAAGAAAGAAAGAGTGGCACCTGGGTGGCTCAGTCTGTTAAGCTTCTGCCTTAGGGTCGGATCATGATCCAGGTCCAAGGAAGGCTCCCTGTTCAGCAGGGAACCTGCTTCTCCCTCGCCCTCTGCCCCTCTAGCACATGTTTTTCACTCCTCTCTCTCTGAAATAAATAAATAGCATCTTTGAAAAAGAAACAAACAAACCCAGAGGGAAAAGAAATCTCCCATGTAGAAGATTTTCAAACAATTTGTGCAGACATTCCACCGTCAAGTTCATGGGCATGCTTCCCACTCTTATGCGTGGAATACACATAGTAACTTCCTTCTACAAAATATAATATGAAAAACTTAAAATAATAATGATAATATAATAATAATAATATTAGTAGTAATAATAATAATAAAGAATCACTTTACTACAGAGAAATCTGCAAACACTACCTCAGCAAGATGATCAGATAGATACCAAGACTGATAAATCATGTTGATAGTATCTAACCTTTATATGATATAATAAAAATAGCATTATATCTCTGTATATAATCCACAAAAACAGTTCAATCATGAGACAAACAACAGACATGTCCCAACTGAGGGAAATTTTACAAAATACTCTACTTCTCAAAGTGTTCCAGTTCAACAACAACGAAAGGCTGAAAGTCTGTCACAATCCAGTGGAGCTTAAGAAAACATGAGGGCAAATGGAGTGTGATATGAGGAATGGAGACGTAGCAAAAACTAAGGAAATCTGAATAAAGTATGGTCTTTGGTTATTGGAAAAATTTTAATATTGATTCATTAGCTAATATTTGTACCGTACTGATATAAGATATCAATAATTGGAGAAAATTTTTTTAATTTTTTAATTTATTTATGATAGAGAGAGAGAGAGAGAGGCAGAGACACAGGCAGAGGGAGAAGCAGGCTCCATGCACTGGGAGCCCGATGTGGGATTCAATCCCGGGTCTCCAGAATCGCGCCCTGGGCCAAAGGCAGGCGCCAAACTCCGGCGCCACCCAGAGATCCCCAAAAATTGGAGAAATTGAGCGCAAGTGCATGAGAATTCTCTGTACTATATTCTCAATTTCCTTATAAAACTTTGTTTTCTTTCTAAGAAATAAAATTTAATTTGAAAATTGACTTAAATGAATCAGGCTCCCGTGTGAAGACATTTTAAAAATCGTTGAATTAACTTTTGCCTTATTCTTAAAGAGTTCCTTCAATGGGAACAAAGTAATAATTTTATATCAGAAGGAAAGAAAAACACTTATGAACATGTATAATGCCTCCTCAACCTGAAGCAGGAAAGGATAATAAATAGCAAAAATCAGATAAAAATACTTCTATTATAATAGACACCATATTGCAAGTGCATTTAAAATTAGCAATGTATAACATTTATTTCCTTGACATTTGTCTTCCAAAGAGTTCACAGTGTTTCAGTGTCAGTTGAAACAGGGGAAGAATCTCAGGGAAGAATCCTTCACATAATAATAGGACCATTGGTACTAATGTCTCTCAGTTATTTCCAAATCCATACAGATGCATTTCCTGATGAGTGACTGAGCTGTGAAGACAGAGATGAGAAACCCTCATCCCTCTGAATTACTTGTGTCAGAATATTTTAACCATAGTAATACGGATAGTAAATTATCCTTATTAACAGGATATGTCTCAGATTGGAATCTGAACAATCAGGTGGGCAGAGAAAAAAATGCTTAACTTGCTCAACTTCTAAAGACAAAGGAGAACTTTTCTACATACAAAGTCAGTTGTCAAGATAGCCTTAGGGAAAAAGAGTCTGCAGCATGGAATCCTGCTGCACAGCAGGGACGCCCGTACCCCAGGTCGTCCTGATCCCAAATACCTGGGCCTGTCCCCCAACACATGCTGCCACGCTGAGGTCATTTGCAATTTCTCTCTTAGGAGCTCCAGGGAGAGCGGCATGAGCTAGATAGGACGGGACAGGATGTGTGGAGGCCGAGAACATTACGGCCATTCTACTTTAAGTTCAGTATTAGCACAGGTCCAGCAATCCCAGGCCCTTGTGAAGAAGAGCTGAAATTTGCATTATTTCAGTTACTGGAAAAAAACAAAAGTTTACAGCTAATGTCTTCGAAAGCCCCACAATAGAATAAAAACTGAGCCTAAGCCAAGGGCTGGAAGCCCCAATTAGAATGAGAAGAGAGCACAAGGCCCTTGAAGGCCCCATATCAAAATGTAAACAGAACTTGAGGAATTGCTCCAGCCCTTCTGGAGGTCCCCGAGACTAGCCCTTAAAACTAAGCTAAAACCTTCCTTGGGGTCCAAGTCCCTGCTCCACTGTGTGGGGTATACCTGGAAACACGCTCGAGTTTTGAAATCAACCCTCGTGTCTTTGAATCGGTGTCTGCGCCTTAGTGGTTTCTCGGATTCGCAATCTTTGAGAAAACACCCCCATGACCCCTCCCCACCTGGACTGACCTCTGTCCCCTCCCACCCAGGCTGACCCGCAGTTACCTCCCCACTGACAACAGCTGGGCACAGGCCCTCACACAGTTCCACGGGCACGGTGGGCACTCCAGCTGTCCCCAGCCTCCCAGGGGAAGGAAGGAGGGTTTGGCAGGACACACTCCCATGGTGACCCCAGGGCTCCCTGCCCAGGAGAGCACCGGGTGACAGGTCGAGGTCTGTGCCCCTGACGCCAGCTCCTCCTCCCCGGTTTTCCCACTGGAAATGAAGGAGGAGGCCCTGATCTCCTACAGGGACATCACGCAGGTGGACCTGGACGTCAACAGGACGCTCAGCAGTCACATCATATTTTGGGACTACTACGGGGTAGGGTGAGGTTGAGGGGCCATGGGGGATCAGGACCCAGGGGAGGACCGGAGGATTCTGGGTAGGGAAAACGGGGCATCTGAGGCAGGGGGCAAAACAGCAGCCAACAACACACCGCTCCATGGTAGGGTGTTGGGGATGACCTCTATGCCCACACCCCTGGGGCCTCGGGGATGAGGAGGCAACTAGGATGGGGCCTCCAGGGCTTGCCATGGGAGCTGAACCGCAAAGGGGAGAGGGACTGCCCCCTGAGAAGCAGGGGATGGGGTGGGGGACATGAGGGGCATGAACCGGACCTAGGGGCCAGGCAGCATGGCCGTGGAGCAGGGATTTGGACCCTGAGACTAAGAAGCGTAGCAGCTTTAAAGGGGCCAGTGGCCCATGGGATACACAGAAAGTTGCACAGTCGTGTCGGTCCACACGCAGGTGGCCGATTGAACTACACCTTACCCTATAGGATCCACTTGACCTGGCCTATTACTTTGGTCAGAATTGGCGTGCAGTTTTGGCAGGCACAAAGCAGGGTTACATTGTTATGAGCCGATTCCCGATTAGGGTGTGCCCAGCGTCTTGACTGGGTTGGGGCAGCGCCTTAAGACATAAGCAGGTTATGTGGGGGTCATAGGGGAAGTGGCAGGTGTATCACAAATTGGAATCAGTCTTGCTCTGCTTGTCCTTGGGTAGGGGCTTTTTGTTAAATTTCCTGGGTCCCACACTTGCAGCTCATGCACCTGGGCCACACTCACCAGGTGGACTCAGTGTGCACACCTTGTGGTGCTGGACCTCATACCAGCGTGTAGAGGGCACCCTCCTCGCCCTAGTGAGTAGGGGCTGGGTGAGCATGGGGCTCGGCATGAATGCCAGCCAGCATAGGGTACCGAGGAACCCCAGCCCCATCACCACCCCTACTCCCACACACAGGCTGCACCATGGCTCCCCGTAATGGGCACCCGGCGCCTCTGAAGATCCCCACAGCACGGCCCCGAGGTCCAGCTCCCTGCTGGAGAGGCATCGGGGAGAAGAGAAGCAGCTGGCGCTCAGCGGGAACCACTGCCAGACATGGGAATGTGGCCGAGCCAGTCCTTCCAGCTCAGCTGACCTTCCAGCGGAAAGTCACTGCATGAGCCAGCCCTGGGTCGGCCAGGAGAGTCCAGCAAGCTGCCCAGCGCCAGCACCAGAAATGATGTTGTGCCAACCATGTCGGTGTTTGGGTGACCCAGTCAGAGGATCCGATAGCTGCATGTGATAGCTGCATGTGATAGACACACACACACACACACACACACCCTGAAACCAACAAAAGTCGGAATCCCTCAATGTTGTCAAACAGCAGTAGAATGGTTACATACACGACGCTGTGGTCCCCAATAGGATACATGGAAGACGCTATAAATCACGACTGCAGAGGTGCTGGAGGCACAGAGATGTGCCTGTTGGGTTCCAACAAGGAGAGCAAAGGGGCAGGAAGCATACTTCAATGGGGGGGGCCCCTCTTAGGAAAGGACACCAGGTCCCTGTGAAGGCTACGGATGGTGAAATCTTTCCTCCTCTCTTTCAGCTTCTGGATTTCCTCTTCCTTTGTTCTTCCTAATTCTAGTTTACCTCCACCCTGCATCCAAACCAATGACCAAAGAGGCTTCTTTATGATATCCGGTCCTAAAAGGAGGCTGAGCTCTGGCTACCGGGTTCAGAAATGATCATTTTCTAGGTGTATGCTGATCCCCTGAACTCGTGCATTCATGACTCTTCTCTCCCTGCAGAACGAGGGGAACCACAGGTCTTACAATGAAAGATGCCCACTTCCACTCGGGCAGGACTGTCCCTTGTGGAGGACGTCATCTGGGCCATGTAGTGCAAGTGGGGTGATCAAGAATAGGTCGCAGGTGAGACAAAGCAAGCACTTACCTTTGATATCATGCTTTATTTTTTCATCCATTTATTATTTGTTAACTTTTTTTAAATTTATTTATGTATGATAGTCACAGAGAGAGAGAGAGAGAGGCAGAGACACAGGCAGAGGGAGAAGCAGGCTCCATGCACTGGGAGCCCAATGTGGGATTCGATCCCGGGTCTCCAGGATCGCGCCGTGGGCCAAAGGCAGGTGCTAAACTGCTGCGCCACCCAGGGATCCCCTAACTATTTTAGTTTTATGTCCTGTCTATACCCAACATGGTGTTCAAACTCATAACCCTGAGTTCAAGATACCCCAACCAGGACAGCCAGGCACCCCAGTCCCATGTTTTAAAACTCTTTGATTCATTGCCTATCTCTGCATCGAACTGGAACATTGAGTCCATGACGGGGAGCTTTAGTACCCTCCGAATCCTAGAACGTTCTCACTGTATCCCAATCCTAGATTGACATTTACCATTGAATAGCACTTTAAATAGTCAGTAAAATAACTACTACAGAAAAGGAAATTATCTAATTTTCACGTATGTGGTCCCTGCTCCCTGGGCTCCCAGGGAAGCTATGGTTTCTTTAACATTGATCAAGGTCCAAATGACTCCACCACACCTCAAAGCGTGGGCTCAGTTTCTGCCCTGACTCATGCAACACCCTTGCTTCAATTAACATGTATCAATCAATCAAAGGGAGCCTAACTGGCTCGGTGTGGTTTGTAAGAACATGGGACTCTTGTTCTTGGGGTAGCATGTTCAAGCCCAATGTTGGCTGTAGAGATTACAGAAAAATAAAATCTTAAAAAAAATCAATCAGTTTATCTTGGGGAGACATAACCCCTGATCCCACAAGGGCAGGGAGACAGCTGATGGTTCTACGCACAATATTATGCAGTAGAGCACAAAAAGTGAACTGTCAGAAGTCTCCTAGAGTGGGGGACACACCAGCTTTAAGGTGTTCAGGTGGAGAAGTCAGGTACAGTCTCTGGAGCGACAGGGTGGGCTCAGGATCCCATGGGTCCCAAGGATGGTGGCACGAACTGTTCCCAGGCACAGGAGCGGGAATGCGGCTGAGAGTAGCAGGACTTGAGCCAGCTGTCTGCCCTGTGTGGCCATAAGCTGCAATCTCCTGTGCAGTCACGGGGCCGCATTCCTGGGACAGACCAGCAAAGGCCAGGAGTGGGAGGACACCCTTCCTGGCAGGAAGAGCACAGGTCTCCACCAGGGCAGCCCCTAAAATTTGGAGTTTTAAACATCAGTATCTTGTCTGTGTGGAAGCTGACAAAATTGAGGCAGTTCCACTTTAAGTTCACTGTTAGCACAAGTACTGCCATGCCAGACCCCTGTGAATAAGAGCTAAAATTTGCATTATTTCAGTTACAGGAAAAAAAGAAAAAAACAGCTTACAGCTTAAAGTCGAATAAAGCCCCATATTAGAATGAGAACAGAACTCAATGACCTTGAAGGCCCCATATCAAAATGTAAACAGAACTTGAGGAATTGCTCCAGCCCTCCTGGATGTTCCTGAGACCAGCCCTTAAAACTAAGCTAAAACCCACTTCGGGGTCGAAGTGCATGCTCCGCTGTGTCGGGTGCACTTGGGCGCAAGCTCGAGTTTGGAAATCAACCATTGTGTGTTTGCATCGGTGTAGGTTCCTCAGTGGTTTCTCAGATTTGCTATCTTGGGCACAAAACCTCCATGTCCCCTCCCCACCTGGGCTGACCCCACATCCCCTCCACCCCAGGCTGACACTCAGTCACCTCCTCAACCACAACAGCTTGGGACAGGCCCTCACACAGGTCTCATCGGCTCGGTGGGCACTCCCGCCATCCTCGGCCTCCCAGGGAAAGGCAGGAGGTTTCAGCAGACCCACTCCCATTGTGGCCCCAGGGCTCCCTGCCCAGCATGGCAGCTCGTGACAGTTTGGAGTCTGTGTCCCTGACGTGGGCTCCTGCTCCCCGGTTTTCCCACAGGAAATGAAGGAGGAGGCCCTGGTCTCCTCCAGGGACATCACGCAGGTAAACCTGGACGTCAACAGGACGTTCGGCAGCCACACTATGTTTTGGGCCTGCTAGGGTGTCAGGTGAGGCTGCTGGGCCAGGGGGCTTAGGGACCCCAGGGGAGGCTTGGGGGTGTCGGGGTAGAGAAAATGGGGCTTCTGAAGCCCGGGGGAGCAACAGCAGCCAACAACACACTGCTCCATGATAGGGTGATGGGGATGACTTACATGCCCCCAACCCCGGGGCCTCAGAGATGAGGAGGCCAATTGGATGGGGCCTCCAGTGGTTGCCATGGGAGCTGAACCCAAAGGGGAGAGGAATGGCGCCCTGAGAAGCAGGGGATGGGGTGGGGGAAGTGGGGGGCAGGAACCAGACCTGGGGGCCAGGAGGCATGGCCGCGGCTGGAGCAGGACAAACATCAATCCCATGAGGGTCGGACGGGACGGAGTGACACCCCCTCTCGGTGCTTTATATATTTCTAAATTCTATGCATTTCATTTGAGACAATTTGCAATTTGAAAACATACATAGTATGATGACCCCCAGATAATGACCCCGGTCCAGCCAGGGCCCTGCACTGACCACACGGTGCCACAGAGGCAGGTGTCACAGCAAACCCCAGACTGGGGTCGCCTTTAACGGTAGACGTCTCCTTGTGCATCTTAGAGGAAGGGGATGCCCTGTGTCCGCAGGCCCCCCACGCCATCCTGCTCATTCCCTACCCCCACATCATCCCCCTACATCATAATCCCCAACGGCATTCCACAAAACACCATCCCCCTCACAGCCACACAGCCCCACACAATCCTAACCCACACTACACCACAACACCATCCCCCCTACACCATCCCCCACGCTCCACCACCATCATACCCCTAGTCACACACCATCTACCCCACACCATCGGCCCCCAGCAAACCCGGTGCAGGTGCCCCCTGTGGGACATGCTCAGCCTCCCTGGGGTTCTCTGAATACCCTGTTCCCATCAGAAGACCGGGTGTTCAATAGAGCATACAGGGGTTGCAGGGAGGAGGGAAAACACGGAGTCTCCAACAGAGTGGGTTTAGGTGAGTGGTGCAAAGAACCCACTGTGCCGGGATCCCTGGGTGGCGCAGCAGTTTAGTGCCTGCCTTTAGCCCAGGGCGCGATCCTGGAGACCCGGGATCGAGACCCACATCGGGCTCCCGGTGCATGGAGCCTGCTCTCCCTCTGCCTGTGTCTCTGCCTCTCTCGCTCTCTCTGTGTGACTATCATAAATAAATAAAAATTAAAAAAAAAAGAACCCACTGTGCCCAGCCTCCGCCACTCTCCCTCCTGGAGGGTGACACAACCTGCACAGGACAACAGCCCCTAACCCAGTGGGACCTTGGCTGCCCTGGCACCAGGATCTGTGGGGGCTGAGTTGATTTGGGCCACCCCCATGGCAACACAAGGACGAATGGATTCCAGCCCCCCATGGCCCTGTGCAGCCCTGGATTCTGGCCCCACGCTGAGCGAGCCCTCTCACAGCTAGATGTGGCCTCCTGGGCCCTGGGCGTGACCCACAGATCCAGGTCGCAGACCTAGGGCAGCCCTGAGGATCCCGGTACACCCCAGGATGGGGAGAGCAGGGGTAGGCCAGTGGGCCCCACCCGCACCCACACCAGGAGGCAGGTTCCTCCAGATACTGGGGCCCCAGGGGGCCTGAGTCCGTGGTCCAGCTGCCCTGCGGGAACCCAGCACAGGAGCCCATGAGTTGCAGGTCCAGTTCAGCTCTGCTGTCCTCAGAACCGTCTCTCAGGCTGAAACCTCAGGACACACGACCCCACCTGGAGTCCACACATGCTCCAGGTGGGGGACTCCAGCACTCAACCCCCAACCCATGTGATTCTTTTCCTCCCATAAGGACAGAAAGGTCTCCCTCCCCAGGTGAACGCACGCACCCACACCTCTGAGCCCGTTTACTGTAGAAAGTCAATAAAGTGTTGTGGTGTGAAAATGCACAGCCAGCCCTTTTCTGTGTCTCCCAGAACTCTGTGCACGGGGCATCGAGAGACCCACAGAGAGGAGGAGGAGGCATCACTCAGGCCCCAAACAGGCCCTGCAGGGGCACCACAAAGCACACACTGCTGATGTCCCCATGTGCCTTCCAGGGGCCGACAGACGCCAGGATCAGGACCCCACAGACTATACTGGGACTCATCCTGTGCCCCGTGGGCCAGAATGGACTAGGACAGAGTGACAGCCAGGGAACCTCAGGTTACCAGGGTCTGTGCAAAGTGACCTGTGAGGTCTGTGGTCCCTCTGTCCAGGAGGCCGGGGCTGGCCTGGTTCCGGGACATGTACTACCCTCCCCGCATGCCCATGCCAGTGTGCCTGGGGCACAGAGGGCCTGTGGGGCGCTCAGTGTGGTCCTGGAAGGGATGTCAGGACAGTAGGCCCTTGTGTTGTGCCCAAGACTACGAATCTGAGAAACCACTTAGGAGCCAACACCGATGCAAACTCCGGAGGGTTTCTCTACAAGCTGGAGCTTGGGTCCAAGTGCACCTGACACAGCGGAGCAGGGACTTGGACCCCGAGACTAAGAGGCATAGCAGCTTTATAGGGTCAGTGGACTGTGGGATATGCAGAAATTTGCACAGTCATGTTGGTCCGCATGCAGGTGGCTGATTGAATTACACCTTACCCTATAGGATCCGCTTGACCTGGCCTATTACTTTGGTCAGAATCGGTGCGCAGTTTTGGGGAACACAAAGCAAGGTTACATTTTTATGAGCCAATTTCCGATTAGGGTGTGCCCAGCAGCTTGACTTGGGTGGGGCAGCGCCTTAAGATATAAGCTGGTCATTTGGGGGTCATAGGGGTGGTGGCGGGTATAGCACAAAATGGAATCAGTCCTGCTCTGCTTGTCCAGGGGTAGGGGATTTTTGTTAAATTTCCTGTGTCCCAACTTGCAGCTCATGCACCTGGGCAACACTTACCAGGTGGACTCAGCGTGCACACCTTGTGGTGCTGAATCTATCACACCAGCCTGTGGAGGACACGCTCCTCGCCTTAGTGAGTCGGGGCTGGGTGAGCATGGGGCTCGGCCTGAAAGCCAGGCCGCACAGGGTCTGAGGAAACCCAGCTCCATCCCCACCCCGACTTCCACACACAGGCAGCCTCAGGGCTCCCCGCCACGGTCACTGGGCTCCTCAGGAGCTCCCGCCAGGGCTGCCCCGAGGTCTGACTCCCTGCTGGAGAGGCATCGGGGAGAAGAGAAGCAGCTGGCGCTCGGCAATACCCATTGCCGGACATGAGAATGTGGCCGAGACAGACCTTCCACCTCAGCTGACCCTCCAGCTGAAATTCATTACAGGAGCAAGCCCCGGGTCAGCAAGGAGAGCCCAGCTAGCCACCCAGCATCAGCACCAGAGATAATGTTGTACCAACCATTTCCGCGTTTGTGTTACCCAGCCAGAGGATCCGATAGCTGCACGTGATAGCTTCATTTGATAGACACACACACACCCCACAACCAACAAAAGTCAGAATCCCCCCAATGTTGTCAAACAGCAGAAAAATGGTTACATACACGACGCCATGGTCCCCAATAGGATACCTGGAAGACGCTATAAACCATGACTGCAGAGGTGCTGGAGGCACGGAGATGTGCCTGCTATGTTCCAAAAAGGAGCGCAGAGGGGCAGGAAGCATCCTACGGAGGGGGGGGGCCTCCTAGGAAAGTATACCAGGTCCCTGTGAAGGTTACGGATGGTGAAATCTTTCCTCTTCTCTTTCAGCTTCTGCTTTTCCTCCTAAATGCCATTTTTCTCAATCATAATAGCAAAAATTTACTTTATGTTTTAAAATTTCTTTTTATTGGAGTCCAATTTGTATGAATTCTTTCTTCAGTAAGGGTGTCATTCAGGATAGAGAGAAAGATTTTCCCAGACAGGCAAAGTATAAAGGAGTTCATGACTGCTAAACCAGTCCACTAAGGAATTTTAAGAGGGACTATTCTAGTGGGGGAAAAAAAGAGACAAAAGCAACAAAGACTAGAAAGGACCAGAGAGGGATCCCTGGGTTGCGTAGTGGTTTAGCACCTGCCTTTGGCCCAGGGCGCGATCCTGGAGACCCAGGATCGAATCCCACATCAGGCTTCTGGTGCATGGAGCCTGCTTCTCCCTCTGCCTGTGTCTCTGCCTCTCTCTCTCTCTCTCTCTCACTGTGTGCCTATCATAAGTAAATAAAAATTAAAAAAAAAATAAAAAAAAAGAAAGGACCAGAGAACGTCACCAGAAACACCAACTCTACTGGTAACACAAAGGCACAAAGTTCATATCTTTGAATAAGCACTCTGAATGCTGATACTAAATTCTCCAATCAAAAGATATAGGGTATCAGAGTGGCTTAAAAAAACAGGATCCAGGATGCCTAGGTGGCTCAGGGGTTGAGCCTTGGCCTTTGACTCAGGGTGTGATCCTAGAGTCTGGGATTGAGTCCCATATTGGGCTCCTGGTGGGGAGCCTGCTTCTCTCTTGGCCAAATTTTCTACCTCTCTCTCTCTCTCTCTCCCTCTCTCTCTCTCTCATGCTCTCAAAAATAAAATTGTTATTAAAATAACAAGGTCCATCGGTATGCTGCCTAGTAGATGCTCACCTTAGAACTACAGACAACAGCAGATTGAAAGTCAGGGGATGGAAAATCATCTATCACGCTAATGGTTATGAAAAGAAAGCTGGAGGACCAATACTTATAATATTCAAACTAGATTTGAAACCAAACCCTAGGGGTCACCTGGTGGCTCAGTGATGAGCATCTGCCTTCAGCTCAAGGTGTGTTTTTGGGATCCCAGGATTGAGTCCCACATTGGCATCCCATTGGGGAGCTTCTCTCCCTCTGCCTATGTTTCTGCCTCTGCTTCTCTGTGTATTTTTTATGAATAAATAAATAAAATATTTAATCTCAAAAAAGAAAGAACAAATACTGTAAGAAGTGATGAAGAAGGGCATTATTTTATAGTTAAAAAGACTCTCTACCAGGATCAAACAACTAAATATTTATGCTGCCAACATAGGAGTACCTAAATATGGAACCCAATTACCAATAAACATACAGGAACTCACTGATAATAATACAATGACAGGGGATTTTAAAACCTACCCACTTATGGCAATGGACCGATCATCTATACAGAAAATCAACAGGGGAACAATAGCCTTGACACACTGGACCACAGGGACTCAACAGATATTTTCTGAACATTTCTTCCTAAAGCAAAATACACATTACTTTCAAGTGCACATGGGACATTCTCCAGAACAGATCATATCATGGGCCACAAATCAGCCCTCAACAGGTACAACAGGTACAAGAAGGTTGATATCACACCCTGTACATTTTCGACCATGACACTATGAAACTTGAAGTCGACAGTAAGAAAAAATTTGGACAGACCAAAAATAAGAGGAGATTATGAATATCCTTTGAGAGAATGAATGGAGCAACCAGGAAATTAAAGAGGAAATTTAAAACAAATGAAAATGAAAACATGTTTCTCCAAACCTCTGGGATGTAGCAAAGGCAGTCCAAAGAGGGAAGTACATAGCAATACAGGCCTATCTCAGGAAACAAGAAGTCTCTAATACACAACCTAACCTTACACCTAAAGGAGCTGGAAAAGGAATAGGAAACAAAGCCTAAAGCCTACAGCAGAAGGGAAAAAATAAAGATGAGAGCAGAAATAAACAATACAGAAACAGTAGAATGGAATAACGAAACTAAGAGCTGGTTCTTCAAAATAATTAATAAAATGGATCAAGCCCTAGCCAGCCAAATGAACGAGAAATGAGAAACGGCCTAAATAAATAAAATCACAAAAGAGAGAAGAGAGATCACAATCAACACCAGAAAAATAAGACAATCATAAGGGAATACTATGAAAGATTATACGCTAACATACTGGGAGACCTGGAAGAAATGGACAAATCCCTAGAAATGTGCAAACAAGCAAAACTGAAATAGGAAGACATAGAAAATGTGAATAGACCCATAACTAGCAGAGGAATTGAATCAGCAAGGCACCTGGGTGCCTCAGTGGTCGAGCATGTGCTTTGGCTCAGGTCATGATCCTGGGGTCCTGGGGAATCAAGTCACACATCAGGCTCCCCGCATGGAGCCTCATTTTCCCTGTGCCTATACCTACGCATCTCTGTGTCTCTCATGAATACGTAAATAAAATATTTAAAAAAGAAAAAATATAAAAAGGTGAGAAAGGACCGAAATAAAATCAGAAATTAGAAAAGAGAAATAACCAACACTAGAAAAATACAAACAATTATAAGAGATTATGATGAAAAATTACATGCCAGCAACCTAGAACCTGGAGAAATAGATCAATCCCTAGAAATATATAACATAGCAAAAATGAAAAATGAAGAAATAAGAAATTTGAACAGACAGTTAACCAGCAAAGAAATTGAATCAGCAATCAGGGTTCTCCCAACAGGAGACGCTTAGATCAATAGAACAGAATGGAAAGCCAAAACAAGATACAAACATGTATCTATGACCCATAATGGACAACAAGACAGGAAGGAATATCCAATGGCAGAAAGACAGTCTCTTCAACAAACCCTAACCCTGACCCAAGGATAAGAACAAATGATGTTGTGAAAACCAGGCAGCCACATGCAAAAGAATGAAACTGGACCACTTTCTTACACCATATATATAAAAAATGAATTCAAAATGGATGAAAGACCTAAATGTGAGATCTGAAACCATACAAAGAAGAAAAGATAGGCAGCAACGTCTTTGACATTGGCCATTGGATGTTCTTTCTAGATATGCCTCTGAGGTGAGGGAAACAAAAGCAAAAATCCTATTGGGACTTCATCAAGTAGAAAAGCTTCTGCAAAGTGAAGGAAACAACCAAAGCTAAAAGGCAACATACAGGAGCAGGGGCAAGATGGCGGAAGAGTAGGGTCCCCAAGTCACCTGTCCTCACCAAATTACCTAGATAACCTTCACATCATCCTGAAAATCTAGGAATTCGGCCTGAGATTTAAACAGAGAACAGATCGGATGCTACAGTGAGAAAGGTTCGCGCTTCTATCAAGGTAGGAAGACGGGGAAAAAGAAATAAAGAATCAAAAGGCATCCAAGTGGGAGGGGCCCCACGAGGAGCTGGGCAAAGGCCAGGGCGAGTGACTCCCGGTCAGGAGACCTCTGTCCCAGAGAAGCAGGATCTGAACCAATCTTCCTGGGCGGAATGGCGCTTGCAGGGATTCAGAGCAGGACCTCAGGAGTGCGGGGATACCCACGTGCTCCCTGGGACACGAACAGACACCTGCACTCCCAGGAGAGTGCACCAAGCTCCCTAAGGGCTGCAGGGCACATGCACTGACTTGGGAGCAGCTCAGAGGGGCTCGGGCAGTGTTCTGCGTGTAGAGGGTTGCATGCCCCGGGAGCAGCTTGGCGGCGGTGCCTCTGGCAGAGGAAGGGGCTCAGTGCAGCGGGGGCTGCGTGGCTCCGGGAGCAACTCGGAGGTGCTCAGGTGGCGGCTCCCTGAGGGGCTGCGCGATCAGGAGCAGCTCAGAGGGGCTGGGCGGCAGCTCTGGGAATAGGCGGCTGCAAAGCCAGGAGCGCGAATCCAACAGCACAGGCCCCAGAGCACAGGGCGCCAGGACACATCCCAGGATTTGGCCTCCCCCGGGACAGGCAGAGGCCCGGAGGGCCCAGGACATCAAGGACGCTCCTGCCCACAGCTGAGCAGATCAGAGGCCCCACCCCAGAGCCTCCAGGCCCTGCAGATGGACTGCTCCCGAGTTACTGTGGGGGCTAAATACAGGTTTCCAGAGGTGGCCGCTGCCACTGGGGTTGTTCCTCCTTGGACCGCACAGGGTAAACTATCCCCACAGAGCCCTGCACCATGCAGGTGACAGAGCAGCTCCCCCAAGTGCTAACACCTGAAAACAGCACAAGAGGACCCTCCCCTAGAAGACCAGCTAGACGGACAAGTTCCAGGGGGGAAGTCAAGGGACTTAAAGTATACAGAATCAGAAGGTACTCCCCCATGTTTTTTTTTATTCCTGATTGCTTCCCCCCTTTTTCCCCCGTTTCTTTCTTTTTCTTTCTGTTTTTATTCCCTTTTTTCTTCTTTCTTCCTTTATTCTTTTTTCTTTTTCTCTTTTCTTTCCTTCTTCCTCTCCTCTCTTTTTCTCATTTTCCCAATACAATTTGTTTTTGGCCACTCTGCACTGTGGAAAATGACTAGAAGGAAAACCTCACCTCGAAATAAAGAATCAGAAACAGTCCTCTCTCCCACAGAGTTACAAAATCTGATTTACAATTCAATGTCAGAAAGCCAATTCAGAAGCACTATTATACAGCTACTGGTGGCTCTAGAAAAAAGCATAAAGGACTCACGAGACTTCATGACTGCAGAATTTAGATCCAATCAGGCCGAAATGAAAAATCAATTGAATGAGATTAAATCCAAACTAGAAGTCCTAACAACGAGGGTTAACAAGGTGGAAGAATGAGGGAGTGATGTAGAAGACAAGTTGATGGCAAAGAGAGAAACTGAGGTAAAAAGAGACAGACAACTAAAAGACCAGGAAGACAGATTAAGGGAAATAAACGACAGCCTGAGGAAGAAAAAAGTATGTGTAATTGGGGGTCCCAGGGGCACCAAAATGGACAGAGGGCCAGAATAAGTATTTGAACAAATCATACCTGAAAACTTTCCTAATCTGGGAAGGGAAACAGGCATTCAGATCCAGGAAATAGAGCGATACCCACCTAAAATCAATAAAAACCATCCAACACCTCGACATTTAATAGTGAAGCTTGCAAATTCCAAAGATAAAGAGAAGATCCTTAAAGCAGCAAGAGACAAGAAATCCCTGACCTTTATGGGGAGAAGCATTAGGGTAACAGCAGACGTCTCCACAGATACCTGGCAGGCCAGAAAGGGCTGACAGGATATATTCAGGGTCCTCAATGAGAAGACCATGCAACCAAGAATACTTTATCCAGCAAAGCTCTCATTCAAAATGGAAGGAGAGATAAAGAGCTTCCAAGACAGGCAGGAACTGAAAGAATATGTGACCTCCAAACCAGCTCTGCAAGAAATTTTAAGGGGGACTCTTAAAATTCCCCTTTAAGAAGAAGTTCAGTGGAACAATCAACAAAAACAAGGACTGAATAGATATCATGATGACACTAAACTCATATCTGTCCATAGAAACTCTGAATATGAACGGGCTTAATGACCGCATCAAAAGGCGCAGGGTTTCAGACTGGATAAAAAAGCAGGACCCATCTATTTGCTGTCTATGAGAGACTCATTTTAGACAGAAGGACACCTACAATCTGAAAATTAAATGTTGGAGAACCATTTACCATTCAAATGGTCCTAAAAAGAAAGCAGGGGTAGCCATCCTTATATCAGATAAACTAAAATTTAACCCAAAGAGTGTAGTGAGAGTTGAAGAGGGACACTAAGTCATACTTAAGGGATCTATCCCACAAGAGGACTTAACAATCCTCAATATAGGCCCCGAATGCGGGAGCTGCCAAATATTTAAACCAATTAATAACAAAAGTGAGGAAATACTTAGATAATAATTATCTTATACTTGGTGACTTCAATCTAGCTCTTTCTACCCTCGATAGGTCTTCTAAGCACAACATCTCCAAAGAAATGAGAGCTTTAAATGATACACTGGACCAGATGGATTACACAGAAATCTACAGAACTTTACATCCAAACTCAACTGAATACACATTCTTCTCAGGTGCACATGGAACTTTCTCCAGAATAGACCACATACTGGGTCACAAATAGGGTCTGAACTGATAACAAAGGATTGGGATCATCCCCTGCATATTCTCAGTCCATAATGCCTTGAAATTAGAACTAAATCACAACAAGAAGTTTGGAAGGACCTCAAACACGTCGAGGTGAAGGATCATCCTGCTAAAAGACGAAAGGGTCAACCAGGAAATTAAGGAAGAATTAAAAAGATTCATGGAAACTAATGAGAATGAACATACAAGCATTCAAAATCTTTGGGATCAGCAAAAGCAGCCTTAAGGTGGAAATACATCACAATACAAGCATCCATTCAAAAACGGGAAACTACTCAAATACAAAAGCTAACATTACACATAAAGGAGCTAGAGAAAATACAGCAGATAGATCCTACACCCAACAGAAGAATAGAGTTAATTAACATTCGAGCAGAACACAAGGAAATCAAGACCAGAAGAACTGTGGAACAGATCAACGGAACGAGGAGTTGGGTCTTTGAACGAATTAATAAGATAGATAAACCATTTGCCAACCTTATTAAAAAGAAAAGAGAGAGGGATCCCCGGGTGGCGCAGCGGTTTGGCGCCTGCCTTTGGCCCGGGGCGTGATCCTGGAGACCCGGGATCGAATCCCATATCGGGCTCCCGGTGCATGGAGCCTGCTTCTCCCTCTGCCTGTGTCTCTGCCTCTCTGTCTCTCTCTGTGTGACTATCATGAATAAATAAATAAAATATTAAAAAAAAGAACATAAAAAGAAAAGAGAGAATATTCAATTTAATAAAATCATGAATCAGAAAGGAGTGGTCACTACCAACACCAAGGAAATAAAACGATTTTTAAAACATACTATTGGCTATAATATTATTATATTATTGGCTATAATTATTATTATATTATTGGGTATACAAAAATAAATTAGGAATTGTAGAAGAAATGGACGCATTCCTGGAAAGCCCGAAACTACCAAAAAATGGAACAGAAAGAAAGTGAAAAAATGAACAGGCCAATAACCAGGGAGGAAATTGAAGCAGTCATCCAAAACGTCCCAAGACACAAGAGTCCAGGGCCAAATGGCTTCCCAGGGGAATTCTATCAAACGTTTAAAGAAGAATTCATACCTATTCTACTAAAGCTGTTTGGAAAGATAGAAAGATGGAGTACTACCAAATTCGTTCCATGAAGCCAGCATCACCTTCATTCCAAAACCAGACAAAGACCCTGCCAAAAAGGAGAATTACAGACCAATATCGCTGATGAATATGGATGCAAAAATTCTCAACAAGATCCTAGCCAATAGGATCCAACAGTACATTAAGAAAATTATTCACCATGACCAAGTAGGACTTATCCCCAGGACACAAGGCTGGTTCAACACTCATAAAACAATCAATGTGATTCATCATATCGGCAAGAGAAAAACCAAGAACCATATGATCCTCCCATTAGATGCAGAGAAAGCATTTGACAAAATAGAGCAGCCATTCCTGATCAAAACACTTCAGAGTGTAGGGATGGAGGGAACATTCCTCGACATCTTACAAGCCATCTATGAAAAGCCCACAGCAAATATGCTCAATGGGGAAGCACTGGAAGCCTTTCCCCTAAGATGAGGAACAAGACAGGGATGTCCACTCTCACCACTGCTATTCAACATAGTACTGGAATTCCTAGCCTCAGCAATCAGACAACAAAAAGACATTCAGGGCATTCAAATTGGCAAAGAAGAAGTCAAACTCTCCCTCTTCGCTGATGACATGATACTGTACCTAGAAAACCCAAAAGCCTCCACCCCAAGATTGCTACAACTCATACAGAATTTGGTAGCCTTGCAGGATACAAAATCAATTGCCAGAAATCAATGGCATTTCTATACACTAACAATGAGACTGAAGAAAGAGAAATTAAGGAGTCAATCTCATTTCCAATTGCACCCAAAAGCATAAGATACCTAGGAATAACCCTAACTAAGGAGGTAAATGATCTATACCCTAAAAACTATAGAACACTTCTGAAAGAAATTGAGGAAGACACAAAGAGATGGAAAAATATTCCATGCTCATGGAATGGCAGAATTAACATTGTGAAAATGTCAATGTTACCAAGGCAATGTACAGGTTTAATGCAAACCCTATCAAAATACCATGGACTTTTTCAGAGATTTAGAACAAATTATTTTAAGATTTGTGTGGAATTGGGATCCCTGGGTGGTGCATCGGTTTGGCGCCTGCCTTTGGCCCAGGGCACGATCCTGGAGACCTGGGTTCGAATCCCATGTCAGGCTCCCGGTACATGGAGCCTGCTTCTCGCTTTGCTTGTGTCCCTGCCTCTCTCTCTCTCTCTCTCTCTCTCTCTGTGTGTGTGACTATCATAAAAAAAAGACTTGTGTGGAATCAGAAAAGACCCTGAATAACCAGGGGAATTTTAAAAAAGACAACCATATCTGGGGGCATCACAATGCCAGATTTCAGGGTGTACTACAAAGCTGTGGTTCAAGACAGTGTGGTACTAGCACAAAAACAGACAAATAGATGAGTGGAACAGAAAACAGACCCCAAGATTTGACCCTGAACTTTATGGTCAACTAATATTCGATAAAGGGGTAAAGACTATCCATTGGAAGAAAGACAGTCTCTTCAATACATGGTGCAGGGATAATGGACATCCACATGCAGAAGAATGAAACTAGACTACTCTCTTTCACCATAAACAAAGATAAACTCAAAATGGATGAAAGATCTAAATGTGAGACAAGAGTCCATCAAAATCCTAGAGGAGATCAGAGGCAACATCCTTTTTGAACTTGGCCACAGTAACTTCTTGCAAGATACATCCACGAAGGCAAAAGAAACAAAAGCAAAAATGAACTATTGTGATTTCATCAAGATAAGAAGCTTTTGCACAGCAAAGGATACAGTCAACCAAACTAAAAGACAACCTACAGAATGGGAGAAGATATTTGCAAATGACGTATCAGATAAAGGGCTAGTTTCAAAGATCTATAAAGAACATCTTAAAATCAACACCAAGAGTCAAACAATGCAATCATGAAATGGGCAAAAGACATGAAGAGAAATCTCACAGAGGAAGACATTGACATGGCCAACATGAACATGGAAAAATGCTCTGCATTACTTGCCATCAGGGAAATACAAATCAAAACCACAATGAGAACCACCTCACACCACTGAATGGGGATAATTAACAAGGCAAGAAACAACAAATGTTGGAGAGGATGCGCAGAAAAGGGAAGACTCTTACACTGTTGGTGGGAATGTGAACTGGTGCAGCCACTGTGGAAAACTGTGTGGAGGTTCCTCAAAGAGTTAAAAATAGACCTGCCCTACGACCCAGCAATTGCACTGTTGGGGATTTACCTCAAAGATTCAGATGCAATAAAACGCTGGGACACCTGCACCCTGATGTGTATAGCAGCAATGTCCACAATAGGGAAACTGTGGACGGAGCCATGGTGTCCATCGAAAGATGAATGGATAAAGAAGATGTGGTTTATGTATACAATGGAATATTGCGCAGCCATTAGAAACGACAAATACCCACCATTTTCTTCAATGTGAATGGAACTGGAGGGTATTATGCTGAGTGAAGTAAGTCAATCAGAGAAGGACAAACGTATGTTGTCATTCAATGCGTTAATATAAATAATAGTGAAAAGGAATATAAGGGAATGGAGAAGAAATGTGAGGGAAATAATAGAAATGGAGACAGAACATAAAAACTCCTAACTCTGAGAAAGTAACTAGGGATGCTGGGAGGGGAGGAGGACAGGGAGTGCGGCAGAATGGGTGACGGGCACTGATGGGGGCACTTGACGGGATGAGCACTGGGTGTTATTCTGTATGTTGGCGACATGAACACCAATAAAAAATAAAATTATTATTAAAAGAAGAAGAAAGAAAGAAAGAGAAAGAAAGAAAGAAAGAAAGAAAGAAAGAAAGAAAGAAAGAAAGAAAGAAAGGGAGAGGAAGGAAGGAAGGAAGGAAGGAAGGAAGGAAAGAAGAGTGGCACCTGTGTGGCTCAGTTAGTTAAGCTTCTGCCTTAGGCTCAGATCATGATCCAGGTCCCAAGGCAGGCTATCTGTTCAGCAGGAAACCTGTTTCTTCCTCTCCCTCTGCCCCTCTTGCTCATGCTTTTCCTCTCCACTCTCTCTCAAATAAATAAAAAATATATTTGAAAAAGAAACAAATCCACAAGGAAGAGAAATCTCCCATGTAGAAATATTTCAAACAATTTTTGCAGACATTCCACCATCAAGTTCATGAGCATAGCTTCCCACGCTTATGTGTGGAATACACATAGTAACTTCCTTCTACAAAATATAATGTGAAAAACTTAAAATAATATTGATAATATAATAATAATAATTAATAATAATAATAATAAAGGATCAGTTTACTGCAGAGAAAGGTGACAAACACTACCTCAGCAAGATCATCATTTTTTTTAAGATCATCATTTTGATACCAAGACTGACAAATCATGTTGATAATATCTATCCTTTATATGATATAATGAAAATGACAGTATATCTCTGTATATAATCCACAAAAACTGTTCAATCATGAGATAAATGAGACATGTCCCAACTGAGGGAAATTTTACAAAATACTCTACTTCTCAAAGTGTTCCAGTTCAACAACAACAAGGAAAGGCTGAAAGACTGTCACAATCCAGAGGAGCCTAAGAAAACATGAGGACAAATGGAAAGTGATATGAGGGATGGTAACTTAGCAAAAACTAAGGAAATCTGAATAAAGTATGGTCTTTAGTTATTGTGACTATTTTAATATTGATTCATTAGCTAATATGTGTACCGTACTAATATATCAATAATGGGAGAAATTGAGTGCAAGTGCATGTGAATGCACTGTAGTATCTTCTCAATTTCCCTATAAATCTTTGTTTTTTTCCTAATAAATAAGATTTATTTTGAAAATTGACTTAAATGAATCAGGCTCCAAGTATGAAGACATTTGAAGAATAGTTGAATTAACTTTGCCTTATTCTTAAAGAGTTCCTTTGATGGAAACATAGTAAGAATTTTATATCAGAAGGAAAGAAAAACACTTATGAATACGTATAATGCCTCCTCAACCTGAAAAGCAGTAAAGGATAATAAATAGCAAAAGTCAGATAAAAATACTTCTAGTACAATAGACACCATATTGCAAGTGCATTTAAAATTAGCGATGTATAACATTTATTTCCTTAACATTTGTCTTCCAAAGAGTTCACAGTGTTTCAGTGTCAGTTGAAACAGGGGAAGAATCTCAGGGAAGAATCCTTCACATAATAATAGGACCATTGGTAATAATGTCTCTCAATTATTTCCAAATCCATAAAGATGCATTTCCTGATGAGTGACTGAACTGTGAAGAAAGAGATGAGAAACCCTCATCCCTCTGAACTACTTGTGTCAGAATATTTTCACCATAGTACCACGGATAGTAAATTATCCTTATTAACAGGAAATACGTCTCACATTGGAATCTCAGCAATCAGATGGGCAGAAAAAAAACACTTTGACCCGCTCCTCATCTTTTAAAGACAAAGGAGAGTTTTTCTATGTATGAAGTCAGTTGTCAAGATAGCCTTAGGGAATAAGAGTCAGCAGCATCGAATCCTGCTGCACAGCTGGGACACCCACACACCAGGTCTTCCTGATCACAATCACTGGGCCTGTCCCCCCAACACAGGAAGCCACGCTGAGGTCATTTGCAATTGCTCTCTTAGGAGCTCTTGGGAAGGGGGAAGGAACTAGATAGGATGGGACAGGACACATGGAGGCCGAGAAAATTAAGGCCATTCCAATTTAAATTCAGCATTCGCACACGCCCAGCCATCCCAGGGCCCTGTGAAGAAGAGATGAAATTTACATTACTTCAGTTACAGGAAAAAAACAAAAGTTTACAGCTTCATGTCCTAGAAAGCCCCACAATAGAATCAAAACAGAGCCCAGGCCAAGGGCAGGAAGCCCCTATTAGAATGAGAGCAGAGCTCAATGCCCTTGAAGGCCCCATATCAAAATGTAAACAGAACTTGAGGAATTGCTCCAGCCCCACTGGAGGTCCCTGAGACCAGCCCTTAAAGCTAAGCTAAAACCCAACTCCGGGTCCTAGTCCCTGCTCCGCTGTGTTGGGTGTACTGGGACGCAAACTCGAGTTTGGAATTCAACCCTTGTGTGTTTGCATCGGTGTCAGCTCCTTAGTGGTTTCTGGGATACGCAATCTTGGGCACAATACCCCCATGTCCCCTCCCACCTTGGCTGAACCCCTATCCCCTCCCAACCAGGCTGACACTCCGTCACCTCCCTGCCCACAACAGCTGGGCACAGGCCCTCACAAAGGTCCCACGGGGATGGTGGAGACTCCCCCCATCCCTGGCATCCCAGAGGAAGGAAGGAGGTTTTGGCAGGACACACTCCCATGGTGACCACAGGGCTCCCTGCCCAGCACGGCAGCTCGTGACAGGTCGGGGTCTGTCCCTGACGCCTGCTCCTCCTCCCCGGTTTTCCCACAGGAAAAGAAGGAGGAGGACCTGGTCTCCTCCAGGGACATCACGCAGGTAGACCTGGACGTCAACAGGACGTACGGCAGCCACATCATATATTAGGACTGATAGGGTTCGGGTGAGGCTGCTGGGCCAGGGGGCTTTGGGGCCCCGGTGGCTTCTGTGTAGGGAAAACGGGGCCTCTGACACCAGGGGGAGCAACAGCTGCCAATAACACACCACTCCATGGTAGGGTGATTGGGGGACCACCGTGCCCACCCCTCTGGGCCTCAGGGATGAGGAGGCCACTAGGATGGGGCCCCCAGGGTTTGCCATGGGAGCTGAACACCAAAGGGTAGAGGGACGGCCCCATGAGAAGCTGGGGATGGGGTGGGGGAAGTGGGGGGCAGGAACCAGACCTTGGGGCCAGGTGGCATGGCCGCGGCTGGAGCAGGATACACATCGATCCCATGAGGGTTGGACTGGTCAGAGTGACACCCACTCTCGGTGCTTTATATATTTCTAAATTCTATGCATTTAATGTGAGACAATTTGCAATTTGAAAGCATGCATATTATGGTGACCCCCAGATAATGCCCCCGGTCCAGCCACGGCCCTGCACTGACCACACTGCGCCCCAGGGGCAGGTGTCACAACAAACCCCAGACTGAGGTCACCTTTAACTGTAGATGTCTCCTTGTGCATCTTAGGGGAAGGAGATACCCTGTGTGCGCAGGCCCCCCACGACATCCCCCTCATTCCCCACTCCCACTCCATCCCCCTACATCATCATCCCCAAAGGCATCCCACCTAAATGATCCCCCTCACACCCACACAGCCCCACACAATCCCCACCCACACTATACCCCAACACCATCCCCCATACACCATCCCACACACCCCACCACAATCATACCCCTGCTCCCACAGGATCCACCCCCACACCATTTATCCCTAGCAATGACCTGGTGCAGATGCCCCCTGTGGGACATGCTCGGCCTCCCCGATTTTCTCTGTATACCCTGATCCCATCAGAAGCCCGGGTGTCCCATAGAGTACCCAGGAGTTGCAGGGAGCTGGAAAGACAGGGAGCCCCCGACAGGGTGGGTACAGGTGAGGTGTGCAGAGGATCCACCGTGTCCTGCCTCCGCCCACTGTCCCTCCTGGAGGGCGGCACACCCTGCACAGGACACCAGCCCCTAACCCATAGGAACCTGGACTGACCTGGCCCCGGGCTCTGTGGGGGCTGAGTTGATTTGAGCACCCCCCAGGCCTAACACAAAGACTAATGGGATCCAGCCCCCCATGGCCCTGGCCAGCCCTGGATTCTGGCCCCGGGCTGAGCAAGCCATCTCACAGCTGGATGTGGCCTCTTGGGCCCTGGGCATACCCCACCGATCCAGGTCGCTGACCTAGGGCGCCCTTTGGATCCTGGGACACCCCAGTGTGGGGAGAGCAGGGGTAGGCTGGTGGGCCCCACCCATACTCACACCAGGAGGCAGGCTGCTCCAGGTGCTGGGGTACCTGGGAGCCCAAGGCCGGGGTCCAGCTGCCCTGCTGGGACCCAGCACAGGAGCCCATGAGCTGCAGGTCCAGGTCAGCTAGGCTCTCCTCAGAACCGTCTCTCAGGCTGAAACCTCAGGACACACGCCCCCACCCGGAGTCCACACATGCTCCCAGGTGGGGAACTCCAGCACCCGCCCCCCCAACCCGTGTCATTCTTGCCCTCCCCTAAAGGACAGAAAGCTCTCTGTCCCTAGGGGAAGGCGTGAACCCTCGGCTCTGAGGCCATTTGCTGTAGAAAGTCAATAAAATGTGGTGCGAAAATGCACAGCCAGCCCTTTTCTGTGTCTCCCAGAACACTGTACGGGGCTTGGAGAGACCCCCAGGGAGGAGGAGGGAGCACCACCCAGGCCCCACCAGCCCCTGCAGGGGCGCCACCATCCACACCCAGCTGACTTCCCCATGTGACTTCCAGGGGCGGCCGGATGCCAGGTTCAAGACCGGACAGACTTTACTGGGACTCAGGCTGTGCCCCGTGGGCCGGGAGGGGCTGGGACAGAGTGACAGCCAGGAAACCTCAGGTCACCAGTTTCTGTGCAAAGCCACCCAGATGTCTGTGCTCCCTCTGTCAAGGGGGCCAGGGCAAGCCGTGTTCCGGGGCCCCTCCCCCGCCCTACATCCCCGTGCCTGTATGCCTGGGGATCCCAGGACCCAGTCCCACATCGGCCTCCCTTTGGGGAGCCTGCCTCTCCTTCTGCCTATGTTTCTGCCTCTGCTGCTCTCCTTGTCTCTCATGAATAACTAAATAAAATACTTACATTTCAAAAAAGAAAGAACAAATACTGTAACAAGCGATGAAGAAGGGCATTATTTCATAATTAAAAGGACTCTCTATCAAGATCAAACAACTATATATTTATGCTGCCAAAATGGCAGTACCTAAATATAGAAACCAATTAACAACAAACGTACAGGAACTCACTGATAATAATACAATGACAGCGGATTTTAACACCCACTTATGGCAATGGACCGATCGTCTATACAGAAAATCAACAAGGGAAAAATAGCCTTGACACACTGGACCACAGGGACACAACAGATATAGTCTAAACATTTCAACCTAAAGCAGAATACACATTCCTTTCAATTGCACATGGGACATTCTCCAGAACAGGTCATATCATGGCCCACAAATCAGCCCTCAACAAGTACAATAGGTACAAGAATGCTGATATCACACCCTGTACATTTTCGGACCACGACGCTATGAAACTCGAAGTCAACAGTAAGAAAAAATTTGGACAGACCAAAAATACGTGGAGATTATGAACATCCTACTAGAGAATGAATGGATCAACCAGGAAATTAAAAAGGAAATTTAAAACAAATGAAAATGAAAACATGTTTCTCCAAACCTCGGGGATGTAGCAAAGGCAGTCGTACGAGGGAAGTACATAGCAATACAGGCCTACCTCAAGAAACAAGAAGTCTCCAATACACAGCCTAACCCTACACCTTAAGAAGCTGGAAAATGATTAGTAAACAAAGCCTAAAGCCTATAGAAGAGGGGGAAAATAAAGATGAGAGCACAAATAAACAATACAGAAACAACAAAGCAATAGAATGGAATAACGAAACAAAGAGATGGTTCTTCAAAATAATTAAGAAAATGGATCAAGCCCTAGCCAGCCTTATCAACGAGAAAAGGGAAAAGACCTAATAAATAAAATCACAAATGAGAGAAGAGAGATCAAACCAACACCAGAAAAATAAGACAATTATAAGGGAATACTATGAAAGATTATACGCTAACATACTGGGAGACCTGGAGGAAATGGACAAATGCCTAGAAATGTGCAAACGAGCAAAACTGAAATAGGAAGAAATAAAAAATGTGAACAGACCCATAACTAGCAAAGGATTTGAATCAGCAAGGCACCTGGGTGCCTCAGTGGTTGAGCATCTGCTTTGGCTCAGGTCATCATCCAGGGGTCTTGGGGAATCAAGTCCCACATCAGGCTCCCCGCATGGAGCCTCAATTTCCCTGTGTCTATACCTCTGCCTCTCTGTGTCTCTCATGAATCCATAAATAAATCCTTAAAAAAGAAAAAAGATAAAAAGATGAAAGGACCCAAATAAAATCTCAAATGAGAAAAGAGATATTACAACCAACACTAGAGAAATACAAACGATTATAAGAGAACATTATGAAAAATTATATGCCAGCAACCTAGAACCTGGAAGAAATAGATCAATTCCTGGAAATAAATAACATAGCAAAAATGAAAAAGGAAGAAATAAGAAACTTGAACAGACAGATAACCAGCAAAGAAATTGAATCAGTAATCAAGGATCTCCCAACAGGAGATGCTTAGATCAATAGAACAGAATGGAAAGCCGAAACAAGATACAAACCTGTAACTCTATGATCCATTAATCGACAACAAGGCAGGACGGAATATCCAAAGCACAAAGACAGTCTCTTCAACAAACCCTAACCCTGACCCCAGGAAAAGAACAAATGGTATTGGGAAAACCAGGCAGCCAAAAGCAGAAGAATGAAACTGGACCACTTTCTTATACCATATATATAAAAAATAAATTCAAAATGGATGAAAGACCTAAATGTGAGAATTGAAACCATACAAAGAAGAAAAGATAGGCAGCAACGTCTTTGACATTGGCCATTGGATCTTCTTTTATATATATATATATATATATATATATATATATATATATATATATATACAAATTTGTTTTTTTAATTTTTATTTATTTATGATAGTCACACACACAGAGAGAGAGAAAGAGACATAGGCAGAGACAGAAGCAGGCTCCATGCAGGGAGCCTGACGTGGGACTCGATCCCAGGTCTCCAGGATCAGGCCCTGGGCCAAAGGCAGGCGCTAAACCGCTGCGCCACCCAGAGATCCCTGGATCTTCTTTCTAGATATGCCTCTGAGGTGAGGAAACAAAAGCAAAAATACTGTTGGGAATTCATCAAATTGAAAAGCTTCCGCAAAATGAAGGAAAAAACCAAAGCTAAAAGGCAACATACAAAATGAAAGGAGTAATTGGTAAACAACACATCCAGTGAAGAGTTAGTATGCAAAACACATAAAGGAAATATAAATCTCAAGATCCTAAAAACAAATTATGCAACTGGAGATGGGCAGAAAAATGAATGGACTTTGTCTCTGACAAGACAGCCAGATGGCCACCAGACACACGGAAAGACACTAAGTGTCACCCATCATCAGGGAAATGCAAACCAAAGCCACAATTATATGTCACCTGACAACCGTCATAATGGCTAATATTAACAACACAAGAAACAACAGGTGTTGGTGAGGCTATGGAGAAGGGGTAGCACCCTTACACTCCTGGTGGGCATGCAAAAAGTTGTAGCCACTGTGGAACACAGTGTGGATGGTCCTCGAGAAGTTAAAAAAAGGGGATCTATGGGTGGTGCAGTGGTTTGGTGCCTGTCTTTGGCCCTGGGCGCGATCCTGGAGACCCGAGATGGAATCCCACTTCGGGCTCCCAGTGCACGGAGCCTGCTTCTCCCTCTGCCTGTGTCTCTGCCTCTCTCTTTGTGACTATCATAAAAAAAATTTTTAAAAAAGAAGTTAAAAATAGAGCTACCCTACGATTCCAAAATTGCAGAGCTAGGTATTTACCCCGAGGATACAAAAGTACTTTAGTAGATTCTAAACACGCAGCACATTGTTTGTAGCAGCGTAATCAACAACAGCCAAACTGTGGATACAGCCCAGATGTCCATCGGCAGATGAATGGGCAGAAAGATGTGGTAAATATACACACTGCGACATCATTCGGTCATCAGAAGGGATGAAATGAAGCCATTTACAATGAAGTGGAAGGAGTGGAAAGGATTTATGCTAAATGAACTCAGTCAGAGAAAGACAGATACCAAATACCATACAATTGCATTCACATGTGGATTTTAAGAAACCAAACTGGCAAAGTGGCAGAAGGGGGGATGACAGAAGCAAACCAAGAGACACACTCTTAGTCACAGAGAATAAACTAATAAATACCAGAGGAAGGGGGAGGGGATGGGGAGTCAGGGGATAGGGACAGTGGAGGGCACCTGTGACTAGTACCAGGCGTCGTATCCAAGGGTTGAATCACTATGTGGTAAACCGGAAGCTATATCATACTGTGTTTACAAACAGGAATTCACGTAAAACATTAAAATAATAATTGGTAGTATTGATGAAACATGGGCGCAGTAGAGATAATATCAGAAAGACAACTGAAAATCCAAATAAAGAGTCTTTAGACCCACAAATCCCGTCCTTAGCTCAGCTCGGGAGAAGCCTGCCATGTCTATTCTGACCCCAGCAGAAGCCTGTATTTTGATTCTCCGGGGAGGCCACTGACTTGGTGGAGTCATGCTATCTTTGAACCCAAAACCTAGAGTGCATAAAACTAAACTGCCCAATACTAGGAGTCCGAGTGCAGGCACATGCCAAGACCCAAACTCTAACCATACACAGACATAACCCTAACCCTATACTTAATCCTAATGTTAACGTAGCCCTTAAACAAAACCCATCACTAATCGAAAACCAAACACAAACCCCAAGACCAAAACACATTCACTGAAACTTTCTGCCAACCCTCACCCTAAATCCTAAACCTATTCTTAACCCTTAAGCCTGACCCCTACATTAAATCTAACCCTAACCTCTAACCCTAACCTTAACTTAATATACTCAAATCCTATTCCTAACCTTAACCTGTACCCTAAACTTAACCCAATACCAATCCTATCACATACCCCAAACTGTACTCTAACCTGTACCCTAAAACTAACTCCTAAACTACACTCTAAACCTATCTCTTACCCTTTTCCAAAACCATACCCTGACCCTGACCTGACCCTAATCCCTAACTAAACACTAACCCTAAACCGAGCACTAACCCCTATCCTAAACCTAACCCTCGCCCTAACCCTAAACATAGCCTTTTACCCTAACCCCTAACCCTTACCCCTAACCCTAACTCACACCCTAATCCCTAACCCTAAATGGAAACCTAAGCCCAACCCTAACTGTAACCATAACCCTAACCCCACCTCCAAACCTCCTGCCCTAATCCCTAAAGCCTAATCCCTAACCCTAACTCTAAATCCTATCGCTAACCCTAACCCCGTTCCCTAATCCCTAACACCCATCCTAACTCCTAACCACTGACCCTTACCCTTATCCCTCACCCTAACCTGTAATCCGTAACCATAAGCTTAATCACAAACACCTAACATCTAACCTAAGCCTAACCACCAACTGCTTCCCCTCCCCTGACCCTACCATTCATTCTACCCATTCACTTACCCTGTGGTTCTGAGGAGTCCCTTCTGATGTGGATGTGGCCCCCAACGGCGCCTCCAGAGTCCTCCAGGGGATCCTGAGGAAGCAGGGCTCCTGTGAGTGCGGACGTGGCCCCACGTGTTCCTGAGTCATAGTCAGCGGGTCCTGAGGATGCTGGGTCTCCTGTCACTGTGGACTATGCCTCACATCCTCTGGAAGCCTCAAGCAGGTCCTCAGGTGGCCGGGGGCTCCTTTCAGCCTGGACATGGCCCCACATCCCCCAGAAAACTCACGGCGCATCCTGAGGAGGCTGTGGGCTCCTGTCAGCATAGACGCAGCCCCATATTTCCAGAAGCCAAAGTCCAGGTCCTGTCAGGATTGACGTGGCCCCACATTTTCCTCAGCCTCACCATAAGACCTGAGGAGGCTGGGGGCTCCTGTCAGCATAGATGTGGCCCCAAATCTTCCAAAAACTTCACAGTGGGTCCTGAGGAGGCTGGAGACTCCTGTCAGTGTGGATGTGGCACCCACATTTTTCTGAGGCCTCACCACAGGCTCTGACAAAGCTGGGGTATTCTGTCTGCATGGATGTATCCCATATTTCCCCAAGTCAACACCGGGGGTCCTAAAGAAGTCAGAATCCTGTTGTGTAGATGTCACCCAACGTCCTCACGAACATCACTGAGGGTTCTGAGGAGACCGGGACTCCTGTCACCGTGAATGCGGACCCCAACTTCCAGAAGCCTCAACTTATGTCCTGAGGTGGCCCAGGGGCTCTTGTCAGCGTGGATGTGGGCCCATATCTTCCTGAAGACTCCCCGTGGGTCCTGAGTGGCCCAGGGGCTCCTTTCAGCCTGGATGCAAGCCCACAATTTCCTGAAGCTGTGGCTCATCAGCGTGGACGCTTCCGCACGTCCTCCTCAGGCCTACCCCAGCACAGGCTTGCTCCTGTTATTGCAGGCAGATTAGGCCTACTGCCCATTCACGCCCCCTGGGTGGGGCCTGGGCTCGGGCGCCCCCTGCGGGATGCTCAGGCCCTGTAGGAGGCTGTGCAGGAGGCAGCGGGCGCTTCAGGGACAGCACCTGCATCCTTTCAGGCTCCAGCTGTGGCCTGTTAGCTTCGGAAACGTCTCACTGAAAGGGAGCCCTACACCCGGCTTCCCCAGAAATACTAAAGGACAAGGAATTGGAGCCCACAGGACGCGAAATGAAATGTGGACCAGACTTTTACCACATCCCACAAAACTCACTCAAACCTCTTCCACTGTGGGCGGGACTGCGGGCTGGTGCAGCCACCCTGGAAACAGTTTGGAGGCTCCTCAGGAAGTTACAAATAGAGCCGCCCTGCGACCAGCAGGTGAAAGGCCTGAGCTCACTCCGAAGATACAGATGCAGTGAGAATCGGGACACCTGCATGTCCTGATGTTCACAGTATCCGGGTCAACAGTAGCCACACTGTGGGAGGAGCCTCGGTTTCCCTCGGGCAGATGATGGATAAAAAGGATGGGAGATAAATGATGGTCATAGAGAGAGGAATGGTATTCAGCTATCAAAGAGAAAGAAATCTTGCCATTTGCAATGACGTGGATAGAACTAGAGGGATCATGTTAAGTGAAATAAGTCAGTCAGGAAAGAGAATGACCGTGTGGTGTCATTCATAGGTGGGATTAAAGAAGCAAAGCATATAACAACTGTGAAGGGAAGGAAAAACAAGATGAAAACAGTTGCAGGAAATACAGACTCTTAATGATAGGAAACAAACTGAGGGTCGTTGGAGGCGTGGGGGATGGGTTAACAGGAGACCGGCATGAAGGAGGGCATGTGATGTCATGAGCACTGCTGTTATCTCCAACTGGTGAATCCCTGAATTCTTCCTCTGAAAGTATAATACACTATCCGTTAATTAATTGGGTTTAAATTAAATTAAGTTAAAAAATCAGTTGTATCAAAGCACATTTCCTTCTGGACTCTCTGTTTTGCTCATTCAGCTTATACTGGGACCAACCGCCGTGGGACTGGTTTGCCTACATAGGCTCCATGCCTCGTCCATGGCCCAACCCAGGTCTAGAACTCACCACCCCTAATATCGGGACAGGAGGTGTGGTCAGCAGTCGGATGCTTAACCAACGGAGCCAGGTGAGGGCCTGAAAACCACACTGCTTTATCCTGTGTCTCTGTGACATCATTTGAAATCGGAAAGTGCTGCATCCCAATCTGTCCTGCTTCTCAAATACTGATTTGCTGTCCCGGGTCATTTGTGGGGGCGGATAGATGTTATGGATTTTTTTTCCTATTTCTAAGACCTGCCACCATGATTTTGATAGGAATGACATTGAAACTGAGGGTGCCTACAGGAACTGCAGACATTTTCACAAGATGAGGCTCCCACCCCATGAGCCCAGGACGGCCTCCCAGAGCCTGGTATGGTTCAGTGCACAAGTCTTGTGCTCCTTTGGTTCAGTCTCATTATTTATTCTCCTTGATGCTCCTGAGAAGGCCTTCACGTCCTTCCTTTCCTTCCTGAGTGCTCATTGTCAGGACACAGCAAGGCTACTCTGCTCTGTAGGGTCAGTTTGTGTCCGTGACTTTACTGAACTCACTCCTTAGTTCTAACACGTTTTGGTGGAGGCTCCCGGGTTTCCTGTTTCCAGTACCGCATTTTCAGCATATAGCAACAGTGTGACATACCCCTTCCAGGTGTGGAACCTTTGCTGTTTGCAGCTTAATGTCCTAGAAAGCTCCACAATAGAATCAAAACTGAGCCCAGGCCAAGGGCAGGAAGCCCCTATTAGAATGAGAACAGAGCTCAATGCCCTTGAAGGCCACATATCAAAATGTAAACAGAACTCGAGGAATTCCTCTAGCCCTTCTGGAGGTCCCTGAGACAAGCCATTAAAACTAAGGTAAAACCCACCTCGGGGTCCAAGTCCCTGCTCCGCTCTGTCGGGTATACTCGGACACCAGCTCGAGCTTATAAATAAACCATTGTGTGTTTGCTTCGGTGTGGGCTTCTTGGTGGTTTCTCGGATTCGCAATCTTGGGCACAACAGTCTGAGATAAAAAAACAAAACCAAAAGCAGGTCGGACGTAGGCAGAGTGAAAGCAGGATTCTGAGAAATGAGCTTGGGGGCTCTTCTGTGGAGGGCCTGCAGACTGGGAGTGGGATGATCAGCCCCAGACCCAGAGGACCCAGCATCCCCACCGGCATCATGCCAAATAGCGCTGAGTCTCAGGGAGCAGCACAGTGCCACCCGCTGGAGGCAAGAGTCACTGAAAACCACCCGGCCCCTGACCCTGCAGGTGCATCACCTAGGCAGATGTGCACCTGACAATCAGCACCATGGGCCATCCCCAGACCCCGCACAGACCACTCACTGCCAACAAGTTGTCGGACCACAGAGGCTGTAGAGATTCAGCACTGCCTGGAAAGTAGGGTCTAGCTTCCTTTGTAATTTGTGCTTTATTTTCATTGATTTTCTTTGATTCTATTTTATTAATTGCCTTATTTTAATTTTTATGTAAGTACCATATATATTTCTTATTTTTACACTCATGATACTTTAATTGTGTTTGTTATTTTGGGATTTAAAATCTTTTAACAAGGAGGCCAAAATAATCTGGTGGGTTTTTTTTTTTTTGGGGGGGGGAAGGAAGTTGTTATTGTTTTTCTTGGTTTTTCTTTTTCTTCCTTCTTTCTTTTCTGGAAAAAATAATGAGATGTAGAAATTCAACTCCATAAAATAACATGAGGTAGTACTCACAGCCAGGAAGTCGATCAATACAAATATATGATGTCTAACTACAGTTTAAAACAATGATTATAAAGATAGCATCTGGGCTAGAAAAAGCACAAAAGAAAACTAGAGCATCCCTTACTGTAGAAATAAAATAACTAAAATTTAGTCAGGCCAACGTTAAAAATGCTATAACTGAGATGCAGTCCCAAGTGGAAGCCTTAAAAACAACGAAAGTTATGGACCACAGAGACAGATTTAGGGAACTCAGCCACTTATTAAAACAATAACATTCATGTCATAGGAGACTCAGAAGATGAAGGGAGAGAAAAGGTGGGCCTTGCTCATCCATTAGAAACGACAAATACCCACCATTTGCTTCAACGTGGATGTAACTGTAAGGTATTATGCTGAATGAAGTAAGTCAATTGGAGAAGGACAACATTGTATGTTGTCATTCACTTGGGTAATATAAATAATAGTGAAAGGGAATATAGGGGAAGGGAGAAGAAATGTGTGGGAAATATCAGAAAGGGAGACAGAACATAAAGACTCCTAACTCTGAGAAACGAACTAGGGGTGATGGAAGGGGAGGAGGGCAGGGGTGGGTGTGCATGTGTGACGGGCACTGAGGGGGGCACTTGACGGGATGAGCACTGAGTGTTATTCTGTATGTTGGTAAATTGAACACCAATAAAAAGTAAATTTATTATTCAAAGAAAGAAAGAAAGAAAGAAAGAAAGAAAGAAAGAAAGAAAGAAAGAAATAGGGGCACCTGGGTGGCTCAGTCAGTGAAGCTTCTGCCTTAAGTCAGATCATGATCCAGGTCCCAATGTAGGCTCCCTGTTCAGCAGGGAACCTGCTTCTCCCTGTCCATCTGCCCCTCTCACTGATGGTTTTTCTCTTCTCTCCCTCTCTCTCTCAAATAATTAAATAACATCTTTGAAAAGGAAAAAAAAAACAAACACACAAGGAAGAGAAATCTCCCATATAGAAGAATTTCAAACAATTCGTGCAGACTTTCCACCCTCAAGTTGGTGAGCATAGCTTCCCACTCTTACGTGTGGAATACACATAGTAATTTCCGTCTACAAAATATATTATGAAAAACTTAAAATAATAATGATAATATAATGATAATAATAATAATAATAAGAGGAAGAAGAAGAAGAAGAAGAAGAAGAAGAAGAAGAAGAAGAAGAAGAAGAAGAATCACTTAACTACGGAGAAAGATGACAAACACTACCTCAGCAAGATGATCAGATCGATACGAAGATGGATAAATCATGTTGATAGTATCTATCCTTTATATGATATAATAAAAATGGCAGTATATCTCTGTATATAATCCACAAAAACAGTTCAATCATGAGATAAACAACAGACATGTCTCAACTGAGGGAAATTTTACAAAATACTCTACTTCTCAAAGTGTTCCAGGGCAACAACAACAAGGAAAGGCTGAAAGATTGTCACAATCCAGAGGAGCCTAAGAAAACAGGAGGACAAATGGAATGTCATATGAGGGGTGGTAACTTAGCAAAAACTAAGGAAATCTGAATAAAGTATCATCTTTGGTTAATGCGAATATTTTAATATTGATTCATTAGCTAACATTTGTACCGTACTGATATAAGATATCAATCATTGGAGAAACTGAGTGCAAGTGCATGCAAATGCTCTGTACTATCTTCTCAATTTCCCTATAAATCTTTGTTTTTTTCCGAATAAATAAGATTTATTTTGAAAATTGACTTAAATGAATCAGGCTCCAAGTGTGAAGACATTTTAAGAACAGTTGAATTAACTTTTGCCTTATTCTTAAAGAGTTCCTTTGATGGAAACAAAGTAAGAATTTTATATCAGAAGGAAAGAAAAACACTTATGAACACGTATAATGTCTCCTCAACCTGAAAAGCAGGAATAAGTAATAAATAGCAAAAATCAGAAAAAAAATACTTCTATTATAATAGACACCATATTGCAAGTGCATTTAAAATTAGCAATGCATAACATTTATTTCCTTGACATTTGTCTTCCAAAGAGTTCAAAGTGTTTCAGTGTCAGTTGAAACAGGGGAAGAATCTCAGGGAAGGATCCTTCACATAATAATAGGACCATTGGTAATAATGTCTCTCAGTTCTTTCCAAATCCATAACGATGCATTTCCTGAGGAGTGACTGAGCTGTGAAGAAAGAGATGAGAAACCCTTATCCCTCTGAATTACTTGTGTCAGAATATTTTAACCATAGTACTATGGATAGTAAATTATCCTTATTCACAGGAAATACGTCTCACATTGGAATCTGAGCAATCAGATGGGCAGAGAAAAAAGGCTTTGATTGGCTCTTCATCTTTTAAAGATAAAGGAGAGCTTTTCTATGTATAAAGTCAGTTGTCAAGATAGCCTTAGGGAATGAGTCTGCAGCATCAAATCCCGATGCACAGCCAGTATGCCCGCAGCCCAGGTTTTCCTGATCCCAAATCCCTGGGCCTGTCTCCCAACAGACCCTGCCAACCTGAGGTCATTTGCAATTGCTCTCTCAGGAGCTCCGGGGAAGGGGGAAAGAGCTAGAAAGGATGGGAGGGTATGCAAGGAGGCCAAGAAAATGAAGGTCTTTCCTCTTTAAGTTCAGGGTTCAAACAGGTCCATCCACCCCAGGCCCCTGTGAACAAGAGGTAAAATTTACATTACTTCAGTTACAGGAAAAAAACAAAAGTTTGCAGCTTAATGTCCTAGAAAGCCCCACAATAGAATAAGAACTGAGCCCACCCCAAGGGCTGGAAGCGCCTATTAGAATGAGAACAGAGGTCAATGTCCTTGAAGGCCCCATATCAAAATGTAAACAGAACTTGAGGAATTACTCCAGCCCTTCTGGAGGTCCCTGAGACAAGTCCTAAAAACTAAGCAAAAAACCACCACGAGGTCCAAGTCCCTGCTCCTCTGTGTCGCGTGAACTTGGACGCAAACTCGAGTTTGGAAATCAACCCTTGTGGGTTTGCATCAGTGTCAGCTCCATAGTGGTTTCTCAGATTCACAATCTTGGGCACAACACCCCCATGTCCCCTCCCACCTGGGCTGAACCCCTATCCCCTCCCACCCAGGCTGACACTCAGTCACCTCCCTGCCCACAACAGCTGGGCACAGGCCCTCACACAGGTGTCACGGGCACGGTGGGCACTCCCGCCATGCCCGGCCTCCCAGAGGAAGGAAGGAGGTTTCGGCAGGACACACTCCCATGGTGGCCCCAGGGCTCCCTGCCCAGCACGGCAGCTAATGAGAAGTCGGGGTCTGTTTTCCTGACAACTGCTCCTCCTCCCCGATTTTCCCACAGGAAATGAAGGAGGAGGCCCTGGTCTCCTCCAGGGACATCACGCAGGTAGACTTGGACGTCAACAGGACGTTCGGCAGCCACACCATATTTTGGGATGGCTAGGGGGTCGGGTGAGGCTGCTGGGCCAGGGGGATTCGGGGCCCTGAGGGAGGCCCGGGTCCTTCTGGGTAGGGAAAATGGGGCTTCTGAGGCCGGGGGAGCAATAGAAGCCAAAAACACACTGCTCCATGGTAGGATGCTGGGGATGACTCCCGTGCCCACACTCCCGATGCCTCGGGGATGAGGAGGCCAGAAGGATGGGCCTTCAGGTGTTGCCATGGGAGCTGAACACCAAAGGGGAGAGGGATGGCCCCCTGAGAAGCAGGAGATGGGGTGGGGGACGTGGGGGGAGGAACCGGACCTGGTGGCCAGGCTGCATGGCGGCTGCTGGAGCAGGACACACATCGATCCCATGAGGGTCAGACGGGTCAGAGTGACACCCACTCTCAATGCTTTATATTATTCTAAATTCTATGCATTTACTTTGAGAAAATTTGCAATTTGAAAACATACATAGTATAATGATCCCCAGATAATGCTGCTAGTCCAGCCAGTTCAGGGGCAGGTGTCACTGCAAACCCCAGACTAGTCGCCTTTAAGTGTAGACGTCTCCTTGTGCATCTTAGAGGAAGGAGATGCCCTGTGTCCGCAGGCCCCCCACGACATCCCCCTCATTACCCACTCCCACACCATCCACCTACATCATCATCCCCATTGGCATCCCACCTACACCATCCCCCTCAAACCCACACAGCCCCACACAATCCCCACTCACACTATACCCCAACACCATCACCCCTACACCATCCCCCACACTCCACCACCATCATAACCTTGCCCCCACACCAAACACCACACCATCGGCCCTCAGCAAGGACCCGGTGCAGGTGCCCCCTGTGGGACATGCTCAGCCTCCCCAGGTTTCTCTGGATACTCTGCTCCCATCAGAAGCCTAGGTTTCCCATAGAATACCCAGGGTTTAAAGGGAGGAGGGAAGACAGGGAACCCCCAACAGGGTGAGTACAGGTGAGTGGTTCAGAGGACCCACTGTGCCCTGCCTCCTCCCACTGTCCCTCATTTAGGGTACACACCCTGCACAGGACACCAGCCCCTAACCCATGGGGATCTGGCCTGGCCTGGCCCTTGGCTCTGTGAGGGTTGGGGTGATATGAGCCTCCGCCCCAGGCCCAACACAAAGACTAATGGGATCCAGCCCTCATGGCCCTGGCCAGCCCTGGATTCTGGCCCTGGGCTGAGCGAGCCCTCTCACAGCTGAATGTTGACTCCTGGACCCTGGGGTAGGATGGTGGGCCCCACCCACACCCACACCAGGAGGCAGACTCCTCCAGGTGCTGGGGCGCCAGGGAGCCCGAGGCCGGGTCCCAGCTGCCCTGTTGGGACCCAGCGCAGAAGCCCATGAGCTGCAGGTCCATGTCAGCTCTGCTGTCCTCATAACCATCACTCAGACTGAAACCTCAGGACACATGTACCCACCCAGAGTCCACACATGCTCCCAGGTGGTGGACTCCAGCACCAGCCCCCCAACCCATGTCATTCTTGCCCTCCCCTAAAGGACAGAAATGTCTCCCTCCCCAGGGGAAGCTGTGCAACCTCAGCTCTGAGCCCGTTCGCTGTAGAAAGTCAATAAAATGTTGTGCGAAAATGCACAGCCAGCCCGTTTCTGTGTCTCCCAGAACACTGTTCACGGGGCATGGAGAGAACCCCAGAGAGGAGGACGGGGTACCACCTAGGTCCCACCAGACCCTGCAGGGGCACCGCCAGCAACACCCAGCTGACATCCCAACGTGCCTTCCACTGGACCAGATGCCGGGGTCAAGACGCAACAGACTTTACTGGGACTCAGGCTGCACCCCATGGGCCAGGAGGGCCTGGGACAGAGTGACAACCAGGAAGCCTCAGGTCACCAGGGTCTGTGCAAAGCGACCCGGAGGTCTGTGCTCCCTCTGTCCAGGAGGCTGTGGCTGGCTGGGTGTGGGGCTCTTCCTCCCCTCACTGCATTCCCTTGACTGTGTGCCTGGGGCAGAGAGGGCCTGCAGGGCGGTCAGCATGGCCCTAGAAGGGATGTCAGGACAGTAGGCCCTTGTGTTGTGCCCAACATTGTGAATCTGAGAAACCACTGAGGAGCCAACACCATTGCAAACTCCCAAGGCTTTCTTTACAAGCTGGAGCTTGTGTCCAGGTGCACCCGACACAGCAGAGCAGGGACTTGGACCCCGAGACTAAAAGGCGTAGCAGCTTTATAGGGGCCAGTGGCCCATGGGATACGCAGAAAGTTGCACTGTCATGTCAGTTCACACGCAGGTGGCCGATTGAATTACACCTTACCCTATAGTATCCACTTGAGCTGGCCTATTACTTTGGTCGAATCGGGGCACAGATTTGGCGGGCACAAAGCGGGGTTACATTGTTATGAGCTGATTTCTGATTAGGGTGTGTTGAGCAGCCTGACTAGGGTGGGGCAGCGCCTTAAGCAACAATCAGGTCATGTCAGGGTCATAGGGGAAGTGGCGGGTGTAGCACAAAATGGAATCAGTCCTGCTCTGTGTGCCCAGGGGTAGGAGATTTTTGTTAAATTTCCTGGGTCCCACACTTACAGCTCATGCACCTGGGCCACCCGTACCAGGTGGACTCAGCCTGCACACATTGTGGTGCTGGATAACTCACACCAGCATATGGAGGGCATCCTCCTCACCCTAGTGAGTAGGGGCTGGGTGAGCATGGGTCTCGGCCTGAAGGCCAGGCAGCACAGCAGACTGAAGAACCCCAGCCCCATCCCCACCCGACTCCCACACACAGGCAGCCCCAGGGCTCCCGCCATGGGCAACCGGCTCCTCAGGAGCTCCCCCCAGAGCGGCCCGAAGGTCTGGCTCCCTTCTGGTGAGGCATCGGGGAGAATAGAAGCACCCGGCGCCTGGCGGGACCCAATGCAGGTCATGAGAATGTGGTTGAGCCGGAACTTCCAGCTCAGCTGACCCTCCAGCTGAAAGTCATTGCACCAGCGAGCACAGGGTCGGCCAGGAGACCCCAGCTAGCTGCCCAGATCCAGCACCAGAAATGATGTTGTGCTAAACATTTCGGCATTTGGGTGATCCAGCCAGAGGATCAGATAGCTGCACATGATAGCTGCATGTGATAGACACACACACACCCCAAAACCAACAAAAGTCAGAATCCCCCCAATGTTGTCAAAAAGTATCCAGATGATTCCATACACGATGCTGTGGTTCCCCAAAAGGATACATGGAAGATGGCATAAACCACGACTGCAGAGGTGTCAGAGGTACGGAGATGTGCCTGATGGGTTCCAACAAGAGGTGCAGAGGGGAAGGCAGTATCCTACGGAGGGGAGGGCCCTCCTTGGAAAGGACACCAGGTCCCTGTGAAGGCTACGGAGGGTGAAATCTGTCCTCCTCCCTTTCAGCTTCTGGTTTTCCTCCTAAATGCCATTTTCCTCAATGAAAATAGCAAAAATTTATTTTATGTTTTTAAATTTCTTTTCACAGGTGTACAATTCATATGAATTCTTTCTTCAGCAAGGGTGTCATTCAGGAAAGAAAGAGAGATAAAGATTTCCCAGACAGACAAAGTATAAAGGAGTTCATGACCACTAAACCAGTCCAGTAAGGAATTTTAAGAGGGATTCTTCTAGTGGGGGAAAAAAAGAGACCAAAAGCAACAAAGACTAGAAAGGACCAGAGAACGTCACCAGAAACACCAACTCTACCGGTAACACAAAGGCAATAAGTTCATATTTTTCAATAATCATTCTGAATGCTGATAGAAAAATTGCTCCAATCAAAAGATATAGGGTATCAGAGTAGCTTTAAAAACAGGATCCGGGATGCCTGGGTGGCTCAGGGTTTGAGCCTCTGCCTTGGACTCAGTCTGTGATCCTGGAGTCTGGGATCCAGTCCCATATTGGGCTCCTGATGGGGAGCATGCTTTTCTCTCTGCCTAATTTTCTGCCTCTCTCTCTCTCTCACTCCCTCATAAATAAAATCGTTATTAAAAAAACAAGATCCATCTGTATGCTGCCAACAAGATGCTCACGTTAGACCTACAGACACCGGGAGATTGAAAGTCAGGGGATGGAAAACCATCTATCACGGTAATGGATACCATACGAAAGCTGGAGGACCCATACTTATATCAGACTAACTAGATTTGAAACCAAACCCTGGGGGACACCTGGTGGGTCAGTGGTTGAGCATGTGCCTTCAGCGCAGGGTGTGATCCTGGGATCCCAGGACCGAGTCCCACATCGGCTTCCCTGTGTGGAGCCTGCCTCTCCTTCTGCCTATGTTTCTGCCTCTGCTGCTCTCCTTGTCTCTCAAGAATAAATAAATAAAATATTTACATTTCAAAAAAGAAAGAACAAATACTGTAAGAAGAGATGAAGAAGAGCATTATTTCATAATTAAAAAGACTATCAAGATGAAACAACTAAATATCTATGCTGCCAACATGGGGGTACTTAAATATAGAAACCAATTAACAACAAACTTACAGGAACTCACTGATAATAATACAATGACAGCGGATTTTCACACCCACTTATGGCAATGGACCGATCATCTATACAGAAAATCAACAAGGGAACAATAGACTTGACACACTGGACCACAGGGACTCAACAGATATAGTCTGAACATTTCAACCTAAAGCAGAGTACACATTCCTTTCAAGTGCACATGGGACATTCTCCAGAACAGATCATATCATGGGCCACAAATCACCCCTAAACAGGTACAACAGGTACAAGAAGTTTGATATAACACCCTGTACATTGTCGGACCATGACGCTATGAAACTCGAAGTCGACAGTAAGAAAAAATTTGGACAGACCAAAAATACGTTGAGTTTCTGATAATCCTACAAACACCTGAGGTTAATCACAAACACCTAACATCTAACCTAAGCCAAACCACCAACTGCAGAGGCTCACCAACTGCCTCACCTCCCCTGACCCTACCATTCATTCTACCCATTCACTTACCCTGTGGTTCTGAGGAGTCCATGCTGATATGGACGAAGCCCCCAATGTCTTGTCCTCTTTTTGTTCAGTCTCCTTATTTATTCTCTGTGATACTCCTGAGAAGGGAGTCACATCCATCATTTCCTTCCTGAATGCTCACTGTCAGGACACAGCAAGCCCCACAATAGAATAAAAACTGAGCCCAGTCCAAGGTCAGGAAGCCCCTATTAGAACAGATCTCAATGCCCTTGAAGGCCCCATATCAAAATGTAAACAGAACTTGAGGAATTACTCCAGCCCTTCGGGAGTTCCCCAAGACCAACTCTTACAAATAAGCTAAAACCCACCTCGGGGTCCAAGTCCCAGCTCCACTGTGTTGGGTATACTTGGACACAAGTTCGAGCTTGTAAATAAACCCTCATGTGTTTGCATTGGTGTTGGCTTCTTGGTGATTTCTCAGATTCACAATCTTGGGCACAACAGTCTGAGATAAAAAAAGAAAACCAGGGATCCCTGGGTGGCGCAGCGGTTTGGCGCCTGCCTTTGGCCCAGGGCGCGATCCTGGAGACCCGGGATCGAGTCCCACATCGGGCTCCCGGTGCATGGAGCCTGCTTCTTCCTCTGCCTGTGTCTCTGCCTCTCTCTCTCTCTCTCTGTGACTATCATAAATAAATAAAAATTAAAAAAAAAAAAAAAAAAAAAGAAAACCAAAAGAAGCTCGGACACAGGTAGAGTGAACGCAGGGTTCTGAGCGAAGCCGCGGAGACCTGGGGGCTTCGGGGTTCTTCTGTGGAGGCCCCAGCAGACTGGGGGGCGGGATGCTCAGCCCCAGAGCCAGAGGACCCAGCGTCCCCACCGGCATCCCGTCCATCAGGGCCAGGAATCAGGGAGCAGCACAGTGCCGCCCGCTGGAGCCCAGAGGCGCTGAAGCCCACCCCGACTCTGACCCCCACAGGTGCAACTCCCAGGCAGATGTGCACCTGACAATCAGCGCCAAGGCCCATCCCCAGACCCCACACAGACCATTCGCTGCCCCCAAGTTGCCAGACCACAGAGGCTGCAAAGCTTCAGCTCTGCCTGGAAAGTAGGGTCTAGATTCCTTTGTACTTTGTGCTCTATTTTTAATTATTTTCTTTGATTCTTTTTTATTAATTGCCTTATTTTAATTTTATGTATGTACCTTATATATTTATTTTTACTTTTATGGTAGTTTAATTGTGTTTCATATTTTGGGATTTAGAATCTTTTAACAATCAGGCCAAAATAATCTGGTGTTTTTTTTGGAGGGCAGTTGTTATTGTTTTTCTTGGTTTTTCATTTTCTTCCTTCTTTCTTTTCTGGAAAAAATAATGAGATGGAGAAATTCACCTCCATAAAATAACATGAGGTAGTACTCACAGCCAGGGAGTTCATCAATAAACATATATGAGGGTTCCCTTTTCTCCGCATCCTCTCCTTGAACACCAATAAAAAAAAAAAATAAAAATAAACATATATGATGTCTAACTACAGTTTAAAACAATGATTAAAAAAATAATAAAAAAATAAAAATAAAACAATGATTATAAAGATAGCAGCTTGGCTGGAAAAAGAGCACAGAAGAAAACTAGAGAATCCCTTACTGTAGAAATAAAAGAGCTAAAATCAAGTCAGTCCAAAGTTAAAAATGCTATAACGGAGATGCAGTCCCAACTGGCAGCCTTAAAAACAAGAAAGGTTATGGACCACAGAGGCAGATGTAGGGAAGTCAGCCACTTATTAAAACAATAACATTCATATCATAGGAGACTCAGAAGATGAAGATAGAGAAAAGGTGGGCCTTACTCAGCCATTAGAAACAACAAAAACCCACCATTTTCTTCAAGGTGGATGGAACTGGAAGGTATTATGCTGAGTGAAGTAGGACAATCAGAGAAGGACAAACATTGTATGTTCTCATTCATTTGGGGAATATAGGTAATACTTAAAGGGAATATAAGGGAAGGGAGTAGAAATGTGTGGGAAATATCAGAAAGGGAGGCAGAACATAAAGACTCCTAACTCTAGGAAATGAACTCTTGGTGACTAAGTGGAGGAGGGCAGGGTTGAGGGTGAATGGGTGACGGGCACTGAGGGGTCACTAGACGGGATGAGCACTGGGTGTTATTCTGATTTGGCAAACTGAACACCAATAAAAAATAAATTTATTATTTAAAAAAAAAAAGAAAGAAAGAAAGAGTGGCACCGGGGTGGCTCAGTCAGTTAAGCTTCTACCTTAAGTCATATCATGATCCAGGTCCCAAGGAAGGCTCCGTTTTCAGCAGGGAACCTGCTTCTCCCTCTCCCTCTGCTTCTCTCACTCATGCTTTTTCTCTCTTCTCTCTCTCAAATAAATAACATCTTTGAAAAAGAAACAAAAAAAGAAACCCACAAGGAAGAGAAATCTCCCTTGTAGAAGAATTTCAAACAATTTGTGCAGACATTCCAGTCTCATGTTGATGAGCATAGCTTCCCACTCTTACGTGTGGAATACACATAGTAACTTCCATCTACAAAATATATTGTGAAAAACAAAATAATATGATGATGATAATAACAATAATTAATAATAATAAAAAGAATCAATTAACTATGGAGAAAGATGACAAACACTAACTCAGCAAGATGATCAGATCGATACCAAGACTGATAAATCATGTTGATAGTATCTATCCTTTATATGATATAATAAAATGGCAGTATATCTCTGCATAAAATCCACGAAACAATTCAATCATGAGATAAACAACAGACATGTCCCAACTGAGGGAAATTTTACAAAATATTCTACTTCTCAAAGTGTTCCAGTTCAACAACAACAAGGAAAGGCTGAAAGACTGTCACAATCCAGAGGAGCCTAAGAAAACATGAGGACAAATTGAAAGTGATATGAGGGATGGTAACTTAGCAAAAACTAAGGAAATCTGAATAAAGTATGGTCTTTGGTTAATGCGACTATTTTAATATTGATTCATTAGCTAACATTTGTACCGTACTAATATAAGATATCAATAATTGGAGAAACTGAGTGCAAGTGCATGCGAATGCTCTGTACTATCTTCTCAATTTACCTATATATCTTTGTTTTTTTCCTAATAAATAAGATTTATTTTGAAAATTGACTTAAATGAATCAGGCTCCAAGTGTGAAGACATTTTAAGAATAGTTTAATTAACTGTTGCCTTATTCTTAAAGATTTCCTTTGATGGAAACAGAGTAAGAATTTTACATCAGAAGGAAAGAAAAACACTTATAAAATGTATAATGCCTCCTCAACCTAAAAAGCAGGAACGGATAATAAATAGCAAAAATCAGATAAAAATACTTCTATTATAATAGACACCATATTGCAACGGCATTTAAAATGAGCAATGCATAACATTTATCTCCTTGACATTTGTCTTCCAAAGAGTTCAAAGTGTTTCAGTGTCAGTTGAAACGGGAAGATTCTCAGGGAAGAATCCTTCACATAATAATAGGACCATTGGTAATAATGTCTCTCAGTTCTTTCCAAATCCATAAAGATGCATTTCCTGAGGAGTGACTGATCTGTGAAGAAAGAGATGAGAAACCCTCATCCCTCTGAATTACTTGTGTCAGAATATTTTAACCATAGTACTATGGATAGTAAATTATCCTTATTAACAGGAAATACATCTCAGATTGGAATCTGAGCAATCAGATGGGCAGAGAAAAAAAGGCTTTGACTCACTCCTCATGTTTTAAACATAAAGGACAGCTTTTCTATGTGAAAGTCAGTTTTCAAGATAGCCTTAGGGAATAAGAGTCTGCAGCATCGAATCCCGCTGCACAGCCGGGGTGCACGCAACCCAGGTCTTCCTGATCCCAAATCCCTGGTCCTGTCCAACACACGCTGCCACGCTGAGGTCATTTGCAATTGCTCTCTCAGGAGGTCCGGGGAAGGGGAAAGGAGCTAGATAGGATGGGATGGGACGCAAGGAGGCTGAGAAAATGAAGGCCTTTCCGCTTTAAGTTCAGCGTTCGAACACGCCCAGCCATCCCAGGACCCTGTGAAGAAGAGATGAAATTTACATTACTTCAGTTACAGGAAAAAAACAAAAGTTTACAGCTTCATGTCCTAGAAACCCCCACAATAGAATAAGAACTGAACCCACGCAAAGGGATGGAGGCGCCTATTAGAATGGGAACAGAGGTCAATGCCCTTGAAGGCCCCATATCAAAATGTAAACAGAACTTGAGGAATTACTCCAGCCCTTCTGGAGGTCCCCGATACAAGCCCTTAAAACTAAGCAAAAACCCACCTCGTGGTCCAAGTCCATGCTCCGCTGTGTCCATGCTCCGCTTGGTGTACTTGGACGCAGGCTCGAGTTTGGAAATCACCCTTGTGGGTTTGCATCAGCGTCAGCTCCATAGTGGTTTCTTGAATTCGCAATCTTGGGCACAACATCCCCATGTCCCCTCCCACCTGGGCTGAAACCTTATCCACTCCCACCCAGGCTGACCCTCAGTCACCTCCTTGCCCACAACAGCTGGGCACAGGCCCTCACACAGGTCCCACGGGCATGGTGGGCACTCCTGCCATGCCCGGCCTCCCAGGGGAAGGAAGGGGGTTTTGGCAGGACACACTCCCATTGTGGCCCCAGGGCTCCTTGCCAGCATGGCAGCTCGTGACAGGTGGGGGTCTGTGTCCCTGATGCCTGCTCCTCCTCCCCAGTTTTCCCACAGGAAATGAAGGAGGAGGTCCTGGTCTCCTCTAGGGACATCACCCAGGTAGACTTGGACGTCAACAGGACATTTGGCAGCCACACCGTATTTTGGGATGGCTAGGGGGTCGGGTGAGGCTGCTGGGCCAGGGGGCTTCGGGGCCCCGAGGGAGGCCCGGGGCCCTCTGGGTAGGGAAAACGGGTTTCTGAGGCCGGGGGGAGCAATAGCAGCCAACAACACACTGCTCCATGGTAGGATGCTGGGGATGACCCCGTGCCCACACTCCCGGTGCCTCCGGGATGAGGAGGCCAGTAGGATGGGGCCTCCAGGGGTTGCCATGGGAGCTGAACGCCAAAGGGGAGTAGGATGGCCCCCTGAGAAGAAGGGAATGGGGTGGGGGACGTGGGGGGCAGGACCCGGACCTGGGGGCCAGGCGGCATGGCCGCGGCTGGAGGAGGACACACATTGATCCCATGAGGGTCGGACGGGTCAGAGTGAGACCCACTCTCGGTGCTTTATATGTTTCTAAATTCTATGCATTTCATTTGAGACAATTTGCAATTTGAAAACATACATAGTATAATGACCCCCAGATAATGCCCCCAGTCCAGCCCTGCACTGACCACACGGTGCCCCAGGGGCAGGTGTCACTGCAAACCCCAGACTAGTCGCTTTTAACTGTAGATGTCTCCTTGTGCATCTTAGAGGAAGGAGATGCCCCTTTTCCACAGGCCCCCCACGACATACCCATCATTTACCACTCCCACACCATCGCCCTACATCATCATCCCCAATGGCATCCCACAGACTCCATCCCTGTGAAAACCACGCAGCCCCACACAATTCCCACTCACACCATACCCCAACACCATCACCCCTACACCATTCCCCACTCTCCACCACCATCATACCCCTGCCCCCACACCATCTATCACCACACCATTGACCCCCAGCAAGGACCCAGTGCAGGTGCCCCCTGTGGGACATGCTCAGCGTCCCTGGGGTTCTCTGGATAACCTGATCCCTTCAGAAGCCCGGGTGTCCCATAGAGTACCCATGGGTTGCAGGGAAGAGGGAAGACAGGGAGCCCCCAACAGGGTGGGTGCAGGTGAGTGGTGCAGAGGACCCACTGTGCCCTGCCTCCACCCACTGTCCCTCATTTAGGGCGGCACACCCTGCACAGGACACCAGCCCTTAACCCATGGGGATCTGGGCTGGCCTGGCCCTGGGCTCTGTGAGGGCTGGGGTGATTTGAGCCCTCACCCCAGGCCCAACACAAAGACTAATGGGATCCAGCCCACATGGCCCTGGCCGGCCCTGAATTCTGGCCCTGGACTGAGGGAGCCCTCTCACAGCTGGATGTTGACTCCTGGGCCCTGGGGTAGGATGGTGGGCCCCTCCCGCACCCACACCAGGAGGCAGGCTCCTCCAGGTGCTGGGGCCCCAGAGATCCCGAGGCCGGGGTCCAGCTGCCCTGCGGGGCCCAGCGCAGAAGCCCATGAGGTGCAGGTCCAGGTCAGCTCTGCTGTCCTCTGAACTGTATCTCAGACTGAAATCTCAGGACACACGCCCCCACCCAGAGTCCACACCTGCTCCCAGGTGGGGGACTCCAGCACCCGCCCCCCAACTCATGTCATTCTTGCCCTCCCCTAAAGGACAGAAAGGTCTCCCTCCCCAGGGGAAGGTGTGCACCCTCGACTCTGAACCCGTTTACTGTAGAAAGTCAATAAAGTGTTGTGGTGCGAAAATGCACAGCCAGCCCATTTCTGTGTCTCCCAGAACACTGTTCATGGGGCATGGAAAGACACCAAGAGAGGAGGAGGGGGTACCACCTTGGCCCCACCAGCCCCTGCAGGGGCGCCACCAGGAACACCCAGCTGACATCCCCACGTGCCTTCCACAGGTGGCCAGATGTCGGGTTCAGGACCTGACAGAGTTTACTGGGACTCAGGCTGTGCCCCACGGGCCAGGAGGGCCTGGGACAGAGAGACAGCCAGGAAGCCTCAGGTCACCAGGGTCTGTGCAAAGCGACCCGGAGGTCTGTGCTCCCTCTGTCCAGGAGGTCGTGGCTGGCCAGGTACGGGGCACTTCCTCCCCTCCCCACATCCCCTTGCCTATGAGCCTGGGGCAGAGAGGGCCTGCAGGGCAGTCAGCATGGCCCTAGAAGGGATGTCAGGACAGTAGTCCCTTGTGTTGTGCCCAAGATTGTGAAACCGAGAAACCACTGAGGAGCCAACACCGATGCAAACTCCCAAGGCTTTCTTTACAAACTGGAGCTTGTGTCCAAGTGCACCAGACACAGTGGAGCAGGGACTTGGACCCTGAGACTAAGAGGCATAGCAGCTTTATAGGGGCCAGTGGACCATGGGATATGCAGAAATTTGCACAGTCATGTCAGTTCACACGCAGGTGGCGAATTGAATTGCACCTTACCGTATAGTATCCACTTGAGCTGGTCTATTACTTTGGTCAGAATCAGCGCACAGATTTGGTGGGCACAAAGCGGGGTTCACTGTTATGAGCTGATTTCTGATTAGGGTGTGCCCAGCAATCTGACTAGGGTGGGGCAGCGCCTTAAGCCATAATCAGGTGATGAGGGGGTCATAGGGGAGGTGGCGGGTGTAGCACAAAATGGAATCAGTCCTGCTCTGCTTGCTCAGGGGTAGATTTTTGTTAAATTTCCTGGGTCCTACACTTGCAGCTCATGCACCTGGGCCACCGGCACCAGGTGGACTCCGCGTGCACACCTTGTGGTGCTGGATCTCTCACACCACCGTGTGGAAGGCACCCTCCTTGCCCGAGTGAGTAGGAGCTTGGTGAGCATGGGACTCGACCTGAAGGCCAGGCAGCACAGGAGACTGAGGAACCCCATCCCCGTCCCCACCCCGACTCCCACACACAGGCAGCCCCAGGGCTCCCCTCCATGTGCACCCACGTCCTCAGGATCACCCCCCAGAGCGGCCCTGAGGTCTGGCTCCCTGCTGGAGAGGCATCAGGGAGAAGAGAATCACATGGTGCTTGGCAGGACCCACTGCAGGACCTAGGAATGTGGTCAAGCCAGAACTTCCATCTCAGCAGACACTCCAGCGGAAAGTCATTGCATGAGCCAGCACAGAGTCGGCCAGGAGACCCCAGTAGCCACCCAGCTCCAGCACCAGAAATGATGTTGTGCCCACCATTTTGGCGTTTGGGTGACCCAGCCAGAGGATCCGATAGCTGCACGTGATAGCTGCATGTGATAGACACACGCACACACCCCAAAAACAACAAAAATCAGAATCCCCCCAATGTTGTCAAACAGCACCCGATGATTCCATACACGACGCTGTGGTCCCCAAAAGGATACATGGAAGATGTTATAAACCACGACTACAGAGGTGTCAGAGGTATGGAGATGTGCCTGCTGGGTTCCAACAAGGAGCGCAGAGGAGCAGGAAGCATCCTAAGGAGGGGGGCCCTCCTAGGACAGGACACCAGGTCCCTGTGAAGGCTTCCGAGGGTGAAATCTGTCCTCCTCCCTTTCAGCTTCTGGTTTTCCTCCTAAATGCCATTTTCTTCAATCATAACACCAAAAATTTATTTTATGTTTTTAAATTTCTTTTTATAAGTGTCTAATTTTTATAAATTCTTTTTTTTCTTTTCTTTTTTTTATAAATTTTTATTTATTTATGATAGTCTCACAGAGAGAGAGAGAGGCAGAGACACAGGCAGAGGGAGAAGCAGGCTCCATGCACCGGGAGCCCGACATGGGATTCGATCCCGGGTCTTCCAGGATCGCGCCCTGGGCCAAAGGCAGGCGCCAAACCGCTGCGCCTCCCAGGGATCCCTAATTTTTATAAATTCTTTCTTCAGCAAGGGTGTCATTCAGGAGAGGAGATATAAAGATTTCCCAGAAAGGCAAAATATAAAGGAGTTCATGACCACTTAACCAATCCAGTAAGGAATTTTAAGAGGGACTCTTCTAGTGGGGGAAAAAAAGAGACCAAAAGCAACAAAGATTAGAAAGGACCAGAGAGAGTCACGGGAAACACCAACTCTACCGGTAACACAAAGGCAGTAAGTTCATATCTTTCAATAATCACTCTGAATGCTTATAGACTAAATGCTCCAATCACAAGATAGAGGGTATCACAGTGGCTTAAAAAACAGGATCCGGGATGCCTGGGTGGCTCAGGTGTTGAGCCTCTGCCTTTGACTCCGGGTGTGATCCTGGAGTCTGGGATTGAGTCCCATAGTGTACTAGTAGTGGGGAGCATGCTTCTCTCTCTGCCTAATTTTCTGCCTCTCTCTCTCTCTCTCTCTCTCTCTCTCATGCTCTCAAATATAAAATCGTTATTAAAAGAACAAGATCCATCAGTATGCTGCCTACTAGATGCTCACATTAGACCTATAGAAACCGGGAGATTGAAAGTCAGGGGATGGAAAATCATCTATCACGCTAATGGTTATGAAAAGAAAGCTACAAGAGAACACCATGAAAGATTATACGCTAACAAACTGGGAGACCTGGAAGAAATGGACAAATCCCTAGAAATGTGCAAAAGAGCAAAACTGAAACAGGAAGAAATAAAAAATGTGAACAGACCCATAACTAGCAGAGGAATTGAATCAGCAAGTCACCTGGGTGCCTCAGTGGTTGAGCATCTGCTTTGGCACAGGTCATGATCCCAGGGTCCTGGGGGATCATGTCCCACATCAGGCTCCCTGCATGGAGCCTCATTTTCCCTCTGCCTATACCTCTGCCTCTCTGTGTCTCTCATGAATACATAAATAAAATATTTAAAAAAGAGAAAAGATAAAAAGATGAGAAAGGACTGAAATAAAATCACAAATGAGAAAAGAGAAATAACAACCAACACTAGAGAAATACAAATGATAATAAGAGAATATGATGAAAAATTATATGCCAGCAACCTAGAATCTGGAAGAAATAGATCAATTCCTAGAAATATATAAGATAGCAAAAATGAAAAATGAATAAATAAGAAACGTGAAAAGACCGATAACCAGCAAAGAAATTGAATCAGCAATCAGGGATCTCCCAACAGGAGATGCTTAGATCAATAGAACAGAATGGAAAGCCAAAACAAGATACAAACATGTATCTATGATCCATTAATGGACAACAAGGCAGGAAGGAATATCCAATGGCACAAAGACAGTCTCTTCAAGAAACCCTAACACTGACCCCAGGATAAGAACAAATGGTGTTGGGAAAACCAGGCAGCCACATGCAGAAGAATAAAACTGGACCACTTTCTTACACCATATATATAAAAAGTAAATTCAAAATGGATGAAAGACCTAAATGTGAGATCTGAAACCATACAAAGAAGAAAACATAGGCAGCAACATCTATGACATAGGCCATTGGACCTTCTTTCTAGATATGCCTCTGAGGTGAGGGAATCAAAAGCAAAAATACTATTGGGACTTCATCAAATTGAAAAGCTTCCACAAAGTGAAGGAAACAACCAAACCTAAAAGGCAACATACAGGAAGAAGGGCAAGATGGTGGAAGAGAAGTGTCCCCAAGTCACCTGTCCCCACCAAATTACCTAGATAACCTTCAAATCATCCTGAAAATCTAGGAATTCGGCCTGAGATTTAAACATATATCAGGTGGAATGCTACAGAGAGAAAAGTTCGCGCTTCTATCAAGGTAGGAAGACCAAAAAAGGAATAAAGAAACAAAAGGCATCCAAGGGGGAGAGGCCCCCGAGGAGCCGGGCTAAGGCCAGGCGAGTGCCCCCCAGTCAGGAGAGCTCTGTCCCAGAGAAGCAGGAGCTGCACCAATCTTCCAAGGTGGAATGGCGCCCGCAGGGATTCAGAACAGGACCTTGGAGGGTGGGGATGCCCTCGGGCTCCCTGGGACACTAACAGACACCTGCACTCCCAAGAGAGTGAACCGAGCTCACTAAGGGATACACGGCACATGCATTGACTCTGGAGCAGCTCCAAGGGGCTCGGGTGGTGGCTCTGTGCTGAAGGGGCTGCACGAAGCTGGGAGGGGCTTGGCGGCGGAACCTAGGGCAGAGGAAGAGACTCCATATGGAGGGGGATGCGCAGCTCCTACAGCAGCTCAGAGGGGCTAGGGCGGCGGCTCCGTGGAGAGGTGGCTGCACGGCTGGGAGCGAGAATTCAACAGCACAGGCCCCGGAGCACAGGGCGCCATGACACAGCCCAGGATTCCGCCTCCCCCAGGACAGGCAGAGGCCCAGAGGGCCCAGGACAGCAATGACGCTCCTGCCCAGAGCTGAGCAGATCAGCCGCTTCACCCCGAAGCCTCCAGGCCCTGCAGATGGACTGTTCTGGAGTTACTGTGGGGGCTGAATACCGGTTTTCAGACCTGGCCACTGCCACTGGGGTTGTTTCTCCTTGGGCTTCATGGGGTAAACTACCCCCATTGAGCGCTTCACCTGGCAGGGGGAGAGGAGCTCCCCCAAGGGCTAACACCTGAAAATCAGCACAACAGGCCCCTCCCCCAGAAGACCAGATATACGGCCAAGTTCCAGGGGAAGTCAAGGGACTTAAAGTATACAGAATCAGAAGATACTCCCCCATGTTTTATTTATTTCTGATTGTTTCCCCCACCCTTTTTCTCCCCCTTTCTTTCTTTTTCTTTCTCCTTTTATTCTCTTTTTTTGCTTTTTGTAGTCCTTTTTCCTTTTTGCTTTTTCTCTTCTCTTTCCTTTTTTCTATCCTCTCTTTTTCTCTTATTCCCAATACACTTGTTTCTGGCTACTCTGCACTGAGCAAAATGACTACAAAGAAAAGCTCACCCCAAAAGAAAGAAACAGTCCTCTCTCCAACAGAGTTACAAATCAGGATTGCAATTCAATGTCAGAAAACAAATTCAGAAGCACTATTATCTAGCTACTGGTGGCTCCAGAAAAAAGCATAAAGGACTCAAGAGACTTCATGACTGCAGAATTTAGATCCAATCAGGCCGAAATTTAAAAGTCAATTGAATGAGATGAAATCCAAACTAGAAGTCCTAAAGATGAGGGTTAATGAGGTGGAAGAACGAGTGAGTGACATAGAAGACAAGTTGATGGCAAAGAGGGAAACTGAGGAAAAAAGAGACAGACAATTAAAAGACCAGGAAGACAGATTAAAGGAAATAAACGACAGTCTGAAGAAGAAAAACCTATGTGTAAATGCGGTTCCCGACGGCGCCAAAAGGGATAGAGGGCCAGAATATGTATTTGAACAAATCCTAGCTGAAAATGTTCTTAATCTGGGAAGGGAAACAGGCATTCAGATCCAGGAAATAGAGAGATCCCCCCCCCTAAAATCAATAAAAACCGTCCAACACCTCGACATTTAATATTGAAGCTTGCAAATTCCAAAGATAAAAAGAAGATCCTTAAAGCAGCAAGAGACAAGAAAATCCTGACCTTTATGGGGAAGAGCATTAGGGTAACAGCATACGTCTCCACAGCAACCTGGCAGGCCAGAAAGGGCTGGCCGGATATATTCAGGGTCCTCCATGAAAAGAACATGCAACCAAGAATACTTTATCCAGCAAGGCTCTCATTCAAAATGGAAGGAGAGATAAAGAGCTTCCAACACAGGCAGGAACTGAAAGAATCTGTGAACTCCAAACCAGCTCTGCAAGAAATTTTAAGGGGGACTCTTAAAATTCCCCTTTAAAAAGAAGTTCAGTGGAACAATCCACAAAAACAAGGATTGAATAGGTATCATGATGAAACTAAACTCATATCTGCTGATAGTAACTCTGAACGTGAACGGGCTTAATAACCCCCTCAAAGGCACAGGGTTTCAGACTGGATAAAAAAGCAGGACTCAACTATTTCCTGGTTACAAGAGACTCATATTAGACAGAAGGACACCTGCAATCTGAAAATAATGGGTTGGAGAACCATTTACCATTCAAATGGTCCTCAAAAGAAAGCAGGGGTAGCCATCCTTAGATAAACTAAAATTTACCCCGAAGACTATAGTGAGAGATGAAAACGGACACTAAATCATACTTAAAGGATCTATCCAACAAGAGGACTTAACAATCCTCAATATATACTCCCCGAATATCGGAGCTACCAAATATTTAAACCAATTAATACCGAAAGTGAAGAAATACTGGTGACATCAATCTAGGTCTTTCTACCCTCGATAGGTCTTCTAAGCACAACATCTCCAAAGAAACGAGAGCTTTAAATGATACACTGGAGCAGATAGATTTCACAGATATCTACAGAACTTTATATCTAAACTGAACTGAACTGAATAAACATTCTTCTCAAGTGCACATGGAACTTTCTCCAGAATAGACCAAATACTGGGTCACAAATCGGGTCTGAACCGATACCAAAAGATTCAGATCGTCCCCTGCATATTCTCAGACCATAATGCCTTGAAAGTAGAACTAAACCAGAACAAGAAGTTTGGAAGGACTTCAAACACATGGAGGTTAAGGACCATCCTGCTAAAAGATGAAAGGGTCAACCAGGAAATTGAGGAAGAATTAAAAAGATTCATGGAAACTAATTGGAATGAAGATACAAACGTTCAAAATCTTTCGCATGCAGCAAAAGCAGTCCTAAGGGGGAAATATATCACAATACAAGCATCCATTCAAAAACTGGAAAGAACTCAAATACAAAAGCTAACCTTACTCATAAAGGAGCTAGAGAAAAAAAACAGCAGCTAGATCCCACGCTCAAGAGAATAAGAGATTTAATTAAAATTTGAGCAGACCTCAAGGAAATTGAGACCACAAGAAATGTGGAACAGAGAAACAAAACCAGGAGTTGGTTCTTTGGAAGAATTAATAACATACATAAACCATTACCCTGTCATTAAAAAGAAGAGAGAGAAAACTCAAATTAATAAAATCATGAGTGAAAAAAAAATAAAATCATGAATGAGAAAGGAGAGATCATTACCAACGCCAAGGAAATACAAATGATTTTAAAAACATATTATGAACAGCTATATGGAAATAAATTAGGCAATCTAGAAGAAATGGAGGCATTCCTGGAAAGCCACAAACTACCAAAACTGGAACAAGAAGAAATAGAAAACATAAACAGGCCAATACCCAGGGAGGGAATTGAAGCAGTCATCAAAAAATTCCCAAGTCACAAAAGACCAGGGCCAGATGGCTTCCCAGGGGAAATCTATCAAACGTTTAAAGAAGAAAACATACCTATCCTACTAAAGCTGTTTGGAAAGATAGAAAGAGATGGAGTACTTCCAAATTCGTTCTATGAAGCCAGCATCACCTTAATTCCAAAACCAGACAAAGACCCCAAAAAAGGAGAATACAGAACAATATCCCTGATGAACATGGATGCAAAAATTCTCAACAAGATAAAGCCAATAGGATCCAACAATACATTAAGAATATTATTCACCATGACCAAGTAGGATTTATCCCCGGGACACGAGGCTGGTTCAACACTCGTAAAACAATCAATGTGATTCATCATATCAGCAAGAGAAAAAACAATAACCATATGATCCTCTCATTAGATGCAGAGAAAGCATTTGACAAAATAGAGCATCCATTCCTGATCAAAACACTTCAGAGGGTAGGGATAGAGGGAACAATCCTCGACATCTTAAAAGCCATCTAGGAAAAGCCCACAGCAAATATCATTCTCAATGGGGCAGCACTGGGAGCCTTTCCCCTAAGATCAGGAACAAGACAGGGATGTCCACTCTCACCACTGCTATTCAACGTAGTATTGGAAGTCCTAGCCTCAGCAATCAGACACCAAAAAGACATTAAAGGCATTCAAATTGGCAAAGAAGAAGTCAAACTCTCCCTCTTCGCCAATGACATGATACTCTACCTAGAAAACCCAAAACCCTCCCCGTGAAGATTGCTAGAACTCATTCAGCAATTTGGTAGCATGGCAGGATACAAAAATCAATGCCCAGAAATCAATGGCATTTCTATACACTAACAATGAGACTGAAGAAAGAGAAATTAAGGAGTCAATCTCATTTACAATTGCACCCAAAAGCATAAGATACCTAGGAATAAACCTAACCAAGGAGATAAATGATCTATACCTAAAAACTATAGTAAACTTCTGAAAGAAATTGAGGAAGACACAAAGAGATGGAAAAATATTACATGCTCATGGATTGGCAGAATTAATATTGTGAAAATGTGAATGTTACCCAGGCAATGTACACGTTTAATGCAATCCCTATCAAAGTACCATGAACTTTCTTCAGAGAGTTAGAACAAATTATTTTAAGATTTGTGTGGAATCAGAAAAGACCCCGAAAAGCCAGGGGGAAGTTTATTTTATTTTATTTTTAATGTTTATTTATTTATGATAGTCACACACACACACAGAGAGAGAGAGAGGCAAAGACATAGGCAGAGAGAGAAGCAGGCTCCATGCACAGGGAGCCCTATGTGGGACTCGAACCCGGGTCTCCAGGATGGCACCCTGGGCCAAAGGCAGGTGGCAAACCGCTGCGCCACCCAGGGATCCCAAGCCAGGGGAATTTTTAAAAGAAAACCATATCTGGGGGCATCACATGCTAGATTTCAGGTTGTACTACAAAGCTGTGGTCATCAAGACAGTGTGGTACTGGCAGAAAAACACACATAGATCAATGGAACAGAATAGAGATCCCAGAAGTGGACCTTGAACTTTATGTCAAGAAATATTCAATAAAGGAGGAAAGACTATCCATTGGAAGAAAGACAGTCTCTTCAATAGATGGTGCTGGGAAAATTGGACATCCACCTTCAGAAGAATGAAACTAGACCACTCTCTTTCACCATACACAAAGATAAATTCAAAATGGATGAAAGATCTAAATGTGGGACAAGAGTCCATCAAAATCATAGAGGAGAACACAGGCAACATTCGTTTTAAACTTGGCCACAGCAACTTCTTGCAAGGTACATCCATGAAGGCAAAAGAAACAAAAGCAAAAATTAACTATTGTGACTACATCAAGATAAGAAGATTTTGCACAGCAAAGGATACAGTCAACAAAACTAAAAGACAACCTACAGCATGGGAGAAGATATATGCAAAAGACGTTTTAGATAAAAGGCTACTTTCCAAGATCTATAAAGAACTTCTTAAAATCAACACCAAAGAGACAATCAATCCAATCATGAAATGGGCAAAAGACATGAAGAGAAATCTCACAGAGGAGGATATTGACATGGCCAACATGCACATGAAAACATGATCTGCATCACTTGCCCTTAGGGATATACAAATCAAAACCACAATGAGATACCACCTCACACCAGTGAGAATGGGGAAAATTAACAAGGCAGGAAACCACAAATGTTGGAGAGGATGCGGAGAGAAGGGAAGACTCTTACACTGCTGGTGGGAATGTGAACTGGTGCAGTCACTCTGGAAAACTGTGTGGAGGTTCCTCAAAGAATTAAAAATAGACCTGCCTGACGACTCAGCAATTGCACTGTTGGGGATTCACCCCAAAGATTCAGATGCAATGAAACGCTGGGACACCTGCACGCCGATGTTTATAGCAGGATGTCCACAATAGCCAACTGTGGCAGGAGCCTCGTTGTCCATCAAAAAATGAATGGATAAAGAAGATGTGACTTATGTATACAATGGAATATTACTGAGACATTAGAAACGACAAATACACAACATTTGCTTCAACATGAATGGAACTGGAGGGTATTATGCTCAGTGAAGTAAGTCAATCAGAGAAGGACAAACAGTGTATGTTCTCATTCCTTTGGAGAATATAAAAAATACTGAAAGGGAATATAAGGGAATGGAGAAGAAACTTTTGGGAAATATCAGAAAAGGAGAGAGACCATAAAGTCTCCTAAATCTGGGAAAAGAACTAGGGTTGCTGGAAGGGGAGGAGGGAGGGGGGTGGGGGTGAATGGGTGACGGGCACTGAGGGGGACACTTGACAGGATGAGCACTGCGTGTTATTCTGTATGTTGGTCAATTGAACACAAATAAAAAGTAAATTTATTTTTTAAAAAATATCAAACAACTACATATTTATGCTGCCAACATGGGAGTACCAAAATATAGAAACCAATTAACAACAAACGTACAGGAACACACTGATAATAATACAATGACAGAGGATTTTAACACCCTCTTATGGCAATGGACCGATCGTCTATGCAGATAATCAACAGGGGAACAATAGCCTTGACACACTGGACCACAGGGACTCAACAGATATAGTCTGAACATTTCTTCCGAAAGCAGAATACACATTTCTTTCAAGTGCACATGGGAAACTCTCCAGAATAGATTATATCATGGACCACAAATCAGCACTCAACAGGTACAACAGGTACAAGAAGGATGGTATCACACCAGTACATTTTCGGACCATGAGGCTATGAAACTCGAAGTCGACAGTAAGAAAAAATTTGGACATTCCAAAAATTTATGGAGATTATGATCATCCTACTACAGAAGGAATGGAGCAACCAGGAAATTAAAGAGGAAACTTAAAACAAATGAAAATGAAAATATGTTTCTTCAAACCTCTAGGATGTAGCAAAGACAGTCCTAAGAGGGAAGTACATAGCAATACAGGCCTACCTCAAGAAACAAAAAGTCTCCAATACAAAACCTAACCCTACACCTGAAGGAGCTGAAAAAGGAATAGCAAACAAAGCCTAAAGGCTACAGAATAAGGGAAAAATTTAAGATGACAGCAGAAATAAACAATACAGAAACAACAAAACAGTAGAATGGAATAACAGAACTAAGAGCTGGTTCTTCAAAATAAATAATAAAATGGATCAAGCCCTAGCCAGCCTTATCAACAAGAAAAGAGAAAAGACCTAAATAAATAAAATCACAAATGAGAGAAGAGAGATCAAATCAACACCAGAAAAATAAGACAATTATAAGGGAATACTATGAAAGATTATGTGAACAGACCCATAACTAGCAAAGGAATTGAATCAGCAGGGCACCTGGGTGCCTCAGTGGTTGAGCATCTGATTTGGCTCAGGTCATGATCCCAGGGTCCTGGGGGATCAAGTCCCACATCAGGCTCCCCGTATGGAGCCTCATTTCCCTCTGCCTATACCTCTGTCTCTCAGTGTCTTGCATGAATACATAAATAAAATCTTTAAAAAAGAGAACAGATATAAAGATGTGAAAGGACCCAAGTAAAATCACAAACGAAAAAAGAGAAATAACAACCAACACTAGAGAAATACAAAAGATTATAAGAGAATATTATGAAAAATTATATGCCAGCAACCAAGAACCTGGAAGAAATAGATCAATTCCTGGAAATATATAACATAGCAAAAATGATAAAGGAAGAAATAAGAAACTTGAACACACAGATAACCAGCAACTAAATGAATCAGCAATGAAGAATCTCCCAATAGGAGACGCTTAGATCAATAGAATTGAATGGAAAGCCGAAACAAGAGACAAACCTGTAACTCTATGATCCATTAATCGACAACAAGGCAGGAAGGAATATCCAATGGCACAAAGACAAGTCTCTTCAACAAACCCTAACCCTGACCCCAGGATAAGAACAAATGGTGTTGGGAAAACCAGGCAGCCACATGCAGAAGAATGAAACTGGACCACTTTCTTACACCATATATATAAAAAATAAATTCAAAATGGATGAAAAACCTAAATGTGAGACCTGAAAACAATCAAAGAAGAAAAGATAGGCAACAAAGTCTTTGACATTGGACAATGAATTTTCTTTCTAGATATGCCACTGAGGTGAGGGAACAAAAGCAAAAATGCTATTGGGACTTCATCAAAATGAAAAGCTTCCGCAAAGTGAAGGAAAAAACCAAAGTTAAAAGGCAACATACAAAATGAAAGGAGATATTGGTAAACAACACATCCAATAAAGAGTTAGTATGCAAAACACATAAAGGAAATATATCTCAAGATCCTAAACACAAATTATGCAACTGGAGATGGGCAGAAAAATGAATGGACTTTGTCTCTGACAAGACAGCCAGATGGCACGAGACACACGGAAAGACACACAGCGTCACCCATCATCAGGGAAATGCAAACCAAAACCACAATGATATGTCACCTGAGAGCCGTCATAACGGCTAAAATTAACAACACAAGAAACAACAGGTGTTGGTGAGGCTTTGGAGATAGGGTAGCCCCCTTACACTCCTGGTGGGCATGCGAACAGATGTAGTCACTGTGGAAAACAGTGTGGAGGGTCCTCGAGAAGTTAAAAAAAAGGGGATCCCTAGGTGGTGCAGTTGTTTGGTGCCTGTCTTTGGCCCAGGGCGCGATCCTGGAGACCCGGGATCGAATCCCACTTTGGGCTCCCGGTGCATGGAGCCTGCTTCTCCCTCCTCCAGTGTCTCTGCCTCTCTCTCTGTGACTATCATAAAAAAAATTTTTTAAAAAGAAGTTAAAAATAGAGCTACCCTATGATTCCAAAATTGCAGAGCTAGATATTTAGCCCGAGGATAGAGAAGTACTTTAGTAGATTCGAGGAGGGACACGCAGCCCAGTGTTTGTAGCAGCATTATCAACCACAGCCAAACTGTGGATACAGCCCAGATATCCATCGACAGATGAATGGGCAGAAAGATGTGGTAAAGATACACACTGCGACATCACGGGGTCATCAGAAGTGATGAAATACAATGATGTGGAAGAAGTGGAAAGGATTTATGCTAAATGAACTCAGTCAGTCAAAGACAGATACCAAATACCATACAGTTACATTCACATGTGAATTTTTTGAGAGTAGCAAACCAAGATACACACTCTTAACCACAGAGAATAAACTAATAAAGACCAGGGGAAGGTGGGGACGATGGTGAGTCAGGGGATAGGGACAGTGGAGGGCACCTGTGACAAGTACCAGGTGTTGTATCCAAGGGTCTAACCACTATGTGGTAAACCTGAAACTATATCATACTGTGTTCACAAACAGGAATTCAATAAAACTTTAAAATAATAATTGGTAGTATAGAGGAAACATGTGCGCACAAGAGATAAAATCAGAAAGGCAACTGTAAATCCAAATAAAGAGTCTTTAGAGCCACAAATCCCCTCCTTAGCTCAGCTCGGGAGAAGCCTGCCATGTCTATTCTGACCCCAGCAGAAGCCTGGATTTTGATTCTCTGGGGAGGCCACTGACTTGGTGGAGTCAGGCTATCTTTGAACCCAAAACCTAAATAGAGTGCATAAAACTAAACTGCCCAAGATATTAGGAGTCCCATGGAGGCACATGCCAAGACCCAAACTCTAACCATATACAGACATAACCCTAACCCTACACTTAAGCCTAATGTTAACCTAACCCTTAAACAAGACCCATCACTAATCGAGAACCAAACACAAACCCCAAGACCAAAACACATTCACGGAACCTTCCTGCCAACCCTCACCCTAAATCCTAAACCTATTCTAAACCCTTAACCCTGACCCCTACCTTAAATCTGACTCTAACCTTTAACCCTAACCTTAACTTAATGTACTCAAATCCTATTCCTAACCTTAACCTGTACCCTAACCCTAACCCTCTAATACTAATCCTATCTCATACCCCAAACTGTACTCTAACCTGTACCCTAAAACTAACTCCTAAACCACTCCCTATATCTATCTCTTACCCTTTTCCAAAACCATACCCTGACCCTGACCTGACCCTAAACCCTAACTAAACACTAATCATAACCCTAGCCCTTACCCCTATCCTAAACCTAACCCTCACCCTAACCCTAAACCTAGCCCTAAATTTTACCGTAACCCCTAACCCTTACCCCTAACCCTAACTCACACCCTAACACCTCACCTTAACTGCAAACCTAAGCCCAAACCTAATTGTAACCATAACCCTAACCCCACCTCCAAACCTCCTGCCCTATCCCTAAAGCCTAAACCCTAACCCTAACTCTAAATACTGTCACTAACCCTAACCTCGTTCCCTAATCCCTAACCATCCTAACTCCTAACCACTGACCCTTACCCTTATCCCTCACCCTAACCTCTAATCCGTAACCATAAGGTTTATCACAAATACCTAACATCTAACCTAAGCCTAACCACCAACTGACTCCCCTCCCCTGATCCTATCATTCATTCTACCCATTCACATACCCTGTGGTTCTGAGTAGTCCCTTCTGATGTGGACGAGGCCCCCAACAGCGCCTCCAAAGTCCTCCAGGGGGTCCTGAGGAAGCAGGGCTCCTGTGAGTGTGGACATGGCCCCACGTGTTCCTGAGTGATAGTCAGCGGGTCCTGAGGACAGCGGGTCTCCTGTCACTGTGGACTATGCCTCACATCCTCTGGAAGACTCACAGAAGGTCCTCAGGTGGCCGGGGGCTCCTGTCAGCCTGGACATGGCCCCACGTCACCTGAAAACTCACCGCGGATCCTGAGGAGGCTGTGGGCTTCTGTCAGCATAGACGCAGCCCCATATTTCCTGAAGCTTTAGTGCAGGTCCTGAGGATGACGGGGGTCCTGTCAGTGTTGAGGTGACCCACATTTTCCTCAGGCCACACCATAAGACCTGAGGAGGCTGGGGCTCCTGTCAGCATACATGTGGCCCCAAATCTTCCCAAACCTTCACAGTGGGTCCTGAGGAGGCTCGAGAATCCTGTCAGTGTGGATGAGGTACACACATTTTTCTTAAGCCTCACCAGAGGCCCTGACAAGGCGGGGGTCTTCTGTCTGCATGGACGCATCCTATATTTCCCTAAGTCAACACCGGGGGTCCTAAGGAAATCACCATCCTGTTGTTTCGATGTCACCCAACGTCCTCTCAAAGCGTCACCGAGGGTTCTGAGGAGGCAGGGGCTCCTGTCACCGTGAATGCGGCCCCCAGCTTCCAGGAGCCTCAACTTATGTCCTGAGGTGGCCCAGGTGCTCCTGTCAGTGTGGATGCGGGCCCAAATCTTCCTGAAGACAACCCCTGGGTCCTGAGGCGGCCCAGGGGCTCCTTTCAGTGTGGATGTGAGCCCACAATTTCCTGAAGCTGCGGCTCATCAGCATGGCCGTGTCCCCACGTCCTCCTCAGACCTCCCCAGCACAGGCTGGCTCCTGTCAGTGCAGGCAGAGGAGGCATACTGCACATTCATGCCCCCTGGGTGGGGCCTGGGATCTGGCGCCCCCTGTGGGATGCTCAGGCGCTGCAGGAGGCAGCGGGCACTCCAGGGGCCACACCTGCCTCCTTCCAGGCTCCAGCTGTGGCCTGTTAGTTTCAGAAACGTCTCACTTAAATAGAGCCCAACACCAGGCCTCCCCAGAAATACTTAAGGACACGGAATTGGAGCCCACAGAATGCGAAATGAAATGTGGACCAGACTTTTACCACGTCCCGCAAAACTCACTCAACCCTCTTCCACTGTCGGCGGGACTGCGGGCTGGTTGGTGCAGCCGCCCTGGAAACAGTGTGGAGGCTCCTCAGGAGTTACAAATAGAGCCTCCCTGCGACCAGCAGGTGAATGGTCTGAGCTCACTCCGAAGATACAGATGCAGTGAGAATCAGGACACCTGCATGTCCCGATGTCCACAGCATCAGGGTCCATAGTAGCCACACTGTGGGAGGAGCCTCGATGCCTTCTGGCAGATGATGGATAAAAAGGATGGGAGATAGATGATGGTCATAGAGAGAGGAATGGTATTCAACTATCAAAGAGAAGGAAATCTTGCCATTTGCAATGTCGTGGATAGAACTAGAGGGATCAGGTTAAGTGAAATAAGTCAGACGGGAAAGAGAATGACCGTGTGGTGTCACTCATAAGTGGAATTAAAGAACCAAAGCAGATAACAACTGTGAAGGGAAGGAAAAACAAATAAGATGAAAACAGATGCAGGAAATATAGACTCTTAATGATAGGAAACAAACTGATGGTCATTGGAAGCAGGGTGGGGGGGTTAACAGGGGACCGGCATGAAGGAGGGCACGTGATGTCACGAGCACTGTGGTTATCTCCAACTGGTGAATCCCTGAATTCTTCCTCTGAAAGTATAATACTCTATACGTTAATTAATTGGGTTTAAATTAAATTAAGTTAAAAAATCAGTTGTATCAGAGCATGTTTCCTTCTGGACTCTCTGTTCTTCTCCTCCAGCTTATGCTGGGACCAACCCTCGTGGGTCTGGTTTGTTTAAGTAGACGTCAGGCCTCGTCCATGGACCAGCCCAGGGCTAGAACTCACAACCAGGAGATCAGGACCGGAGGTGAGGTCAGGAGTCCAATGCTTAACCGACAGAGCCAGGCGGGGTCCTGAGGACAACACTGCTTTATCCTGTGTCTCTGTGACATCGTTTGAAATAGGAAACTGCTGCATCCGGATGTGTACTGCTTATCCAATACTGATTTGCTGTCCGGTGTCATATTTCGGGGCAGATGGATGTTATGGGTTTTTTTCCCCTTTTTATATGATCTGCCACCATGATTTGACAGGAATAACATTGTAATTGAGGGTGCTTCAGGAACTGCGGACATTTTTACAAGATGAGGGTTCCAACCCACTAGCCCAGGACGGCCTCCCAGAGCCTGGTATGCTCAGTGCACAAGTCTTGTGCTCTTTAGTTCAGTCTCATTATTTATTCTCTGTGATGCTCCTGAGAAGGGAGTCACATCCATCATTTCCTTCCTGAATGCTCATTGTCAGGACACAGCAAGCCCCACAATAGAATAAAAACTGAGCCCAGGCCAAGGGCAGGAAGCCCCTATTAGAACAGATCTCAATGCCCTTGACGGCCCCATACCAAAATGTAAACAGAACTTGAGGAATTACTCCAGCCCTTTGGGAATTCCCCGAGACCAGCCCTTAAAAATAAGCTAATACCCACCTCGGGGTCCAAGTCCCTGCTCCGCTCTGTCGGGTATACTTGGACACAAGTTCGAGCTTGTAAATAAACCCTCGTGTGTTTGCATTGGTGTTGGCTTCTCGGTGATTTCTCAGATTCGCAATCGTGGGCACAAAAGTCTGAGATAAAACAGAAAACAAACAAAAGAAGCTCGGACACAGGTAGAGTGAACACAGGGTTCTGAGAGAAGTGGCGGAGACCCGGGGGCTTTGCGGCTCTTCTGTGGAGGCCCCAGCAGACTGGGGGGTGGGATACTCAGCCCCAGAGCCAGAGGACCCAGCTGCCCCACCTGCATCCCGCCCATCAGAGCCAGGACTCATGGAGCAGCACAGTGCCGCCCGCTGGAGCCCAGAGGCACGGACGCCCACCCCACCTCTGACAACCACAGGTGCAACTCCCAGGCAGATGTGCACCTGATAATCAGCACCAAGGCCCATCCCCAGACCCCACACAGACCATTCGCTGCCACCAAGTTGTTAGACCACAGAGGCTTCAGAGCTTCAGCTCTCCCTGGAAAGTAGGGTCTATTCCTTTGTAGTTTTTGCTCTAATTTCAATTATTTTCTTTGATTCTTTTTTATTAATTGCTTTCTTTTAATTTTATGTATGTACCTTATATATTTCTTATTTTCACTTTTAAGGTAGTTTAATTGTGTTTCATATTTTGGGGTTTAGAATCTTTTAACAAGCAGACCAAAATAAATTGGTGTTTTTTTTTGGAGGGCAGTTATTGTTTTTCTTGGTTTTTCTTTTTCTTCCTCCTTTCTTTTCTGGAAAAAATAATGAGATGGAGAAATTCTCCATCATAAAATAACATGAGGTAGTACTCACAGCCAGGAAGTTCATCAATAAACATATATGGTATCTAACTACAGTTTAAAACAATGTTTATAAAGTTAGCAGCTGGGCTGGAAAAAGAGCACAGAAGAAAACTAGAGAATCCCTTACTGTAGAAATACAAGAACTAAAATCAAGTCAGTCCAACGTTAAAAATTCTATGACTGAGATGCAGTCCCAACTGGAAGCCTTAAAAACAAGAAAGGTTATGGATGACAGAGGCAGATGTAGGGAAGTTAGCCACTTATTAAAACAATAACATTCATATCATAGGAGACTCAGAAGATGAAGAGAGAGAAATGGTGGGCCTTACTCAGCCATCAGAAATGACAAATACCACCATTTGCTTCAAGGTGGATGGAACTGGAAGGTATTATGCTGAGTGAAGTAGGACAATCGGAGAAGGACAAACATTGTATGTTCTCATTCATTTGGGGAATATAGGTAATAGTGAAAGGGAATATAAGAGAAGGGAGTAGAAATATGTTGGAAATATCAGAAATGGAGGCAGAACATAAAGACTCCTAACTTGGAATTGAACTAGGGGTGACTGAAGGGGAGGAGGGCAGGGTTGAGGGTAAACGGGTGACGGGAACTGAGGGGGGCACTAGATGGGATGAGCACTGGGTGTTATTCCGATTTGGCAAACTGAACACCAATAAAAAATAAATTTATTATTTAAAAAAAAGAAAGAAAGAGTGGCACCTGGATGGCTCAGTTACGCTTCTGACTTAGGCACAAATCATGATCCAGGTCCCAAGGCAGGCTCCCTGTTCAGCAGGGAACCTGCTTCTCCCTCTCCCTCTGCCCCTATCACTCATGTTTTTCTCCTCTCTCTCTCCTATAAATAAATAACATCTTTCAAAAAGAAACAAACAAACCCAGAAGGAAGAGAAATCTCCCATGTAGAAGGATTTCAAACAATTTGTGCAGACATTCCACCCACAAGTTCATGAGCATAGCTTCCCACTCTAAAGTGTGCAATACACAAAGTAACTGTCCTCTACAAAATATATTTAGAAAAACCTAAAATAATAATGATAATATAATAATAATAATAAAATAATAACAATAATGAATCAGTTTACTACGGAGAAAGCTGACAAACATTACCTCAGCAAGATGATCAGATCGATACCAAGACTGATAAATCATGTTGATAGTATCTATCCTTTATATGATATAATGAAAATGGCATTATATCTCTGTATATAATCCACAAAAACAGTTCAATCATGAGATAAACAACAGACATGTCCCAACTGAGGGAAATTTTACAAAATACTCTACTTCTCAAAGTGTTCCAGGGCAACAACAACAAGGAAAGGCTGAAAGACTGACACAATCCAGAGGAGCCTAAGAAAACAGGAGGACAAACGGAATATGATATGAGGGTTGGTAACTTAGCAAAAACTAAGGAAATCTGAACATAATATGGTCTTTGGTTAATGCGACTATTTTAATATTGATTCATTAGCTAATCTTTGTACCGTACTAATATAAGATATCAATAATTGGAGAAATTGAATGCAAGTGCATGTGAATGCACTGTACTATCTTCTCAATTTCCCTATAAAACTTTGTTTTTTTCCTAATAAGATTTATTTTGAAAATTAACTTAAATGAATCAGGCTCCAAGTGTGAAGACATTTTAAGAATAGTTGAATTAACTTTTGCCTTATTCTTAAAGAGTTCCTTTGATGGAAACAGAGTAAGAATTTTAGATCAGAAGGAAAGAAAAACACTTATAAACACGTATAATGCCTCCTCAACCTGAAAAACAGGAACGGATAATAAATAACAAAAATCAGATAAAAATAATTCTAGTATAATAGACACCATATTGCAAGGGCATTTAAATTTAGCAATGCATAACATTTATTTCCTTGACATTTGTCTTCCAAAGAGTTCACAGTGTTTCAGTGTCAGTTGAAACAGGGGAAGAATCTCAGGGAAGAATCCTTCACATAATAATGGGACCATTAGCAATAATGTCTCTCAGTTCGTTCCAAATCCATAAAGATGCATTTCCTGATGAGTGACTGAGCTGTGAAGAAAGAGATGAGAAACCCTCATCCCTCTGAATTACTTGTGTCAGAATATTTTAACCATAGTACTACGGATTGTAGTAAATTATCCTTATTAATAGGAAATAAGTCTCAGATTGGAATCTCAGCAATGAGATGCGCTGAGAAAAAATGCTTTAACTTGCTCCTCATCTTTTAAAGACAAAGGAGAGGTTTTCTATGTGGAAAGACAGTTGTCAAGATAGCCTTAGGGAATAAGAGTCTGCAACATCGAACCCCGCTGCACAGCTAGGACGCTCGTGCTCCAGGTCTTCCTGATCCCAAATCCCTGGGCCTGTCCCCCAACACAGGATGCCATGCTGAGGTCATTTGCAATGGCTCTCTTAGGAGTTCCGGGGAAGGGGGAAGGAGCTAGATAGGATGGGACAGGACACATGGAGGCCTAGAAAATAAAGGCCATTCCAATTTAAATTCAGTGTTAGCACACGCCCAGCCATCCCAGGCTCCTGTGAAGAAGAGCTGAATTTTACATTACTTCAGTTACAGGAAAGAAACAAAAGTTTACAGCTTAATGACCTAGAAAGCCCCACAATAGAATCAAAACTGAGCCCAGGCCAAGGGCAGGAAGTCCCTATTAGAATGGGAAGGGAGCTCAATCCCTTGAAGGCCCCATATCAAAATGTAAACAGAAATTGAGGAATTGCTCCAGCCCTTCTGGAGGTCCCAGAGACAAGCCCTTAAAACTAAGCTAAAACCTACCTCAGGGTCCAACTCCCTGCTCCGCTCTGTCGGGTATAATTGGACACGAGCTCGAGCTTGTAAGTAAACCCTCGTGTGTTTTCATCAGTGTCGGCTTCTCGGTGGTTTCTCAGATTCGCAATCTTGGGCACAACCGTCTGAGATTAAAAAAAAAACAAATACAAAAGATGCTCGGACGCAGGTAGAGTGAACACAGGGTTCTGAGAGAAGCAGCGGAAACCCGGGGTCTTGGGAGCTCTTCTGTAGAGGCCCCTGCAGACTGGGGGGCAGTATGCTCAGCCCCAGAGCCAGAGGACCCAGAGACCGCTCCCACATCCCACCCATCAGGGTCAGGTCTCAGGGAGCAGCAGAGCGCCTCCTGCTAGACTCCAGAGGCGCTGATGCCCAACCCGCCTCTCACCCCTCAGTTCCATCTACCAGGCAGATGTGCACCTGATAATCAGCGCCACAGCCCATCCCCAGACCCGGCACAGACCACTCACTGCCACCAAGTTGTTGGACCACTGATGCTGCAGAGCTTCAGCTTGCCTGGAAAGTAGGGTCTAGCTTCCTTTGTACTTTGTGCTAATTTTCATTTATTTTCCTTGATTCTTTTTTATTAATTGCCTTATTTAATTTTTATCTATGTACCTTATATATTTCTTATTTTTTCTTTCATGTTACTTTAATTGTGTTTCATATTTTGGGATTTAGAATCTTTTAACAAGCAGGCCAAAATAATTTGGTGTTTTTTTTTTAGAGGGCAGTTGTCATTGTTTTTCTTGGTTTTCTTTTTCTTCCCATTTTCTTTTTTGGAAAAAGTAATGAGATGGAGAAATTCACCTCCATAAAATAACATGAGGTAGTACTCACAGCCAGGAAGTCCATCAATACACATATATGATGTCTAACTACAGTTTAAAACAATGATTACAAAGTACCAGCTGGACTGGAAAAAGAACACAGAAGAAAACTAGAGAATCCCTTACTGTAGAAATAAAAGAACTAAAATCTAGTCAGGCCAATGTTAAAAATGCTATAACTGAGATGCAGTCCCAAGTGGAAGCCTTAAAAACAAGAAAGGTTATGGACCACAGAGGCAGACGTAGGGAAGTCAGCCACTTATTAAAACAATAACATTCATATCATAGGAGACTCAGAAGATGAAGAGAGAGAAAAGGTGGGCCTTGCTCAGCCATCAGAAATGACAAATACCCACCATTTGCTTCAACGTGGATGGAACTGGAAGGTATTATGCTAAGTGAAGTAAGTCAATTGGAGAAGGACAAATATTGTAGGTTCTCATTCGTTTGGGGAATATAGGTAATAGTGAAAGGAAATAAAAAAAAATAAATAAAAAATAAAAATAAACAAACATAACAAAACAAAAAAAATAGTGAAAGGAAATATAAGGGAAGGGAGTAGAAATGTGTGAGAAATATCAGAAAGGGAGACAGAACATAGACTCCTAACTCAGGGAAATGAACTAGGGGTAATGGAAGGGGAGGAGGGGAGGCGGTGGGGGTGAATGGGTGATCAGCACTTGGTGTTCTTCTGTATGATGGGAAACTGAACACCAATAAAAAAATAAATTTATTATTAAAAAAGAAAGAAAAAAAGAAAGACTGGCACCTGGGTGGCTCAGTCAGTTAAGCTTCTGCCTTAGGCTCAGATCATGATCCAGGTCCCAAGGCAGGCTCCCTGTTTAGCAGGGAACCTGCTTCTCCCTCTCCCTCTGCCCCTCTCGCTCATGCTTTTTCTCTCCTCTCTCTCTCAAATAAATAGAAAACATCTTTGAAGAAGAAACAAACAAAGAACCAGGAAGGAAGAAAAATCTCCCATGTAGAATTTCAAACAATTTGTGCATACATTTCACCGTCAAGTTCATGAGCATAGCTTCCCACTCTTATTTCCGGAATACACATAGAAACTTCCTCCTAGAAAATATAATATGAAAAACTTAAAATAATATAGATAATATAATAATAATAATAATAATTAATAACAATAATAAAAAAGAATCAGTTTATTACTGAGAAAGCTGAGAAACACTACCTCAGCAAGATGATCTGATCGATACCAAGACTGATAAATCATGTTGATAGTATCTATCCTTTATATGATATAATGAAAATGGCAGTATATCTCTGTATATAATCCACAACAGTTCAGTCATGAGATAAATGAAAGACATATCCCAACTGAGGGAAATTTTACAAAATACTCTACTTCTCAAAGTGTTCCAGTTCAAGAACAACAAGGAAAGCCTGAAAGACTGTCACAATCCAGAGAAGCCTAAGAAAACAGGAGGACAAATGGAATGTGATATGAGGGATGGTAACTTGGCAAAAACTAAGGAAATCTGAATAAAGTATGGTCTTTGGTTAATGCGAATTTTTTACTCTTGATTCATTAGCTAATCTTTGTACCGTCCTAATATAAGATATCAATAATTGGAGAAACTGAGTGCAAGTGCATGTGAATGCTCTGTACTATCTACTCAATTTCACTATAAATCTTTGTTTTTTTCCTAATAAATAAGATTTATTTTGAAAATTGACTTAAATGAATCAGGCTCAAAGTGTGAAGACATTTTAAGAATTGTTGAATTATCTTTTACCTTATTCTTATAGAGTTCCTTCAGTGGGAACAAAGTAATAATTTTATATCAGAAGGAAATAACAACACTTATGAAGACGTATAATGCCTCCTCAACCTGAAAAGAAAGGATAATAAATGCAAAAATCAGATAAAATGCTTCTAATATAATAGGCACCATATTGCAACTGCATTTAAAATTAGCAATGCATAACATTTATTTCCTTGACATTTGTCTTCCAAAGAGTTCACAGTGTTTCAGTGTCAGTTGAAACAGGGGAAGAATCTCAGGGAAGAATCCTTCACATAATAATAGGACCATTGGTACTAATGTCTCTCAATTATTTCCAAATCCATACAGATGCATTTCCTGATGAGTGACTGAGCTGTGAAGAAAGAGATGAGAAACTCTCATCCCTCTGAATCACTTGTGTCAGAATATTTTAACCATAGTACTACGGATAGTAAATTATCCTTATTAACAGGAAATACGTCTCAGATTGGAATCTGAGCAATCAGATGGGCAGAGTAAAAACACTTTGACTCGCTCCTCATCTTTTAAAGATAAAGGAGAGCTTTTCTATGTACAAAGTTAGTTGTTAAGATAGCCTTAGGGAATAAGAGTCTGCAGCATGGAATCCCGGTGCACAGCTGGGACGCCCACGAGCCAGTTCTTCCTGATCCCAAATCCCTGGTCCTGTCCCCCAACACACGCTGCAGAGCTGAGGTCATTTGCAATTGCTCTCTTAGGAGCTCCGGGGAAGGGGGAAAGAGCTAGATAGGATGGGACAAAATGCAAAGAGGCTGTTGAAATGAAGGCCTTTCTACTTTAAGTTCAGTGTTCGAACAAGTCCAGCCATCCCAGGCCCCTGTGAAGAAGAGCTGAAATTTACATTATTTCAGTTACAGGAGAAAAACAAAAGTTTACAGCTTAATGTCCTAGAAAGCCCCACAATAGAATCAAACTGAGCCCATGCCATGGGCTCGAAGCACCTATTAGAATGAGACCAGAGCTCAATACCCTTGAAGGCCCCAAATCAAAATGTAAACAGAAATTGAGGAATTGAGGAAGCCCTTCTGGAGGACCCCGGGACAAGCCCTTAAAACTAAGCTAAAACACACCTCGGGGTCCAAGTCCCTGCTCCGCTGTGTTGGGTGTACTTGGACACAAGCTCGAGTTTGGAAATCAACCCTTGTGTGTTTGCATTTGTGTCAGTTCCTTAGTGGTTTCTCAGATTCACAATCTTGGGCACAACACCGCCATGTCCTCTCCCACCTTGGCTGAACCCCTATCCCCTCCCACCCAGGGTGACAATCAGTCACCTCCCCGCCTACAACAGCTGGGCACAGGTCCCATGGGCATGGTGGGCACTCCCGCCTTCCCTGCCCTCCCAGAGGAAGGAAGGAGGTTTCGGCAGTACACACCCCCATGGTGGCCCCAGGGCTCCCTACCCAGCACGGCATCTCGTGACAGGTCGGGTCTGTGTCCCTCACGCCTGCTCCTCCTCCCCGGTTTTCCCACAGGAAATGAAGGAGGACGCCCTGGTCTCCTCCAGGGACATCACGCAGATAGACCTGGACATCATCAAGAAGTTCAGCAGCCACATCATGCTTTAGGACTGCTAGGGGGTCGGATGAGGCTGCTGGGCCAGGGGGCTTTGGGGCCCTGGAGGCTTCTGGGTAAGGAAAACGGGGCCTCTGAGGCCAGGGAGAGCAATAGCAACCAACAACACACCACTCTATGGTAGGGTGATGGGGATGACCACACCCCCGGGGCCTCAGGGATGAGGAGGCCACAATGATGGGGCCTCCAGGGGTTGCCATGGGACCTGAACACCAAAGGGGAGAGGGACGGCCCCCTGAGAAGCAGGGGATGGGGTGGGCGACGTGAGGGGCATGAAATGGACCTGGGGCCAGGCGGCATGTCCGCGGCTGGAGCAAGACACACATCGATCCCAAGAGGGTCAGACGGTTCAGAGTGACACCCACTCTTGGTGCTTTATATATTTCTAAATTCTGTGCATTTAATTTGAGACAATTTGCAATTTTAAACATACATATTATGATGACCCCCAGATAATGCCCCCGGTCCAGCCAGGGCCCTGCACTCACCACATGGGGCCCCAGGGGCAGGTGTCACAACAAACCCCAGAATGGGGTCACCTTTACTGTAGATGTCTCTGTGTGCATCTTAGAGAACGGGGATGCCCTGTGTCCGCCGGCCCCCCACGCCATCCCCCCATTCCCCAGACCCACACCATCTCCCTACATCATCATCCCCCATGGCATCGCCACTACCCCATCCCCCTCACACACACAGCCTCACATAATCCCCCCACAGTATACCCCAACACTATCCCCCCTATACCACCCCCCACATTCCACCACCATCATACCCATGCCCCCACACCATCGACCCCGAGCAAGGACCCGGTGCAGCTGCCCCCTGTGGGACATGATCAGCCTCCCCGGGGTTCTCTGGATACCCTGCTCCCATCAGAAGCCCGGGTATCCCATAGAGTACCCAGGGGTTGCAGGGAGGAGGGACGGCATGGAGCCCCCAACAGTGTGAGAAGGTGAGTGAATCAGAGGACCCACTGTGCCCTGCCTCCACCCACTGTCACTCCTGGAGCGTGGGACACCCTGCACAGGACACCAGGCCCTAACCCAGAGGTACCTGGGCTGAGAACCTGGAAGAAATAGATAAATTCCTGGAAATATATAACATTGCAAAAATGAAAAAGGAAGAAATAAGAAACCTGAACAGACAGATAACCAGCACAGAAACTGAATCAGCAATCAAGAATCTCCCAACAGGAGACGCTTAGATCAATAGAACAGAATGGAAATCTGAAACAAAATACAAACCTGTAACTCTATTATCCATTAATCGACAACAAGGCAGGAAGGAATATCCAATGGCACAAAGACAGTCTCTTCAACAAACCCTAACCATGACCCCAGGATAAGAACAAATGGTGTTGGGAAAACCAGGCAGCCACATGCAGAAGAATCAAACTGGACCACTTTTTTACACCATATATATAAAAAATAAATTCAAAATGGATGAAAGACCTAAATGTGAGACCTGAAACCAGACAAAGAAGAAAAGATAGGCAGCAATGACTTTGACATTGGCCATTGGATGTTCTTTCAGATATGCCTCTGAGGTGAGGGAAACAAAAGCAAAAATACTATTGGGGCTTCATCAAATTGAAAAGCTTCCACAAAGTGAAGGAAACAACCAAAGGTAAATGGCAACATACAGGAGGAGGGGCAAGATGGAGGAAGTGTAGTGTCCCCAAATCACCTGTCCCTACGAAATTACCTAGATAACCATCAAATCATCCAGAAAATCTACGAATTTGGCCTGAGATTTAAACAGAGACCAGATTGAATGCTACAGTGAGAAAAGTTCATGATTCTATCAAGGTAGGAAGATGGGGAAAAAGAAATAAAGAAACAAAAGGCATCCAAGTGTGAGGGGCCCTGCGAGGAGCCCGGCTAAGGCCGGGGCGAGTTCCCCCAGGAGAGAAGAGCTCTGTGCTGAGAGAAGGATGAGCTGCACTAATCTTCCAGGGTGGAATGGCGCCTTCAAGGAGTCAGAGCAGGACCCCAGGATGGCGGGGATGCCCTAGGGCTCCCTGGGACTCTAACAGACACCTGCACTCCCAGGAGAGTGCACCGAGCTCCCTGAGGGCTGCAGGGCACATGCATTGACCCGGAAGCAGCTCTGTGGGCCTCGGGTGGCGGCTCTGCGAGGAGGGTTTGCATGGCCCCAGGAGCAGCTTGGCAGCGGCTCCTCCTGCAGACGAAGAGGCTCCGTGCGGAGGGTGATGTGGGGCTCCGGGTGCAACTCGGAGGGGCTTGGGCGGTGGCTCTGCAGTGAGGCGGCTTTGCGGCCGGGAGCGAGAATCCAACAGCGCAGGCCCCGGAGTACAGGGCTTCGGGACACAGCCCAGGATTCGGCCTCCCCCAGGACAGGCAGAGGCCCAGAGGGCACAGGACAGCATGGACGATCCTGCCCAGAGCTGAGCAGATCAGCGGCCCTGCCCCAGATCCTCCAGGCCCTTCAAATGGACTACTCCTGAGTTACTGTGGGGGCTGAATACAGGTTTCCAGAGCTGGCCGCTGACACTGAGGTTGTTCCTCCTGGGGCTGACGGGGTAAACTACCCGCACTGAGACCTGCACCAGGCAGGGGACAGAGCAGCTCCCCCAAGGGCTAACACCTGACAATCAGCACAACAGGCCCCTCCCCCAGAAGACCAGCTAGACGGACAAGTTCCAGGGGAAGTCAAAGGACGTTAAGTATACAGAATCAGAAGATACTCCCCCATTTTTTTTTCATTTCTGATTGCTTCCCCCAGCCTTTTCCCCCTTTCTTTCTTTTCCTTTCTCTTTTATTATCTTTTTTCCTTTTTTCTTCCTTTATTCTTTTTTCTTTTTCTCTTTTCTTTCCTTCTTTCTCTCCTCTCTTTTTCTCCTTTTCCCAGTACAATTTGTTTTTGGCCACACTGCACTCAGCAAAATGACTAGATGGAAAAGCTCTCCTCAAAAGAAAGAATCAGAAACAGTCCTCTCTCACACAGAGTTACAAAATCTGGATTACAATTCAATGTCAGAAAGCCAATTCAGAAGCACTATTATACAGCTACTGGTGGCTCTAGAAAAAAGCATAAAGACTCAAGAGACTTCATGACTGCAGAATTTAGATCCAATCAGGCAGAAAGTAAAAATCAATTGAATGAGATGCAATCCAAACTAGAAGTCCTAATGATGAGGGTTAACGAGGTGGAAGAACGAGTGAGTGACATAGAAGAAAAGTTGATGGCAAAGAGGGAAACTGAGGAATAAAGAGACAGACAATTAAAAGACCAGGAAGACAGATTAAGGGAAATAAACAACAACCTGAGGAAGAAAAACCTATGTGTAATTGGCGTTCCCGAGGGTGCCAAAATGGACAGAGGGCCAGAGTAGTTATTTGAACAAATCATAGCTGAAAACTTTCCTAATCTGGGAAGGGAAACAGGCATTCAGATCCAGGAAATAGAGAGATCCCCCCTAAAATCAATAAAAACCGTCCAACACTTTGACATTTAATAGTGAAGCTTGCAAATTCCAAGGATAAAGAGAAGATCCTTAAAGCAGCAAGAGAGAAGAAATCCCTGACCTTTATGGGGAGGAGCATTAGGGTAACAGCAGATGTCTCCACAGTGACCTGGCAGCCCAGAAAGGGCTGGCAGGATATATTCAGGGTCCTCAATGAGAAGAACATGCAACCAAAAATACTTTATCCAACAAGGATCTCATTCAAAATGGAAGGAGAGATAAAAAGGTTTTAAGACAGGAAGGAAATGAAAGAATATGTGACCTCCAAACCAGCTCTGCAAGAAATTTTAACGGGGACTCTTAAAATTCCCCTTTCAGAAGAAGTTCAGTGGAACAATCGACAAAAACAAGGGCTGAATAGGTATCATGATGACACTAAACTCATATCTGTCAATAGTAACTCTGAACGTGAACGGGTTTAATGACCCCATCAAAAGGCGCAGGGTTTCAGACTGGATAAAAAAGCAGGACCCATCTATTTGCTGTCTACAAGAGACTCATTTTAGACAGAAGGACACCTACAATCTGAAAATAAAATATTGGAGAACCATTTACCATTCAAATGGTCCTCAAAAGAAAGCAGGGGTAGCCATCCTTATATCAGATAAACTAAAATTTACCCCGAAGACTGTAGTGAGAGATGAAGAGGGACACTAAATCACACTTAAGGGATCTATCCCACAAGAGGACTTAACAATCCTCAATATATGCCCCAAATGTAGGAGCTGCCAAATATTTAAACCAATTAATAACCTAAGTGAAGAAAATTTAGATAATAATACACTTACACTTGGTGAAATCAATCCAGCTCTTTCTACCCTCGATAGGTCTTCTAAGCACAACATGTCCAAAGAAACGAGAGCTTTAAATGATACACTGGACCAGTTGGATTTCACAGATATCTACAGAACTTTACATCCAAACTCAACTGAATACACATTCTTCTCAAGTGCACATGGAACTTTCTCCAGACTAGACCACATACTGGGTCACAAATAGGGTCTGAACTGATATCAAAGGATTGGGATAACCCCATGCATATACTGAGACCATAATGCCTTGAAATTAGAACTAAATAACAACAAGAAGTTTGGAAGGACCTCAAACATGTGGAGGTGAAGGATCATCCTGCTACAAGACGAAAGGGTCAACCAGGAAATTAAGGAAGAATTCAAAAGATTCATAGAAACTAATGAGAATGAACATACAACCGTTCAAAATCTTTGAGATGCAGCAAAAGCAGTCCTAAGGGGGAAATACATCACAATACAAGCATCCATTCAAACACCGGAAACTACTCAAATACAAAAGCTAAACTTACACATAAAGAGGCTAGAGAAAACCAGCAGATAGATCCTACACCCAACAGAAGAATAGAGTTAATTAAATTCGAGCAAAATTCAAGGAAATCGAGACCAGAAGAATGGTGGAACAGATCAATGGAACGGGGAGTTGGTTCTTTGAACGAATTAATAAGATAGATAAACCATTAGCCAAACTTATTAAAAAGAAGAGACAATATTTAAATTAATAAAATCATGAATGAGAAAGGAGAGGTCACTACCAACACCAAGGAAATACAAACAATTATAAAAACATATTATGAAAAGCCATACACCAATAAATTAGGAAATCTGGAAGAAATGGACGCATTCCTGGAAAGCCACAAACTACCAAAACTGGAACAGGAAGAAATAGAAAACCTGAACAGGCCGATAACCAAGGCGGATATTGAAGCAGTCATCCAAAACCTCCCCAGACACAAAACTCCAGGGCCTGATTGCTTCCCAGGGGAATTCTATGAAACGTTTAATGAAGAAACCATACCTATCTTACTAAACCTGTTTGGAAAGATAGAAAGAGATGGAGTACTTCCAAATTAGTTCTATGAAGCCAGCATCACCTTAATTCCAAAACCAGACAATGACCCCACTAAAAAGAATTATAGACCAATATCCCTGATGAACATGGATGCAAAAATTGTCAACAAGATACTAGCCAATAGGAGCCAACAGTACACTAAGAAAATTATTCACCATGAACAAGTAGGACTTATCCCAGGGACACAAGGCTGGTTCAACACTCCTCAAACAAACAATGCGATTCATCATATCAGCAAGAGAAAAACCAAGAACCATATGATCCTCTCATTAGATGCAGAGAAAGCATTTGACAATAGAGCATCCATTCCTGATCAAAACACTTCAGAGAGTAGGGATAGAGGGAACATGCCTCGACATCTTAAAAGCCATCTACAAAAGCTAACAGCAAATATCATTCTCAATGGGGAAGCACTGGGGGCCTTTCCCCTAAAATCAGGAACAAGAGAGGAATGCCACTCTCACCACAGCTCTTCAACATAGTACTGGAAGTCCTAGCCTCAGCAATCAGACAACAAAAAGACATTAAAGGCATTCAAATTGGCAAAGAAGAAGTCAAACTCTCCCTCTTCGCCGATGACATGATATTCTACCTAGAAAAACCAAAAGCCTCCATCCCACGATTGCTAGAACTCATACAGCAATTTGGTAGCATTGCAGGATATAAAATCAATGCCCAGAAATCAATGGCATTTCTATACACTAACAATGAGACTGAAGAAAGGGAAATTAAGGAGTCAATCCCATTTACAGTTGCACCCAAAAGCATAAGATACCTAGGAATAAACCTAACCAAAGTGGTGAAGCATCTATACCCTAAACATTATAGAACACTTCTGAAAGATATTGAGGAAGACAAAAAGAGATGGAAAAATATTCCATGCTCATGGATTGGCAGAATTAATATTATGAAAATGTCAATGTTACCAAGACAATGTACTTGTTTAATGTAATCCCTATAAAAATACCATGGACTTTCTTTAGAGAGTTAGAAAAAATTATTTTTTAAGATTTGTGTGGAATCAGGAAAGATCCCGAATAGCCAGGGGAATTTTAAAAAAGACAACCATATCTAGAGGCATCACAATTCCAGATTTCAGGTTGTACTACAAAGCTGTGGTCATCAAGATAGTGTGGAACTGGCACAAAAACAGACACAGAGATCAATGGAACAAAAATAGAGACCCTGAACGTTATGGTCAACTAATATTCGATAAAGGGGGAAAGACTATCCATTGGAAGAAAGACAGTCTCTTCAATAGATGGTGGTGGGAAAATGGACAACCAAATGCAGAAGAATGAAAGTAGACCACTCTCTTTCACCATACACAAAGATAAACTCAAAATGGATGAAAGATCTCAATGTGAGACAGGAGTCCATCAAAATCCTAGAGGAGAACACAGGCAACACCCTTTCTGAACTCGGCCACCGTAAATTCTTGCAAGATTCATCCACGAAGGCAAAAGAAACAAAAGCAAAAATGAACTATTATGACTTCATCAAGATAAGAAGCTTTTGCACAGCAAAGAATACAGTCAACAAAACTAAAAGTCAAACTACAGAATGGGAGAAGATATTTGCAAATGTCGTATCAGATAAACGGCTAGTTTCCAAGATCTATAAAGAACTTCTTAAACTCAACAGCAAAGAAACAAACAATCCAATCATGAAATGGGCAAAAGACATGAACAGAAATCTCACAGACGAAGACATAGACACGGCCAACATGCACATGAGAAAATGCTCAGCATCACTTGCCTCAGGGAAATACAAATCAAAACCACAATGAGATACCACCTCACACCGGTGAGCATGGGGAAAATTACCAAGGCAGGAAACAACAAATTTTGGAGAGGATGCGGAGAAAAGGGAAGACTCTTACACTCTTGGTGGGAATGTGAACTGGTGCAGCCACTCTGGAAAACTGTGTGGAGGTTCCTCAAAGAGTTAAAAATAGACCTGCCCGACGACCCAGCAATTGCACTCTTGGGGATTTACCCCAGATATTCAGATGCACTGAAACGCCGGGACACCTGCACCCTGATGCTTTTAGCAGGAATGTCCACAAAGGCGAAACTGTGGATGGAGCCATGGTGTCCACTGAAAGATGAATGGATAAAGAAGATGTGGTTTATGTATACAATGGAATATTACTCAGCCATTAGAAACGACAAATACCCACCATTTGCTTCAACATGGATGGAACTGGAGGGTATTATGCTGAGTGAAGTAAGGCAATTGGAGAAGGATAAACGTATGTTTTCATTCAATTGGTTAATATAAATAATAGTAAAAGGGAATATAAGGGAATGGAGAAGAAATGTGTGGGAAATATCAGAAAGGGAGAGAGAACATAAAGACTCCTAACTCTGAGAAAGGAACTAGGGAGCTGGAAGAGGAGGGCAGGGGGTACGGGTGAATAGGTGACGGGCATTGAGGGGGGCACTTGCCGGGATGAGCACTGGGTGTTATTCTGTATGTATGTTATTCTGTTTGTTGGTAAATTGAACATCAATAAAAAATAAATTTATTTTAAAAAAAGTTCAAACAACTAAATATTTATGCGGCCAACATGGCAGTACCTAAATATAGAAACCAATTAGCAACAAACGTACAGGAACTCACTGATAATAATACAATTACAGGGGATTTTAACACCCACTTATGGCAATGGGCCGATCGTCTATGCAGAAAATTAAGCTGGGAACAATAGCCTTGACCCAATGGACCACAGGGACTCAACAGATAATGTCTGATGAACATTTCAACCTAAAGCAGAATACACATTCCTTCCAAGTGCACATGGGACATTCTCCAGAACAGATTATATCATGGCCACAAATCAGCCCTCAATAGGTACAACAGGTACATGGTTGATATCAACCACGTTGATATCACACCCTGTACATTTTCGGACCATGACGCTATGAAACTCGAAGTCGAAAGTAAGAAAAAATATTGGACATACCAAAAATACATGGAGATTATGAACATCCAAATAGAGAATGAATGGAGCAACCAGGAAATTAAAGAGGAAATTTGAAACAAATGAAAATGAAAACATGTTTCTCCAAACCTCTGGGTTGTAGCAAAGGCAGTCCTAAAGGGAAGTACATAGCAATACAGGCCTACCTCAAGACACAAGAAGTCTCCAATACACAACGTAACCATACACCTAAAGGAGCTGGAAAAGGAATAGCAAACAAAACCTAAAGCCAACAGAAAAAGAGAAAAAATAAAGATGAGAGCAGATAACTCTGGGAAACGAACTAGGGGTGGTGGAAGGGGAGAAGGGCGGTGGGTGGGAGTGAATGGGTGATGGGCACTGGGGGTTATTTTGTATGTTAGTAAATTGAACACCAATAAAAAATAAAATAAAAAAAAAGATGAGAGCAGAAATAAGCAATGCAGAATAAACAAAACAGTAGAATGGAATAACGAAACTAAGAGCTGGTTCTTCAAAATAATTAATAAAATGGATCAAGCCCTAGCCAGACTTATCAACGAGAAAAGAGAAAACTTAAATGAATAAAATCACAAATGAGAGAAGAGAGATCAAATCAACACCAGAAAAATAAGACATTTATAAGGGAATACTATGCAAGATTATACGCTAACAAACTGGGAGACCTGGAAGAAATGGACAAATCCCTAGAAATGTGCAAATGAGCAAAACTGAAAGAGGAAGAAATAGAAAATATGAAGAGACCCATAACTAGCAAGGAAATTGAATAAGGAAGGCACCTGGGTGCCTCAGTGGTTGAGCGTCTGCTTTGGCTCAGGTCATGATCCCGGGGTCTGGGGGATCACGTCCCACATCTGGCTCCCCGCATAGAGCCTCATTTTCCCTCTGCCTATTACTCTGCCTCTCTGTGTCTCGCATGAATACATAAATAAAGGTGCCGCCCCTGTGGAAAACAGTCTGGAGGGTCCTCGAGAAGTTAAAAATAGGGGATCCCTGGGTGGCACAGCAGTTTGGCGCCTGCCTTTGGCCCAGGGCGTGATCCTGGAGACCCGGGATCGAATCCCACATCGGGCTCCATGGAGCCTGCTTCTCCCTCTGCCTGTGTCTCTGCCTCTCTCTCTGTGACTATCATAAAAAAATTAAAAAAAGAAGTTAAAAATAGAGCTACCCTACGATTCCAAAATTGCACAGAGGATACACAGAGGATACAAAAGTAGTTTAGTAGATTCGAAGAGGAGCACGCAGCCCAGTGTTCGTCGCAGTGTTATCAACAACAGCGAAACTGTGTATACAGCCTAGATGTCCATCGACAGATGAATGGTCAGAGACGATATGGTAAATATACACACTGCGACATCACTCGTTCATCAGAAGGGATGAAATGAAGCCATTTTCAATGACATGGGAGAAGTGGAAGGGACTTATGCACAATGAACTCAGTCAGTCTGAGAAAGACAGATACCAAATACCATACAATTGTATTCACATGTGAATTTTAAGAAACCAAACAAACTGGCAAGGGGCGAAGGATGGATGAGAGATGCAAACCAAGAAACACACTCTTAACCACAGAGAATAAACTAATAAATACCAGAGGAAAGTGGGGGGGATGGGGAATCAGGGATGGGGATAGTGAAGGTCACCTCTGACCAGTATCAGGCATTGTATTCAAGGTTGAATCACTATGTGGTAAACCTGAAACTATATCATACTGTGTTATCACTATGTGGTAAACCTGAAACTATATCATACCTTGTTTACAAAGAGGAATTCAAGTAAAACTTTAAAATAATAATTGGTAGTATAGAGGAAACATGTGTGCACAAGAGATAAATCAGAAAGACAACTGAAAATCCAAACAAAGAGTCTTTAGAGCCACAAATCCCCTCCTTAGCTCAGCTCAGGAGAAGCCTGACATGCCTATTCTCACCCCAGCAGAAGCCTGGATTTTGATTCTCTGGGGAGGCCACTAACGTGGTAGGGTCAGGCTGAAGGAACCCAAAACCTAAATAGAGTGCATAAAACTAAACTGCTCAAGATGCTAGGAGTCTCAGTGCAGGCACATGCCAAGACCCAAACTCTAATCATACACAGACATAACCTTAACCCTACACTTAAGCCTAATGTTAACCTAACCCTTTAACAAGAACTATCACGGGATCCTTGGGTGGTGCAGCAGTTTGGCGCCTGCCTTTGGCCCAGGGCGCGATCCTGGAGACCCGGGATCGAATCCCACATTGGGCTTCCGGTGCATGGAGCCTGCTTCTCCCTCTGCCTGTGTCTCTGCCTCTCTCTCTTTCTCTCTCTGTGACTATCATAAATAAATAAAATTAAAAAAAATGAACTATCACTAATCAAAAACCAAACATAAACCCAAAGACCGAAACACATTTACTGAACCTTCCTGCCTACCCTCACCCTAACTCCTAAACCTATTCTAAACCCTTAACCCTGACCCTTACCTTAAATCTAACCCTAACCTCTACCAATAACCTTAACTTAATGTACTCAAATTCTATTCCTAACCTTTACCTATACCCTAACACTAACCCTCTAATACTAATCCTATCTCATACCCCAAAGTGTACCCTAACCCGTACCCTAAAACTAATTCCTAACCCACTGCCGAACCCTCTCTTACCCTTTTCCAAAACCGTCCTCTGACCCTGACCTGACCCTATACCTAACCCCTAACCAAACACTAACCCTAATCCTAGCCCTAATGCCTATCCTAAAACTAACCCTCACCCTAACTCTAAACCTAGCCCTAACTTTAACTCTAACCCCTAACCCTAACCCTTACTCACACCCTAACCCCTAACCCTAACTGCAAACCTAGCCCAAACCTCAATCTAACAATAACCCAAACCCCAATTCCTAACCTCCTGCCCTAATCCCTAAAATCTTAACCCTAACCCTAACAGTAACTCCTGTCCGTATCCCAAACCCCCATCCTAACTCCTAAACACTGACCCGTATCCTTATCCCTCACCCTAACCTCTAATCCATAACCAAAAGCATAATCACTAACCCCTAACATCTAACCTAAGCCTAACCACCAACTGACTCCCCTCCCTTGATCCTATCATTCATTCTACCCATTCACTTACCCTGTGGTTCTGAGTAGTCCCTTCTGATGTGGACGTGGCCCCCAACGGCGCCTCCAGAGTCCTCTAGGGGGTCCTGAGGAAGCTGGGCTCCTGTGAGTGCGCACGTGGCCCCACGTGTTCCAGAGTCATAGTCAGCGGGTCCTGAGTACGCCGGGTCTCCTGTCACTGTGGAGTATGCCTCACATCCTCTGGAAGCCTCACAGCAGGTTTTCAGGAGGCCGGGGGCTTCTGTCAGCCTGGACATGGCCCCACATCCCCTGAAAACTCACCGCGCATCCTGAGGAGGCTGTGGGTTCCTGTCAGCCTTGATGGAGCCCCATGTGTCCCGAAGCCAAAGTGCAGGTCCTGAGGAGTACGGGAGTCCTCTCAGTATTGGCGTGTCCCCACATTTTCCTCAGCCTCACCATAAGACCTGAGGAGGCTGGGAGCTCCTGTCAGCATGGACGTGGCCTCAAATCATCCCAATCCTTCACAGTGCATCCTGAGGAGGCCGGAGAAACCTGTCAGTGTGAATTCGGCATCCACATCTTTCTTAGGCCTCACCACAGGCTCTGACAAGGCTGGGGTCTTTTGTCCGCATGGACACATCCCCATATTTCCCAAAGTCTACACCGGGGGTCCTGAGGAAGTCAGTGTCCTGTTGTGTCCATGTGGCCCCAAGTCCTTCCAAAGCGTCACCGAGGATTCTGAGGAGGCCGGGGCTCCTGTAACCATGAATGCGGCCCCCAGCTTCCAGATGTCTCAACTTATGTCCTGAGGGGCCCAGGAGCTCCTGCCAGAGTGGACGCGGTGCCACATTTTCCTGAAGCCTCCCCGCAAGTTCTGAGGTTGCTCAGGGGCTCCTGTCCGCGTGGATGCGGGCCCGTATCTTCCTGAACCCTCCCCACGGGTCCTGAGGCTGCTCAGGGGCTCCTGTCAGCATGGATGTGGGCCCACAATTCCTGAAGCCTCCCGGCGGTCCTGAGTAGGCTCAGGGTTCCTGTCAGTGAGGATGTCAGCCCACAACTTCCTGAAGTTCCCCGTGGGTCCTGAGGCGCCCAGGGACTTCTGACAGGGTGGATGCGGGCCCACATTTTCCTAAAGCCTCACCTTGGGTCCTGAGGAGACCGGGGTTCCTGACAGCGTGAACACAGCCCAATTTCCCCCTGAAGACTCCCTCCGGGTCCTGAGGAGGCTGCAGCTCATCAGCACAGATGCGTCCCCACCTCCTCCTCAGGCCTCCCCAGCACAGGCTGGCTCCTGTTAGTGCAGGCAGAGGAGGCATACTGCACCTGCGCGCCCCATGGGAGGGTTCTGGTCTCGGGCGCCCCATGCTGGATGCTCAGGTGCTGCAGGAGGCTGTGTAGGAGGCAGCGGGTGCTTCATGGGCCACACCTGCCTCTTTCAGGCTCCAGCTGGGGCTGTTAGCTTTGGAAACATCTCACTGAAAAGGAGCCCAACACCCGGTTTCCCCAGTAATACTTAAGGACAAGGAATTTGAGCCCACAGCACGTGAATAAAATGTGGAACAGACTTTTACCACGTCCTGCAAAACTCCTCAATCCTCTTCCACTGTGGGCGGGACAGCGGGTTGGTGCAGCCGCAATGGAAACAGTGTGGAGGCCCCTCAGGAAGTTACAAATAGAGCCGCCCTGCGACCAGCAGGTGAACGGCCTGGAGCTCACTCCGAAGATACAGATGCAGTGAGACTCAGGACACCTGCACCCCAATGTCCACAGCAGCCGGGTCCACAGTAGCCACACTGTGGGAGGAGACTCGGTGCCCTGTGGCAGATGATGGATAAAGAGGATGAGAGATAGATGATGGTCATAGAGAGAGGAATGGTACTCAGCTATCAAAGAGAAGGAAATCTTGCCATTTGCAATGATGTGGATAGAACTAAAGGGATCATGTTAAGTGAAGTAAGTCAGTCGGAAAGAGAATGACTGTGTGGTGTCACTCATAGATGGAATTATAGAAGCAAAGCAGATGAACTACTGTAAAGGGAAGGAAAAACAAATAAGATGAAAACAGATGCAGGAAATACAGACTCTTAACGATAAGAAATGAACTGAGGGTCTCTGGAGGGGGGAGGATAACAGGGGACCGGCATGAAGAAGGGCACGTGATGTCACGGGCACTGCTGTTATCTCCAACTGGTGAATCCCTGAATTCTTCCTCTGAAAGTATAATACACTATACATTAATTAATTGGGTTTAAATTAAATTAAAAAAATCAGTTGTATCAGACCACATTTCTTTCTGGACTCTCTGTTTTGCTCATTCAGCTTATGCCGGGACCACCCCACGTGGGTCTGGTTTGTCTTAGTAGGCTCCACGCTTCGTCCATGGCCCAGCCCAGGGCTATAACTCAAGACCCCTGAGATCAGGACCAGAGGTGAGGTCAGGAGTCAGATGCTTAACCGATGGAGCCAGCCAGGGGCCTGGAACCACACTGCTTTATCCTGTGTCTCTGTGATATCATTTGAAATAGGAAAGTGCTGCATCCCACTCTGTCATGCTTCTCCAGTACTGATTCGCTGTTCGGGGTCATTTGTTGGGGGGGATGGATATTATAGTTTTCTTTTTTTTTTTCCTATTTCTAAGATCTGCCACCATGATTTTGATAGGAATGACTTTGAAACTGAGGGTAGCTTCAGGAACTGCGGACATTTTCACAAGATGAGGCTCCCACCCCACAAGCCCAGGACGGCCTCCCAGAGCCTGGTATGGCTCAGTGCACAAGTCTTGTGCTCCTTTGGTTCAGTCTCATTATTTCTTCTCCTTGATGCTCCTGAGATGGCCTTCACGTCCTTCCTTTCCTTCCTGAGTGCTCATTGTCAGGACACAGCAAGGCTACTCTGCTTTGTAGGGTCAGTTTGTGTCCCGTGACTTTACTGAACTCACTCCTAAGTTCTAACAAGTTTTGGTGGAGGCTCTCGGGTTTCCTGTTTCAAGTACCGCATCTTCAGCATATAAGGACAGTTTGACGTCCCCCTTCCAGGTGTGGAACCTTTCCTGTTTACAGCTTAATGTCCTAGAAAGCCCCACAATAGAATCAAAACTGAGCCCAGGCCAAGGGCAGGAAGCCCTCTTAGAATGAGAACAGGGCTCAATGCCCTTGAAGGCCCCATATCAAAATGTAAACAGAACTTGAGGAATTGCTCCAGCCCTTCTGGAGGTCACCGAGACCAGCCCTTAAAACTAAGCTAAAACCCTCCTCGGGTCCAAGGCCTTGCTCCGCTGTGTCGGGTATACTTGGACACAAGATCGAGCATGTAAATAATCCCTCATGTGTTTGTATCGGAATCGGCTTCTCGGTGGTTTCTCAGATTCGCAATCTTGGGCCCACAGTCTGAGACAAAAAAACAAAACCAAAAGGAGCTCGGACGCGGACAGAGTGAAAGCAGGGTTCTGAGAGAATCAGCAGAGACTCGGGGGCTTGGGTGATCTTCTGTGGAGGGCCTGCAGACTGGGGGACGGAATGCTCAGCCCCAGAGCCAGAGGACCCAGTGTCCCCACCCGCATCCCGCCCACTGCGCCGAGTCTCAGGGAGCAGCACAGCACTGCCCACTGGAGGCCAGAAGTGCTGACGCCCACCACGCCTCTGACCCCACATGTCCATCCCCGAGGCATATGTGTACCTGACAATCAGAGCCATGGCCAATCCCCAGACCCCACACAGACCACATTCTGCCACCATTGTGTCAGACCACAGAAGCTACAGTGATTCAGCTCTGCCTGGAAAGTAGGGTCTAGATTCCTTTGTACTTTGTGCTTTATTTTCATTTATTTTCTTTGATTCTTTTATATTAATTGCCTTATTTTAATTTTTATGTATGTACCTTATATATTTCTTATTTTTAGTTTCATGGTACTTTAATTGTGTTACTTATTTTGGGATTTATAATCTTTTAACAACCAGGCCAAAATAATCTGGTGGGTTTCTTTGGGGAGGGCAGTTGTCATTGTTTTTCTTGGTTTTTCTTTTTCTTCATGAGGTAGTACTCACAGCCAGGAAGTCCATCAATACAAATATATGATGTCTAACTACAGTTTAAAACAATGATTATAAAGATAGCAGCTGGGCTGGAAAAAGAGCACAACAGAAAAGTAGAGAATCCCTTACTGTAGAAATAAAAGAAGTAAAATCTAGTCAGGCCATCAATAAAAATGCTATAACTGAGATGCAGTCCCAAGTGGAAGCCTTAAAACAAGGAAGGTTATGGACCACAAAGGAAGACTTCGGAACTCAGCCACTTATTAAAACAATAACATTCATATCATGGGAGACTCAGAAGATGAAGAGAGAGAAAAGGTGGGCCTTGCTCAGCCATGAGAAATGACAAATACCCACCATTTCCTTCAATGTGGATGGAACTTGAGGGTATTATCCTGAGTGAAGTAAGTCAATCAGAGAACGACAAATATTGTATGTTCTCATTCACTTGGGGAATATAGATAATAGTGAAAGGGAATATTAGGGAAGGGAGAAGCAATGTGTGGGAAATATCAGAAAGGGAGACAGAACATAAAGACTCCTAACTCTGGGAAACGAACTAGGGGTGATGTAAGGTGAGGAGGGCGGGGGTGGGGGTGAATGTGTGACGGGCACTGAGGGGGGCACTTGACGCGATGAGCACTGGGTGTTATTCTGTATGTGGGCAAATTGAACACCAATAAAAAGTAAATTTATTATTAAGAATAGAAAGAAAGAAAGAAAGAAAGAAAGAAAGAAAGAAAGAAAGAAAGAAAAAAGAAAGAAAGAAAGAAAGAAAGAAAGAAAGAAAGAAAGAAAGAAAGAAAGAAAGAAAGAAGAAACAGGGCACCTGGGTGTCCTAGTCTGTTAAACTTCTGCCTTAGGGTCAGATCATGATCCAGGTCCCAAGGAAGGCTCCCTGTTCAGCAGGGATCCTGCTTCTCCCTCTCCCTCTGCCCCTCTAGCACATGTTTTTCACTCCTCTCTCTCTCAAATAAATAAATAGCATCTTTGATAAAGAAACAAACAAACAAACCCAGAGGGATGAGAAATCTCCCATGTAGAAGATTTTCAAACAATTTGTGCAGACATTCCACACTCAAGTTCATGAGCATAGCTTCCCACTCTTATGTGTGGAATACACATAGTAACTTCCTTCTACAAAATATATTATGAAAAACTTAATAATGATAATATAATAATAATAATATTAATAACAATAAAGAATCACTTTACTACGGAGAAACCTTACTAACACTACCTCAGCTAGATGATCAGATCGATACCAAGACTGATAAATCATGTTGATAGTATCTATCCTTTACATGATATAATAAAAATGACAGTATATATCTGTATATAATTCACCAAAACAGTTCAATCATGAGATAAACAACAGACATGTCCCAACTGAGGGAAATTTTACAAACTACTCTACTTCTGAAAGTATTCCAGTTCACCAAAAGCAAGGAAAGGCTGAAAGACTCTCACAATCCAGAGGAGCCTAAGAAAACATGAGGACAAATGGAGTGTGATATAAGGGATGGTGACCTAGCAAAAACTAAGGAAATCTGAATAAAGTATGGTCTTTGGTTATTGCAAATATTTTAATATTGATTCATTAGCTAATATTTGTACCGTACTGATATAAGATATCAATAATTGGAGAAATTGAGTGCAAGTGCATGAGAATTCTCTGTACTATCTTCTCAATTTCCCTATGAAGCTTTGTTTTCTTTCTAAGAAATAAGATTTAATTTGAAAATTGACTTAAATGAATCAGGCTCCAGTGTGAAGACATTTTAAGAATCGTTGAATTAACTTTTGCCTTATTCTTAAAGAGTTACTTCGATGGGAACATAGTAAGAATTTTATATCAGAAGGAAAGAAAAACACTTATGAACACGTATAATGCCTCTTCAACCTGAAAAGCAGGAAAGGATAATAAAGAGCAAAAATCAGATAAAAATACTTCTAGTATAATAGACACCATTGGGATCCCTGGGTGGCGCAGTGGTTTGGCACCTGCCTTTGGCCCAGGGCGCGATCCTGGAGACCTGGGATCGAATCCCACATCGGGCTCCCGGTGCATGGAGCCTGCTTCTCCCTCTGCCTGCGTCTCTGCCTCATTCTCTCTCTCTCTCTGTGACTATCACAAGAAAATAAAAATTAAAAAAAATAGACACCATATTGCAAGTGCATTTAAAATTAGCAATGTATAACATTTATTTCCTTGACATTTGTCTTCCAAAGAGTTCATAGTGTTTCAGTGTCAGTTGAAACAGGGGAAGAATCTCAGGGAAGAATCTGTCAATTAATAATAGGACCATTGGTACTAATGTCTCTCAATTATTTCCAAATCCATAAAGATTCATTTCCTGATGAATGACTGAGCTGTGAAGAACTAGATGAGAAAGCCTCATCCCTCTGAATTACTTGTGTCAGAATATTTTAACCATAGTACTACGGATAGTAAATTATCCTTATTAACAGGAAATACATCTCAGATTAAAATCTGAGAAATCAGATGGGCAGAGAAAAAATGCTTTAAATCGCTCCTCAAGTTTTATTTTTTTTAATTTTTTAAATTTATTTATGATAGTCACAGAGAGAGAGAGAGAGAGAGGCAGAGACACAGGCAGAGGGAGAAGCAGGCTCCATGCACCGGGAGCCTGATGTGGGATTCGATCCCAGGTCTCCAGGATCGCGCCCTGGGCCAAAGGCAGGCGCCAAACCGCTGCGCCACCAAGGGATCCTGCTCCTCAAGTTTTAAAGACAAAGGAGAACTTTTCTATGTACAAAGTCAGTTGTCAAGATAGCCTTAGGGAATAAGATTCTGCAGCATCGAATCCTGCTGCACTGCCAGGACGCCCGTGCCCCAGGTCTTCCTGATCCCAAATCCCTGGGCCTGTCCCCGAACACAGGCTGCCAGGCTGAGGTCATTTGCAATTTCTCTCTTAGGAGCTCCAGGGAGGGGGGCATGAGCTAGATAGGACAGGACGGGATGTGTGGAGGCCGAGAACATTACGGCCATTCTACTTTAAGTTCAGTATTAGCACACGTCCAGCAAAACTCAGGCCCCTGTTAAGAAGAGCTGAAATTTGCATTACTTCAGTTACTGGAATAAAACAAAAGTTGACAGCTTCATGTCTTAGAAAGCCCCACAATAGAATAAAAACTGAGCCTAAGCCAAGGGCTGGAAGCCCCAATTAGAATGAGAAGAGAGCTCAATGCCCTTGAAGGCCCAATAACAAAATGTAAACAGAACTTGGGGAATTGCTCCAGCCCTTCTGGAGGTCCCCGAGACCAGCCCTTAAAACTAAGCTAAAACCCTCCTCAGGGTCCAAGTCCCTGCTCCACTGTGTGGGGTATACCTGGACCCTTGCTTGAGTTTGTAAAACAACCCACGTGTGTTTGCATAAGTGTCAGCTCCTTAGTGGTTTCTCGGATTCGCAATCTTGGACACAACACCCGCATGACCCCTCCCCACCTGGACTGACCTCCTGTCCCCTCCCACCCAGGCTGACCCTCAGTCACCTCCCACCCACCACAGCTGGGCACAGGCCCTCACACAGTTCCACGGGCACGGTGGGCACTCCTGCCATCCCTGGACTCCCAGGGGATGGAAGGAGGTTTCGGCAGGACACACTCCCATGGTGGCCCCAGGGCTCCCTACCCATGAGAGCACCTGGTGACAGGTCGGGGTCTGTATCCCTGATGCCAGTTCCTCCTCCCAGGTTTTCCCGCAGGAAATGAAAGAGGAGGACCTGGTCTCCTCCAGGGACATCACGCAGGTGGACCTGGACGTCAACAGGACGTTCAGCAGTCACATAATATTTTGGGACTACTACGGGGTAGTGTGAGGTTGAGGGGCCAGGGGGAATCAGGATCCAGTGGAGGACCGGGGGATTCTGGGTAGGGAAAACGGGGCTTCTGAGTTGGAGGGCAGAACAGAAGCCAACAACACAACGCTCCATTGTAGGGTGTTGGGGATGACCTCTGTGCCCCCACCCCCGATGTCTCAGACATGAGGAGGACACTAGGATGGGGTCTCCAGGGCTTGCCATGGGAGCTGAACAACAAAGGGGAGAGGACGGTCCTCTGAGTAGCAGGGGATGGGGTGGGGGACATGGGGGGCAGGAACTGGACCTGGGTGCCAGGCGGCATGGCCACGGCTGGAGCAGGATACACATCGATCCCATGAGGGTCGGACGGGTCAGAGTGACTCCCACTCTCGGTGATTTATATATTTCTAAGTTCTATGCATTTAATTTGAGACATTTTGCAATTTGAAAACACACATAGTATGATGAACCCCAGATAATGCCCCCGGTCCAGCCAGGGTCCTGCAATGACCACACCCGGCCCCAGGGGCAGGTGTCACAGCAAACCCCAGACTGGAGTTGCCTTTAAGTGTAGACATCTCCTTGTGCATCTTAGAGGAAGGGGATGCCCTGTGTCCGCAGGCCCCCCATGACATCCCCCTCATTCCCCACTCCCACTCCATCCCCCTATATCATCATTCCCCATGGCATCCCACCTACACCATCCCCCTCAAACCCACACAGCCTCACACAATCCCCACCCACACTATACCCCAACACCATGCCCCCACACCATCCACCCCACACCATCAGCCCCCATCAAGGACCCGGTGCAGGTGCCCCCTGTGGGACATGCTCAGCCTCCCCAGGGATCTCTCGATACCCTGCTCCCATCAGAAGCCCAGGGGTCCCATAGAGTACCCAGGGGTTGCAGGGAGGAGTGAAGACAAGGGGCCCCCGACAGGGTGTGTGCAGGTGAGTGGTGCAGAGGATGCACTGTCCCTCCTGGAGGGCGGCACACCCTTCACAGGACACCAGCCCATAACCCAGGGTGATCTGGGCTGGCCTGGCCCCAGGCTCTGTGAAGGTGGGGGTGATTTCAGACCCCGCCCCAGGCCCCACAAAAAGACTAATGGGATCCAGCCCCCCATGGCCCTGTCCAGCCCTGGATTCTGATCCTACACTGAGCGAGCCTTCTCACAGCTGGATGTGGCCTTCTGAGCCCTGGGGGTGCCACGCAGATCCAGGTCGCTGACCTAGGGCAGCCCTGGGGATCCCGGGACACCCAAGGTTGGGGAGAGCAGAGGTAGGCCTGTGGACCCTACCCACACCCACACCAGGAGGCAGGCTCCTCCAGGTGCTGGGGCCACAGGGGCCCCACGACCGGGGTCCACCTGCCCTGGGGGGACCCAGTGCAGGAACCCATGAGCTGCAGGTCAAGGTCAGCTCTGCTGTCCTCACAACCATCTCTCATGCTGAAACCTCAGGACATACGCCCCCACCCGGAGTCCACACATGCTCCCTGGTGGGGGACTCCAGCACTTGCCCCCCCAAGCCATGTGATTCTTGTCCTCCCCTAAAGGACAAAATTTTCTCCCTTCCCAGGGGAAGGCATGCACCCTCGACTCTGAGCCCATTTGCTGTAGAATGTCAATAAAGTATTGTGGTGTGAAAATGCACAGCCAGCCTGTTTCTGTGTCTCCCAGTACTCTGTGTATGGGGCGTAGAGAGACCCCCAGAGAGGAAGAGGGGGCACCACCCAGGCCCCAACAGCCCCTGCACAGGCACTGCAAGGCACAGCTGACGTCCCCACGTGCCTTCCAGGGGCGGCCAGATGCCAGGGTCAGGACCCCACAGACTATACTGAGACTCAGCCTGTGTCCCATGGGCCAGGAGGGCCTGGGACAGAGTGACAGCCAGGGAGCCTCAGGTCACCAGGGTCTGTGAAAAGCGACCTGGAGGGTCTGTGCTCCCTCTGTCCAGGGGGCCAAGGCTGGCCTGGTTCCGGGGCACATACTCCCCTCCCTGCATCCCCGTGCCAGTGTGCCTGGGGCACTGAAGGCCTGTGGGGCGCTCAGAGTGGCCCTGGAAGGGATGTCAGGACAGCAGGCCCTTGTGTTGTGCCTAAGACTGCCAATCTGAGAAACTACCGATGAGCTGACACCGATGCAAACTCCTGAGGGTTTCTCTACAAGCTGTAGCTTGGGTCCAAGTGCACCTGACACAGCGGAGCAGGGACTTGTACCCCGAGACTAAGAGGCATAGCAGCTTTATAGGGGCAGTGGACCGTGGGATATGCAGAAATTTGCACAGTCATGTTGGTCCACACACAAGAGGCTGATTGAATTACACCTTACCCTATAGTATCCACTTGAGCTGGCCTATTACTTTGGTCAGAATTGGCTCACAGTTTTGGGGGGCACAAAGCAGGGTTACATTGTTATGAGACGATTTCCAATTAGGGTGTGCCCAGCAGTTTGACTCAGGTGGGGCAGCGCCTTAAGCCATAAGCAGGTCATGTGGGGGTCATAGGGGAGGTGGCGGGTGTAGAACAAAATGGAATCAGTCCTGCGCTGCTTGTCCAGGGGTAGGAGATTTTTATTAAATTTCCTGTGTCCCAACTTGCAGCTCACCCACCTGGGCAATGCTCACCAGGTGGACTCAGCGTGCACACCTTGTGGTGCTGGATCTCTCACACCAGTGTGTGGAGGGCACCCTCCTTGCCCTAGTGAGTAGGGGCTGGGTGAACATGGGGCTCGGCCTGAAAGCCAGGCAGCACAGGGGACCAAAGAAACCCAGTCCCGTTCCCACCCCTACCTCCACACACAGGCCGCCCCAGGGCTCCCCGCCATGGGTACCCGACTCCTCAGGAGCTCCCCCCAGGGTTGTCCTGAGGTCTGACTCCCTTCTGGAGAGGCATCAGCGAGAATAGAAGCAGCCGGCGCTAAGCGAGACACACTGTCGGACATGGTAATTTGGCCGAGCCAGTCCCTCGACCTCAGCTGAACCTCCAGCTGAAATTCACTGCAGGAGCGAGCCCCGGGTCAGCCAGAAGAGCCCAGCTAGCCACCCAGCGGCAGCACCAGAAATGATGTTGTACCAACCATTTCAGTGTTTGGGTTACCCAGCCAGATCCGATAGCTACACGTCATAGATTCATGTGATAGACACACACACACCCCACAACGAACAAAAGTCAGAATCACCCCAATGCTGTCAAACAGCAGCTGGATGGTTACATACATGACACTGTGGTCCCCAATAGGATACATGGAAGACGCTATAAACCACGACTGCAGAGGTGCTGGAGGCACGGAGATGTGCCTGCTGGGTTCCAAAAAGGAGCGCAGGGGCAGGAAGCATCCTACAGAGGGGGGGCCCCTTAGGAAAGGACACCAGGTCCCAGTGAAGGCTAATGATGGTGAAATCTGTCCTCCTCCCTTTCAGCTTCAGGTTTTCCTCTTAAATGCCATTTTCCTCAGTCATACGAGCAAAAATTTATTTTATGTTTTTAACTTTCTTTTTATTGGATCCAATTTGTATGAATTATTTCTTCAGGAAGTGTGTCATTCAGGAGAGAAGTAGAGAGAAAGATTTTCCCTGACAGGCAAAGTATAAAGGAGTTCATGACCGCTAAACCAGTCCAGTAAGGAATTTTAAGAGGGACTCTTCTAGTGGGGGAAAAAAAGATACCAAAAGCAACAAAGACTAGAAAGGACCAGAGAACGTCACCAGAAACACCAACTCTACCACTAACAACAAGGCACAAGTTCATATCTTTGAATAAGCACTCTGAATGCTGATACTAAATGCTCCAATCAAAAGATATAGGGTGTCACAGTGGCTTAAAAAACAGGATCCGGGATGCTTGGGTGGCTCAGGGGTTGAGCCTCTGCCTTTGACTCAGGGTGTGATCCTGGAGTCTGGGATCGAGTCCCATATTGTGCTCCTGGTGGGGAGCATGCTTCTCTCTCTGCCTAATTTTCTGCCTCTCTCTGATGCTCTCAAAAATAAAATTGTTATTAAAAAATCAAGATCCATCAGTATGCTGCCTACTAGAGGCTCACCTTAGACCTATAGACACCAGCAGTTTGAAAGTCAGGGGATGGAAAATCATCTATCATGCTAATGGTTATGAAAAGAAAGCTGGAGGACCAATACTTATATTAGACAAACTAGATTTGAAACCAAACCCTGGGGGAAACCTGGTGGCTCAGTGGTTGAGCATCTGCCTTCAGCTCAGGGTGTGTTCCTGGGATCCTAGGATCGAGTCCCACTTTGGCATCCCTTTGGGGAACCTGTCTCTCCCTCTGCTATGTTTCTGCCTCTGCTCCTCTGTGTATCTCTCATGAATAAATAAATAAAATATTTAAATCTCAAAAAGAAAGAACAAATACTGTAAGAAGAGATGAAGGAGGGCATTATTTCATAATTAAAAAGACTCTATCAGGATCAAACAACTAAATATTTATGCTGCCAACATGGGAGTACTTAAATATGGAACCCAATTACCAATAAACGTACAGAAACTCACTGATAATGATACAATGACAGGGGATTTTAACACCTACCCAGTAATGGCAATGGACTGATCTTCTATGCAGAAAATCAACAGGGGAACAATATCCTAGACACACTGGGCCACAGGGACTCAACAGATATAGTCTGAACATTTCTTCCTAAAGCAGAATACACATTCCTTTCAAGTGCACATGGGACATTCTCCAGAACAGATCATATCATGGCCACAAATCAGCCCTCAACAGGTACAACAGGTACAAGAAGGTTGATATCACACCCTGTACCTTTTCGGACCATGACGCTATGAAACTCGAAGTCAACAGTAAGAAAAAATTTGGACAGACCAAAAATACCTGGAGATTATGAGCATCCTACTAGAGAATGAATGGAGCAACCAGGAAATTAAAGAGGAAATTCAAAACAAATGAAAATGAAAACATGTTTCTCCAAAACTCTGGGATGTAGAAAAAGTAGTCCAAAGAGGCAAGTACATAACAATACAGGCCTACCTCAAGAAACAAGAAGTATCCAATACACAGCTTAACCCTACACCTAAAGGAGCTAGAAAAGGAATAGCAAACAAATCCTAAAGCCTACAGAAGAAGGGAAAAAATAAAGATGAGAGCAGAAATAAACAATACAGAAATAAAAAACATTAGAATGGAATAACGAAACTAAGAGCTATTTCTTCAAAATAATTAATAAAATGGATCAAACCCTATCCAGCCTTAGGAACGAGAAAAGAGAAAAGAACTAAATGAATAAAATCACAAAAGAGAGAAGAGTGATCACAATCAACACCAGAAAAATAAGACAATTATAAGGGAATACTATGAAAGATTATATGCTAACAAACTGGGATACCTGGAAGAAATGGACAAATCCCTAGAAATGTGCAAACAAGGAAAACTGAAATAGGAAAAAATAGAAAATGTGAAGAGACCCATAACTAGCAAAGGAATTGAATCAGCAAGGCACCTGAGTGCCTCAGTGGTTGAGCATGTGCTTTGGGTCAGGTCATGATCCCAGGATCCTGGTGGATCAAGTCCCACATCAGCCTCCCCACATGGAGCTTCATTTTTCCTCTGCCTATACCTCTGCCTCTCTGCATCTCACATGAATCCATAAGTAAAATCTTTAAAAAAGAAAAAAGATAAAAAGATGAGAAAGGACCAAATAAAATCACAGATGAGAAAAGAGAAATAACAACCAACACTACAGAAATACAAACGATAATAAGAGAATATGATGAAAAAGTATATGCCAGCAACCTAGAACCTAGAAGAAATAGATCAATTCCTGGAAATATATAACATAGCAAAAAGGAGAAATGAAGAAATAAGAAACTTGAACAGACAGATAACCAGCAAAGATATTGAATCAGCACTCAAGAATCTCCCAACAGGAGACGCTTAGATCAATAGAACAGAATGCAAAGCCGAAACAAGATACAAACCTGTAACTCTATGATCCATTAATCGACAACAAGGCAGGACGGAATATCCAATGGCACAAAGACAGTCTCTTCAACAAACCCTAACCTGACCCCAAGATAGAACAAATGGTGTTGGGAAAACCAGGCAGCCACAAGCAGAAGAATGAAATTGGACCACTTTCTTACACCATATATATAAAAAATAAATTCAAAATGGATGAAAGTCCTAAATGTGAGACCTGAAACGATACAAAGAAGAAAAGATAGGCAGGAACATCTTTGACGTTGGCCATTGGATCTTCTTTCTAGATATGCCTCTGAGTTGAGGGAAACAAAAGCAAAAATACTATTGGGACTTCATCAAATTCAAAAGCTTCTGCAAATTGAAAGACACAACCAACGCTAAAAGGCAACATACAAAATGAAACAAGATATTTGTAAGCAACACATCCAATAACGAGTTAGTATGCAAAATACATAAAGCAAATATAAATCTCAGCATCCTAAACACAAATTATCCAACTGCAGATGGGCAGAAGACATTAATGGACTTTGTCTCTGAGAAGACATCCAGATGGCCACCAGACACCGAAAGACACTCCGAGGCACCCATCATCACGGAAATTCAAATGAAAACCACAATAAGATGTCACCTGACAGCCGACAGAATGGCTAAAATTAACAAGAGAAGAAACAACAGGTGTTGTTGAGGCTTTGGAGAAAGGGTAGCCCCCTTACACTCATGCTGGGCATGCAAACAGGAGCAGCCACTGTGGAAAACACTGTGGAGGGTCCTCGAGAAGTTAAAAATAGGGGATCCTTGGGTGGCGCACTGGTTTGGCACCTGCCTTTGGCCCATGTCGCGATCCTGGAGACCCGGGTTCGAATCCCACGTCAGACTCACAGTGCATGGATCGTGCTTCTCCCTCTGCCTGTGTCTCTGCATCTCTCTCCGTGACTATCATAAAAAAATAAAAAGAGAAGTTAAAAATAGAGCTACACTACGATTCCAAAATTGCAGAGCTAGGTATTTACCCCGAGGATACAAAAGTCATTTAGTAGATTCTAAGATGGACACGTAGCCCAGTGTTTGTAGCAGCATTATCAAAACAGCCAAACTGTGGATACAGCACAGATGTCCATTGGCAGATGAATGGGCAGAAAGATGTGGTAAATATACACACTGCGACATCACTCAGTCATCAGAAGGGATGAAATGAAGCCATTTACAATGACGTGGGAGAAGGAGAAAGGACTTATGCTAAATGAAATCAGTCAGTCATAGAAAGACAGATACCAAATACCATACAATTAATTGCATTCACATGTGAATATTAGGAAACCAAAAAACTGGCAAAGGGGCAGAGGGGGGATGAGAGAAGCAAACAAAAAAACACACTCTTAACCACAGAGAATAAACTAATAAATACCAGAGGAAGGTGGGGCGGATGGGGAATCAGGGGATGGGGATATGGAGGGCACCTGTGACCAGTACCAGGCGTTGTATCCAAGGGTTGAATCACTATGTGGTAAACCTGAAACTATATCATACTGTGTTTACAAAGAGGACTTCAAGTAAAACTTTAAAATTATAATTGGTAGTATTGATGAAACATGTACACACTAGAGATAAAATCAGAAAGGCAACTGAAAATCCAAATAAAGAGTATTTAGAGCAACAAAACCCCTCCTTACCTCAGCTCGGGAGAAGACTGCCATGCCTATTCTCACCCAAGTAAAAGCCTGGATTTTGATTCTCTGGGGAGGCCACTGACTTGGTGGAGTCAGGCTATCTTTGAACCCAAAACCTAAATAGTGTGCATAAAACGAAACTGCCCAAGATACTAGGAGTCCCAGTGCAAGCACATGCCAAGACCCAAACTAACCATACACAGACATAACCCTAACCCTACACTTGATCCTAATGTTAATCTAACCCTTAAACAAGACCTATCACTAGTCAAAAACCAAACACAAACCCCAAGACCGAAACACATTCACTGAACCTTCCTGCCAACCCTCACCCTAACTCCTAAATGTCGGTTCACCTAATCTTAGGTTTCCTTAACCCTGAACCCTACGTTAAATCTAACCCAAACCCTAACCTCTAACGGTACGTAACCTTAAAATAAGGTATTCAAATCCTATTCCTAATCTTAACCTGTACCATAACACTAACCCTCTAATACTAATCCTATCTCATACCCCAAACTGTACCCTAACCCGTATCCTAAAACCAACCCCTAATACACTCCCTAACCGTATATCTGACCCTTTTCCAAAACCGTACCCTGACCCTGACCTGACCCTAACCCCTAACCAAACCTTAACCCTAACCCTAGCCTTAACCGCTATCCTAATCCTAACCCTCGCCCTAACCCTAAACCTAGCCCTAGCTTTAACTCTAACCCTTAACTCAAACCCCTAACTCTAACCCCTAACCATAACTCACACCCTAACCCCTAACCCTAACTGCAAACCTAAGCTCAACCCTAACTCTAACCATAACACTAACCCCAACTCCGAACCTCCTGCCCTAATCCCTGAAGCCTAAACCCTAACCCTAACACCAAATCCTGTCCCTAGCCCTAACCCACATCCTACCTCCGAACCACTGACCCTTACCCTTATCCCTCACCCTAACCTCTAATCCATAACCATAAGCATAATCACTAACACCTAACATCTAACGTAAGGCTAACCACCAATTGCCTCCCCTCCCCTGAACCAACCATTCATTCTACCCATTCACTTACTCTGTGATTCTGAGGAGTCCCTTCTGATATGGACGTGGCCCCAATGGCACCTCCAGAGTCCTCCAGGGGGTCCTGAGGAAACCGGGCTCCTGTGAGTGTGCACGTGGCCCCACGTGTTCCTGAGCCATAGTCAGTGGGTCCTGAAGACGTCGGGTCTCCTGTCACTGTGGACTATGCTTCACATCCTCTGGAAGCCTCACAGCAGGTCCTCAGGAGGCCGGGGGCTTCTGTCAGCCTGGACATGGCCCCACGCCACCGAGAACACTCACCGTGGGTCCTGAGGATGCTGTGGGCTCCTGTCAGCAAAGACCCAGCTTCATATATCCCAAAACCAAAGTGCAGGTGCTGAAGACAACGGGGGTCTTGTCAGTGTTGAGGTGGACCCACATTTTCCTCAAGCCTCACCATAAGCCCTGAGGAGGCTGGGGGCTCCTGTCAGCATGGATGTGGCCCCAAATATTCCCAAAACTTCACAGTGCATCCTGAGGAGGCCAGAGATTCCTGTCAGTGTGGATGCAGCACCTACATCTTTCTTAGGCCTCACCAGAGGCCCTGACAAAGCTGGGCTCTTCTGTCCGCATGGACGCATCCCCATATTTCCCGAAGACTACACCAGGGGTCCTGAGGAAGTCAGCGTCCTGTTGTGTGGACGTTACCACACATACTCCCGAATTTTCACCAATGGATCTAGGAGGCCGCGGCTCCTGTCATCCTGAATGCGGCCCCCAGCTTCCAGAAGCCTCAATTTCTATCCTGAGGGGCCTGGGAGTTTCTGCCAGAGTGGATGCGGTGCCACATCTTCCTGAAGCCTCCCCGCAGGTCCTGAGGTGGCTCACGGTCTCCTGTAAGCATGGATGCGGGCCCACAATATCTTGAAGCCTCCCCGCGAGTCCTGAGGCAGCCCAGGGTCTCCTATCAGGGTGTATGCGGGCCCACATCTTCCAGAAGCCTCACTGCGGGTCCTGAGGAGACCCGGGCTCCTGTCAGCGTGAACGCAGCCCAATGTCCCCCTTTAGACTCCCTGAGCGACCTGAGAAGGCTGTGGCTCATCAGGGTCGATGCATCCCCATGTCCTCCTCAGGCCTCCCCAGCACAGGCTGGCTCCTGTTAATGCTGGCAGAGGAGGCCTACTGCACATGCGGGTCCCCTGGGTGGGGCCTGGTCTCGGGCGCCCCCTTTGGGATGCTAGGCACTGCAGGAAGCTGTGTAGGAGGTGGCTTGCTGGTGCACGGGGCGGCACCTGCCTCCTTCCAGGCTCCAGCTGTGGCCTGTTAGCATCGGAAATGTCTCACTGAAACGGAGCCCAACACCCGGCTTCCTCAGAAATACTTAAGGACAATGAGTTGGAGCCCACAGACCGCAAAATGAAATGTGTACCAGACTTTGAGCAAGTCCTGCAAAACTCACTCAACCCTCTTCCACTGTGGGTGGGAACGCGGGCTGCTGCAGCCACCCGGGAAACAGTGTGGAGGCTCCTCAGGAAGGTAAAAATAGAGCCGCCCTGTGACCAGCAGGTGCAGGGACAGGAGCTGACTTCGAAGATACAGATGCAGTGAGACTCAGGACACCTGTACCCCAATGTCCACAACAGCCGTGTCCACAGTAGTCACACTGTGTGAGGAGTCTCGGTGCCCTCAGGCAGATGATGTATAAAGAGGATGGGAGATAGATGATGGTCATAGAGAGAGGAATGGTACTCAGCTATCAAAGAGAAGGAAATCTTGCCATTTGCAATGACGTGGATAGAACTAGAGAAATCATGTTAAGTGAAATAAGTCCGTCGGGAAAGTGAATGACCGTGGGGTGTCATTCATAGGTAGAATTAAAGAAGCAAAGCAGATGAACATTTGTGAAGGGAAGGAAAAACAAAGAAGATGAAAACAGATGCAGGAAATACAGACTGTTAATTATAGGAAAAAAATGAGGGTCGCTGGAGGGTAGGGGACGGGTGAGGGGATCACAGGGAACCAGCATGAAGGAGGGCATGTGATGTCAGGTGCACCACTGTTATCTCCAACTGGTGAATCCCTGAATTCTTCCTCTGAAAGTATAATACACTATATGTTAATTAATTGGGTTTAAATTAAGTTAAAAAAATCAGTTGTATCAGAGCACAATTCTTTCTGGACTCTCTGTTCTGCTCCTTCAGCTTATGTCAAGAACACCCCCCTTGAGTCTGGTTTGTTTAAGTAGACTCCACGCCTCATCCATGGCCCAGCCCAAGGCTAGAACTCAGGACCCCAAGGGCAGGACAGGAGGTGAGGTCAGGTGTCGAATGCTTAACCGACAGAGCAAGCCAGGGGCCCGAGAACAACACTGCTATATCCTGTGTCTCTGTGACATCATTTGAAATAGGAAAGTGCTATGTCCCACTCTGTCCTGCTTCTCCAATACTGATTTCCTCTCTGGGGTCATTTGTGGGGGCAGATGGATGTTAAGGTTTTTTTTTTTCCTATTTCTAAGATCTGCCACCATGATTTTGATACGAATGACATTGAAACTGAGGGTGGCTTCAGGAACTGCGGACATTTTGACAAGATGAGGCTCCCACCCCATGAGCCCAGGAAGGCCTCCCAGAGCCTGGTATGGCTCAGTGCACAAGTCTTGTGCTCTTTTGGTTCTGTATCATTATTTATTCTCTGTGATGCTCCTGAGAAGGGAGTCACGTCCTTCATTTCCTTCCTGAGTGCTCATTGCCAGGACACAGCAAGGCTACTCTGCTCTGTAGGGTCAGTTTGTGTCCCCTGACTTTACTGAACTCACTCGTTATTTCTAAGAGGCTTGGTGGAGGCTCTCGAGTTTCCTGTTTCTAGTACCACATCTTCAGCATATAGGGACAGTGTGAGTTCCCCTTCCAGTTGTGGAACCTTTGCTGTTTACAGCTTAATGCCCTAGAAAGCCCCACAATAGAATAAAAACTGAGTCCAGGCAAAGGGCAGGAAGCCCCTATTAAAATGAGAACAGAACTCAATGCCCTAGAAGGCCCCATATCAAAATGTAAACAGAACTTGAGGAATTGCTCCAGCCCTCCTGGAGGTCCCGAGACCAGCACTTAAAACTAAGCTAAAACCCATCTCGGGGTCCAAGTCCCTGCTCCGCTATGTCGGGTGCACTTAGACACAAGCTCGAGCTTGTAAATAAACCCTCGTGTGTTTGCATCGGTGTCAGCTTCTCGGTGGTATCTCGGATTCCCAATCTAGGGCAAAACAGTCTGAGATAAAATATCAAAACCAAAAGAAGCTCAGACGCACGCAGAGTAAAAGCAGGGTTCTGAGAGGAGCAGCAGAGACCAGGGGGGTTGGCGGCTCTTCTGTTGAGGCCCCTGCAGATGGGGCGGGGATGCTCAGCCCCAGAGCCAGAGGACCCAGCGTCCCCACCCGCATCCCGCCCATCAGCGCAGAGTCTAAGGGAGCAGAACAGAGCCGCCCACTGGAGGCCAGAGGCGATGACACCCACCCAGCCTCTGACCTGCAGGTGCATCTCCCAGGCAGATGTGCACCTGAGAATCAGCGCCAAGGCCCTTCCCGAGACCCTGCACAGACCACTCAATGCCACCAACTTGTCAGACTACAGAGGCAGCAGAGCCTCAGCTCTGCCTGGAAAGTAGGGTGTAGCTTCCTTTGTACTTTGTGCTTTATTTTCATTTATTTTCTTTGATTCTATTTTATTAATTGCTTAATTTAATTTTTATTTATGTACATTACATATTTCTTACTTTTACTATCATGGTACTTTAATTGTGTTTCTTATTTTGGGATTTAGAATCTTTAACAAGCAGGCCAAAATAATCTGGTGTTTTTTTTTTTTGGGGAGGGTAGTTGTTATTGTTTTTCTTGGTTTTCCTTTTTCTTCCTTCTTTCTTTTCTGAAAAACAATAGTGAGATGGAGAAATTCAACTCCATAAAATAACATGAAGTAGTACTCACAGCCAGGAAGTTCATCAATACACATATATGATGTCTAACTACAGTTTAAAACAATGATTATAAAGATAGCATCTGGGCTGGGAAAAAAGCACAGAAGAAAACTAGAGAATACCTTACTGTAGAAATAAAAGAACTAAAATCTAGTCAGGCCAATGTTAAAAATGATATAACTGAGATGCAGTCTCAAGTGGAAGCCTTAAAAACAAGAAAGGTTATGGACCACGAAGGCAGACATAGGGAACTCAGCCATTTATTAAAACAATAACATTCATATCATAGGAGACTCAGATGATAAAGAGAGAGAAAAGGTGGGCCTTGCTCAGCCATTAGAAACGACAAATACCCACCATTTGATTCAACGTGGATGGAACTGGATGGTATCATGCTGAGTGAAGTAAGTCAATCGGAGGACAAACATTGTATGTTCTCATTCACTTGGGGAATATAAATAAGAGTAAAAGGGAATATAAGGGAACGGAGAAGAAATGTGTGGGAAATATCAGAAAGAGAGACAGAACATAAAGACTCCTAACTCTAGGAAATAAACCAGGGGTGATGGAAGGAGAGGAGGGCGGGGGTGGGGGTGAATGGGTGACGTGTACTGAGGGGGGCACTTGACGGGATGAGCACTGGGTGTTATTCTGTATGTGGGCAAATTGAACACCAATTAAAAGTAAATTTATTATTAAAAAAAAAGTTTGAAAGAAAGAAAAAGTGACATCTGGTTGACTCAGTCAGTTAACCTTCTGCCTTAGGCTCAGATCATAATCCAGGTCCCAAGGCAGGCTCCCTGTTCAGCAGGGAACCTGCTTGTCCTTCTCCATCTGCCCTTCTCGCTCATGGTTTTTCTCTCCTCTCTCTCTCAAATAAATAAATAACATCCTGAAAAAGAAACAAACAAACCCAGAAGGAAGAGAAATCTCCCATGTAGAATAATTTCAAAGAAGTTGTGCAGACATTCCACCCTCAAGTTGATTAGCATAGCCTCCCACTCTTATGTGTCGAATACACATAGTAACTTCCTTCTATAAAATATAATATGAAAATCTTAATATAAAAATGATAATAAATAATAATAATAAAAAGGATCACTTTACTATGGAGAAAGCTGACATACACTACCTCAGCAAGATGATCAGATCAATACCAAGACTGATAAATCATGCTGATAATATCTATCCTTTATATAATAAAAATGGTATTATCTCTCTGTATATAATCCACAAAAACAGGTCAATCATGAGTTAAACAACAGACATGTCCCAACTGAGGTATATTTTACAAAATACTCTACTTCTCAAAGTGTTCCAGTTCAATGACAACAAGGAAAGGCTGAAAGACTGTCACATCCAGAGGAGCCTAAGAAAACATGAGTACAAATGGAATGGGATATGAGGGATGGTAACTTAGCAAAAACTAAGGAAATCTGAATAAAGTATGGTCTTTGGTTAATGCGACTATTTTAATATTGATTCATTAGCTAATACTTGTACCGCACTAATATACCATCACAGTCATATCCCTGCCCCACACCATCCACCCCCACACAATTGGCCCCCAGAAGGACCCAGTGGAGGTGCCCGGTGGGACATGCTCAGCCTCCCCAGGGTTCTTTGCATACCCTGTTCCCATCAGAAGCCGGATTGTTCCATAGAGAACCCAGGGGTTGCAGGGAGGAGGGAAGGCAGGGATCCCTGAAATGGTGGGTGCAGGTGAGTGGAGCAGAGGACACATTGGGCCCTGCCTCCGCCCACTGTCCCTCCTGGAGGGGGGGCACACCCTGCACAGGACACCGGCCCCTAACCCAGAGGGACATGGGCTGACCTGGCTCTGCGCTCTGTGGGGGCTGAGTTGATTTGAGCCGCCCCCCCCAGACCCAACACAAAGACTAATGGGATCCAGGGCCCCATGGTCCTGGCTAGCCCTGGATTCTGGCCCCAGGGTGAGCCAGCCCTCTCACAGCTGGATGTGGCCTCCTGGGCCCTGGACGTGCCCCACAGATCCAGGTCGCTGACCTAGGGCAGGCCGTGGGTTCCCGGGACACCCCAGAGTGGAGACAGGATGGATAGGCCAGTTGGCCCCACCTGACCCCACTCCAGGAGGCAGGCTCCTCCTGGTATTGGGGCCCAGAGGGCCCAAGGCCGGGGTCCAGCTGCCCTGCGGGGGCCCAGTGCAAGAGCCCATGAGCTGCAGGTCCAGGTCATCTCTGCTGTCCTCAGAACAGTCACTCACTCAGGCTGAAATCTCAGGACAAACGCCCCCACCCAGAGTCCACACATGCTCCCACGATGTGGACTCCAGCACCCGCCCCCCCCACACCGTGGGATTCTTGCCCTCCCCTAAAGGACAGAAAGGTCTCCCTCCCCAAGGGAAGGCGCGCAGTAGGCTCTGAGCCTGTTTGCTGTAGAAATCAATAAAGTGTTGTGGTGCGAAAATGCACAGCCAGGCCATTTCTGTGTCTCCCAGAACTCTGTGCATGGGGTGTGGAGAGACACGCAGAGAGGAGGAGGGGGCACCATCCAGACCCCAAACAGATCCTGCAGGGGCGCCACCAGGTAAACACAGCTGATGTCCCCATGTGCCATACAGGGGCGGCCAGATGCCAGGGTCAGGACCCACAGACTTTACTGGGACTCAGGCTCTGCCCCCTAGGCCAGGAGGGGCTGAGACAGAGTGACAGCCAGGGAGCTTCAGGTCACAAGGGTCTGTGAACAGCGACGTGGGAGGTCTGTGCTCCCTCTGTCCAGAGGGCTGCGGATGGCCAAGTTCCGTGGCACTTCCTCCTCTCCCCGCATCCCTGTGCCTGTGTTCCTGGGGCACAGAGGGCCTCTGGGGCGGTCAGCGTGGCCCTGGAAGGGATGTCAGGACACCAGGCCCTGGTGTTGTGCCCAAGATTGCAAATCAGGGAAACCACTAAGGAGCCTACATGGATGGAAACTCCCGAGGGTTTCTTTACAAGCTGGAGCTTGGGTCTAATTGAACCTGACACAGCGGAGCAGGCACGTGGATCCCGAGACTAAGAGGCATAGCAGCTTTATAGGGGCTAGTGGCCCATGGGATACGCAGAAAGTTCCACAATCATGCCAGTCCACACGCTGGTGGCTGACTGAATTACACCTTACCCTATAGTATCCACTTGAGCTAGCCTATTACTTTGGTCACAATCTTCGCACAGTTTTGGGGGGCACAAAGCAGCGTTACATTGTTATGAGCCGATTTCCAATTAGGGTGTGCCCAGAGGCCTGACTAGGGTGGGGCAGTGCCTTAAGCAATAAGCAGGTCATGTGGGGGTCATAAGGGAGGTGGCCGGTGTAGCATAAAATAGAATTAGTCCTATCCTGCTTGTCCAGGGGTAGGGGATTTTTGTTAACTTTCCTGTGTCCCACACTTGCAGCTCACGTACCTGGGCCACCCTCACCTGGTGGACTCAGACTGCACACCTTGTGGTGCTGGATCTCTTACACCAGCGTGTAGAGAGCACCTTCCTCGCCCTAGTGAGTAGGGGCTGGGTGAGCATGGGGCTTGCCAGAAGCCCAGGCAGCACAGGGGACCGAGAATCAGAGCCCTAACCCCAATTCGACTCCCACACACAGGCAGCAACAGGGCTTTCCACCATGGGCAGCCAGGTCCTCAGGATCTCCCCACAGGGTGGCGCTGAGGTCCGGCTCCCTGCTGAAGAGGCATCAGGGTGAAGAGAAGCAGCCAGGGCTCAGCGGGATCCCCTGCCGAACATGGGAATTTGGCCAAGTCGGATGTTCCAGCTCAGCTGACCCTGCAGCAGCATCACTGCAGGAGCAAGCCCCGAGTCGGCAAGGAGAACCCAGCTATCTGCCCAGCGCCAGCACAAGAAATGATGTTGTGCCAACCATTTTGAAATTTGGGTGACCCAGCCAGAGGATCAGATAGCTGCATGTGATATCTGCCTGTGATAGACACACACACACCCAAAACCAACAAAAGTCGGAATCCCCCCAATGTTGTCAAACAGCAGGCGGATGGTTACATACACGACGCTGTGGTCCCCAATAGGATACATAGAAGTCGCTATAAACCATGACTGCAGAGGTACTGGAGGCATGGAGATGTGCCTGCTGGGTTTCAAAAAGGAGCACAGAGAGGCAGGAAGCATCCTACGGAGGGGGTGCCCCTCCTAGGAAAGGACACCAGGTCCCTGTGAAGGCTACAGATGGTGAAATCTGTCCTCCTCTCTTTCAGCTTCTGGTTTTCCTCCTCTTTTCTTCTTCCTAATTCTAGTTTAGCCTCCACCCTGCATCCAAGACAATGACCAAAGAGGCTTCGTTATGACATCGCATCCTAAAAGGAGGCTGAGCTTTGGCTACCGAGTTCAGAAATGGTCATTGCCTAGGTGTATGCTGATCCCCCGAACTCGTGGCTTCACGGCTCTTCTCTCCCTGCAGAATGAGGGGAACCACAGGTCTTACAATGAAAGACGCCCACTTCCACTCGGGCGGGACTATCCTTCCTGGAGGACGTCATCTGGGCCATGTAGTACAAGCGGGGCGATCAAGAATAGTTCGCAGGTGAGACATAAGCAAACACTTACCTTTGATGTCATGCTTTATTTGTTCATCCATTTATTATTTGTTAAATATTTTCATTTAATGTCCTCTCTATACCCAACATGGAGTTCAAACCCACAACCCTGAGATCAAGATCCCCCAACCAGGCCAGCCAGGCACCCCAGTGCCATGTTTCATAACTCTTTGCTTCCTTGCCTATCTCTGCATCCAACTGGAACATTAAGTCCTGGACGGGAAGCTTTAGTTACCTCCGAATCCTAGAACGTTCTCACTGTATCCCAATCCTAGATTGACATTTACCATTGAATAGCACTTTAAATAAATAGTAAAATAACTACTACCGTAAAGGAAATTATCAACTTTTCACGTGTGTGGGCCCTGATCCCTGGGCTCCCAGGGAAGCTATGGTTTCTTTCATATTGATCAGGTCCAAATGACTCCACCACACCTCAAAGCGTGGGCTCAGTTTCTGCCCTGACACATGCAAGACCCCTGCTTCAATTAACATGTATCAATGAATCAAAGAGAGCCTGACCGGCTCTGTGTGGTTCGTAAGAACATGGGACTCTTGTTCTTGGGGTAGCAAGTGCAAGCCCCATGTGGGCTGTAGAGATTACAGAAAAATAAAATCTTAAAAAAGTCAATCAGTTGATCTTGGGGAGACACAGCCCCAGATCCCACAAGGGCAGAGAGCCAACTGACAGTTCTACGCACAATATTATATGCAGCAGTGCACAAAATGTGACCTTTCAGAAGTCTCCTAGAGTGGGGGACACACCAGCCTTAAGGTGTTCAGGTGGAGAAGTGGGGGGCAGTCCCTGGAACGACAGGGCGGGCTCAGGATCCCAGGGGTCCCAAGGACAGTGGCGCCAACTCTTCCCAGGCACAGGAGGAACCCAGCTGAGAGCAGCGCACTCGGGCCAGCTGTCTGCCCTGTGTGGCCATAAGCTGCAAACCCCTGTGCAGTCACAGGGACCAGATCTTGGGACAGGCCAGCAAAGGCCAGGAGTGCGAGGACACCCTCCCAGCAGGAAGAGAACAGGTCTCCACCAGGGCAGCACCTAAAATTTGGAGTTTTATAATTCAGTCACTTGTCTGTGGGGAGGCTGAGAAAATTGAGGCTGTTCCACCTTAAGTTCACTGTTAGCACAAGTACTGCCATCCCAGGACCCTGTGAATAAGAGCTATAATTTACATTACTTCAGTTACAGGAAAAAAGAAAAAAACAGCTTACAGCTTAAGGTCCCAGAAAGCCCCATATTAGAATGAGAACAGAGCTCAATGCCCTTGAAGGCCTCATATCAAATTGTAAACAGAACTTGAGGAATTCCGACAGCCCTTCTGGAGGTCCCTGAGACCAGCCCTTAAAACTAAGCTAAAACCCACTTCGGGGTCCAAGTCCCTGCTCTGCTGTGTGGGGTATACTTGGACCCAAGCTCAAGTTTGTAAATCAACCCTTGTGTGTTTGCATCGGTGTCGGCTCCTTAGTTGTTTCTCCGATTTGCAATCTTGGGCACAATACCCGCAAGTCGCCTCCCCACCTGGGCTGATCCCCTGTCCCCTCCAACCCAGGCTGACCCTCAGTCACCTCCCGCCCACAGCAGCTCACCACAGCCCCTTACAGAAGTCCCAGGGCCAAAGTGGGCACTCTGGCTGTCCCCTGCCTCCCAGGAGAAGAAAGGAGGTTTTGGCAGGACACATTCCCCTGGTGGCCCCAGGGCTCCCTGCCCAGGATGGCAGCTGGTGACAGGCCGTTTTCTGTGTCCCTGACACCGGCTCCTCCTTCCTGGTTTTCCCGCAGGAAATGAAGGAGGAGGCCTCCTCTCCTCCAGGGACATCACGCAGATAGACCTGGACATCAATAGGATGTTCAGCAGCCAAATCATGTTTCGGGACTGCTAGAGAGTGGGGTGAGGCTGTTGAGTCAGGGGGCTTCAGGGCCCTGGGGGTGGCCCAGGGGCTTCTGGGTAGGGAACACGGGGCTTAAGAGGCCGGGGGAAGCAACAGCAGCCAGCAACACACCACTGTATGGTAGGGTGCCGGGGATAACCCCCGTGCCCCAACCCCCAGGGCTTCGGGGATGAGGAGGTCACTAGGTTGGTGCCTTCAGGGGTTTCCATGGGAGCTGAACCACACAGGGGCGAGGGACGGCCTGTGGAGGGCAGTAACTGGACCTGGGGGCCAGTTGGAATGGCCGTGGCTGGAGCAGGACACACATCGATCCCATGAGGGTCGGACGGGTCAGGGTGACACCCACACTCGGTGTTTTATATATATCTAAATTCTATGCATTGAGACAATTTGCAATTTGTAAACATACATAGTATGATGACCACCAGATAATGCCCCTGGTCCAGCCAGCACCTGGCACTGACTACATGGGGCCCCAGGGGCAGGGGTCACAGCAAACTCCAGACTGGGGTCACCTTTATCTGTAGATGTATCCATGTGCATCTGAGAGAAAGTGGATGCCCTGTGTCGGTAGGCCCCCATGTCATCCCCCTCATTCCCCACCCCCACACCATCCCCCTTCATCATCATCCCAAATGGCTCCGACCCATACCATCCCCCTCACACCCACACAGCCCCACACAATCCCCACCCACACTATACCCCACCATCCCCCCTGCACTATCCCCCACACTCCACCACCATCATGCCCCTGCCCCCACAACATCCACCCCCACACCATCTGCCCCCAGCAAGGACCCAGTGCAGCTGCACCCTGTGGGACATACTCAGCCTCACCGGGGTTCTCTGGATACCCTGCTCCCACCAGAAGACCGGGTTTCCCATAGTGTACCCAGGGGTTGCAGGAAGGAAGGAAGGCAGGGAGTCCCCGACAGGATGGGTGCAGGTGAGTGGTGCAGAGGACCCACTGTGCCCTGCCTCCACCCACTGTCCCTCCTGGAGGGCGGCACACCCTGCATAGGACACCAGCCCCTAACCCAGAGGGACAAGGGCTGGCCTGGCCCCAGGGTCTGTGTGGGCAAGTTGATTTGAGCCTCCCCCAGGCCCAACAGAGAGACTAACAGGATCCAGCCCCCCATGGCCCTGGAGCCCGGGATTCTGGCCCCAGGCTGAGAGAGCCCTCCCACAGCTGGATGTGGCCTCTTGGGGACTGGGCGTGCCCCACAGATCCAAGTCGCTGACCTAGGGCAGCCCTGGGGATCCCGGGACACCCCAGGTTGGGGAGAGGAGGGGTAGGCCAGTGGGCCCCACCCGCACCCACAGCAGGAGACAGGCTCCACCAGGTTCTGAGGTCCCAGGGGGCCTGAGACCGGGGTCCAGCTGCCCTGCGGGGACCCAAAGCAGGAGCCCATGAACTGCAGGTCCAGGTCAGGTCTGCTGCCCTCAGAACCGTCTCTCATGCTGAAACCTCAGGACACGAACCCACCCTGAGTCCAAACATGCTCCCAGGTGGGGGACTTCAGCACCAGCCCCCGCCCCACATGTGATTCTTGCTCTCCCCTAAAGGACAGAATGTTCTCCCTCCCCAGGGGAAAGCACGCACCCTTGGCTCTGAGCCCCTTTGCTGTAGAAAGTCAATAAAGTGTTGTGGTGCGGAATTGCACAGCCAGCCCGTTTCTGTGTCTCCCAGAACTCTGAGCAGAGAGCTTGGAGAGACACCACGAGATGAGGGGGCTACATCCACACCCCAAACAGCCCCTGCAGTGGCGCTGCCAGGCACACACAGCTGACGTACCCACATGCCTTCCAAGGGTGCCCAGACGCCAGGGTCAGGCCCTACAGACTTTACTGGGACTCAGCCTGTGCCTAGCAGGCCAGGAGGGGCTGGGACAGAGTGACAGCCAGGGAGCCTCAGGTCACCAGGGTCTGTGGAAGCGACCTGGGAGTTCTGTGCTCCGCCTGTCCAGGGGGCCAGGGCTGGCCGGGTTCCGGGGCACTTCCTCCCCTCCCCGCATCCCCGTGCCTGTGTACCTGGGACACAGAGGGCCTGCAGGGTGGTAGCATGGCCCTGGAAGGGATGTCAGGACAACAGGCCCTTGTGTTGTGTCCAAGATTGCGAATTCGCAATTCGAATTCGAAACCACCAAGTAGCCCACACTGAGGCAAACTCCTGAGGGTTTCTCTATAAGCTGGAGCTTGGGTCCAAGTGCACTGGACACAGAGGAGTAGGGACTTGGACCCCAAGACTAAGAGGTGTAGCAGCTTTATAGGAGCCAGTGGCCCAAGGGAACGCTGAAAGATGCGTAGTCATGTCGGTCCACATGCAGGTGGCCGATTGAATTACATTTTATCCTATAGTATCGACTTGAACTAGCCTATTACTTTGGTCAGAATTGGCGCACAGCTTTGTGGGGCACAAAGCAGGGTTGCATTGTTATGAACGGAATTCGGATTTGGGTGTGCCCAGCGGCTTGAGTCGGGTGGGGCAGTGCCTTAAGCCATAAGTAGGTCATGTGGGGTCATAGGGGAGATGGCCTATGACCATTTGGAGCACAAAATGGAATCAGTCCTGCTCTGCCTGTCCAGGGGTAAGGGAATTTTGTTAAAATTCCTGGGTCCCACACTGCAGCTCATGCACGTGGGCCACCCTCACAAGGTGTACTCAGCCTGCACACCTTGTGGTGCTAGATCTCTCACACTAGCATGTTGAGGGTACCCTCCTCGCCTTAGTGAATAGGGGCTGGGTGAGCATGGGGCTCGACCTGAAGGCCAGGCAGCACAGGGGACTGAGAAACCCCAGCCCCGTCCCTACCCAGACTCCCAAACACAGGCAGTCCCAGGGCTCCCCCCAATGGGCAGCTGGATCCTCAGGAGTTTCCACCAGGGCGGCCCCGAGGTCTGACTCCCTGCTGGAGAGGCATTGGGGAGAAGATAAGCAGCCAGCGCATGGCACGACCCACTGCTACACATGGGAATATGGCCAAGCCCGTCCTTCCAGCTCAGCTGACCCTCCAGCAGAAAGTAACTGCAAGAGCGAGCCCCGGGTCTGCCAGGAGAGCCTAGCTAGCTGCCCAATGCCAGCACCAGAAATGATGTTGTACCAACCATTTCGGCATTTGGGTGAACCAGCCAGAGGATTAGTAGCTGCACATGATAGCTGCATGTGATAGAGACACACACACCACAAAACCAACAAAAGTCGGAATCCCCCCAATGTTGTCTAACAGCAGCCGGATGGTTACATACACGACGCTGTGGTCCCCAATAGGATACATGAAAGACGCAATAAACCACGACTGCAGAGGTGCTGGAGGCACAGAGATGTGCCTGCTGGGTGCCAACAAGGAGCACAGAGGGGCAGGAAGCATCCTACGGAGGGGAGGCCCCTCCTTGGAAAGGACATCATGTCCCTGTGAAGGCTACGGATGGTGAAATCTGTCCTGCTCTCTTTCAGCTTCGGGTTTTCCTCCTAAACGCCATTTTCCTCAATCATAAAACCAAAAAATTATTTTATGTTTCTAAATTTCTTTTTATTGGAGTCCAATTTGTATGAATTCTTGCTTCAGCAAGGGTGTCATTCAGGAGAGGAGGAGAGATCATGAATTCCCAGATAGGCAAAATATAAAGGAGTTCATTACCACTTAATATGTCCTGTAAGGAATTTTCAGAGGGACTCTTCTAGTGGGGGAAAAAAAGAGAACAAAAGCAACAAAGACTAGAAAGGACCAGAGAACGTCACCAGAAACTCCCAACTCCTCCTGTAACACAAAGGCACAAAGTTCATATCTTTGAATAATCACTCTGAATGCTGATAGACTAAGTGCTCCATTCAAAAGATATAGCGTATCAGAGTGGCTTAAAACACAGGATCCTGGATGCCTGGGTGGCTCAAGGGGTTGAGCATCTGCCTTTGACTCAGGCTGTGATCCTGGAGTCTGGGATCGAGTCCCATATTGGGCTCCTGGTGGGGAGACTGCTTCTCTTTCTCCCTAATTTTCTCTCTCTCTCTCTCTCTCTCTCTCTCTCTCTCTGTCTCTCATAAATAAAATCGTCATTAAAAAAACAAGATCCATCCTTACGCTGCCTACAAGATGCTCACCTTAGACCTATACACACCAGCAGATTCATAGTCAGGGGAGGGAAAATCATCTACCACGCTAACGGATATCAAACGAAAGCTGGAGGACCCATACTTATATCAGACAAATGAGATTTGAATCCAAACACCGGGGGACATCTGGTGGCTCAGTGGTTGAGCATCTGCCTTCAGCACAGGGTGTGAACCTGGGATCACAGGATCGAGTCCCACATCGGCCTCCTTTAGGGGAGCCTGCCTCTCCCTCTGCCTATGTTTCTGCCTCTGCTTCTCTGTGTATCTCTCATGAAAAAATAAATAAAATATTTAAATCTCAAAAAGAAAAAATAAATACTGTAAGAAGAGATGAAGAAGAACATTATTTCATAATTAAAAAGACTCTCTATCAAGATCAAACAACTAAATATGCTGCCAACATGGGAGTACCTAAATATAGAAACCAATTAACAACAAATGTACAGGAACTCACTGATAATAATACAGTGACGGGATTTCAACACCCACTTATGGCAATGGACCAATCGTCTAGCAGAAAATCAACATGGGAACAATAGCCTTGACACACTGGACCACAGGGACTCAACAGATATAGTCAGAACATTAGATCCGAAAGTAGAATACACATTCCTTTCAAGTGCACATAGGACATTCTCCAGAACAGATCATATCAGAGCCCACAAATCAGCCTTCAACAGGTACAACAGGTACAAGAAGGTTGATAACATACCATGTACATTTTCGGAACACGGCGCTATGAAACTGGAAGTCGACAGTAAGAAAAAATTTGAACAGACCAAAAATATGTTAAGTTTATGATCATCCTACTAGAGAATGAATGCAGTAACTAGGAAATTAAAGAGGAAATTTAAAACAAATGAAAATGAAAACATGTTTCTCCAAACCTCTGGGATGTAGCAAAAGCAGTCCTAAGAGGGAAGTACATAGCAATGCAGGCCTGCCTCAAGAAACAAGAAGTCTCCAATACACATTGTAACCCTACACCTGATGGAGCTGAAAAAGGAATAGCAAACAAAGCCTAAAGCCTAAGAAGAAGGGAAAAAATAAAGATGAGAGCAGAAATGAACAATAAAGAAACAACAAAACTGTAGATTGGAGTAACAAAACTAAGAGCTGGTTCTTTAAAATAGTTAATAAAATGGATCAAGCCCTAGCCAGCCTTATCAACGAGAAAAGAGAAAAGACCTAAATAAATAAAATCACAAATGAGAGAAGAGAGATCACAATCAACACCAGAAAAATAAGACAATGATAAGGGAATACTATGAAAGATTATACGCTAACAAACGGGGAGACCTGGAAGATATGGACAAACCCCTAGAAATGTGCAAACGAGCAAAACTGAAATAGGAAGAAATATAAAATATGAACAGACCCATGAGTAACAAAGAAATTGAATCAGCAAGGCACCTGGGTGCCTCAGTGGTGGAGCATGTGCTTTGGCTCAGGTCATGATCCCGGGGTCCTGGGGAATCAAGTCCCACATCAGGCTTCCCACATGGAGCCTCATTTTCCCTCTGCCTATAACTCTGCCTCTCTGTGTCTCTCATGAATACATAAATAAAGGTGCAGCCACTGTGGAAAACAGTCTGGAGGGTCCTCGAGAAGTTAAAAATAGGGGATCCCTGGGTGGCGCAGCGATTTGGCACTTGCCTTTGGCCCAGGGCGTGATCCAGGAGACCCAGGATCGAATCCCACGTCGGGATCCCGGTGCATGGAGCCTGCTTCTCCCTCTGCCTGTGTCTCTGCCTCTCTCTCTGTGACGATCATAAAAAAAAATTAAAAAAAGAAGTTAAAAATAGAGCGACCCTACGATTCCAAAATTGCAAACCCAGGTATTTACCCCGAGAATACAAAAGTAGTTTAGGAGATTCGAAGAGGAACACACAGCCCAGTGTTGGTAGCAGCGTTACCAACAACAGCGAAACTGTGTATAGAGCCCAAATGTTCATTGACAGAGGAATGGGCAGAGACGATGTGGTAAATATACACACTGCGACATCACTCGGTCATCAGAAGGGATGAAATGAAGCCATTTACAGTGACGTGGGAGAAGTGGAAGGGACTTATGCTAAATGAACTCACTCAGAGAAAGACAGATACCAATTACCATACAATTGCATTCACATGTGAATTTAAGAAACCAAACAAACTGGTAAAGGGGCAGAGGGGGGGATGAGAGAAGCAAACAAAAAAACACTCTTAACTACAGAGAATAAACTAATAAATACCAGGGGAAGGTGGGGGGGATGGGGAATCAGGGGATGGGGATTGTGGAGGTCACTTCTGACCAGTACCACGCGTTGTATTCAAGGGTTGAATCACTATGTGGTAAAACTGAAACTATATCATACTATGTTTATAAACAGGAATTCAAGTAAAACTTTAAAATAATAATTGGTAGTATAGAGGAAACATGGGCACACAAGAGATAAAATCAGAAAGGAAACTGAAAATCCTGAGTCTTTAGAGCCACAAATCCCCTCCCCTTAGCTGAGCTCAGGAGAAGCCTGCCATGCCTATTCTCACCCCAGAGAACCCTGGCTTTTGATTCTCATGGAAGGCCGGTGACTTGGTGGAGTCAGGCTATCTTTGAAACCAAAACCTAAATAGAGTGCATAAAAATAAACTGCTCAAGATGCTAGGAGTCCCAGTGCAACCACATGCCAAGACACAAACTCTAACCATACACAGACATAACCCTAACCCTAAACTTAAGCCTAATGTTAACCTAACCCTTAAACAAGAACTATCACTAATCAAAAACCAAACACAAACCCCAAGACCGCAACACATTCACTAAACCTTCCTGCCAACCCTCACCTTAACTCCTAAACCTCTTCTAAACCTTTAACCCTGACGCTTATCTTAAATCTAACCCTAACCCTAACCTCTAACCATAACCTTAACGTAATGTACTCAAATCCTATTCCTAACCTTAACCTGTACCCTAACCCTAACCCTCTAATACTAATCCTATCTCATATCCCAAACTGTACCCTAACCCGGACCCTAAAACTAATCCCTAACCCACTGCCTAACCCTCTCTTACCTTTTTCCAAAACCGTACCCTGACCCTGACCTGACCCTAACCGTAATCCCTAACCAAACTCTAACCCTAATCCTAGCCCTAACCCGGATCCTAAACCTAACCCGCACCCTAACCCTAAACCTAGCCCTAACTTTAACTCTAACACCTAACGCTAACCCTTAACCCTAATTCACACCCTAACCCCTAACCCTAACTGCAAGCCTAGCCGAACCCTAAGTCTAACCATAACCCAAACCCCAACTCCTAACCTCGTGTCCTAATCCCTAAAGTCTACACCCTAACCCTAACTCTAACTCCGGTCCCTAACCCAAACCCCCATCCTAACTCCTAACCACTGACCCTTACCTTTATCCCTCACCCTAACCTCTAATCTGTAACCATAAGCATAATCACTATCCCAACATCTAACCTAAGCCTAACCACCAACAACCTCCCCTCCCCTGACCGTACCATTCATTCTTCCCATTCACTTATCCTATGGTTCTGAGGAGTCCCTTCTGACATGGACGTGGCCCCCAACGGCGCCTCCAGAGTCCTGCAGGGGGTCCTGAGGAAGCCGGGCTGCTGTGAATGCGGACGTGGCCCCATGTGTTCCAGAGTCATAGTCAGCGGGTACTGAGTACGCCGGGTCTCCTGTCAACGTGGAGTATGCCTCCTCTGGAAGGAGGAGGAACATCCTTCTGGATGCCTCACATCCTCTGGAAGCCTCACAGCAGGTTCTCAGGAGGCTGGGGGCTCCTGTCAGCCTGGACATGGCCCCATGTCCCCTGAAAATTCACCCCGGGTCTGAGGAGGCTGTGGGTTCCTGTCAGCCTAGACACAGCCCCATGTGTCCCGAAGCCAAAGTACAGGTCCTGAGGAGGACGTAGGTCCTCTCAGTCTTGACGTGGCCCCACATTTTCCTCAGCCTCACCATAAGACCTGAGGAGGCTGGGGGCTCTTGTCAGAATGGACGTGGTCCCAAATCATCCCAATCGTTCAGTGTGTCCTGAGGAGGGTGGAGACTTCTATCAATGTGGATTCGGCATCCACATATTTCTTAGGCCTCACCACTGGCTATGACAAGGCTGGGGTCTTCTGTCTGCATGGACGCATCCCCATATTTCCCAAAGTCTACACCGGGGGTCCTGAGGACATCAGCGTCCGGTTGTGTGGACGTGGCCCCACATCCTCCCGAAGTGTCACCGCAGGTTCTGAGGTGGCCGAGGCTCCTGTCACTGTGGATGCGGCCCCCAGCTTCCAGAAGACTCAACTTATGTCCTGAAGGGCCAATTAGCTCCTGCCAGAGTGGAAGCAGTGCTCCATCTTTCAGAAGCCTCCCCACATGTTCTGAGGCGGCCCAGGGGCTCCTGTCAGCGTGGATGGGGGCCCACATCTTACTGAAGCCTCCCCGCGGGTCCTGAGGCAGCCCAGGAGCTCCTGTCAGGGTGGGTGCGGGCCCACAATTTCCTGAAGCCTCCCCGGAGGTCCTGAAGTGGTCCAAGGGCTCCTGTCAGGGTGGATGTGGGCCCACATCTTCCTGAAGCCTCACCGTGTGTCCTGAGGAGACCGGGACTCCTGTCAGCATGAAGGCTGCCCAATATCCCCCTGAAGACTCCCTGCAGGTTCTGAGGAGGCTGTGGCTCATCAGCGTGGACATGTCCCCACGTCTACCTCAGGCCTCCCCAGCACAGGCTGGCTCCTGTTAGTGCAGGCAGACGAGACCTACTGCACATGCCTGCCCCTTGGCTTTGCCTGGGCTCAGGCACCCCTGCGGGATCCTCAGGCGCTACAGGAAGCACGTGCCCGTCCCCAGGCCCACCTCTGCCTCCTTCCACGCTCCAGCTGTGGCCTGTTAGCTTCGGAAACGTCTGACTGAAAAGGAGCCCAACACACAGCTTCCCCAAAAATACTTAAGGAGAAGGAATTGGAGCCCAAAGGACGCGAAACGAAATGTGGACCAGACTTTTACCACGTCCTGCAAAACTCACTCAACCCTCTTCCACTGTGGGCAGGACCGCGGGTTGGTGCAGACGCCATGGAAACAGTGTGGAGGCTCCTCGTGAAGTTACAAATAGAGCCGACTTGCGACCAGCATGTGTAAAGCCAGGAGCTCACTCCGAAGATACAGGTGCAGTGAGACATGGGACAACTGCACCCCAATGTCCACAGCAGCCGGGTCCACAGTAGCCACACTGTGGGAGGACCCTCAGTGTCCTGTGGCAGATGATGGATAAAGAGGATGGGAGATAGATGATGGTCATAGAGAGAGGAATGGTACTCAGCTATCAAAGAGCAGGAAATCTTGCCATTTGCAATGACGTGGATAGAAGGAGAGGGATTATCTTAAGTGAAATAGGTCAGTTGGAAAAGAGAATGACCGTGTGGTGTCATTCATAGGTGGAATTAAAGAAGCAAAGCAGATGAACATCTGTGCAGGGAAGGAAAAACAAATAAGATGAAAACAGATGCAGGGAATACAGACTCTTATATTTAGGAAACAAACTGAGTGTCACAGCAGGGGAGGGGACGGGGGAGAGCATGACGGGACTGGCATGAAGGAGGGCATGTGATGTCACGTGCACTGTGGTTATCTCCAACTGGTGAATCTCTGAATTCTTCTTCTGAAAGTATAATACACTATACGTTAATTAATTGGGTTTAAATTAAATTAAGTTAAAAAAATCAGTTGTATCAGAGCACGTTTCCTTCTGGACTCTCTGTTCTGCTCCTTCAGCTTATGGTGGGACCAACTCTCGTGGGTCTGGTTTGTTTAAGTAGGTGTCAGGCCTCGTCCATGGACCAGCCCAGGGCTAGAACTCACGACCCTAGATCAGGACGGGAGGTGAGGTCAAGTGTCGGATGCTTAACCGACGGAGCCAGGTGGGGTCCCGAGGACAACATTGCTTTATCCTGTGTCTCTGTGACATCGTTTGAAATAGGAAAGTGCTGTGTCCCACTCTGTCCTGCTTCTCCAATACTGATTTGCTCTCCGGGGTCATTTGTGGGGGCAGATGGATGTTATGGGTTTTTTTTCCTATTTATAGGATGTGCCACCATGATTTGACAGGAATGACATTGAAATAGAGGGTGGCTTCAGGAACTGCGGACATTTTCACAAGATGAGGCTCCCAAACCACGAGCCCAAGATGGCCTCCCAGAGCCTGGTATGGCTCAGTGCACAAGTCTTGTGCTCCTTTGGTTCTGTCTGATTATTTATTCTCTGTGATGCTCCTGAGAAGGGAGTCACGTCCGTCATTTCCTTCCTGAGTCCTCATTGTCAGGACACAGCAAGCCCCACAATAGAATAAAAACTGAGCCGAGGCCAAATGCAGGAAGCCCCTATTAGAACAGATCTCAATGCCTTTGAAGGCCCCATATCAAAATGTAAACAGAACTTGAGGAATTGTTCCAGCCCTTCGGGAGTTCCCCGAGACCAGCCCTTAAAACTAAGCTAAAAACCACCTTGGGTTCCTAGTCCCTGCTCCACTGTGTCGGGTATACATGGACACAAGCTCGAGTTTGTAAATAAACCCTCGTGTGTTTGCATCAGTGTCAGCTTCTCAGTGGTTTCTCGGATTCGCAATCTTGGGCACAACAGTCTGAGATAAAAAAACAAAACCAAAAGAAGCTCGGACACAGGTAGAGTGAACGCAGGGTTCTGAGAGAAGCAGCGGAGACCCGGGGGCTTGGGAGCTCTCCTGTGGAGGCGCCAGCTGACTGGGGGGCAGGATGCTCAGCCTCAGAGCTAGGGGACACAGAGACCCCACCCGCATCCCGCCCATCAGCACAGCGCCGCCCGCTGGAGCCCAGAGGCGCTGACGCCCACCCCGCTTCTGACCCCCACAGGTGCAACTCCCAGGCAGATGTGCACCTGACAATCAGCGCCCTGGCCCATGGCCAGACCCCACACAGACCATTTGCTGCCATCAAGTTGTCAGACCAGAGAGGCTGCAGGGCTTCAGCTCTGCCTCGAAAGTAGAGTCTAGATTCCTTTGTAGTTTGTGCTCTTTTTGCATTTATTTTCTTTGATTCTATTTTATTAATTGCCTTATTTTAACTTTTATGTATGTACCTTATATATTTCTTATTTTTACTTTCATGGTACTTTAATTGTGTTTCATATTTTGGGATTTAGAATCTTTTAATGAGCAGGTCAAAATAATCTGGTGTTTTTTTTTTTTGGGGGGGGGCAGTTGTTATTGTATTCTTGGTTTTTCTTTTTCTTCCTTCTTTCTTTTCTGGAAAAAATAATGAAATGGAGAAATTCTCCTCCATAAAATAACATGAGGTAGTACTCACAGACAGGAAGTTCATCAATACACATATATGATGTCTAAATACAGTTTAAAACAATGATTATCAAGATAGCAGCTAGGATGGAAAAAGAGCACAGAAGAAAACTAGAGAATCCCTTACTGTAGAAATAAAAGAACGAAAATCTAGTCAGGCCAACGTTGAAAATGCTATAACTCTGATGCAGTCCAACTGGAAGCCCTAAAAACAAGAAAGGTTATGGACCATAGAGGCAGATTTTGGGAACTCAGCCACTTATTAAAACAATAATATTCATATCATAGGAGACTCAGAAGATGAAGAGAGAGAGCAGGTGGGCCTTGCTCAGCCATTAGAAACGACAAATACCCATCATTTGCTTCAACGTGGATGGAACTGGAAGGTATTATCCTGAGTGATGTAAGTCAATTGGAGAAGGACAAACATTGTATGTTCTCATTCATTTGGGGAATATAGATAATAGTGAAAAGGAATATAGGGGAAGGGAGAAGAAATGTGTGGGAAATATCAGAAAGGTAGACAGAACATAAAGACTCCTAACTCTGGGAAAAGAACTAGGGGTGATTGAAGCGGAAGAAGGCGGTGGGTGGGGGTGAATAGGTGACGGGCACTGAGGGGGGCACTAGATGGGATGAGCACTGGGTATTATTCTGTATGCTGGCAAATAGAACACTAATAAAAAGTAAATTTATTATTAAAAAAAAGAAAGAAACAAAGTGTGGCACCTGGGTTGCTCAGTCAGTTAAGCTTCTGTCTGAGGCTTGGATCATGATCCAGGTCCCAAGGCAGGCTCCCTGTTCATCTGGGAACCTGCTTCTCCCTCTCCCTCCGTCCCGCTCACTCATGCTTTTTCTCTCCTCTCTCTCTAACATAAATAAATAACATCTTTGAAGAAAAACAATGAAACAAACCTAGAGGGAAGAGAAATCTCCCATGTAGAAGAATTTAAAACAATTTGTGCAGACATTCCACCGTCAAGTTCATGAGCATAGCTTCCCACTCTTATGTGTGCAATACACATAGTAACTTCCTTCTACAAAATATATTATGAAAAACTTAAAATAATAATGCTAATAAAATAATAATAATAATAATAATAATAATAATAAAGAATCAGTTTACTACGGAGAAAGCTGACAAACCGTACTTCAGCAAGATGACCAGAAAATGCCAAGACTGATAAATCATGTAGATAGTATCTATTCTTTATATGATATAATGAAAATGGGAGTATATCTCTGTATATAATCCACAGAAATATTTAAATCATGATATAAACAACAAACATGTACCACCTGAGGGAAATTTTACAAAATACTCTATTTCTCAAAGTGTTCCAGTTCAACAAAAACAAGGAAAGGCTGAAAGACTGTCACAATCCAGAGGAGCCTAAGAAAACATGAGGAAAAATGGAATGTCATATGAGGGGTGGTAACTTAGCAAAAACTAAGGAAATCTGAATAAAGTATCGTTTTTGGTTAATGCGAATATTTTAATATTGATTCATTAGCTCATATTTGTACCGTACTAATATATCAATAATTGGAGAAATAGAATGCAAGTGCATGTGAATGCTCTGTACTATCTTCTCAATTTCCCTATAAATCTTTGTTTTTTTCCTAATAAATAAGATTTATTTTGAAAATTGACTTAAATGAATCAGGCTCCAAGTGTAAAGACATTTTAAGAATTGTTGAATTAACTTTTGCCTTATTCTTAAAGAGTTCCTTCGATGGGAACAAAGTAAGAATTTTATATCAGAAGGAAAGAAAACCACTTATGAACACGTATAATGCCTCCTCAACCTGAAAAGCAGTAAAGGATAATAAATAGCAAAAATCAGATAAAAATACTTCTTTTATATTAGACACCATATTGCAAGTGCATTTAAAATTAGCAATGCATAACATTTATTTCCTGGACATTTGTCTTCCAAAGAGTTCACAGTGTTTCAGTGTCAGTTGAAAAAGGGGAAGAATCTCAGGGAAGAATCCTTCAGATAATAATAGGACCATTGGTAATAATGTCTATCAGTTCTCTCCAAATGATAAAGATGCACTTACTAATGAGTGACTGAGCTGTGAAGAAAGAGAAGACAATCCCTCATCCCTCTGATTTACTTGTGTCAGAATATTTTAACCATAGTACTACGGATAGTAAATTATCCTTATTAACAGGAAATTCGTCTCAGATTGGAATCTGAGCAATCAGAAGTGCAGAGAAAAAACACTTTGACCCGCTCTTCATCTTATAAAGAGAAAGGACAGCTTTTGTATGTGCAAATTCAGTTTCAATATAGCCTCAGGGAGTAAGAGTCTGCAGCATCGAATCCCGCTGCACAGCTGGGATGCCCAGGAGCCAGGTCTTCCTGATCCCAAATCCCTGGGCCTGTCCCCCAACACTGCCTGTCAGGCTGAGGTCATTTGCAATTGATCTCTTAGGAGCTCCAGGAGAGGGGGAAGGAGCTAGATAGGATGGGAATGGACACAAGAGGCCGACAAAATAAAGGCCTTTCCACTTTAAGTTCAGTGTTCGAACACGTCAAGCCATCCCAGGACCCTGTGAAGAAGAGCTGAAATTTACATTACTTCAGTTACAGGAAAAAAACAAAAGTTTACAGCTTATTGCCCTGGAAAGCCCCACAATAGGATAAAACTGAGCCCACGCCAAGGGCTGGAAGCGACTATTAGAATGAGAACAGAGCTCAATGCCCATGAAGGCCCCATATCAAAATGTAAACAGAACTTGAGGAATTGTTCCAGCCCTTCTGGAGGTCCGTGAGACAAGGCCTTAAAATTAAGCTAAAACCCAACTCGGGGTCCAGGTCCCTGCTCCGCTGTATTGGGTTTGGGTGTACTTGGACGCAAGCTCGAGTTTGGAAATCAACCCTCATGTGTTTGCATTGGTATCAACTCCGTAGTGGTTTCTCAGATTCGCAATCTTGGGCACAACAACCCCATGTCCCCTCCCACCTGGGCTGAACCCCTATGCCATCCCACCCAGGCTGACCCTCAGTCACCTCCCTGCCCACAACAGCTGGGCACAGGCCCTCACACAGTTCCACAGGCACAGTGGGCACTCCCACGTTCCCTGGACTCCCAGAGGAAGGAAGGGGGTTTCTGCAGGACACACTCCCATGGTTGCCCCAGGGCTCCCTGCCCAGCACAGCAGCTCGTGACAGGTCGGGGTCTGTATCCCTGACACCTGCTCCTCCTCCCCGGTTTTCCCACAGGAAATGAAGGAGGAGGCCCTCGTCTCCTCCTAGGACATCACGCAGGTAGACCTGGACGTCAACAGGACATTCAGCAGTCACATCATGTTTTGGTACTTCTAAAGGGTAGGGTGAGGCTGAGGGGCCAGGTGGGATCAGGCTCCAGGGGAGGACCAGGGGCTTCTGGGTTGGGAACACAGGGTTTCTGAGGCCAGGAGAAGAACAGCAGCCAGCAACACACAGTTGCATGGTAAGGTGCTGGGGATAACCCCGTGCCCGCTCCCCTGGGGTCTCAGGGATGAGGAGGCCACTAGGATGGGGGCTCCTGGGGTTGCCATGTGAGCTGAACCCCAAAGGTGTGAGGGACGGCCCTCTGAAAAGCAGGGGGTGGAGTTGCGGGCCGCGGGGGGCAGTAAGGGGACCTGGGGGCTGGGTGCATGGCTGTGACTGGAGGAGGACACACATCGATCCGATGAGGGTCGGACGGGTCAGGGTGTCACCCCTTCTCAGTGCTTTATTTATTTCTAAATTCTATGCATTTAATTTGAGACAATTTGCAATGTGTAAACATACATAGTATGATGACCCGAGATATTGCCCCCGGTCCAGCCAGGGCCCTGCACTTACCACACCGAGCCCCAGGGGCAGGTGTCACAGCAAACCCCAGACTTGGGTCACCTTTATCTGTAGACGTCTCCTTGTGCATCTTAGAGAAAGGGTTTGCCGTGTGTCTGCCAGCCCCCCACCCCATCCCCCCATTTCCCAGAAACACATCATCCCCCTACATCATCATCCCCCATGGCATTGCTCCTACACCATCCCCCTCACACACACAAAGCCCCACACAATCCCCACCCACACTATACCTCAACACTATCCCCCCTACACCGGCCCCCACACTCCACCATCATCATACCCATGCCCCCACACCATCCACCACCACACCATCGGCCCTGAGCAAGGACCTGGTGCAGCTGCCCCCTGTGGGACATGCTCAGCCTCCACGGGGTTCTCTGGATACCCTGCCCCCATCAGAAGCCTGGGTGTTCCATAGAGTACCCAGGGGTTGCAGGGAGGAGGGAAGACAGGGAGCCCCCGACAGGGTGTGTGCAGGTGAGTGGTGCAGAGGACCCACTGTGCCCTGCCTCCGCCCACTGTCCCTCCTGGAGCACGGCACACCCTGCACAGGACACCAGGCCCTAACCTAGAGGGACCTGGGCTGACTGGGTACCAGGCTCTGGGGAGCTGGGTTGATTTGAGCCCCCACCAGGCCCAACACAAAGACTAATGGGATCCAGCCCCCCCATGGCCCTGGCCAGCCCTGCATTCTGGCCCCGGGATGAGCGAGCCTTCTCACAGTTGGATGTGGCCTCCTAGGCACTGGTCCTAGGTCGCTGACCTAGGGCAGACTGGGGGATCCCGGTACCCCCCAGGGTGGGGAGAAGAGGGGTAGGCCGGTGGGCCCCACCCACACCCACACCAGGAGGCAGGCTCCTGCAGGTGTTGGGGCCCCAGGGGTCCCGAGGCCGGGGTCCAGCTGCCCTGCAGGGACCCAGCACAGGAGCCCATGAGCTGCAGTTCCAGGTCAGCTCTGCTGTCCTCAGAACCGTCTCTCAGGCTGAAACCTCAGGACACACGCCCCCAACTAGAGTCCTCACATGCTCCCAGGTGGGGGACTCCAGCACTCGCCCCCTCACCCTGTGTGATTCTTACCCTCCCCTAAAGACAAAAAGGTCTCCTTCCCCAGGGGAAGGCACGCACTCTCTGCTCTGAGCCCGTTTGTTGTACAAATTCAATAAAGTGTTGTGGTGAGAAAATGCACAGCCAGCCCATTTCTGTGTCTCCCAGAACTCTGTGTATAGGGCGTGGGGAGACCCCCCAGAGAAGAGGAGGTGGCAGCACCGAGGCCCCAACCAGCCCATGCAGGGGCCCCACTGGGCACACACAGCTGACGTCCCCACGTGCCATCCAGGGGAGGCCGGACGCCAGGGTCAGGCCTCACAGACTTTACTGGGACTCAGCCTGTGCCCCGTGGGCCTGAATGGGCAGGACAGAGTGACAGCCAAGGAGCCTCAGGTCACCAGGGTCTGTGCAAAGTGACCTGAGAGGTCACTGCTCCCTCTGTCCAGGGGGCTGGGCCTGGACGGGTTCCAGGGCACTTCCTCCCCTCCCCACAACCCGTGCCTGAGTGCCTTGGGCACAGAGGGCCTGCAGGGCGGTCAGCGTGGCTGTGGAAGTGATTTCAGGACAGCAGGCCCTTGTGTTGTGCCCAAGATTGCAAATCCGAGAAACCACCAAGGAGCTGACACCAATGCAAACTCCCGAAGGTCTCTTTACAAGCTGGAGCTTGAGTCCAAGTGCACCAGATACATTGGAGCAGGGACTTGGACCCTGAGACTAAGAGGCGAGGCAGCTTTATAGGGGCCAGTGGACCATGGGATATGCAGAAAGTTGCACAGTCATGTCGGTCCACATGTAGGTGGCCGATTGAATTACACCTTACCCTATAGTATCCACTTGAGCTGGTCTATTACTTTGGTCAGAATTGGTGCACGATTTTGGTGGGCACAAAGCAGGGTTACATTGTTATGAGCCGATTTCCAATTAGGGTGTGCCCAGTGGCTTGACTAGGGTGGGGCAGCACCTTAAGCTATAAGTAGGTCATTTGGGGGTCATAGGGGAGTTGGCGGGTGTAGCACAAAATGGAATCAGTCCTGCTCTGCTTGTCCAGGGGTAGGGGATTTTTGTTAAATTTCCTGGGTCCCACACTTATAGCTCATGCACCTGGGCCACCCTCACCAGGAGGACTCAGCGTGCACATCTTGTGGTGCTGGATCTCTCACACCAATGTGTGGAGGGCACCTTCCTTGCCCGAGTGAGTAGGGGGTGGGTGAGCATGGGGCTCAGCCTGAAGGACAGTCAGGACTGGGGACCAACAACCCACGCCCCACCCCCACCCTGACTCCCACATACAGGTAGCCCCATGGCTCCCCGCCATGGGCAGCCGGCTCCTCAGGTGCTCCCCCCAAGGGTTGGACCAAATGTCTGGTTCCCTGCTAGAGAGGCATTGGGGAGAAGAGAAGCAGCCAGCGCTTGACAGGACCCACTGCCGGACATGGGAATGTGGCCGAGCCGGACCTTCTAGCTCAGCTGACTCTCTAGTGGAAAGTAACTGCATGAGCTTCCCGCGGCGTGGACAGGAGAGCCCAGCTAGCCACCCAGCGCAAGCACCAGAAATGAGGTTTTGCCAACCATTTCGGGGTTTTGGGTTACCCAGCCAGAGGATCCAATAGCTGCACATGATAGCTGCATGTGATAGAGACACACACACACCAAAACCAGCAAAAGTCGGAATCCCCCCAATGTTGTCAAACAGCAGCCGGATGGTTACATACAAGACACTGTGATCCCCAATAGGATACATGGAAGACGCTATAAACCACAACTGTAGACATTCTGGAGGCATGGAGATGTGTCTCATGGGTTCCAACAAGGAGCACAGAGGGGAAGGAAGCATCCTACGGACAGGGGGCACCTCCTAGGAAAGGACACCAAGTCCCTGTGAAGGCTACAGAGGGTGAGATCTCTCCCCTTCTCTTTGTGCTTCTGGTTTTCCTCCTACATGCCATTTTCCTCAATCATACTAGAAATAATTTATTTTATGTTTTTAAATTTATTTTTATTGGAGTCCAATTTGTATGAATTCTTTCTTCAGCAAGGGTGTCATTCAGGAGAGAAGGAGAGATAAAGATTTTCCTAGACAGGCAACATATAAAGGAGTTCATGACCACTTAACCAGTCCAGTAAGGAATTTTAAGAGGGACTCTTCTAGTGGGGGGAAAAAGAGACCAAAAGAAACAAAGACTAGAAAGGACCAGAGAAAGTCAACAGCAACACCAACTCTTCCGGAAACACAAAGGCACAAAGTTCATATCTTTGAATAATCATTCTGAAGGCTGATAGACTAAATACTCCAATCAAAAGATATAGGGTATCAGAGGGGCTTAAGAAACAGGATCCGGGATGCATGAGTGGCTCAGGGGTTGAGCATCTGACTTTGATTCAGGGTGTAATCCTGGAGTCTAGGATCGAGTCCCATATTCTGCTCCTGGTGGGGAGCCTGCTTCTCTCTCTGCCTAATTTTCTGCCCCCCCTCTCTCTCTCTCATAAATAAAATCATTATTAAAAAAACAAGATCCATCTGTATGCTGCCTACAAGATGCTCACATTAGACTTGTAGACACCAGGAGATTGAAAGTCAAGGGATGGAAAATCATCTATCATGCTAATGGATATCAAAAGAAAGCTGGAGGACCCATACTTATATCAGACAAAGGAGAATTGAAACCTAACCCTGGGGGACACCTGGTGGCTCAGTGGTTGAGCATCTGCCTTCGGCTCAGGGGTGATCCTGGGATCCCAGGATCGAGTCCCATATCGGCCTCCCTTTGCGGAGCCTACCTTTCCCTCTGCCTATGTTTTGCCTCTGCTTCTCTGTGTATCTCTCATGAATAAATAAATAAAATATTTAAATTTCAAAAAAGAAAGAACAACTAGTATAAGAAGAGATGAAAAAGGGCATTATTTCATAATTAAAAAGACTATCAAGATCAAACAACTAAATATTTATGCTGCCAACATGGGAGTACCTACATATAGAAACCAATTAACAGCAATGGTACAGGAATTCAATGATAATAATACAGTGACAGGGGATTTTAATACCCACTTATGGCAATGGACCAATCGTCTATACAGAAAATCAACAGGGTAACAATAGCCTTGACACACTGGACCACAGGGACTCAACAGATAGAGTCTGAACATTTCATCCTAAAGCAGAATACACATTCCTTTCGTTTTTTATTATTTATGATAGCACATAGAGAGAGAGAGTGAGAGAGGGGCAGAGACATTGGCAGAGCGAGAAGCAGACTCCTTTCACCAGGAGGCCGATGTGGCATTCGATCCCGGGTCTCCAGGATCACACCCTGAGCCAAAGGCAGGCGCTAAACTGCTGCACCACCCAGGGATCCCTACACGTTCCTTTCAACTGCACATGGGACATTCTACAGAACAGATATCATGGCCCACAAATCAGCCCTCAACAGGTACAACAGGTACAAAAAGGTTGATATCACACCCTGTACAGTTTTGGACCACGACACTATGAAACTTGAAGTCGACAATAAGAAAAAAAAATTGGACAGACCAAAAATACGTGGAGATTATGAACATCCTACTAGAGAATGAATGAAGCAACCAAGAAATTAAATAGGAAATTTAAAACAAATGAAAATGAAAGTATGTTTCTCAAAACCTCTGGGATGTAGCAAAGGCAGTCCTAAGAGGGAAGTACATAGCAGCCTAGCTCAAGAAACAAGACGTCTCCAATACACAACCTAACCGTACACCTAAAGGAGCTGGAAAAGGAATAGCAAGCATAGCCTGAAGCCTACAGAAGAAGGGAAAAAATAAAGATGAGAGCAGAAATAAACAATGCAGAAACAACAAAACAGTAGCATGGAATAATGAAACAAAGAGCTGGTTCTTCAAAATAATTAATAAAATAGACAAGCCCTAGCCAGCGTTATCAACGAGAAAAGAGAAAAGACCTATATAAATAAAGTCACAAATGTGAGAAGAGAGATCACAATCAACACCAGAAAAGTAAGACAATTATAAGGGAATACTATGAAAGATTATATGCTAACAAACTGGGAGACCAGTAAGATTTGGAGAGATCCCTAGAAATGTACAAACAATCAAAACTGAAATAGGAAGAAATAGAAATGTGAACAGAACCATAACTAGCAAAGGAATTGAATCAGCAAGGCACCTGGGTGCCTCAGTGGTTGAGCATGTGCTTTGGCTCTGGTCACGATCCCAGGATCCTGGGGCATCAAGTCCCACAATACGCTCCCCACATGGAGCCCCATTTTCCCTCTGCCTATACCTCTGTCTCTCTGCGTGTCGCATGAATACATAACTAAAATCTTTAAAAAAGAAAAAGATATAAAGATGAGAAAGGACCCAAATAAAATCACAAATTAGAAAAGAGAAATAACCACCAACACTAGAAATACAAACGTTTATAAGAGAACATTATGAAACATTATATGCCAGCAGCCCCGATCCTGGAAGAAATAGATCAATTCCTAGAAATATATAACATAGCAAAAATGAAAAAGGAAGAAATAAGAAACTTGAACACACAGATAACCAGCAGAGAAATTGAATCGGCAATCAAGAATCTCCCAACAGGAGACGCTTTTATCAATAGAATAGAATGGAAAGCCGAAACAAGATACAAACCTGTAACTCAGGGATCCCTGGGTGGCGCAGCGGTTTGGCGCCTGCCTTTGGCCCAGGGCGCGATCCTGGAGACCTGGGATCGAATCCCACGGCGGGCTCCCGATGCATGGAGCCTGCTTCTCCCTCTGCCTGTGTCTCTGCTTCTCTCTCTCTCTCTCTCTCTCTCTCTCTCATGAGTAAATAAAAAAATTAAAAAAAAACTGTAACTCTATGGTCCATTAATCGACAACAAGGCAGGAAGGAATTACTTCAGTTACAGGAAAAAAAGAAAAAAACAGCTTACAGCTTAAGGTCCCAGAAAGCCCCATATTAGAATGAGAACAGAGCTCAATGCCCTTTTTTTAATTTATTTTTTATTGGTGTTCAATTTACTAACATACAGAATAACCCCCCAGTGCCCGTCACCCATTCACTCCCACCCCCCGCCCTCCTCCCCTTCTACCACCCCTAGTTCGTTTGAAGGCCTTATATCAAAATGTACACAGAACTGGAGGAATTGCTCCAGCCCTTCTGGAGGACCCTGAGACCAGCCCTTAAAACTAAGCTAAAACCCACCTCGCGGTCCAAGTCCCTGCTCCGCTGTGTGGGGTATACTTGGACCCAATCTCGAGTTTGTAAATCAACCCTCGTGTGTTTGCATCCATGTCGGCTCCTAGGTTGTTTCTCCGATTCGCAATCTTGGGCTCAACACCCCCACGTCCCCTCCCCACCTGGGCTGATCCCCTGTCCCCTCCCACCCAGGCTGACCCTCAGTCACCTCCCGCCCACAGCAGCTCACCACAGCCCCTCACAGAGGTCCCACGGCAACGGTGGGCACTCTGGCCATCCCCAGCCTCCCAGGAGAAGAAAGGAGGTTTTGGCAGGACACACTCCCATGGTGGCCCCAGGGCTCCCTGCTTAGGATGGCAGCTGGTGACAGGCCGGTGTCTGTGTCCATTATGCCGGCTCCTCCTCCCTGGTTTTCCCACAGGAAATGAAGGAGGAGGCCTCGTCTCCTCCAGGGACATCACGCAGATAGACCTGGACATCAACAGTTGTTCGGCAGCCAAATCATGTTTCGGACGGCTAGAGGGTGGGGTGAGGCTGCTGAGCCAGGGGGCTTCAGGGCCCATGGGCCCTGTGGGGCGGTCAGCGTGGCCCTGGAAGGGATGTCAGGACACCAGGCCCTGGTGCTGTGCCCAAGATTGTAAATCAGATAAACCACCAAGGTGCCCACACTGATGCAAACTCCCGAGGGTTTCTTTACAAGCTGGATCTTGGGTCCAAGTGCACCCGACACAGAGGAGTAGGGACTTGGACACCGAGACTAAGAGGCATAGCAGCTTTATAGGAGCCTATATTATAACGGAATACTATGAAAGATTATACGCTAACATACTGGGAGACCTGGAGGAAATGGACAAATCCCTAGAAATGTGCAAACGAGCTGAACTGAAATAGGAAGAAATAGATAATGTGAACAGACCCATAACTAGCAAAGGAATTGAATCAGCAAGGCATCTGGGAGCCTCAATGGTTGAGCATCTGCTTTGGCTCAGGTCATGATCCCGGGGTCCTGGGGGATCAAGTCCCATATCAGGCTCCCCACATGGAGCCTCATTTTCCCTCTGACTATACCTCTGCCTCTCTGTGTCTCTCATGAATACATAAATAAAATCTTTAAAAAAGAAAAAAGATGAAAAGATGAGAAAGGACCCAAATAAAATCACAGATGAGAAAAGAGAAATAACATCCAACACTAGAGAAATACAAATGATTATAAGAGAACATTAAGAAAAAATATATGCCAGCAACCTAGAACCTGGAAGAAATAGATCAATTCCTGGGAATATATAACATAGCAAAAATGAAAAAGGAAGAAATAAGAAACTTGAACACACAGATAACAGGCAGAGAAATTGAATCAGCAATCAAGAATCTCCCAACAGGAGACGCTTAGATCAATAGAATAGAATGGAAAGCCAAACAAGATACAAACCTGTAACTCTCTGATCCATTAATCGACAGCAAGGCAGGAAGGAATATCCAATGGCACAAAGACAGACTCTTCAACAAACCTAACCTTGACCCCAGGATAAGAACAAATGGTGTTGGGAAAACCAGGCAGCCACATGCAGAAGAATGAAACTGGACCACTTTCTTACACCATATATATAAAAAATAAATTCAAAATGGATGAAAGACCTAAATGTGAGACCTGAAACCAATCAAAGAAGAAAAGATAGGCAGCAACGTCTTTGACATTGGCCACTGGATTTTCTTTCTATATATTCCTCTGAAGTGAGGGAACAAAAGCAAAAATACTATTGGGACTTCATCAAATTGAAAAGCTTCCGCAAAGTGAAGGAAACAACCAAAGCTAAAAGGCAACATATAAAATGAAAGGAAACATTGGTAAATAACACATCCAATGAAGAGTTAGTATGAAAAACACATAAAGGAAATATAAATCTCAAGATCCTAAAAACAAATCATGCAACTGGAAATGGGCAGAAAAATGAATGGACTTTGTCTCTGACAAGACAGCCAGAAAGCCACAGGCACACGGAAAGAAAATAAGCGTCACCCATCATCAGGGAAATGCAAATCAAAACCACAGGGATATGTCACCTGAGAGCTGTCATAATGGGTAAAATTAACAACTCAAGAAAAAACAGGTGTTGGTGAGGCTATGGAGAAGGGGTAGCCCACTTACACTCCTGGTGGGCATGCGAACAGATGTAGCCACTGTGGAAAACAGTGTGGAGGGTCCTCGATAAGTTAAAAAAAAGGGGATCCCTGGGTGTTGCAGTGGTTTGGTGCCTGTCTTTGGCCCAGGGCGCGATCCTGGAGACCTGGGATCGAATCCAACATCGGGCTCCCGGTGCATGGAGCCTGCTTCTCCCTCTACCTGTGTCTCTGCCTCTCTCTCTGTGACATTCATAAAAAAAATTTTTTAAAAAGAAGTTAAAAATAGAGCTAACATACGATTCCAAAATAGCAGACTTGGGAATTTACCCCTAGGATACAAAAGTACTTTAGAAGATTCGAGGAGGGACACGCAGCCCAGTGTTTGTAGCAGCGTTATCAACAACAGCCAAACTGTGGATACAGGCCTATGTCCATTGGCAGATGAACGGGCAGAGATAATGTGGTAAATATACACACTGTGACATCACTCGGTCATCAGAAGGGATGAAATGAAGCCATTTACAATGACGTGGAAGGAGTGGAAAGGATTTATGCTAAATGAACTCAGTCAGAGAAAGATAGATACCAAATACCATACAATTGCATTCACATGTGAATTTTAAGAAACCAAACAAACTGGCAAAAGGGCGCAGGGAGCTGAGAGAAGCAAACCAAGATACCCACACTTAACCACAGAGAATAAACTAATAAATATCAGAAGAAGGTGGGGGGATGGGGAATCAGGGGATAGGGACAGTGGAGGGCACCTGTGACCAGTACCAGTTGTTGTATCCAAGGGTTGAATCACTAAGTGGCAAACCTGAAAATATATCATACTGTGTTTACAAACAGGAATTGAAGTAAAACTTTAAAATAATAATTGGTAGTATTGATAAAACATGTGCGCACTAGAGATAAAGGGATCCCTGGGTGGCGCAGCGGTTTGGCGCCTGCCTTTGGCCCAGGGCGCGATCCTGGAGACCCGGGATCGAATCCCCCATCGGGCTCCCGGTGCATGGAGCCTGTTTCTCCCTCTGCCTGTGTCTCTGCCTCTCTCTCTTTCTCTCTCTGTGACTATCATAAATAAATAAATTAATTAAAAAAACATGTGCGCACTAGAGATAAAATCCAAAAGGCAACTAAAAATCCAAAGAAAGGGATCCCTGGGTGGTGCAGCGGTTTGGCGCCTGCCTTTGGCCCAGGGCGCGATCCTGAAGATCCGGAATCGAATCCCACGTCGGGCACCCGGTGCATGGAGCATGCTTCTCCCACTGCCTGTGTCTCTGCCTTTCTCTCTCTCACTGTTTGCCTATCATGAATAAATAAAAATTTAAAAAAAATCCAAAGAAAGAGCCTTTAGAGCCACAAATCCCCTCCTTAGCTCAGCTCGGGAGAAGCCTGCCATGTCTATTCTCACCTCAGCAGAAGCCTGGATTTGATTCTCTGGGGAGGTCACTGACTTGGTGGAGTCAGGCTATCTTTGAACCCAAAACCTAAATAGAGTACATAAAACTAAACTGCCCAAGATAGGAGTCCCAGCGCAGGCACATGCCAAGACCCAAACTCTAACCATACACAGACATAACCCTAACCCTACACTTAATCCTAATGTTAACCTAAACCTTAAACAAGACCCATCACTAATCGACAACCAAACACAAACCCCAAGACCAAAACACATTCACTGAACCTTCCTGCCAACCCTCACCCTAACTCCTAAACCTATTCTAAACCTTTATCCCTGACCTCTATCTTAAATCTAACCCTAACCTCTAACCCTAACCTTAACTTAATGTACTCAAATCCTATTCCTAACCTTAACCTGTACCCTAACACTAACCCTCTAATACTAATCCTATCTCATACCCCAAACAGCACTCTAACCTGTACCCTAAAACTAACTCCTAAACCACTCCCTAAACCTGTCTCTTACCCTTTTCCAAAACCGTAACCTGACCCTGACCTGACCCTAATCCCTAACTAAACACTAACCCTAACCCTAGCCCTAACCCCTATCCTAAACCTAACCCTCGCCCTATCCCTAAACCTAGACCTAACTTTTACCCTAACCCCTAACACTTACCCCTAACCCTAACTCACACCCTAACCCCTAACCCTAACTGCAAACCTAAACCCAACCCTAACTGTAAGCATAACCCTAACCCCACCTCTAAACCTCCTGTCCTAATCCCTAAAGCCCAAACCCTAAACCTAACTCTAAATCCTGTTGCTAACCCTAACCCCGTTCCCTAATCCTTAACCCCCATCCTAACTCCTAACCACTGACCATTACCCTTATCCCTCACCCTAACCTGTAATCCGTAACCATAAGCTTAATCACAAACACCTAACATCTAACCTAAGCCTAACCACCAACTGCCTCCCCTCCCCTGGCCCTACCATTCATTCTACCCATTCACTTACCCTGTGGTTCTGAGGAGTCCCTTCTGATGTGGACGTGGTCCCCAACGGCGCCTCCAGAGTCCTCCAGGGGGTCCTGAGGAAGCAGGGCTCCTGTGAGTGCGGACGTGGCCCCACGTCTTCCTGAGTCATAGTCAGCGGGTCCTGAGGATGCTGGGTCTCCTCTCACTGTGGACTATGCCTCACATCATCTGGAAGCCTCACAGCAGGTCTTCAGGTGGCTGGGGGCTCCTTTCAGCCTGGACATGGCTCCACATCCCCCAGAAAACTCACCGTGCGTCCTGAGGAGCTGTGGGCTTCTATGAGCATAGACGCAGCCCTATATTTCCCAAAGCCAAAGTGCAGGGCCTGAGGAGGACGGGGGTCCTGTAAGTGTTGAGGTGGCCCCACATTTTCTTCAAGCCTCACCATAAGACCTGAGGATGCTGGGGGCTCCTGTCAGCATAGATGTGGCCCCAAATCTTCCCAAACCTTCACAGTGGGTCCTGAGGAGGCTGGAGACTCCTGTCAGTGTGGATGCGGCACCATTTTTCTTAGGCCTCACCACAGGCCTGACAAGGCTGGGGTCTTCTGTCTGCATGGACGCATCTCATATTTCCTCAAGTCAACACCGCGGGTACTAAGGAGTCAGCATGCTATTGTGTCGAAGTGACACAACGTCCTCCCGAAGTGTCACCGAGGGTTCTGAGGAGGCCGGGGTCCTGTCACCGTGAATGCGGCCCCCATCTTCCAGAAACCTCAACTTATGTCCTTAGGTGGCCCAGGGGCTCCTGTCAGCGTGGATACAGGCCCACATCTTCCTGAAGCCTCCCCGTGGGTCCTGAGGAGGCCCAGGGGCTCCTTTCAGCATGGATGCGAGCCCACAATTTCCTGAAGCTGTGGCTCATTAGGGTGCACAGGTCCCCACGTCCTCCTCAGTCCTCTCCAGTACAGGCTGGCTCCAGATAGTGCAGGCAGAGGAGGCCTACTGCACATTCATGCCCGCTGGGTTGGGCCTGGGCTCAGGCGCCCCCTGCGGGACGCTCAGGCGCTGCAAGAGGCTGTGCAGGAGGCAGCAGGCGCTACAGGGGAGGCAACTGCCTTCTTCCAGGCTCCAGCTGTGGCCTGTTAGCTTCGGAAAAGTCTCACTGAAACAGAGCCCTACACCCGGCTTCCTCAGAAATACTTAAGGACAAGGAATTGGAGCCCATAGGACGCGAAATGAAATGTGGACCAGACTTTTACCACGTCCCGCAAAACTCACTCAACTCTCTTCCACTGTGGGCAAGACTGCGTGCTGGTGCAGACACCCTGGAAACAGTTTGGAGGCTCCTCAGGAAGTTACAAATAGAGCCGCCCTGCGACCAGCAGGTGAACAGCCTGAACTCACTTCAAAGTTACAGATGCAGTGAGACCAGGACACCTGCACCCCAATGTCCACAGCAGCCGGTTCCACGGTAGCCACACTGTGGCAGGAGCCTCGGTGCCCTGTGGCAGAAGATGGATAAAAAGGATGGGAGAGAGATGATGGTCACAGACAGAGGAATGGCACTCAGCTATCAAAGAGAATGAAATCTTGCCATTTGCAATGATGTGGATAGAACTAGAGGGATCATGTTAAATGAAATAAGTCAGTCAGGAAAGAGAATGACCGTGTGGTGTCATTCATAGGTGGAATTAAAGAAGCAAAGCAGATAACAACTGTGAAGGGAAGGAACAACAAATAAGATGGAAACCGATGCAGGAAATACAGACTCTTAATGATAGGAAACAAACTGATGGTCGTTGGAGGCGGGGGGATTAACAGGGGACCGGCATGAAGGAGGTCAAGTGATGTCATGAGCACTGCTGTTATTTCCAACTGGTGAATCCCTGAATTCTTCCTCTGAAAGTATAATACACTATCCATAATTAATTTGGTTTAAGTTAAACTAAGTTTAAAAAATCAGTTGTATCAGAGCACATTTCCTTCTGGACTCTCTGTTTTGCTCCTTCAGCTTATGCCGGGACCACCCCCCATGGGACTGGTTTGCCTAAGTAGGCTCCACGCCTCGTCCATGGCTCAGCCCAGAGCTAGAACTCACGACTCCTGAGATAAGGTCCGGAGGTGAGGTCAGGAGTTAGATGCTTAACCAACGGAGCCAGTTGGGGGCCCAAGTACCACAATGCTTTATCCTGTGTCTCTGCGACATTGTTTGAAATAGGGAAGTGCTGCGTCTCGCTCTCTCCTGCTCCTCCAGTACTGATTTGCTGTCCAGGGTCATTTGTGGGGGCGGATGGATGTTATGGGTTTTTCTTTTCCTATTTCTAAGATCTGCCACCATGATTTGGTAGGAATGACATTGAAACTGAGGGTGGCTTCAGGAAATGCGGACATTTTCACAAGATGAGGCTCCCACCCCACGAGCCCAGGAAGGCCTCCCAGAGCCTGGTATGGCTCAGTGCACAAGTCTTGTGCTCCTTTGGTTCAGTCTCATTATTTATTCTCCTTGATGCTCCTGAGAAGAATGAAGTCACGTCCTTCATTTCCTTCCTGAGTGCTCATTGTCGGGACACAGCAAGGCTACTCTGCTCTGTAGGGTCAGTTTGTGTCACGTGACTTTACTGAACTCACTCCTTAGTTCTAACAGGTTTTGGTGGAGGCTCCAAGGTTTCATGTTTCCAGTACCGCATCTTCAGCATATAGGGACAGTGTGACGTGCCCCTTCCAGGTGTGGGACCTTTGCTGTTTACAGCTTAATGTCCTAGAAAGCCCCACAATAGAATAAAAACTGAGCCCAGGCCAAGGGCAGGAAGCCCCTATTAGAATGAGAACAGAGCTCAATGCCCTTGAAGGCCCCATACAAAATGTAAAGAGAACTTGAGGAATTGCTCTAGCCCTTCTGGAGGTTCCCAAGACCAGCCCTTAAAACTAAGCAAAAACCCACCTCAGGGTCCAAGTCCCTGCTCCTCTGTGTCAGGCATACTTGGACAGAAGCTCGAGCTTGTAAATAAACCCTCATGTGTTTGCATCGTTGTGGGCTTCTCCGTGCTTTCTCGAATTCGCAATCTTGGGCACAACAGTCTGAGATAAGAAAACAAAACCAAAAGCAGTTCGGACGCGGGCAAAGTGAAAGCAGGGTTCTGAGAGATGCGCTTGGGGGCTTTTCTGTGGAGGGCCTGCAGACTGGTGGGTGGGATGCTTAGCCCCAGAACGAGAGGACCCAGAGTCCCCACCTGCATCACACCAAACAGCGCCGAGTATCAGGGAGCAGCACAGCGCCATCCACTGGAGGCCAGATGTGCTGAAGACCACCCCGCCCCTGACCCCGCAGGTGCATCTCCCAGGCAGATGTGCACCTGACAATCAGCGCCATGGGCCATCCCGAGACCCCGCACAGACCACTCGCTGCCACCAAGTTGTCGGACCACAGAGGATGCAGATCCTCAGCGCCGCCTGGAAAGTAGGGTCTAGCTTCCTTTGTTCTTTGTGCTTTATTATCATTTATTTTCTTTGATTCTATTTTATCAATTGCCTTATTTTATTTTTTATGTATGTACCTTATATATTTTTTATTTTACTCTCATGGAACTTTAATTTTGTTTGCTATTTTGGGATTTAGAATCTTTTAACAAGGAGGCCAAAATAATATAGTGGTTTTTTTGGGGGAGGGCAGTTGTTATTGTTTTTCTTGGTTTTTCTTTTTCTTCCTTCTTTCCTTTCTGGAAAAAGTAATGAGATCGAGAAATTCACCTCCATAAAATAACATGAGGTAGTACTCACAGCCAGGAAGTCCATCAATACAAATATATGATGTCTAACTACAGTTTAAAACAATGATTATAAAGATAGCATCTGGGCTGGAAAAAGAGCACAGAAGAAAACTAGAGAATCCCTTACAGTAGAAATAGAAGAACTAAAATTTAGTCAGGCAAACGTTAAAAATGCTATAAATGAGATGCAGTCCCAAGTGGAAGCCTTAAAAACAAGGAAAGTTATGGACCACAGAGGCAGATTTAGGGAACTCAGCCACTTATTAAAACAATAACATTCATATCATAGGAGACTCAGAAGATCAAGGGAGAGAAAAGGTGGGCCTTACTCATCGAATAGAAACGACAGATACCCACCATTTGCTTCAAGGTGGATGTAACTGGAAGGTATTATGCTGAGTGAAGTAAGTCAATCGGAGAAGGACAAACATTGTATGTTCTCATTCACTTGGGGAATATAAATAATAGTGAAAGGGAATATAGGGGAAGGGAGAAGAAATGTGTGGGAAATATCACAACGGGAGACAGAACATAAAACTCCTACTCTGGGAAACGAACTAGGGGTGATGGAAGGAGAGGAGGGCAGGGGTCCGTGTGAATGGGTGATGGGCACTGTGGGGGGGGCACTTGACGGGATGAGCACTGAGTGTTATTCTATATGTTGTCAAATTGAACACCAATAAAAAGTAAATGTGTTATTTTAAAAAAAGAAAGAAAGAGGGAAAGAAAGAAATAGTGGCACCTGGGTGGCTCAGTCAGTTAAGCTTCTGCCTTAAGTCAGATCATGATCCATGTCCCAAGGAAGGCTCGCGGTTCAGCAGGGAACCTGCTTCTCCCTCTCCCTCTGCCCCTGTCACTCATGGTTTTTCTCTCCTCTCTCTTTCAAATAAATAAATCATCTTTGAAAAAGAAAAAACCCACAAGAAGAGAAATCTCCCATGTAGAAGAATTTCAAACAATTTGTGCAGACATTCCACCTTCAAGTTGAGCATAGCTTCCCACTCTTAGGTGTGGAATACACATAGTAACTTCCTTCTACAGAATATATTATGAAAAACTTAAAATAACAATGATAAAATAATAATTAATAATAATAATAATAATAATAATAATGAAGAAGAAGAAGAAAGAAGAAGAAGAAGAATCACCATCATCACTTAACTATGGAGAAAGATGACAAACACTACCTCAGCAAGATGATCAGATCGATACCAAGTCTGATAAATCATTTTGATAGTATCTATCCTTTATATGATATAATGAAAATGGCATTATATCTCTGTATATAATCCGCAAAAACACTTCAATCATGAGATAAACAACAGACATGTCCCAACTGAAGGAAATTTTACAAAATACTCTACTTCTCAAAGTGTTCCAGGGCAACAACAACTAGGAAAGGCTGAAAGACTGTCACAATCCAGAGGAGCGTAAGAAAACAGGAGGACAAATGGAATGTGATATGAGGGATGGTAACTTAGCAAAACCTAAGGAAATCTGAATAAAGTATTGTCTTTGGTTAATGCGACTATTTTAATATTGATTCACTAGCTAATATTTGTACCATACTAATATAAGATATCAATAATTGGAGAAATTGAGTGCAAGTGCATGCGAATGCTCTGTACTATCTTCTCAATTTCCCTATAAATCTTTCTTGTTTTCCTAATAAATAAGATTTATTTTGAAAATTGACTTAAATGAATCAGGCTCCAAGTGTAAAGACATTTTAAGAATAGTTTAATTAACTTTTGCCTTATTCTTAAAGACTTCCTTCGATGGGAACAAAGTAAGAAGTTTATATCAGAAGGAAAGAAAAACACTTATGAACACGTATAATTCCTCCTCAACCTGAAAAGCAGGAATGGATAACAAATAGCAAAAATCAGATAAAAATACTTCTAGTATAATAGACACCATATTGCAAGGGCATTTAAAATTAGCAATGCATAACATTTATCTCCTTGACATTTGTCTTCCAAAGAGTTCACAGTGTTTCAGTGTCAGTTGAAACAGGGGAAGAATCTCAGGGAAGAATCCTTCACATAATAATAAGACCATTGGTAATAATGTCTCTCAGTTCTTTCCAAATCCATAAAGATGCATTTCCTGATGAGTGACTGAGCTGTGAAGAAAGAGATGAGAAACCCTCATCCCTCTGAATTACTTGTGTCAGAATATTTTAAGCATAGTACTACGGATAGTAAATTATCCTTATTAACAGGAAATATGTCTCAGATTGGAATCTGAGCAATCAGATAGGCAGAGAAAAAAGGCTTTGACTGGCTCTTCAACTTTAAAGATAAAGGACAGCTTTTGTACATACAAAGTCAGTTGTCAAGATAGCCTTAGGGTATAAGAGTCTGCATCATTGAATCCTGCTGCACAGCCGGGATGACCGCACCCCAGCTCTTCCTGATCCCAAATCCCTGGTCCTGTCCCCCAACACAGGCTGCCACGCTGTGGTCATTTGCAATTGCTCTCTCAGGAGCTCTTGGGAAGGGGGAAGGAGCAAGATAGGATGGGACAGGACTCAAGTAGGCCAAGAAAATGAAGGCCTTTCCACTTTAAGTTCAGCTTTTGAACATGTCAAGCCATCCCAGGCCCCTGTGAAGAAGAGCTGAAATTTACATGCCTACAGTTACAGGAAAAAAACAAAAGTTTACAGCTTAATGTCCTAGAAAGCCCCACATTAGAATAAGAACTGAGCCCAAGCCAAGGGCTGGAGGCGTCTATTAGAATGAGAACAGAGGTCAATGCCCTTGAAGGCCCCATATCAAAATGTAAACAGAACTTGAGGAATTACTCCAGCCATTCAAGAGGTCCCCGAGACAAGCCCTTAAAAGCAAAACACCACCTCGGGGTCCAAGTCCCTGCTCTGCTGTGTCGGGTGTACTTGGACGCAAGCTCGAGTTTGGAAATCAACCCTTGTGTGTTTGCATCAGTGTCAGCTCTGTAGTGGTTTCTCGGATTCGCAATCTTGGGCACAACACCCCCATGTCCCCTCCCACCTGGGCTGAACCCCTATGCCATCCCACCCAGGCTGACCCTCAGTCACCTCCCGGCCCACAACAGCTGTGCACAGGCCCTCACACAGGTCCCATGGGCAGGGTGGGCACTCCTGCCATCCCCAGCCTCCCAGAGGAAGGAAGGAGGTTCTGCAGGACACACTCGCATGGTTGCCCCAGGGCTCCTTGCTCAGCACAGCAGCTTGTGACATGTCGGGGTCTGTGTCCCTGAAGCCTGCATCTCCTCCTTGGTTTTCCCACAGTAAATGAAAGAGGAGGCCCTGGTCTCCTCCTAGGACATCACGGAGGTAGTCTTGGACGTCAACAGGACGTTCAGCAGTCACATCATGTTTTGATACTACTACAGGGTAGGGTGAGGCTGAGGGACCAGGGGGGATCGGGCTCCGGGGGAAGACCAGGGGTTTCTGGGTAGGGAACACGGGGCTTCTGAGGCCGGGGGAAGAACAGAAGCCAACAACACACGGCTGCATGGTAAGGTGCTGGGGATGACCCCCGTGACCCCTCCCCCGGAGTCTCAGGGATGAGGAGGCCACTAGGATGGGGCCTCCAGGGGAGCCATGTGAGCTGAAAACCAAAGGGGTGAGGGACGGCCCCCTGAAAAGCAGGGGGTGGAGTTGCGGGCCGTGGGGGTCAGTAAGGGGACAAGGGGGCAGGGTGCATGGCTGTGACTGGAAGAGGACACACATCAATCTGATGAGGGTCAGACAGGTCAGGGTGACACCCCCTCTCGGTGCTTTATATATTTCTAAATTCTATGCATTTAATTTGAGACAATTTGCAATTTGTAAATATATATAGTATGATGACCCGAGATATTGTCCCCGGTCCAGCCAGGGCCCTGCACTGACCACACGGTGCCCCAGGGGCAAGTGTCACAGCAAACCCCAGACCGGGGTCACCTTTTTCTGTAGATTTCCCCTGTGGATCTTAGATAAAGGGTTTGCCATGTGTCTGCCAGCCTCCCCACCCCATCCCATTTCGCAGGCCCACACCATCCCCTAACATCATCATCCCCCATGGCGTAACCCCTACACCATCTCCCTCACACACACACAGCCTCACACAATCCCCACCCACGCTATACCCCAAAACAATCCCCCCTACACCATCCCCCACACTCTACCACTATCATACTCATGCCCCCACACCATCCACCCCCACACCATCGTCCCTGAGCAAGGATCCGATGCAGCTGCCCCCTGTGGGACATGCTCAGCCTCCCCAGGGTTCTATGGATACCCTGCTCCCATCAGAACCCCAGGTGTCCCATAGAGTACCCAGGGGTGGCAGGGAGGAGGGAAGACAGGGAGCCCCCAACAGGGTGTGTGCAGGTGAGTGGTGCAGAGGACCCACTGTGCCCTGCCACGCCCACTGTCCCTCCTGGAGCGTGGCACACCCTGCACAGGACTCCAGTCCCTAACCTAGAGGAACCTGGGCTGACTGGGCGCCTTGCTCTGGGGGGTTGGGTTGATTTGAGCCCCCACCAGGCCCAACACAAAGACTAATGGGATCCAGCCCCCCTTGGCCCTGGCCAGCCCTGGATTCTGGCCCCGGTATGAGCGAGCCTTCTCACAGTTGGATGTGGCCTCCTGGGAACTGGGCGTGCACCCACAGATCCAGGTCGCTGACCTAGGGCCGACTGGGGGATCCCAGTACACCCCAGGGTGGGGAGAGGAGGGGTAGGTCGGTGGGCCCCACCCACACCCACACCAGGAGGCAGGCTCCTGCAGGTGCTGGGGCCCCAGGGGTCCCGAAGCCGGGGTCCAGCTGCCCTGCAGGGATGCAGCACAGGAGCCCATGAGCTGCAGTTCCAGGTCAGCTCTGCTGTCCTCAGAACCGTCACTCAGGCTGAAACCTCAGGACACACACCTCCAACCAGAGTCCACACATGCTCCCAGGTGAGGGACTCCAGCACTCGCCCCCCCCCACTCCGTGTGATTCTTGCTCTCCCTAAGACAGAAGGGTCTCCTTCCCCAGGGGAAGGTGCGCACCCTCTGCTCTGAGCCTGTTTGCTGTAGGAAGTCAATAAAGTGTTGTGGTGCAAAAATGCACAACCAGCCCGTTTCTGTGTCTCCCAGAACTCTGTGCATGGGGCGTGGAGAGACCCACAGTGAGGAGGAAGGGGCACCACTGAGGCCCCAACCAGCCCATGCAGGGGTGCCGCTAAGCACACACAGCTGACGTCCCCATGTGCCATCCAGGGGTGGCCGGACGCCAGGGTCAGGCCTCACAGACTTTACTGGGACTCAGCCTGTGCCCCGTGGGCCAGAATGGGCGGGAGAGTGTGACAGCCAGGGAGCCTCAGGTCACCAGGGTCTGTGCAAAGTGACCTGAGAGGTCACTGCTCCCTCTGTCCAGGGGGCCAGGGCTGGCCGGATTCCGGGGCACTTTCTCCCTCCCCGCATCCCCGTGCTTGGATGCCTGGGGCACAGAGGGCCTGCAGGGTGGTCAGCGTGGCCGTGGAAGTGATTTCAGGACAGCAGGCCGTTGTGTTGTGCCCAAGATTGCAAATCCAAGAAACCACCAAGGAGCCGACACCAATGCAAACTCCTGAGGGTTTCTTTACAAGCTGGAGCCCCCACTGGGACCAACCAAAAGTTGGTCCAAGTGTACCAGAAACATTGCAGCAGGGACTTGGACCCCGAGACTAAGAGGCGAGGCAGCTTTATAAGGGTAAGTGGACCATGGGATATGCAGAAATTTGCACAGTCATGTCGGTCCACATGTAGGTGGCCGATTGAATTACACCTTACCCTATAGTATCCACTTGAGCTGGTCTATTACTTTGGTCAGAATCTCTGTGGGGTTTTGGCAGGCACAAAGCACGGTTACATTGTTATGAGCAGATTTCCGATTAGGGTGTGCCCAGGGGAATGACTAGGGTGGGGCAGCACCTTAAGCCATTAGCAGGTCATTTGGGGGTCATAGGGGAGGTGGCGGATGTAGCACAAAATTGAATCACTCCTGCTCTGCTTGTCCACGGGTAGGGGATTTTTGTTAAATTTCCTGGGTCCCACACTTGCAGCTCATCCACCTGGACCACCCTCACCAGGTGGACTCAGCGTGAACACCTTTTGGTGCTGGATCTCTCACACCAACGTGTGGAGCGCACCCTCCTTGCCCGAGTGAGTAGGGGGTGGGTGAGCATGGGGCTCAGAAGGAAGGCCAGTCAGCACAGGGGAACAAGGAACCCCAGCCCCATCCCCACTCTGACTCCCACATACAGGCAGCCTCATGGCTGCCCTCCATGGGCAGCCGGTTCCTCAGGAGCTCCCCCCAAGGGTGGCCCGAATGTCTGGCTCCCTGCTAGAGAGGCATTGGGGAGAAGAGAAGCAGCCGGCGCTCAGCAGGACCCACTGCCAGACATGGGAATGTGGCCAAGCCGGACCTTCCAGCTCAGCTGACTCTCCAGCGGAAAGACACTGCATGAGCGAGCCCCGGGGTGGACAGGAGAGCCCAGCTAGCCACCCAGCGCCAGCACCAGAAATGATGTTGTGCCAACCATTTCCGGGTTTTGGGTTACCCAGCCAGAGGATACGATAGCTGCATGTGATAGCTGCATGTGATAGACACACACACCCCAAAACCAACAAAAGTCAGAATCCCCCCAATGTTGTCAAACAGCAGCCGGATGGTTACATACACCACGCTGTGATCCCCAATAGGATACATGGAAGACGCTATAAACCATGACTACAGACGTGCTGAAGGCACGGAGATGTGCCTGCTGGGTTCCAACAAGGGCACAGAGGGGAAGGAAGCATCCTACGGACGGGGGACCCCTGCTAGGAAAGGACACCAGTTCCCTGTGAAGGCTACAGAGGGTGAAATCTCTCCTTCTCTCTTTGTGCTTCTGGTTTTCCTCCTACATGCCATTTTCCTCAATCATATTAGAAAGAATTTATTTTAGGTTTTTAAATTTCTTTTTATTGGAGTCCAATTTGTATGAATTCTTCTTTCAGCATGGTTGTCATTCAGGTGAGAAGGAGAGATAAAGATTTTCCTAGACAGACAACATATAAAGGAGTTCATGACCACTTAATCAGTCCAGTAAGGAAGTTTAAGAGGGACTCTTCTAGTGGGGGAAAAAAAGAGACCAAAAGAAACATAGACTAGAAAGGACCGGAGAAAGTCACTGGAAACACCATCTCTTCCGGAAACACAAAGGCACAAAGTTCATATCTTTGAATAATCATTCTGAATGCTGATAGACTAAATGCTCCAATCAAAGGTATAGGGTATGAGAGTAGCTTAAAAAACAGGATCCGGTATGCCTGGGTGGCTCAGGGGTTGAGCCTCTGCCTTTGACTCAGGGTGTGATCCTGGAGTCTGGGATCAAGTCCCATATTCTGCTCCTGGTGGAGAGCCTACTTCTCTCACTGCCTAATTTTCTGCCTCTCTCTCTCTCTCTCTTTCTCTCTCTCTCCCTCAATCTCTCAGTTTAATCGTTATTAAAAAAACAAGATCCATCTGTATGCTGCCTACAAGATGCTCACATTAGACTTGTAGACACCAGGAGATTGAAAGTCAGGGGATGGAAAATCATCTATCATGCTAATGGATATCAAAAGAAAGCTGGAGGACCCATACTTATACCAGACAAATGAGATTTGAAACCAAACCCTAGGGGACACCTGGTGGCTCAGTGGTTGAGCATCTGCCTTTGGCTCAGGGGGTGATCCTGGGATCCCAGGAACAAGTCCCACATCGGCCTCCATTTGTGGAGCCTGCCTTTCCCTCTGCCTATGTTTCTTCCTCTGCTTCTTTGTGTATCTCTCATGAATAAATAAATAAAATCTTTAAATTTCAAAAAAGAAAGAACAAATACTGTAAGAAGAGATGAAGAAGGGCATTATTTCATAATTAAAAAGACTCTCTATCAAGATCAAACAACTAAATATTTATGTTGCCAACATGGGAGTACCTAAATATAGAAACCAATTAACAACAAACGTACAGGAACTCACTGATAATAATACAATGACAGGGGATTTTAACACCCACTTATGGCAATGGACCAATCGTGTATACAGAAAATCAACAGGGGAACAATAGCTTTGACACACTGGACCACAGGGACTCAACAGATATAGTCTGAACATTTCATCCTAAAGCAGAACACCTTCCTTCATTTTTTTTATTATTTACGATCGTCACAGAGAGAGAGAGAGAGAGGCAGAGACATTGGCAGAGGGAAAACCAGGCTCCATTCACTGGGAGGCCGACATGGGATTAGATCCCAGGTCTCCAGGATGGCGCCTTGAGCCAAAGGCAGGTGCTAAACCGCTGCGCCACCCAGGGATCCCTACACATTCCTTTAAACAGCACATGGGACATTCTACAGAACAGATCATATCATGGCCAACAAATCAGCCTTCAACAGGTACTACAGTTACAAGAAGGTTGATATCACACCCTGTACAGTTTTGGACCAGACACTATGAAACTTGAAGTCAACAGTAAGAAAAAAAAATTGGACAGACCAAAAATATGTGGAGATTATGAACATCCTACTAGAGAATGAATGGAGTAACCAAGAAACTAAATAGGAAATTTAAAACAAATGAAAATGAAAACATGTTTCTCAAAACATCTGGGATGTAGCAAAGGCAGTCGTAAGAGGGAAGTACATAGCAATACAGGCCTACCTCAAGAAACAAGAAGTCTCCAATACACAACCTAACCGTACACCTAAAGGAGCTGGAAAAGGAATAGCAAACATAGCCTGAAGCCTACAGAAGAAGGGAAAAAATAAAGATGAGAGCAGAAATAAACAATGCAGAAACAACAAAACAGTAGAATGGAATAACGAAACGAAGAGCTGGTTCTTCAAAATAATTAATAAAATAAACAAAGCCCTAGCCAGCCTTATCAATGAGAAAAGAGAAAAGACCTAATAAATAAAATCACAAATGAGAGAAGAGAGATCACAATCAACACCAGAAAAATAAGACAATTATAAGGGAATTCTATGAAAGGTTATACGCTAACATCTGGGAGACCAGGAAGAAATGGACAAGTCCCTAGAAATGTGCAAACGAGCAAAACTGAAATAGGAAGAAATAGAAAATGTGAACAGACCCATAACTAGCAAAGGAATTGAATCAGCAAGGCACCTGGGTGCCTCAGTGGTTGAGCATCTGCTTTGGCTCAGGTCATGAACCCGGACTCCTGGGGCATCAAGTCACACATCGGGCTCCCCCCATGGAGCCCCATTTTCACTCTGACTATACCTCTGCTTCTCTGCGTGTCGCATGAATACATAAGTAAAATCTTTAAAAAAGAAAAAGATATAAAGATGTGGAAGGACCCAAATAAAATCACAAATGAGAAAAGAGAAATAACCACCAACACTAGAAATACAAACGTTTATAAGAGAACATTATGAAAAATCATATGCCAGCAACCCCGAACCTGGAAGAAATAGATCAATTCCTAGAAATATATAAGAAAGCAAAAATGAAAAAGGAAGAAATAAGAAACTTGAACACACAGATAACAGGCAGAGAAATTGAATCAGGAATCAAGAATCTCCCAACAGAGATGCTTATATCAATAGAATAGAATGGAAAGCCGAAACAAGATACAAACCTGTAACACTATGGTCCATTAAACGACAACAAGGAAGGAAGGAATATCCAAAGCACAAAGACCGTCTCTTCAACAAATCCTAACCCTGACGCCAGGATATGTACAAATGGTGTTGGGAAAACCAGGCAGCCAAATGCAGAAGAATGAAACTGGACCACTTTCTTACACCATATATATAAAAAATAAAATCAAAATGGATGAAAGACCTAAATGTGGGACCTGAAATCATACAAAGAAGAAAAGATAGGCAGCAACATCTTTGACATTGGCCATTGGATCTGCTTTCCAGATATGCGTCTGAGGCAAGCGAAACAAAAGCAAAAATCCTATTGGGAGTTCATCAAATTGCAAAGCTTCTGCAAAGTGAAGGAAACAAGCAACGCTAAAATGCAACATATAAAATGAGAGGAGGGATCCCTGGGTGGCGCAGCGGTTTGGCGCCTGCCTTTGGCCCAGGGCGCGAGCCTGGAGACCCGGGATCGAATCCCACGTCGGGCTCCCGGTGCATGGAGCCTGCTTCTCCCTCGGCCTGTGTCTCTGCCTCTCTCTCTCTCTCTCTCTCTGTGACTATCATAAATAAATAAAAATTGAAAAAAAAATATTAAAAAAAAATAAAATGAGAGGAGATATTTGTAAACAACACATCCAATAAAGAGTTAGTATCCAAAATACATAAAGCAAATATAAATGTCAGCATCCTAAACACAAAATATCCAACTGCAGACGGGCAGACGACATGAATGGACTTTGTCTCTGTCAAGACATCCAGATGGCCACCAGACACATAGACAGACACCCGGCGTCACCCATTATCAGGGAAATGCAAACCAAAACCACAATAAGATGTCACCTGACAGCCGTCGAAATGGCTAAAATTAACAAAACAAGAAAGAACAGGTGTTGGTGAGGCTATGGAGAAGGCGGAGCCCCCTTATACTCCTCGTGAGCATGAGATCAGGTGCAGCTACTGTGCAAAACAGTGTGGAGGGTCCTCAAGAAGTTAAAAGTAGAAGTACCCTATGAATCCAAAATTGCACAGCTAGGTATTTATCCCGAGGATATAAAAGTAGTCTCTTAGATTCAAAGAGGGACACGCAGCCTAGTGTTTGTAGCAGCATTATCAACAAGAGCCAAACTGTGGATACAGCCCAGATGTCCATTGACAGATGAATGGGCAGAGATGATGTGGTAAATATACACACTGTGACATCACTCGGTCATCACAAAGGATGAAATGAAGCCATTTACAATGACATGGGAGAAGTGGAAGGGACTTATGCTAAATGAACTCAGTCAGTCAGAGAAAGACAGATATCAAATACCGTACAATTGCATTCACAAGTGAATTTTAAGAAACCAAACAAACTGGCAAGGGGGTTGGCGGGGTGGGTGAGAAGCAAACCAAGAAACTCACTCTTAACCACAGAGAATAAACTAATAGATACCAGAGGAAGGTGGGGGGGATGGGGAATCAGGCTATGGGGATAGTGGTGGGCACCTGTGACCAGTACCAGGCATTGCATCCAAGGGTTGAATCAGTATGTGGTAAACCTGAAACTATATCATACTGTGCTTACAAACAGGAATTCAATAAAACTTTAAAATAATAATTGGTAGTATAGAGGATACATGTGCACACAAGAGATAAAATCAGAAAGGCAACTGAAAATCCAAATAAAGAGTATTTAGAGCCCCAAATCCCCTCCTTAGCTCAGCTCGGGAGAAGCCTGCCATGTCTATTCTCACCCCAGCAGAAGCCTGTATTTTGATTCTCTGGGGAGGCCACTGACTTGGTGGAGTCAAGGTACCTTTGAACCCAAAACCTAAATAGAGTGCATAAAACTAAACTGCCCAAGATACTAGGAATCCCAGTGCAGGCACAGGTCAAGACTGAAACTCTAACCATACACAGACGTAACCCTAACCCTACACTTAATCCTAATGTTAACTGAAACCTAAAACAAGACCCATCACTAATAGACAACCAAACACAAACCCCAAGACAGAAACACATTCACTGAACCTACCTGCCAAGCCTCACCCTAACTCCTTAACCTATTCTTAGGTTTCCTTAACCCCGACCGCTACCTTAAATCTAACCCTAACCCTAACCTCTAACCCTAACCTTAAATTAATATACTCAAATCCTATTCCGAACCTTTTCCTGTACCCTAACCCTAACCCTCTAATACTAACCCTATCTCATACCACAAAATGTACCCTAACCCGTACCCTAAAACTAACCCCTAACCCACAGCCTAACCCTATCTCTTACCCTTTTCCAAAACCGTACCCTGACCCTACCCTGACCGACCTGACCATTACCTCTAACCAAACACTAACTCTAATCCTAACCCCTATCCTAACCCTACCGCTCACCCTAACTCTAAAGCTAGCCCTAACTTTAACCCTAACCCCTAACCCTAACAACTAACCCTAACTCACATCCTAACACCTAATCCTAACTGCAAACCTAATCACAACCCTAACACTAACCATAACCCTAACCCCAACTCCTAACATCCTGCCATAATCCCTAAGCCTAAACCCTAACCCTAACTCTAAATCCTGTCCCTAACACTAACCCTAAACCCTTTCCCTAATCCCTAACGCCCATCCAACTCCTAAACACTGACCCTTACCTTATCTCTCATGCTATCCTCTAATCCATAACCATAAGCATAATCACTAAACCCTAACATCTAACCTAACAACCAACTACCTCCCCTCCCCTGACCCTACCATTCATTCTACCCACTCACTTACCCTGTGGTTCTGAGTAGTCCGTTCTGAGGTGGACGTGGCCCCCAATGGTGCCTCCAGAGTCCTCCAGGGGGTGCTGAGGACGCCAGGATCCTGTGAGTGTGGACGTGGCCCCACGTGTTCCTGAGTCATAGTCAGCAGGTCCTGAGGATGCCGGGTCTCCTGTCACTGTGGACTATGCCTCACATCCTCTGGAAGCCTCACAGCAAGTCCTCAGGAGGCCGAGGGCTCCTGTCAGCCTGGACATGGCCCCATGGCCTCCAGAAAACTCACCGTGTGTCCTGCGGGGGCTGTGGGCTCCTGTAAGCATAGACACAGCCCCATATATCCCGAAGTCAAAGGGCAGGTCCTTAGGAGGCCCGAGACTCCTGTCAGTGTGGATTCGGCACCCACATCTTTCTTAGGCCTCACCAAAGGTCCTGACAAGGCTGGGGTCTCCTGTCTACATGGAAGCATTCCCATAGTTCCTGAAGTCTACACTGGGGGTCCTGAGGACGTCAGCGTCCTGTTGTTTGGGCATGGCCACATGTCCTCCCATAACGTCACTGCAGGTTCTGAGGAGGCCAGGGCTGCTGACACCGTGGATGCGGCCCTCACCTTCCAGAAGCCTCAACTTATGTCCTGAGCGGCCCGGGAGCTCCTGCCAGAGTGGACACGGCACCACAGCTTCCTGAAGCCTCCCTGCAGGTTCTGAAGTGGCCCAGGTGTTCCTGTCAGGGTGGATGCGGGCCCACATCTTCCTGAAGCCTCACTGTGGTTCCTGAGGAGACCGGGGTTCCTCAGCATGGTGCGTCCCCACGTCCTCCTCAGGCCTCCCCAGGACAGGTGGGCTCCTCTTAGTGCAGGTAGACGAGGCCTACTGAGCCTTTGCAGCCCTTGGGCAGGGCCTGGGCTCGGGCGCCTCCTGCGGGATGCTCAGGCACTGCAGGAGGCCATGTAGGAGGCAGCATCCCTGTGCACAGGTCCACACCTGCCTCCTTTCAGACTACAGCTGAGGCCTATGAGCTATGGAAACGTCTCACTGAAAAGGAGCCCAATACCTGGCTTCCCCAGAAATACTTAAGGACAATTATTGGAGCCCACAGGATGCAAAATGAAATGTGGACCAGACTTTAACAACGTCCTGCAAAACTCACTCAACCCTACACTCTGTGGGCGGGACCACAGGCTGGCACAGCCACCCTGGAAACGGTGTGGAGGCTCCTCAGGAAGTTACAAATAGAGCCGCTCTGTGACCAGCAGGTGCATGGCCTTAGCTCACCCCGAAGATACAGATGCATGAGACTCGGGGACACCTGCACCCCAATGTCCACAGCAGCCGGGTCCATAGTAGCTACACTGTGGGAGGAGCCTCGGTGCCCTCAGGCAGATGATCGATAAAGAGGATGGAAGATAGATGATGGTCATAGATGATAGTTAGATGATAGGAACGGTACTCAGCTATCAAAGAGAAGAAAACATTGCCATTTGCAATGACGTGGATAGAACTAGAGGGATCATGTTAAGTGAAATAAGTCAGTCAGGAAAGAAAATTACCGTATGGTTGCATTCATAGGTGAAATTAAAGAAGCAAAGCAGATGAGCATCTATGAAGGGAAGGAAAAACAAATAATATGAAAACAGAGATGGAGGAAAAAGAGACTCAATCACAGGAAACAAACTGAGTGTCGCTGTAGGGGAGGGGAGTGGAGGGACAGGGTAACTGGTAGACGGGCATAAAGGAGGGCACATGATGTCATGAGCCCTGTTGTTATCTCCAACTGGTGAATCCCTGAATTCTACCTCTGAAAGTATAATACACTATACTGTAAATTAATTAGGTTTAAATGAATTAAGTTTAAAAAATCAGTTGACGGTATCAGAGTGCATTTTCTTTCAGGCTCTCTTTTCTGCTCCTTCAGCTTATGCCAGAACCACACCCCTGTGGGTTTGGTTTAAGTAGGCTCCATGCCTCATCCACAGTTCGGCACAGGGCTTGAATTCATGACCCCGAGATCAAGACCAAGGGTGAAGTCAGGAGTCAGATGCTTAACCAACGGAGCCAGCTGGGGCCCTAGAACCACACTGCTTTATCCTGTGTCTCTGTGACATTGGTTGAAATAGGAAAGTGGAGGGAGGGGCAAGATGGCGGAAGAGTAGGGTCGCCAAATCACCTGTCCCCACCAAATTACCTAGATAATCTTCATCCTGAAAATCTATGAATTCGGCCTGAGATTTAAAGAGAGACCAGCTGGAATGCTACAGTGAGAAGAGTTCGCACTTCTATCAAGGTAGGAAGAGGGGGGAAAGAAATAAAGAAACAAAAGGGGATCCCTGGGTGGCACAGTGGTTTAGCGCCTGCCTTCAGCCCAGGGCGTGATCCTGGAGACCCAGGATCGAATCCCACATCGGGCTCCCGGGGCATGGAGCCTGCGTCTCCCTCTGCCTGTGTCTCTGTCTCTCTCTCTCTCTCTCTCTCTGTGTGATTATCATAAATAAGTAAAAATTAAAAAAAAAGAAACAAAAGGCATCCAAGGGGGAGGGGCCACACGAGGTTCTGGGCTAAGGCCTGGGCGAGTGCCTCCAGGATAAGAAAGCTCTGACCCAGAGAAGCAGGAGCTTCACCAATCTTCCCGGGTGGAAAGGCACCCGCAGGGAGTTGGAGCAGGACGCCAAGATGGCGGGGATGCCCTCGGGCTCCCTGGAACACTAATAGACACCTGCGTGCCCAGGAGACTGCACCATATCCCACGTCGAGCTCCCTAAAGGACTGCAGGGCCCACAGCTGGACCCGGAGCAGCTTTGAGGGGCTTGGGTGGTGGCTCCACATGGAGGGGGCTGTGAGGCCAGGGCTCGGAGTGGGCTCCGGCAGAGGAAGAGGATCCCTGCGGAGAGGACTGTGGGGCTCTGGGACCAGCTCAGAGGGGCTCAGGCAGCGGCGCCATGGAGGCAGCTATGTGGCCGGGAGGGGGAATCCAACAGCGCAGGCACTGGAGCACAGGGCGCCAGGACACAGCCCAGGATCCAGCCTCCCCCTGGGACAGGTAGAGCCTAGGAAGGCCCACGACAGCTAGGACACTTCTGCCCAGAGCTGAGCAGATCAGCGTCCCCGCTTTGGCATCTCCAGGCCCTGCAGAGGGAGAGCTCCATAGTTACTGTGGGAGCTGAATCCAGGGCTCCAGAGCTGCTGGCATCACTGGGATGGTTCCTCCTGGGGCCTCACAGGTTAAACGAGCCCTGCACCAGGCAGAGGGCAGAGCAGCTCCCCCAAGAGCTAACACTTGAAAGTCAGCAAAACAGGCCCCTCCTCCAGAAGACCAGCTAGACGGACAAGTACCAGGGGAAGTCAAGGGACTTAAGTATACAGAATCAGAAGATACTCCCCGTGGTTTTTTCTTTTCTTTTTTTCTTTTCTTTTCTTTTATTTCTTTTTGATTTGTTTGCATCCCCCACCCTTTATTCCTTTCTTTCTTTTTCTTTCTCTTTTTCTTCTCTTTTTTCTTTTTTTTCTTCCTTTTCTCTTTTTCTCTTTTCTTTCCTTCTTTCTCCCTCTTTTTCTCCTTTTCCCAATACAACTTGTTTTTGGCCACTCTGCACTGAGCAAAATGACTAGAAGGAAAACCTCACCTTAAAAGAAAGAAACAGTCCTCTCTCCTAAGAGTTACAAAATACGGATTACAATTCAATGACAGAAAGCCAATTCAGAAACACTTATACAGCTACTGGTGGCTCTAGAAAAAAGTATAAAGGACTCAAGAGACTTCATGACTGCAGAGTTTAGATCCAATCAGGCAGAAATTAAAAATAAATTGAATGAGATGCAATCCAAACTAGAAGTCCTAATGACGAGGGTTAATGAGGTGGAAGAACGTATGAGTGATATAGAAGACAAGTTGATGGCAAAGAGGGAAACTGAGGAAAAAAGACACAGACAATTAAAAGACCAGGAAGACAGATTAAGGGAAATAAACGACAGCCTGAGGAAGAAAAACCTACGTGTAATTGGGGGTCCCGAGGGCGCCGAAAGGGACAGAGAGCCAGAATATGTATTTGAACAAATCCTAGCTGAAAACATTCCTAATCTGGGAAGGGAAACAGGCATTCAGATCAAGGAAATAGAGAGATCCCCCCTCCCCAAAATCAATAAAACCCATCAACACCTCGACATTTAATAGTGAAGCCTGCAAATTCCAAAGATAAAGAGAAGATCCTTAAAGCAGCAAAAGACAAGAAATCCCTGACCTTTATGGGGAGGAGCATTAGGGTAACAGCAGACCACTCCAGAGAGAACTGGCAGTTCAGAAAGGGCTGGCAGGATATATTCAGGGTCCTCAATGAGAAGAACATGCAACCAAGAATACTTTATCCAGCAAGGCTCTCATTCAAAATGGAAGGAGAGATAAAGAGCTTCCAAGACAGGCAGGAACTGAAAGAATATGTGACCTCCAAAGCAGCTCTGCAACAAATTTTAAGGGGGACTCTTAAAATTCCCCTTTAAGAAGAAGTTCAGTGGAACAATCCACAAAACAAGGGCTGAATAGAAATCATGATGACACTAAACTCATATCTGTCGATTAGTAACTCTGAATGTGAACAGGCTTAATGACCCCATCAAAAGGCGTAGGGTTTCAGACTAGATAAAAAAGCAGGACCCATATATTTGCTGTCTACAAGAGACTCATTTTAGACAGAAGGACACCTACAGCCTGAAAATAAAAGGTTGGAGAACCATTTACCATTCAAATGGTCCTCAAAAGAAAGCATGGGTAGCCATCCTTATATCAGATAAACTAAAATTTACCCCGAAGACTGTAGTGAGAGATGAAGAGGGACACTACATCATACTTAAAGGATCGATCCAACAAGAGGACATAACAATCCTCTACATATATGCCCCGAATGTGGGAGCTCCCAAACATTTAAATCAATTAATAACCAAAGTAAGGAAATACTTAGATAATAATACACTTATATTGGAGACTTCAGTCTAGCCTTTTCTATACTCAATAGGTCTTCTAAGCACAACATCTCCATAGAAATGAGAGCTTTAAATGATACACTGGACCCGATGGATTTCACAGAAATCTACAAAACTTTACATCCAAACTCAACTGAATACACATTCTTTTCAATTTCAAGTGCACATGGAACTTTCTCCAGAATAAACCACATAATGGGTCACAAATCGAGTCTGAACCAATACCAAAAGATTGAGATCGTCCGCTGCATATTCTCAGACCATAATGCCTTGAAATTAGAACTAAATCATAACAAGAAGTTTGGAAGGACCTCAAACACGTGGAGGTGAAGGACCATCCTGCTAAAGATGAAAGGGTCATAGGAAATTAAGGAAGAATTAAAAAGATTCATGGAAACTAATGAGCATGAAGAGACAACCGTTCAAAATCATTGGAATGCAGCAAAAGCAGTCCTAAGAGGGAAATACATCGCAATACAAGCATCCATTCAAAAACTGGAAAGAACTCAAATACAAAAGCTAACCTTACTCATAAAGGAGCTAGAGACAACACAGCAGATAGATCCTACACCCAACAGAAGAAGAGAGTTAATTAAAATTTGAGCAGAACTCAAGGAAATCGAGACCTGAAGAAATGTGGAACAGATCAACAGAACCGGGAATTGGTTCTTTGAAAGAATTAATAAGATACCTAAAGCATTATCCAGCCTTATTAAAAAGAATAGTGAGAAGACTCAAATTAATAAAATCATGAATGAGAAAGGAGAGATCACTACCAACACCAAGGAAGTACAAACGATTTTAAAAACATATTATGAACAGCAATACGCTAATAAATTAGGCAATCGGGAAGAAATGGACGCTTTCCTGGAAAGCCAGAAACTACCAAAACTGTAACAGGAAGAAATAGAAAACTTGAGCAGACCAATAACGAGAGAGGAAATTGAAGCAGTCATCAAAACCTCCCAAGACACAAAAGTCCAGGGTCAGATGGCTTCCCATGGGAATTCTATCAAACGTTTAAAGAAGAATCTATACCTATACTACTAAAGCTATTTGGAAAGATAGAAAGAGATGGAGTACTTCCAAATTCGTTCTATGAGGCCAGCATCACCTTAATTCCAAAACCAGACAAAGACCCCACCAAAAGGGAGGATTACAGACCAATATCCCTGATGAACAGGGATGCAAAAATTCTCAACAAGATACTAGCCAATAGGATCCAACAGTACATTAAGAAAATTATTCTTCATGACCAAGTAGGATTTATCCCCGGAACACAAGGCAGGTTCAACACTCGTCAAACAATCAATGTGATTCATCGTATCAGCAAGAGAAAAACCAAGAACCATATGATCCTCTCATTAGATGCAGAGAAAGCATTTGACAAAATAGAGCATCCATTGCTGATCAAAACACTTCAGAGCGAAAGGATAGAGGAAACATTCTTCGACATCATAAAGGCCATCTATGAAAAACCCACAGCAAATATCATTCTCAATGTGGAATCACTGGGAACTTTTCCCTTAAGATCAGGAACAAGACAGGGATGTCCACTCTCACCACTGCTATTCAATATAGTCTGGAAGTCCTAGCTTCAGCATTCAGACAACAAAAAGAGATGAAGCTATTCAAATTGGCAAAGAAGAAGTCAAACTCTCCCTCTTCGCTGATGACATGATACTCTACCTAGAAAACCCAAAACCCTCACCCCCAAGATTGCTAGAACTCATACAGCAATTTGGTACCCTGGCAGGATACAAAATCAATGCCCAGAAATCAATGGCATTTCTATACACTAACAATGAGACAGAAGAAATAGAAATTGAGGAGTCAATCTCATTTACAATTGTACCCAAAAGCATAAGATACCTAGGAATAAACCTAAACAAGGAGGTAAGGTACTCAACCATAAACACTATAGAACGCTTCTGAAAGAATTTGAGGAAGAGAGATCCCTGGGTGGCGCAGCGGTTTGGCGCCTGCCTTTGGCCCAGGGCGCGATCCTGGAGACCCGGGATCGAGTCCCACGTCGGGCTCCCTGCATGGAGTCTGCTTCTCCCTCTGCCTATGTCTCTGCCTCTCTCTCTCTCTGTGTGACTGTCATGAATAAATAAATAAAATCTTTAAAAAAAAAAAGAATTTGAGGAAGACACAAAGAGATGTAAAAATATTCCATGCTCATGGATTGGCAGAATTAATATTGTGAAAAAGTCAATGTTACCTAGGGCAATGTACATGTTTAATGCAATCCCTATAAAATACCATGGACTTTCTTCAGAGAGTTAGAACAAACTATTTTAATATTGGTGTGGAATCAGGAAAGACCCCGAATAGCCAGTGGAATTTTCAAAAAGAAAACCATATCTGGGGGCATCACAATGCCAGATTTCAGGTTGTATTACAAAGCTGTGGTTATCAGGACAGTGTGGTACTGTCACAAAAACAGACTCATAGATCAATGGAACAGAATAGAGAACCGAGAAGTGAACCCTCAACTTATGGTCAACTGATATTCGATAAAGTAGGAAAGACTATCCATTGGAAGAAAGACAGTCTCTACAATATATGGTACAGGGAAAATGGACATTCACAGTCAGAAGAATGAAACTAGACCACTCTCTTTCACCATACACAAAGATAAACTCAAAATGGATGAAAGATCTAAATGTGAGACAAGAGTCCATCAAAATCCTAGAGGAGAGCACAGGCAACACCCTTTTTGAACTCGGCCACAGTAACTTCTTGCAAGATAAATCCACGAAGGCAAATGAAACAAAAGGAAAAATGAACTATTGGGACTTCATCAAGATAAGAAGCTTTTTCACAGCAAAGGATACAGTCAACATAACTAAAAGACAACCTAAAGAATGGGAGAAGGTATATGCAAAAGTCGTATCAGATAAAGGGCTAGTTTCCAAGATCTATAAAGAACGTTTTAAACTCAAACCCAAGGAAACAAACAATCCAATCATGAAATGGGCAAAAGACATGAATAGAAATCTCACAGAGGAAGACATTGACATTGCCAACATGCACATGAAAATGTGCTCTGCATCACTTGCCATCAGGGAAATACAAATCAAAACCACAATGAGATACCACCTCACACCAGTGAGCATGGGGGAAATTAACAAGGTAGGAAATCACAAATGTTGGAGAGGATGCGGAGAAAAGGGAACCCTCTTACACTGTTGGTGGGAATGTGATCTGGTGAAGCCACTCTGGCAAACTGAGTGGATGTTCCTCAAAGAGTTAAAAATTTACTTGCCCGATGACCCAGCAATTGCACCTTTGGAGATTTACCCCAAAGATTCAGATGCAAGGAAACGCCGGGACTCCTGCACCCCGATGTTTATAGTAGAATGTCCACAATAGCCAAACTGTGGAAGGAGCTTTGGTGTCTATTGAAAGATGAATGTGTAAAGAAGATGTGGTTTATGTATAAAATGGAATATTATTTAGGCATTAGAAACGACAAATACGCACCATTTGCTTCAACGTGGATGAAACTGGAGGGTATTATGCTGAGTGAAGTAAGTCAATTGGAGAAGGACAAACAGTGTATGTTCTCATTCATTTGGAGAATATAAATAATAGTGAAAGGGAATATAAGGGAATGGAGAAGAAATGTGAGGGATATATCAGAATACGAGACAGAAATTAAAACTTCTAACTCTAGGAAATGAAGGAGGGGTGGTGGAAGGGGAGGTGTGCGGGGGTTGGGGGTGATTGGTTGACGGGCACTGAGGGGGGCACTTGACGGGATGAGCATTGAGTTGTTTTCTGTATATTGGTAAATTGAACACAAATAAAAAATTAATTTAATAAAAAAAAGATTCATGGAAACTAATGAGAATGAAGATACAACCATGCAAAATCTTTGGGATGCAGCACAAGCAGTCCTAAGGGGGAAATACATCGCAATACAAGCATCCATTCAAAAACTGTAAAAAACTCAAATACAAAAGCTAACCTTACACATAAAGGAGCTAGGGAGAAAAAAGCAGATAGATCCTACACGCAAGAGAAGAAGACAGTTAATTAAGATTATAGCAGAACTCAAAGAAATCGAGACCAGAAGAACTGTGGAACAGATCAACAAAACCAAGAGTTGGTTCTTTGAAAGAATTAATAAGATATATAAACCAATAGCCATCCTTATTAAAAAGAAGAGAGAGAAGATTCAAATTAATAAAATCATGAAAGAGAAAGGAGAGATCCCTACCAACACCAAGGAAATACAAACGATTTTAAAAACATATTAAGAACAGCTATACGCCAACAAATTAGGCAATCTAGAGATATGGACGCATTCCTGGAAAGCCAGAAACTACAAAAACTGGAGGAGGAAGAAATAGAAAACCTGAAAAGGCCAATAACCAGAGAAAATTGAAACAGTGATCAAAAACATCCCAAGACACAAAAGTCCAAGGCCAGATGGCTTCCCAGGAGAATTCCATCAAATGTTTAAAGAAGAATCCATACGTATCCTACAAAAGCTGTTTGGAAAGATAGAAAGAGATGGAGTACTTCCAAATTCGTTCCATGAGGCCAGCATCACTTTAATTCCAAAACCAGACAAAGACCCCACAAAAAGGAGGATTACAGACCAATATCCCTGATGAACAGGGATGCAAAAATTCTCAACAAGATCCTAGCCAATAGGATCCAACAGTACATTAAGAAAATTATTCACCATGACCAAGTAGGATTTATCCCAGGGAAACAAGGCTGGTTCAACACTCGTAAAACAATCAATGGGATTCATCATATCAGCAGGAGAAAAACGAAGAACCATATGATCTTCTCGTTAGATGCAGAGAAAGCATTTGACAAAATAGAGCATCCATTGCTGATCAAAACACTTCAGAGCGTAGGGATAGAGGGAACATTCCTCAACATCTTAAAGGCCATCTATAAAAAGCCCACAACAAATATTCTCAATGGGGAAGCACTGAGATTTTTTCCCCTAAGATCAGGAACAAGACAGGGATGTTCACTCTCACCACAGCTATTCAACATAGTACTGGAAGTCCTAGCCTCAGCAGTCAGACAACAAAAAGACATTAAAGCCATTCAAATTGGCCAAGAAGAAGTCAAACTCTCCCTCTTCACCGATGACATGATACTCTACCTAGAAAACCCAAAAGCCCCCCCAAGATTGCTAGAACTCATACAGCAATTTGGTAGCGTGGTAGGATACAAAATCAATGCCCAGAAATCAATGGCATTTCTATACACTAACAATGACACTGAAGAAAGAGAAATTGAGGAGGCAATCTCATTTACAATTGCACCCAAAAGCATAAGATACCTAGGAATAATCCTAACCAAGGAGGTAAAGAATCTCAACCATAAACATTATAGAATGCAACTGAAAGAAATTGAGGAAGACACAAAGAGATGGAAAAATATTCCATGCTCATTGATTGACAGAATTAATATTGTGAAAATGTCAATGTTACCCAGGGCATATACACATTTAATGGAATCCCTATCAAATATTCTGGACTTTCTTCGGAGAGTTAGAACAAATTATTTTAAGATTTGTGTGGAATCAGGGATCCTTGGGTAGCGCAGCGGGGATCCCTGGGTGGCGCAGCAGTTTGGCGCCTGCCTTTGGCCCAGGGCGCGATCCTGGAGACCCGGGATCGAATCCCATGTCGGGCTCCCGGTGCAAGTAGCCTGCTTCTCCCTCTGCCTGTGTCTCTGCCTCTCTCTCTGTGACTATTCTAAAAAAAAATTTAAAAAAAGAAGTTAAAAATAGAGCTACCCTACGATTCCAACATTACACATCTAGGTATTTACCCCGAGGATACAAAAGTAGTTGAGTAGATTCGAGAGGAACACGCAGCCCAGTGTGTGTAGCAGCGTTATTAACAACAACGAAACTGTGTATAGAGCCCAGATGTCCATCAACTGATGAATGGGCAGAGATGATGTGGTAAATATACACACTGCGACATCACTCGGTCATCAGAAGGGATGAAAGGAAGCCATTTACAAAAACGTGGGAGAAGTGGAAGGGACTTATGCTAAATGAACTCAGTCAGTCAGAGAAAGACAAATACCAAATACCATACAATTGCATTCACATGTTAATTTTAAGAAACCAAACAAACTGGTAAAGGGGCAGATGGGTGGATGAAAGAAGCAAACAAAAAAACACACTCTTAACCACAGAGAATAAATTAATAAATACCAGGGGAAGGTGGGGGGGATGGGGAATCAGGGGATGGGGATTATGGAGGTCACTTCTGACCAGTACGAGGCATTGTATTCAAGGGTTGAATCACTATGTGGTAAACCTGAAACTATATCATACTATGTTAACAAACAGGACTTCAAGTATAACTTTAAAATAATAATTGGTAGTAGAGAGGAAACATGGGCACACAAGAGATAAAATCATAAAGGAAACTGAAAATCCTAAGAGTCTTTAGAGCCACAAATCCCCTCCTTAGCTCAGCTCAGGAGAAGCCTGCCATGCCTATTCTCACCCCAGCAGAAGCCTGGATTTTGATTCTCTGTGGAGGCCGCTGACTTGGTGGAGTCAGGCTATCTTTGATCCCAAAACCTAAATAGAGTGCAGAAAACTAAACTGCCCAAGATGCTAGGAGTCCCAGTGCAGGCATATGCTAAGACCCAAACTCTAACCATACACAGACATAAGCCTAACCCTCCACTTAAGCCTAATGTTAACCTAACCCTTAAACAAGTACTATCACTAATCAAAAACCAAACACAAACCCCAAGACCAAAACACATTCACTGAACCTTCCTGCCAACCCTCACCCTAACTCCTAAACCTATTCTAAACCCTTAATCCTGACCCTTACCTTAAATCTAACCCTAAGCCTAAATTCTAACCCTAACCTTATCTTAATATACTCAAATCCTATTCCTAACATTAACCTGTACCCTAACCCTAACCCTCTAATACTAATCCTATTTCATACCCAAAAGTGTACTCTAACCTGTACCCTAAAACTAATCCCTAACCCACTGCCTAACCCTCTCTTACCCTTTTCCAAAACCGTACCCTGACCCTGACCTGACCCTAACCCTAAACCCTAACCAAACACTAACCCTAACCCTAGCCCTAACCCTATCCTAAACCTAACCCTCGCCCTAACGCTAAACCTAGCCCTAACTTTTACTCTAACCCCTAATCCTAACCACTAACTCACACCCTAACTCCTAACCCTAACTGCAAACCTAGCCCAACCCTAACTCTAACCATAACCCAAACCCCAACTCCTAACCTCCTGCCCTAATCCCTAAAGTCTAAACCCTAACTCTAACTCCTGTCCCTAACCCAAACCCCCATCCTAACTCCTAACCACTGACCCTTACCCTTATCCCTCACCCTAACCTCTAATCTGTAACCATAAGCATAATCACTAACACCTAACATCTAACCTAAGCCTAACCACCAAATGCGTCCCCTCCCCTGTCCCTCCCATTTATTCTACCCATTCACTTACCCTAAGGTTCTAAGGAGTCCCTTCTGACATGGACGTGGCCCCCAATGGCGCCTCCAGAGTCCTCCAGAGGGTCCTGAGGAAGCCGGACTCCTGTGAGTGCGCACGTGTCCCCACGTGTTCCAGATTCATAGTCAGCAGGTCTTGAGTACGCCGATTCTCCTGTCACCGTGGGTATGCTTCACATCCTCTGGAAGCCTCACAGTAGGTTCTCAGGAAGCCGGGGGCTCCTGTCAGCCTGGACATGGCCCCACGTCCCCCAGAAAACTCACCGCGCATCCTGAGGAGGCTGTGGGTTCCTGTCAGCCTAGACGCAGCCCCATGTGTCCCAACGCCAAAGTGCAGGTCCTGAGGAGGACGCGGGTCCTCTCAGTATTGACGTGGCCACATATTTTCCTCAGCCTCACCATAAGACCTGAGGAGGCTGGGGGCTCCTGCCAGCATGGACCTGGCCCCAAATTATCCCAATCCTTCACAGTGCATCCTGAGTAGCCCAGAGACTCCTGTCAGTGTGGATTCGTCATCCACATCTTTCTTAGGCCTCACCACAGGCTCTGACAAGGCTGGGTCTTCTGTCCGCATGGCACATCCCCATATTTCCTGAAGTCTACACTGGGTGTCCTGAGGACATCAGCGTCCGGTTGTGTGGACGTGGCCCCACGTCCTCCCGAAGCATCACCGCTGGTTCTGAGGTGGCCGGGACTCCTGTCTCTGTGGTTGCGGTCCCCAGCTTCCAGAAGACTCAACTTATGTCCTGAGGGGCACTTTAGCTCCTGCCAGAATGGACGCCGTGCCACATTTTTCAGAAGCCTCCCCACGTGTCCTGAGGCAGCCCATGGGCTCCTGTCAGGGTGGGTGCGGGCCCACAATTTCCTGAAGCCTCCCCGCAGGTCCTGAAGTGGCCCAGGGGCTCCTGTCAGGGTGGATGTGGACCCACATCTTCCTGAACCTTCACCATGTGTTCTGAGGAGACCAGGGCTCCTGTCAGTGTGAACGCTGCCCAATATCCCCCTGAAGACTCCCCGCAGGTTCTGAGGAGGCTGCAGCTCATCAGCGTGGATGTAACCCCACGTCTTCCTCAGGCCTCCCCAGCACAGGCTGGCTCCTGTTAGTGCAGGCAGAAGAGGCCTACTGCGCATGCGTACCTCCTGGATGGTGCCTGGGCTCTGGCGCCGCCTGTGGGATGCTCAGACACTTCAGTAGGCTGTGGAGGAGGCAGCATGCCCTTCCTGGGGCCCACCTCTGCCTCCTTCCAGGCTCCAGCTGTTAGCTTGGAACCGTCTGACTGAAAAGGAGCCCAACACCCGGTTTCCTCAAAAATACTTAAGGAGAAGGAATTGTAGCCCAAAGGACGCGAAATGAAATGTGGACCAGACTTTTACCACGTCCTGTAAAACTCACTCAACCCTCTTCCACTGTGGGCGAGAGCACGGGTTAGTGCAGCCGCCTTGGAAACAGTGTGGAGGCTCCCCAGGAAGTTACAAATAGAGTCCCCCTGCGACCAGCAGGTGTACGGCCTGGAGCTCACTCCGAGGATACAGATGCAGTGAGACATGGGACAACTGCACCCAATGTCCACAGCAGCCGGGTCCACAGTAGCCACACTGTGGGAGGACCCTCAGTGCCCTGTGGCAGATGATGGATAAAGAGGATGGGAGATACATGATGGTCATAGAGAGGGGAATGATACTCAGCTATCAAAGAGAAGGAAATCTTGTCATTTGCAATGACGTGGAAAGAACTAGAGGGATCATCTTAAGTGAAATAGGTCAGTTGGAAAAGAGAATGACCGTGTGGTGTCATTCATAGGTGGAATTAAAGAAGCAAAGCAAATGAACATCTGTGAAGGGAAGGAAAAACAAATAAGATGAAAAGAGATCCAGGGAATACAGACTTATATATAGGAAACAAACTGAGTGTCGTTGCAGGAGAGGGGACAGGGGAGGGGACGGGGGAGGGGATAACAGGACCAGCATGATGGAGGTCACGTGATGTCACGAGCACTGCGGTTATCTCCAACTGGTGAATCCCTGAATTCCTCCTCTGAAAGTATAATACACTATACGTTAATTAATTGGGTTTAAATTAAATTAAGTTAAAAAATCAGTTGTATCAGAGCACGTTTCCTTCTGGACTCTCTGTTCTACTCCTTCGGCTTATGCTGGGACCAACCCTCATGGGTCTGGTTTAAGTAGGTGTCAGGCCTCGTCTATGGACCAGCCTAGGGCTAGAACTCACGACCCCTACATCAGGACTGGAGGTTAGGTCACGAGTCGGATGCTTAACAGACAGAGCCAGCTGGGGTCCCGAGGACAACACTGCTTTATCCTTTGTCTCTGTGACATCGTTTGATTATTGTTAATTTTTTTTAATTTTTATTTATTTATGATAGTCACAGAGAGAGAAAGAGTGAGAGGCAGAGACACAGGCAGAGGGAGAAGCAGGCTCCATGCACCAGAAGCCCGATGTGGGATTCGATCCCAAGTCTCCAGGATCGCGCCCTGGGCCAAAGGCAGGCGCCAAACAGCTGCGCCACCCAGGGATCCCTGTGAAATCGTTTGAAATAGGAAAATGCTGCGTCCCACTCTGTCCTGCTTCTCCAATAGTGATTTGCTGTCCCGGGTCATTTGTGGGGGCGGATGGATGTTATGGTTTTTATTTTTTCCTATTTATAGGATCTGCCACCATGACTTGACAGGAATGACATTGAAATTGAGGGTGGCTTCAGGAACTGCGGACATTTTCACAAGATGAGGCTCCAAACCATGAGCCCAGGATGGCCTCCCAGAACCTGGTAAGGCTCAGTGCACAAGTCTTGTGCTCCTTTGGTTCAGTCTCATTTTTTATTCTCTGTGATGCTCCTGAGAAGTAAGTCACGTCTGTCATTTCCTTCCTGAGTGCTCATTGTCAGGACACAGCAAGCCCCACAATAGAATAAAAACTGAGCCGAGGCCAAGGGCAGGAAGCCCCTATTAGAACAGATCTCAATGCACTTGAAGGTCCCATATCAAAATGTAAACAGAACTTGAGGAATTGCTCCAGCCCTTCGGAGGTACCCTGAGACCAGCCCTTAAAACTAAGCTAAAACCCACCTCAGGGTCCAAGTCCCTGCTCCGCTCTGTCGGGTTTACTTGGAAACAAGCTCAAGCTTGTAAATAAACCCTCGTGTGTTTGCATTGCTGTCGGCTTCTCAATGGTTTCTCGGATTCGCAATCTTGGGCACAACAGTCTGAGATACAAAAACAAAACCAAAAGAAGCTCGGATGCAGGTAGAGTGAACGCAGGGTTCTGAGAGAAACGGCGGAGACCCGGGGACTTGGCAGCTCTTCTGTGGAGGCCCCAGGAGACTGGGGGGCGGGATGCTCTGCCCCAGAGCCAGAGGACCCAGAGACCCCACCCGCATCCCGCCTATCAGGGCCAAGTCTCAGGAGCAGCACAGCACCGCCTGCTGAGCCCAGAGACGCTGACGCCCACCCCGCCTCTGGCCCCCGCAGGTCCATCTCCCACGAAGATGTGCACCTGATAATCAGCGCCACGGCCATCCCCAGACCCCACACAGACCATTCACTGCCACAAAGTTGTCAGACCACAGAGGCTGCAGATCTTTAGCTCTGCCTGGAAAGTAGGGTTTAGATTCCTTTGTACTTTGTGTTCTTTTTTCATTTATTTTTTGATTCTTTTTTATTAATTGCCTTATTTTAATTTTTATGTATGTACCTTATATATTTCTTATTTTTACTTTCATAGTACTTTAATTGTGTTTATTCTTTTTAATTTTTTTTCAATTTATATATGATAGTCACAAACAGAGAGAAAGAGAAAGAGAGAGAGAGAGAGGCAGAGACACAGGCACAGGGAGAAGCAGGCTCCATGCACTGGGAGCCCAACGTGAAATTCGATCCAGAGTTTATAGGATCCTGCCCTGGGCCAAAGGCGGGCACTAAACCCCTGCGCCACCCAGGGATCACTTTAATTGTTTCTATTTTGGGATTTAGAATATTTTAACAAGCAGGCCAAAATAATCTGTTTTTTGTTGGGGGGGGAGGGCAGTTATTATTGTTTTTCTTGGTTTTCCTTTTTCTTCCTTCTTTCTTTTCTGGAAAATATAGTGAGATGGAGAAATTCACCTCCATAAAATAACATGAGGTCTACTCACAGCCAGGAAGTTCATCAATACACATATATGATATCTAACTACAGTTTAAAACAATGATTATAAAGATAGCAGCTGGGCTGGAAAAAGAGCACAGAAGAAAACTAGAGAAACCTTTACTGTAGAAATAAAAGAACTTAAATATAATCAGGTCAATGTTAAAAATGCTATAACTGAGATGCAGTCCCAAGTGGAAGCCTTAAAAAGAAGAAAGTTTATGGACCACAGAGACAGACGTAGGGACGTCAGCCACTTATTAAAACAATAACATTCATACCATAGGAGACTCAGAAGATGAAGAAAGAGAAAAGGTAGTCCTTGCTCAGGCATTAGAAACAACAAATACCCACCGTTTGGTTCAACGTGGAATGAACTGGAAGGTATAATGCTGAGTGAAGTAAGACAATCGGAGAAAGACAAACATTGTATGTTCTCATTCATTTGGGGAATATAGATAATAGTGAAGGGAATATAAGGGATGGGAGAAGAAATGTGTGGAAAATATCCGAAAGGGAGACAGAACATAAAGTCTCCTAACTCAGGGAAACGAACTAGGGGTGATGGAAGGGGAGGATGGCGGGCGGTGGGGGTGAATGTGTGATGGGCACTGAGGGGGGCACTTGACGGGATGAACACTGGGTGTTATTCTGTATGTTGGCAAATTGAACACCAATAAAAAGTAAAATTATTATTAAAAAAAAGAAAGAAAAGAAAGAAGAAAGAAAGAAAGAAAGAAAGAAAGAAAGAAAGAAAGAAAGAAAGAAAGAAAAAGAAAGAAAGAAAGAAAGTGTGGCACCTGTGTGGTTCAGCTAGTTAAGCTTCTGCCTTAGGCTCATATCATGATCCAGGTCCCAAGGCAGGCCCCTGTTCAAAAGGGAACCTGCTTCTCCCTCTCCCTCTGCCCCCTCACTCATGGATTTTCTCTCCTCTCTCTCTCAAATAAATAAAAAACATCTTTGAAAAAGAAACAAACCCAGAAGAAGAGAAATCTCCCATGTAGAAGAATTTCAAACAAATTGTGCAGACATTCCACACTCAAGTTCATAAGCATAGCTTCCCACTCTTATGTGAGGAATACACATTGTAACTTCCTTCTACAAAATATAATATGAAAAACTTAAAATAATATTGATAATATAATAATAATAATGTTTAATAATAATAAAAAAGGATCAGTTTACTGCATAGAAAGCTGACAAACACTATCTCAGCAATGTGATCAGATCAATACCAAGACTGATAAATCATGTTGATAGTATATCCTTTATATGATATTATGAAAATGGCAGTATATCTCTGTATATAATCCAAAAAACTGTTCAATCATGAGATAAATGACAGACATGGCCCACCTGAGGGAAATTTTACAAAATACTCTACTTCTCAAAGTGTTCCAGGGCAACAACAACAAGGAAAGGCTGAAAGACTGTCACAATCCAGAGGATCCTAAGAAAACATGAGGACAAATGGAATGTGATATGAGGGATGGTAACTTAGCAAAAACTAAGGAAATCTGAATAAAGTATGGTCTTTGGTTAATGCTACTATTTTAATATTGATTCATTAGCTCATATTTGTACCGTACTAAAATAAGATATCAATAATTGGAGAAATTGAGTGCAAGTGCATGTGAATGCACTGTACTATCTTCTCAATTTCCCTATAAATCTTTGTTTTTTTCCTAATACGATCTATTTTAAAAATTGACTTAAATGAATCAGGCTCCAACTGTGAAGACATTTTAAGAATAGTTGAATTAACTTTTGCCTTATTCTTTTTTTTCTTTTAATTTTTATTTATGATAGTCACACAGAGAGAGAGAGAGAGACAGAGACATAGGCAGAGGGAGAAGCAGGCTCCATGCACCGAGAGCCCGATGTGGGATTCGATCCCGGGTCTCCAGGATTGCGCCCTGGGCCAAAGGCAGGCGCTAAACCGCTGCGCTACCCAGGGATCCCAACTTTTGCCTTATTCTTAAAGAGTTCCTTTGATGGAAACAAAGTAAGAATTTTAGATCTGAAGGAAAGAAAAACACTTTTGAACACGTATAATGCATCCTCACCCTGAAAAGCAGGAATGGATAATAAATAGCAAAAATCAGATAAAAATACTTCTAGTATAATAGACACCATATTACAAGTGTATTTAAAATTTGCAACACATAACATTTATTTCCTTGACATTTGTCTTCCAAGGAGTTCACAGTGTTTCAGTGTCAGTTAAAACAGGGGAAGAATCTCAGGAAAAATTCCTTCACATAATAATAGGACCATTGGTAATAATGTCTCTCAGTTCTTTCCAAATCCATAGAGATGCATTTCCTGATGAGTGACTGAACTGTGAAGAAAGAGATGAGAAACCGTCACCCCCTGAACTCTTGTGTCAGAATATTTTAACCATAGTACTACAGATAGTAGTAAATTATTCTTATTAACAGGAAATACGTCTCAGATTGGAATCTGAGCAGTCAGATGGGCAGAGAAAACACGCTTTGACTAGCTCCTCATCTTTTAAAGACAAAGGAGAGGTTTTCTATGTACAAAGTCAGTTGTCAACATAGCCTTAGGGAATAAGAGTCTGAAGCATCGAATCCAGCTGCACAGCTGGGACGCCCAGGCTCCAGGTCTTCCTGATCCCAATCACTGGGCCTGTCCCCCAACACAGGATGCCACGCTGAGGTCACTTGCAATTGCTCTCTTAGGAGCTCTTGGGAAGGGGGAAGGAGCTAGATAGGATGGGACAGGATGCATGGAGCCCGAGAAAATTAAGGCCATTCCAATTTAAATTCAGCATTAGCACACGCCCAGCCATCCCAGGCCCCTGTGAAGAAGAGCTGAAATTTACATGCCTTCAGTTACAGGAAAAAAAACAAAAGTTTACAGCTTCATGTCCTAGACAGCCCCACAATAGTATCAAAACAGAGCCCAGGCCAAGGGCAGGAAGCCCCTATTAGAATGAGAACAGAGCTCAATGCCCTTGAAGGCCCCATATAAAAATGTAAACAGAAATTGAGGAATTGCTCCAGCCATTCTGGAGGTACCTGAGACCAGCCCTTAAAACTAAGCTAAAACTCACCTCAGAGTCGAGGTCCCTGTTCCGCTGTGTTGGGTGTATTTGGATGCAAGCTTGAGTTTGGAAATGAACCCTTGTTTGTTTGCATCGGTGTCACCTCCTTAGTGGTTTCTTGGATTCGCAATCTTGGGCACAATACCCCCATGTCCCCTCCCACCTTGGCTGAACCCCTATCCCCTCCCACCCAGGCTAACAGTCCGTCACCTCCCTGCCCACAACAGCTGGGCACAGACCGTCACACAGGTCCCACGGGCACGGTGGGCACTCCCGCCATCCCTGGCCTCCCAGAGGAAGGAAGGAGGTTTCGGCAGGGCACACTCCCATGGTGGCCCCAGGGCTCCCTGCCCAACATGGCAGCTCGGTACAGTTCGGGGTCTGTGTCCCTAATGCCTGCTCCTCCTCCCCGGTTTTCCCACAGGAAATGAAGGAGGAGGCCCTGGTCTCCTCCTAGGACATCACTCAGGTAAACCTGGATGTAAACAGGACGTTCGGCAGCCACATCATGTTTTAGGACTGCTAGGTGTTGGGTGAGGCTGCTGGGCCACAAAGCTTCGGGCCCCCGGGGGCTTCTGAGTAGGGAAAACGGGGCCTCTGAGGCCAGGGGGAGTAACAGCAGCCAACAACATACCGCTCCATGGTAGGGTGATTGGGATGACCCCCTTGCCCACCCCTCCGGGCCTCAGGGATGAGGAGGCCACTAGGATGGGGCCTCCAGGGGTTGCCATGGGAGCTGAACACCACCAAATGGTAGAGGGACGGCCCCATGAGAAGCAGGGGATGGGGTGGGGGATGTGGGAAGCATGAACCGGACCTGGGGGTCAGGTGGCATGGCCGCGGCTGCAGCAGAACACACATCGATCCCATGAGGGTCGGACAGGTCAGAGTGACACCCACTCTCGGTGCTTTATATATTTCTAAATTCTATGCATTTAATTTGAGACAATTTGCAATTTGAAAGCATACATATGGGGATCCCTGGGTGGCGCAGCGGTTTGGCGCCTGCCTTTGGCCCAGGGCGCGATCCCGGAGACCCGGATCGAATCCCACATTGGGCTCCCGGTGCATGGAACCTGCTTCTCCCTCTGCCTGTGTCTCTGACGCCCTCTCTCTCTCTGTGACTATCATAAATAAATAATTTAAAAAATGAAAAAAATTGAAAGCATACATATTATGATGACCCCCAAATAATGTCCCCGGTACAGCCAGGGCCCTGCACTGACCACACCACGCCCCAGGGGCAGGTGTCACAACAAACCCCAGACTGGGGTCGCCTTTAACGGTTGATGTCTCCTTGTGCATCTTAGTGGAAGGAGATACCCTGTGTCCACAGGCCCCCACGACATCCCCCTCATTCCCCACTCCCACTCCAACCCCCTCCATCATCATCCCCAATGGCATCCCACCATCCCCCTCACACCCACACAGCCCCACACAATCCCCACCCACACTATACCCCAACACAATCCCCCCTACACCATCCCCCACACTCCACCACAATCATACTCCTGCCCCCACATGATCCACCGCCACACCATTTATCCCCAGCAAGGACCTGGTGCAGGTGCCCCCTGTGGGACATGCTCAGCCTCCCCGGGTTTTTCTGCATACCCTGATCTCATCAAAAGCCCTGGTGTCCCATAGAGTACCCAGGGGTTGCAGGGAGCAGGAAAGACATGGAGCCCCCGACAGGGTGGGTGCAGGTGAGGGCTTCAGAGGATGCACCGTGCCCTGCCTCCGCCCAGTGTCCCACCTGGAGGGCAGCACACCCTGCACAGGACACCAGCCCCTAACCCATAGGGACCTGGGCTGACCTGACCCCGGGTTCTGTGGGGGCTGAGTTGATTTGAGCCCCCCCAAGGGCCAACACAAAGACTAATGGGATCCAGCCCTCCATGGCCCTGGCCAGCCCTGGATTCTGGCCCCAGGCTGTGCGAGCCCTCTCACAGCTGAATGTGGCCTCTTGGGTCCTGGGCTTATCCCACTGATCCAGGTCGCTGACCTAGGGCACCCTTTGGATCCTGGGAAACACAGGGTGGGGAGAGCAGGGGTAGGCCGGTGGGCCCCACCCACAGCCACACCAGGAGCCAGGCTGCTCCAGGTGCTGGGGCCCCTGGGAGCCCAAGGCCGGGCTCCAGCTGCCCTGCGTGGACCCAGCGCAGGTCCAGGTCAGCTCTGCTGTCCTCAGAACCGTCTCTCAGGCTGAAACCTCAGGACACACGCCCCCACCCGGATTCCACACATGCTCCCAGGTGGGGGACTCCAGCACCCGCCTCCACAAACCGTGTCATTCTTGCCCTCCCCTAAAGGACAGAAAGCTCTCCATTCCCAGGGGCAGGCGCGCCCCCTCGGCCCTGAGCCCGTTTGCTGTAGAAAGTCAATAAAGTGTTGTGGTGTGAAAATGCACAGCCAGCCCGATTCTGTGTCATCCAGAACACTGTGCACAGGGCTTGGAGAGACCACCAGAGAGGAGGAGGGGACACCACCCAGGCCCCACCAGCCCCTGCAGGTGCACCACCATGCACAGCCAGCTGACTTCCCCATGTGCCTTCCAGGGGCGGCCAGACGCCAGGGTCAGGACCTGACAGACTTTACTAGGACTCAGGCTGTGCCCCGCGGGCCAGGAAGGGCTGGGACAGAGTGACAGCCAGGAAGCCTCAGGTCACTAGGTTCTGTGCAAAGCAACCCGGTTGTCTGTGCTCCCTCTGTCCAGGGGGCCTGGGCAGGCCGTGTTCCGGGGCCCTTCCTCCACGCATCATCCCCGTGCCTGTGTGTCTGGGGCAGAGAGGACCTGCGGGGTGGTCAGCATGGCCCTGGAAGGGATGTCAGGACAGCAGGCCCTTGTGTTATGCCCAAGATTGTGAATCCGAGAAACCACCGAGGAGCCAACAACGATGCAAACTCCCAAGGGTTTCTTTACAAGCTGGAGCTTAGTTCCAAGTGCACCCGACACAGCAGAGAATGGACTTGGACCCTGAGACTAAGAGGCGTAGCAACTTTATAGGGGCCAGTGGCCCATGGGATACGCAGAAAGTTGCACAGTCATGTCTGTTCACAAGCAGGTGGCCAATTGAATTACACCTTACCCTATAGTATCCACTTGCCCTAGCCTATTACTTTGGTCAGAATCGGAGTTCAGTTTTGGGGGACATAAAGCAGGGTTACATTGTTATGAGCTGATTTCAGATAAGGGTGTGCCCAGGGGCCTGACTAGGGTGGGGCAGCGCCTTAAGCAATAAGAAGGTCATGTGGGGGTCATCCTGGAGTTAGGTGGGTGTAGCACAAAATGGAATCAGTCCTGCTCTGCCTCTCCAGGGGTAGGAGACTTTTGTTAACTTTCCTGGGTCCCACACTTGCAGCTCACGCACCTGGGCCAGCCTCACCAGATGGACTCAGCGTGCACACCTTGTGGTGCTTGATCTCTCACACCAGCATGTGGAGAGCACCCTCCTTGCCCGACTGAGTAGGGGCGGGTGAGCATGGGGTTCGGCCTGAAGGTCAGGCAGCACAGGGGACTGAGGAACCCCAGCCCCGTCCCCACCCAGACTCGCAAACACAGGCAGCCCCAGGGCTCCCCCCCCATGGACAGCTGGATCCTCAGGAGCTCCCAACAGGATGGCCCCGAGGTCTGGATCCCTGCTGGAGAGGCATCAGGGAGAAGATAAGCAGCCAGCACATGGCAGGACCCATTGCCTCACATGGGAATATAGGCAAGCCGGACCTTCCAGCTCAGCTGAACCTCCAGCAGAAAGTCACTGCAAGAGCGAGCCAGGGTCTGCCAGGAGAGCCTAGCTAGCCGCCCAGCACCAGCACCAGAAATGATGTTGTGCCAACCATTTGGGCATTTGGGTGACCCAGCCAGAGGATCCAATAGCTGCACGTGATAGCTACATGTGATAGACACACACACCCAAAAACCAACAAAAGTCGGAATCCCCCAATGTTGTCTAACAGCAGCCGGATGGTTACATATACGACGCTGTGGTCTCCAATAGGATACATGAAAGACGCAATAAACCATGACTACAGAGTTGCTGGAGGCACAGAGATGTGCCTGCTTGGGTCCAACAAGGGTCACAGAAGGGCAGGAAGCATCCTACAGAGGGGAGGCCCCTCCTTGGAAAGGACATCATGTCCCTGTGAAGGCTACGGAGGGTGAAATCTGTCCTCCTCTCTTTCAGCTTCTGGTTTTCCTCCTAAATGCCTTTTTCCTCAATCATAAGACCAAAAATTTATTATATGTTTTTAAATTTCTTTTTGTTGGTGTCCAATTTGTATGAATTCTTGCTTCATCAAGGGTGTCATTCAGGAGAGAAGGAGAGATCATGATTTTCCCAGACAGGCAAAATATAAAGGAGTTCATGACCACTTAACTAGTCCAGTAAGGAATTTTAAGAGGGACTCTTCTAGTGGGGGGAAAAAAAGAATCCAAAAGCAACAAAGACTAGAAAGGCCCAGAGAACATCACCAGAAACACCAACTCTTCCGGTAACACAAAAGCACAAAGTTCATATCTTTGAATAATCACTCTGAATGCCGATAGACTAAATGCTTCAATCAAAAGATACAGGGTATCAGAGTGGCTTAAAACACAGGATCCGGGAAGCCTGGTGGCTCAAAAGGTTGAGCATCTACCTTTGACTCAGGGTATGATCCTGCAGTCTGGGATCAAGTCCCATATTGAGCTCCAGGAGTGGAGTCTGCTTCTCTCTCTCCCTAATTTTCTGCCTCTCTCTCTCTCTCATAAATAAAATCGTTATTAAAAAAACAAGATCCATCTGTATGCTGCCTACAAGATGCTCACCTTACACGTATACACACCAGCAGATTGATAGTCAGGGGAGGGAAAATCATCTACCACGCTAATGGTTATCAAATGAAAGTTGGAGGACCCAAACTTATATCAGACAAATGAGATTTGAAACCAAACCCTGGGGGACACCTGGTGGCTCAGTGGTTGAGCATCTGCCTTCAGCTCAGGGTGTGAACCTGGTATCACAGGATCGAGTCCCACATCGGCCTCCCTTAGGGGAGCCTGCCTCTCCCTCTGCCTATGTTTCTGCCTCTGCTTCTCTGTGTATCTCTCATGAAAAAATAAATAAAATATTTAAATCTCAAAAAGAAAGAAATCCTGTAAGGAGAGATGAAGAATATTATTTCATAATTAAAAAGACTATCAAGATCAAACAACTAAATATTTATTCTGCCAACATGGGAGCACGTAAATATAGAAACAAATTAACAACAAACGTACAGGAACTCACTGATAATAATACACTGACAGGGGATTTCAACACCCACTTATGGCAATGGACAAATCGTCTAGCAGAAAATCAACAAGGGAACAATAGCCTTGACACACTGGACCACAGGGACTCAACAGATATGGTTAGAAAATTAGATCTAAAAGCAGAATACATTTTCCTATCAAGTTCACATGGGACATTCTCCTGAACAGATCATATCAGGGCCCACAAATCAGCCCTCAACAGGTACAACAGGTACAGGAAGGTTGATATCACACCATGTACATTTTTGGCCCACGGCGCTATGAAACTGGAAGTCGAAGGTAAGAAAAAATTTGGACAGACCAAAAATATGTTGAGTTTATGATCATCCTACTAGAGTGAATGGAGCAACCAGGAAATTAAAGAGGAAATTTAAAACAAATGAAAATGAAAACATGTTTCTCCAAACCTCTGGGATGTAGCAAAGGCAGTCCTAAGAGGGAAGTACATAGCAATACAGGCCTACCTCAAGAAACAAGAAGTCTCCAATACACATCCTAACCCTACACCTGAAAGAGCTGAATAAGGAATAGCAAACAAGGCCTAAAGCCTACAGAAGAAGGGAAAAAATAAAGATGAGTGCAGAAATAAACAATACAGAAACAACAAAGCAGTAGAATGGAATAACAAAACTAAGAGCTGGTTCTTTAAAATTGTTAATATAATGGATCAACCCTAGCCAGGCTTATCAACGAGAAAAGAGAAAAGACCTAAATAAATAAAATCACAAATGAGAGAAGAGAGATCACAATCAACACCAGAAAAAAAGACAGTTATAAGGAAATATTATGAAAGATTATACGTAAACAAACTGGGAGACATGGAAGAAATGGACAAATCCCTAGAAATGTGCAAATGAGCAGAACTGAAATAGGAAGAAATAGAAAATGTGAACAGACCCATAACTAGCAAAGGAATTGAATCAGCAAGGCACCTGGGTAGCTCTGTGGTTGAGCATGTGCTTTGGCTCAGGTCATGATCCCGGGGTCCTGGGGGATCAAGTCCCACATCAGGCTCCCTGCATGGAGCCTCATTTTCCCTCTGCCTATAACTCTGCCTCTCTGTGTCTCTCATTAATACATAAATAAAGGTGCAGCCACTGTGGAAAACAGTCTGGAGGGTCCTCGAGAAGTTAAAAATAGGGGATACCTGGGTGGCGCAGCCATTTGGCCCCTGCCTTTGGCCCAGGGCATGATCCAGGAGACCTGGGATCGAATCCCATGTTGGGATCCCGGTGCATGGAGCCAGCTTCTCCCACTCCCTGTGTCTCTGCCTCTCTCTCTGTGACTATCATAAAAAAAATTTTTAAAAATAAGTTAAAAATACTGCTACCCTACGATTCCAAAATTGCAAAGCTAGGTATTTACCCCGAGGATACAAAAGTAGTTTAGTAGATTCGAAGAGGAACACGGAGCCCAGTGTTGGTAGCAGTGTTATCAACAACAGCGAAACTGTGTATAGAGCCCAGATGTCCATCGACAGATGAATGGGCAGAGACGATGTGGTAAATATACACACTGCGACATCACTAGGTCATCAGAAGGGATGAAAGGATGCCATTTACAATAACATGGGAGAAGTGGAAGGGACTTATGCTAATGAACTCAGAGAAAGACAGATACGAAATACCATACAATTGCATTCACATGTGAATTTTAAGAAACCAAACAAACTGACAAAGGGGCGAAGGGGGGGATGAGAGATGCAAACCAAGAAACATACTCTTAACCACAGAGATTAAACTAATAAATACCAGAGGAAAGTGGGGGGGATGGGGAATCAGGGGATGGGAATAGTAGAGGTCACCTCTGACCAGTACCAGGCGTTGTATTCAAGGGTTGAATCACTATGTGGAAAACTGGAAACGATATCATACTGTGTTTACAAAGAGGAATTCAAGTAAAACTTTAAAATATTAATTGGTAGTATAGAGGAAACATGGGCGCACAAGAGATAAAATTAGAAAGGCAACAGAAATACCAAACAAAGAGTCTTTAGAGCCATAAATCCCCTCCTAAGCTCAGCTCAGGAGAAGCCTGCCCCGCCTATTCTCACCTCAGCAGAAGCCTGGATTTTGAGTCTCTGTGGAGGCCGCTGACTTGGTGGAGTCAGGCTATCCCTGAAACCAAAACCTAAATAGAGTGCAGGAAACTAAACTGCCCAAGATGCTAGGATTCCCAGTGCAACCACATGCCAAGACACAAACTCTAACCATACACAGACATAACCCTAAGCTTACATTTAAGCCTAAAGTTAACCTAACCCTCAACAAGAACTATCACTAATCAAAAACCAAACACAAACCCAAAGACCAAAACACATTCACTGAACCTTCCTGCCAACCCTCACCCTAACTCCTTTTTTTTTTCTCACCCTAACTCCTAAACCTATTCTAAACCTTTAACCCTGACCCTTACCTTAAATCTAAACATAACCCTAACCTCTAACCATAACCTTAACTTAATGTACTCAAATCCTATTCCTAACCTTAACCTGTACCCTAACCCTAACCCTCTAATACTAATCCTATCTCATATCCCAAACTGTACCCTGACCCGGACCCTAAAACTAATCCCTAACCCACTGCCTAACCCTCTCTTACCCTTTTCCAAAACCGTACCCTGACCCTGACCTGACCCTAACCCTAACCCTTAACCAAACTCTAACCCTAATCCTAGCCCTAACCCGTATCCTTTTTTTTAAAATTTTTATTTATTTATGATAGTCACAGAGAGAGAGAGAGAGAGGCAGAGACACAGGCAGAGGGAGAAGCAGGCTCCATGCACCGGGAGCCCGACGTGGGATTCGATCCCGGGTCTCCAGGATCGCGCCCTGGGCCAAAGGCAGGCGCCAAACCGCTGCGCCACCCAGGGATCCCTCTAACCCGTATCCTAATCCTAACCCTCACCCTAACCCTAAACCTAGCCTTAATTTTAACTCTAACCCCTAATGCTAACCTCTAACCCTAACTCACACCCTAACCCCTAAACCTAACTGCAAACCTACCTGAACCCTAACTCTAACCATAACCCAAACCCCAACTCCTAACCTCCTGCCCTAATCCCTAAAGTCTAAACCCTAACTCTAACTGTAACTCCTGTCCCTAACCGAAACCCCCATCCTAACTCCTAACCACTGACCCTTACGTTTATCCCTCACCCTAACCTCTAATCTGTAACCATAAGCATAATCACTAACCCCTAACATCTAACCTAAGCCTAACCACCAACCACCTCCCCTCCCCTGATCCTACCATTCATTCTACCCATTCACTTACCCTATGGTTCTGAGGAGTCCCTTCTGACATGGACGTGGCTCCCAACGGCGCCTCCAGAGTCCTCCAGGAGGTCCTGAGGAAGCCGGGCTCCTGTGAATGCGGACGTGGCCCCATGTGTTCCAGAGTCATAGTCAGTGGGTCCTGAGTACGCCGGGTCTCCTGCCAACGTGGAGTATGCCTACTCTGGAAGGAGGAGGAACATCCTTCTGGATGCCTCACAAACTCTGGAAGCCTCACAGCAGGTTCTCAGGAGGCTGAGGGCTCCTGTCAGGCTGGACATGGCCTCATGTCCCCTGAAAACTCACCGCGGGTCCTGAGGAGGCTGTGGTTTGCTGTCAGCCTAGACGCAGCCCCATGTGTCCCGAAGCCGAAGTGCAGATCCTGAGGAGGAAGGGGGTCCTCTCAGTCTTGATGTGGCCCCACATTTTTCTCAGGCTCACCATAAGACCTGGGGAGTCTGGGGGCTCTTGTCAGAATGGATGTGCCCCCAAATCATCCCAATCGTTCACAGTGTTTCCTGAGGAGGCTGGAGACTTCTGTCAGTGTGGAATCGGCATCCACATTTTTCTGGGGCCTCACCACAGGCTCTGACAAGGCTGGGGTCTTCTGTCCACATGGACGCATCCCCATATTTCCCGAAGTCTACACTGGGGGTCCTAAGGACATCAGCGTCCGGTTGTGTGGACATGGCCCCACGTCCTCCCGAAGCATCACCCCGGTTCTGAGGTGGCCGAGGCTCCTGTCACTGTGGATGCGGCCCCCAGCTTCCAGAAGTCTCAACTTATGTCCTGAGGGGCCAGTTAGCTCCTGCCGGAGTGGAAGCAGCGCCCCGTCTTTCAAAGCCTCCCCACATGTTCTGAGGTGGCCCAGGGGCTCCTGTCAGCGTGGATGGGGGCTCACATCTTACTGAAGCCTCCCCGCGGGTCCTGAGGCAGCCCAGGGGCTCCTGTCAGGGTGGGTGAGGGCCCACAATTTCCTGAAGCCTCCCCGCAGTTCCTGAGGCGGCCCAAGGTCTCCTATCAGGATAGATGTGGGCCCATATCTTCCGGAAGCCTCACCGTGTGTCCTGAGGAGACCAGGGCTCCTGTCAGCGTGAATGCTGCCCAATATCCCCCTGAAGACTCCCCGCAGATTCTGAGGAGGCTGCGGCTCATCAGCGTGGACATGTCCCCACGTCTTCCTCAGGCCTCCCCAGCACAGGCTGGCTCCTGTTAGTGCAGGCTGACGAGGCCTACTGCACATGTGTGCTCCTTCCACGGTGCCTGGGATCGGGCGCCCCCCTGCGGGATCCTCAGGCACTACAGGAGGCTGTGCAGGAAGCACATGCCCATCCCCGGGCCGACCTCTGCCTTATTCCAGGTTCCAGCTGTGGCCTGTTAGCTTCGGAAATGTCCGACTGAAAAGAAGCCCAACACACGGCTTCCCCATAAATTCTTAAGGAGAAGGAATTGGAGCCCAAAGGATGCGAAATGAAATGTGGACCAGACTTTTACCATGTCCTGTAAAACTCACTCAACCCTCTTCCTCTGTGGTTGGCACCGCAGGCTGGTGCAGATGCCATGGAAACAGTGTGGAGGCTCCTCAGGAAGTTACAAATAGAGCCGCCCTGGGACCAGCAGGTGCACGGCCTTAGCTCACCCCGAAGATACAGATGCATGAGACTCGGGGACACCTGCACCCCAATGTCCACAGCAGCCGGGTCCACAGTAGCCACACTGTGGGAAGAGCCTCGGTGCCCTCAGGCAGATGATGGATAAAGAGGATGGAAGATAGATGATGGTCATAGTTGATAGAGAGTTAGATGATAGGAATGGTACTCAGCTATCATTGAGAAGAAAATATTGCCATTTGCAATGACGTGGATAGAACTAGAGGGATCATGTTAAGTGAAATAAGGCAGTCAGGAAAGAAAATTACCGTATGGTTGCATTCATAGGTGAAATTTAAGAAGCAAAGCAGATGGGCATCTGTGAAGGGAAGGAAAAACAAATAAGATGAAAACAGAGATGGAGGAAAAAATGGCTCAATCACAGGAAACAAACTGAGGTTCGCTGTAGGGGAGGGGAGTGGAGGGACAGGGTAACAGGTAGACGGGCATGAAGGAGGGCACGTGATGTCATGAGCCCTGTTGTTATCTCCAACTGGTGAATCCCTGAATTCTACCTCTGAAAGTATAATACACTATACTGTTAATTAATTAGGTTTAAATTAAATTAAGTTTAAAAAATCAGTTGACGGTATCGGAGTGCATTTTCTTCCAGGCTCTCTATTCTGCTCCTTCAGCTTATGCCAGAACCACACCCCTGTGGGTTTGGTTTGTTTAAGTAGGCTCCATGCCTCATCCACAGTTCAGCACAGGGCTGGAATTCATGACCCCGAGATCAAGACCAAGGGTGAAGTCAGGAGTCGGATGCTTAACCAACAGAGCCAGCTGGGGCCCGAGAACCACACTGCTTTATCCTGTGTCTCTGTGACATTGGTTGAAATAGGAAAGTGGAGGGAGGGGCAAGATGGCGGAAGAGTAGGGTCCCCAAATCACCTGTCCCCACCAAATTACCTAGATAATCTTCATCATCCTGAAAATCTATGAATTCAGCCTGAGATTTAAAGAGAGACCAGCTGGAATGCAACAGTGAGAAGAGTTCGCACTTCTATCAAGGTAGGAAGTGGGGGGAAAAAATAAAGAAACAAAAGGCATCCAAGGGGAGGGGCCCCATGACGTGCAGGGCTAAGGCCAGGGCGAGTGCCCCCAGGACAGGAAAGCTCTGGTCCGGAGAAGCAGGAACGTCACCAATCTTCCCGGGTGGAAAGGCTCTTGAAGGGAGTTGGAGCAGGACGCCAGGATGGTGGGGATGCCCTCGGGCTCCCTGGAACACTAACAGAAACCTGTGCACCCAGGAGATTGCACCATACCCCGTGGCTGAGCTCCCTAAAAGACTGCAGGGACCACGGCTGGACCTGGAGCAGCTCAGAGGGGCTCGGGTGGCGGCTCCACATGGAGGGGGCTGCGAGGCCAGGAGCAGCTCAGAGGGGCCTCCGGCAGAGGAAGAGGATCCCTGCCGTGAGGGTTGCGGGGCTCTGGGACCAGCTCAGTGGGGCTTGGATGGTGGTGCCGCGGAGGGGGCTGTGTGGCCTGGAGCGGGAATCAAAAGTGCAGGCACTGGAGAACAGGGCGCCAGGACACAGTCAGAATCCGGCCTCCCCCTGGGACAGGCAGACCTCGGGAAGGCCCACGACAGCTAGGATGCTTCGGCCTAGAGCTGAGCAGATCAGCGTCCCCTCCTTGGCACCTCCAGGCCCTGCAGAGGGAGAGCTCCATAGTTACTGTGGGAGCTGAATCCAGGGCTGAGAGCTGCCGACGTCACTGGGATGGTTCCTCTTGGGGACTCACGGGATAAATGAGCCCTGCACCAGGCAGAGGGCAGGGCAGCTCCCCCAAGAGCTAACACCTGAAAATCAGCACAACGGGCCCTCTTCCAGAAGACCAGCTAGACGGACAAGTACCAGGGGAAGTCAAGGGAATTAAGTATACAGAATTAGAAGATACTCCCCGTGGTTTTTTCTTTTCTTTTCTTTCTTTACTTTCTTTTTGATTTGTTTGCATCCCCCACCCTTTATTCCTTTCTTTCTTTTTCTTTCTCTTTTTCTTCTCTTTTTTCTTTTTTTTCTTCCTTTTCTCTTTTTCTCTTTTCTTTCCTTCTTTCTCTCTCTTTTTCTCCTTTTCCCAATACAACTTGTTTTTGGCCACTCTGCACTGAGCAAAATGACTAGAAGGAAAACCTCACCTCAAAAGAAAGAAACAGTCCTCTCTCCTAAGAGTTACAAAATACGGATTACAATTCAATGTCAGAAAGCCAATTCAGAAGCACTTATACAGCTACTGGTGGCTCTAGAAAAAAGCATAAAGGACTCAAGAGACTTCATGACTGCAGAATTTAGATCCAATCAGGCAGAAATTAAAAATCAATTGAATGAGATGCAATCCAAACTAGAAGTCCTAACGACGAGGGTTAATGAGGTGGAAGAACGAGGGAGTGACATAGAAGACAAGTTGTTGGCAAAGAGGGATACTGAGGAAAAAAGAGTCAGACAATTAAAAGACCAGGAAGACAGATTAAGGGAAATAAACGACAGCCTGAGGAAGAAAAACCTATGTGTAATTGGGGGTCCTGAGGGCGCCGAAAGGGACAGAGAGCCAGAATATGTATTTGAACAAATCCTAGCTGAAAGCATTCCTAATCTGGGAAGGGAAACAGGCATTCAGATCTAGGAAATTGAGAGATCCCCCCCCGTAAAATCAATAGAAACCATCAACACCTCGACATTTAATAGTGAAGCTTGCAAATTCCAAAGATAAAGAGAAGATCCTTAAAGCAGCAAGAGACAAGAAATCCCTGACCTTTATGGGGAGGAGCATTAGGGTAACAGCAGACCACTCCAGAGAGAACTGGCAGTTCAGAAAGGGCTGGCAGGATATATTCAGGGTCCTCAATGAGAAGAACATGCAACCAAGAATACTTTATCCAGCAAGGCTCTCATTCAAAATGGAAGGAGAGATAAAGAGCTTCCAAGACAAGCAGGAACTGAAAGAATATGTGACCTCCAAAGCAGCTCTGCAACAAATTTTAAGGGGGACTCTTAAAATTCCCCTTTCAGAAGAAGTTCAGTGGAACAATCCACAAAACAAGGGCTGAATAGAAATCATGATGACACTAAATTCATATCTGTCGATTAGTAACTCTGAATGTGAACAGGCTTAATGACCCCATCAAAAGGCGTAGGGTTTCAGACTAGATGAAAAAGCAGGACCCATCTATTAGCTGTCTACAAGAGACTCATTTTAGACCGAAGGACACCTACAGCCTGAAAATAAAAGGTTGGAGAACCATTTACCATTCAAATGGTCCTCAAAAGAAAGCAGGGGTAGCCATCCTTATATCAGATAAACTAAATTTTACCCTGAAGACTGTAGTGAGAGATGAAGAGGGACACTACATCATACTTAAAGGATCTATCCTACAAGAGGACATAACAATCTTCTACATATATGCCCCGAATGTGGGAGCTCCCAAACATTTAAATCAATTTATAACCAAAGTAAAGAAATACTCAGATAATAATACACTTATACTTGGTGACTTCAGTCTAGCCTTTTCTATACTCAATAGGTCTTCTAAGCACAACATCTCCATAGAAATGAGAGCTTTAAATGATACACTGGACCCGATGGATTTCACAGAAATCTACAAAACTTTACATCCAAACTCAACTGAATACACATTCTTTTGAATTTCAAGTGCACATGGAACTTACTCCAGAATAGACCACATACTGGGTCACAAATCGAGTCTGAACCAATACCAAAAGATTGAGATCGTCCCCTGCATATTCTCAGACCATAATGCCTTGAAATTAGAACTAAATCATAACAAGAAGCTTGGAAGGACCTCAAACACGTGGAGGTGAAGGACCATCCTGCTAAAGATGAAAGGGTCATAGGAAATTAAGGAAGAATTAAAAAGATTCATGGAAACTAATGAGCATGAAGATACAACCATTCAAAATCGTTGGAATGCAGCAAAAGCAGTCCTAAGAGGGAAATACATCGCAATACAAGCATCCATTCAAAAACTGGAAAGAACTCAAATACAAAAGCTAACCTTACTCATAAAGGAGCTAGAGACAACACAGCAGATAGATCCTACACCCAACAGAAGAAGAGAGTTAATTAAAATTCGAGCAGAACTCAAGGAAATCGAGACATGAAAAAATGTGGAACATATCAACAGAACCAGGAATTGGTTCTTTGAAAGAATTAATAAGATACCTAAAGCATTAGCCAGCCTTATTAAAAAGAAAAGGGAGAAGACTTAAATTAATTAAATCATGAATGAGAAAGGATAGATCACTACCAACACCAAGGAAATACAAACGATTTTAAAAACATATTATGAACAGTTATACGCCAAAAAATTAGGCAATCTAGAATAAATGGACACTTACCTGGAAAGCCAGAAACTACCAGAACTGGAACAGGAAGAAATAGAAAACCTGAACAGACCAATAACCAGGGAGGAAATTGAGCACTCATCCAAAAATTCTCAAGACACAGAAGACCAGGACCAGAGGCTTCCCAGGGGAATTCTAAACAACTTTAAAGAAGAAACCATAACTATCCTACTAAAGCTGTTTGGAAAGATAGAAAGATCGAGTACTTCCAAATTCATTCTATGAAGCCAGCATCACCTTAATTCCAAAACCAGACAAGGACCCCACCAAAAAGGAGAATACAGACCAATATCCCTGATGAACATGGATGCAAAACTTCTCAACAAGATACTAGCCAATAGGATCCAACAATACATTAAGAATATTATTCACCATGACCAAGTAGGATTTATCCCCGGGACAAGGGCTGGTTCAACACTCGTCAAACAATCAATGTGATTCATCATATCAGCAAGAGAAAAACCAAGAACCATATGATCCTCTCATTAGACGGAGAGAAAACATTTGACAAAATAGAGCATCCATTCCTGATCAAAACACTTCAAACAATAGGGATAGAGGGAACATACCTCGACATCTTAAAAGCCATCCAGGAAAAGCCCAAAGCAAATATCATTCTCAATATGGAAGCACTGGATAAGATAAGAAGCTTTTGCACAGCAAAGGATACAGTCAACAAAACTCAAAGACAACCTACAGAATGGGAGAATATATTTGCAAATGACATATCAGATAAAGGGCTAGTTTCCAAGATCTATAAAGAACTTATTAAACTCAACACCAAAGAAACAAATAATCCAATCATGAAATGGGCAAAACACATGAACAGAAATCTCACAGAGGAAGACATAGACATGGCCAACATGCATATGAGAAAATGCTCTGCATCACTTGCCATCAGGGAAATACAAATGAAAACTACAATGAGATACCACCTCACACCAGTGAGAATGGGGAAAATTAACAAGGCAGGAAACAACAAATGTTGGAGAGGATGCGGAGAAAATGGAACCCTCTTACACTGTTGGTGGGACTGTGAACTGGTGCAGCCCCTCTGGAAAACTGTGTGGAGGTTCCTCAAACAGTTAAAAATATACCTGCCCTACGACCCAGCAATTGCACTGTTGGGGATTTACCCCAAAGATACAAATGCAATGAAACGCCGGGACACCTGCACCCCGATGATTCTAGCAGCAATGGCCACGATAGCCAAACTGTGGAAGGAGCCTCGGTGTCCAACGAAAGATGAATGGATAAAGAAGATGTGGTTTATGTATACAATGGAATATTACTCAGCTATTAGAAATGACAAATACCCACCATTTGCTTCAACGTGGATGGAACTGGAGGGTATTATGCTGAGTGAAGTAAGTCAGTCGGAGAAGGACAAACATTATATGTTCTCATTCATTTGGGGAATATAAATAATAGTGAAAGGGAAAATAAGGGAAGGGAGAAGAAATGTGTGGGAAATATCAGAAAGGGAGACAGAACGTAAAGACTGCTAACTCTGGGAAACGAACTAGGGGTGGTAGAAGGGGAGGAGGGCGGGGGGTGGGAGTGAATGGGTGACGGGCACTGGGTGTTATTCTGTATGTTAGTAAATTGAACACCAATAAAAAAAATAAAGTAAAAAAAATATGGAAGCACTGGGAGTATTTCCCTTAAGATCAGGAACAAGACAGGGATGTCCACTCTCACCACTACATTGAACATAGTAATGGAAGTCCTAGCCTCAGCAATCAGACAACAAAACGAAATAAAGGCATTCAAATTGGCAAAGAAAAAGTCAAACTCTCCCTCTTCACCAATGACATGATACTCTACCTAGAAAACCCAAAACCGTCCCCCAAAAGATTGCTACAACTCATACAACAATTTGGTAGCGTGGCAGGATACAAAATCAATGCCCAGAAATCAATGGCATTTCTTTTTTTTTTAATTTTTATTTATTTATGATAGTCACAGAGAGAGAGAGAGAGGTAGAGACACAGGCAGAGGGAGAAGCAGGCTCCATGCACCGGGAGCCCGACGTGGGATTCGATCCCGGGTCTCCAGGATCGCGCCCCGGGCCAAAGGCAGGCGCCAAACCGCTGCGCCACCCAGGGATCCCTCAATGGCATTTCTATACACTAACAATGAGGCTGAAGAAAGAGAAATTGCGGAGGCAATCTCATCTACAATTGCACCCAAAAACATAAGATACCTAGGAATAAACCTAACCAAGGAGGTAAAGGATCTCAACCATAAACACTATAGAATGCTCTTGAAAGAAATTGAGGAAGACACAAAGAGATGGAAAAATATTCCATGCTCATGGATTGGCAGAATTAATATTGTGAAAAAGTCAATGTTACCCAGGGCAATGCACACGTTTAATGCAATCCCAATTAAAATACCATGGACTTTCTTCAGAGAGTTAGAACAAACTATTTTAATATTTGTGTGGAATCAGGAAAGACCCCGAATAGCCAGGGGAATTTTAAAAAGGAAAACCATATCTGGGGGCATCACAATGCCAGATTTCAGGGTGTACCACAAAGCTGTGGTCACCAAGAGAGGGTGGTACTGCCACAAAAACTGACTCATAGATCAATGGAACAAAATAGAGAACCCAGAAGTGGACCCTGAACTTCATGGTTAACTGATATTCGATAAAGTAGGAAAGACTAGGGATCCCTGGGTGGCGCAGCGGTTTGGCGCCTGCCTTTGGCCCAGGGCGCGATCCTGGAGACCCGGGATCGAATCCCACATCGGGCTCCCGGTGCATGGAGCCTGCTTCTCCCTCTGCCTATGTCTCTGCCTCTCTCTCTCTATCTCTGTGTGACTATCATAAATAAATAAAAATTAAAAAAAAAAAAAAAAAAAAAAAAAAAAAGTAGGAAAGACTATCCATTGGAAGAAAGACAGTCTCTACAATATATGGTGCAGGGAAAATGGACATCCACAGTCAGAAGAATGAAACTAGACCACTCTCTTTCACCATACACAAAGATAAACTGAAAATGGATGAACGATCTCAATGTGAGACAAGAGTCCATCAAAATCCTAGAGGAGAGCACAGGCAACACCCTTTTTGAACTCGGCCACAGTAAATTTTTGCAAGATAAATCCATGAAGGCAAAAGAAACAAAAACAAAAATGAACTATTGGGACTTCATCCAGATAAGATGCCTTTGCACAGCAAAGGATACAGTCAACAGAACTAAAAGACAACCTAAAGAATGGAGAAGATATATGCAAAAGACGTATCAGATAAAGGGCTAGTTTCCAAAATCTATAAAGAATGTTTTAAACTCAAACCCAAGGAAACAAACAATCCAATCATGAAATGGACAAAAGACATGAAGACAAATCTCACAGAGGAACACAAAGACATGGCCAACAAGCACATGAAAACATGCTCTGCATCACTTGCCATCAGGGAAATACAAATCAAAACCACAATGAGATACCACCTCACACCAGTGAGCATGGGGGAAATTAACAAGGCAGGAAACCACAAATGTTGGAGAGGATGCGGAGAAAAGGGAAGACTTACACTGTTGGTGGGAATGTGATCTGGTGCAGCCACTCTGGAAAACTGAGTGGAGGTTCCTCAAAGAGATAAAAAATTGACTTGCCCAACGACCCAGCAATTGCACCTTTGGGGATTTACCCCAAAGACTCAGATGCAGGGAAATGCCGGGACTCCTGCACCCCAATGTTTATAGCAGAATGTCCACAATAGCCAAACTGTGGAAGGAGCTTTGGTGTCCATTGAAAGATGAATGTGTAAAGAAGATGAGGTATATGTATAAAATGGAATATTATTTAGGCATTAGAAACGACAAATACCCACCATTTGCTTCAACATGGATGAAACTGGAGGGTATTATGCTGAGTAAAGTAAGTCAATCGGAGAAGAACAAACACTGTATGTTCTCATTCATTTGGAGAATATAAATAATAGTGAAAGGGAATATAAGGGAATGGAGACGAAATCTGAGGGAAATATCAGAATAGGAGACAGAAAATAAAGACTCCTAACTCTGGGAATCGAACCAGGGGTGGTGGAAGAGGAGGTGGGCGGGGGTTGGGGGTGACTGGGTGACGGGCACTGAGGGGGGCAGTTGACGGGATGAGCACTGGGTGTTATTCTGTATATTGGTAAATTGAACACAAATAAAAAATTAACTTATTAAAAAAAGATTCATGGAAACTAATGAGAATGAAGATACAACTGTTCAAAATCTTTGGGATGCAGCACAAGCAGTTCTAAGGAGGGAATACATCGCAATAGAAGCCTCCATTCAAAAACTGTAAAGAACTCAATTACAAGCTAACCTTTAACATAGAGGAGCTAGGGAAAAAACAGCAGATAGATCCTACACCCAAGAGAAGAAGATAGTTATTTAAGATTTTAGCAGAACTCAATGAAATCGAGACCATAAGACCTGTGGAACAGAACAACAACAAAAAACCAGGAGTTGGTTTTTTGAAAGAATTAATAACATACACAAGCCATTAGTAAGCCTTATTAAAAAGAAGAGAGAGAAGATTCAATTTAATAAAATCATGAAAGAGAAAGGAGAGATCACTACCAACACCAAGGAAATACAAACGATTTTAAAAACATATTATGAACAGCTATATGCCAACAAATTAGGCAATCTAGAGATATGGACGCATTCCTGGAAAGCCAGAAACTACAAAAACTGGAACAGGAAGAAATAGAAAACCTGAAGAGGTCAATACCCAGAGAGGAAATTGAAGCAGTGATCAAAAACCTCCCAAGACACAAAAGTCCAAGGCCAGATGGCTTCCCAGGGAATTTCTATCAAACGTTTAAAGAAGAAAACATACCTATTCTACTAAAGCTGTTTGGAAAGATAGAAAGAGATGGAGTACTTCCAAATTCGTTCCATGAGGCCAGCATCACCTTAATTCCAAAACCAGACAAAGACCCCACCAAAAAGGAGAATTACAGACCAATATCCCTGATGAACATGGATGCAAAAATTCTCAACAAGATACTAGCCAATAGGATCCAACAGTACATTAAGATAATTATTCACCATGACCAAGTAGGATTTATCCCCGTGACACAAGGCTGGTTCAACACTCGAAAATAATCAATGTGATTCATCATATCACGAAGAGAAAAACCAAGAAGCATATGATCCTCTCATTAGATGCAGAGAAAGCATTTGACAAGATAGAGCATCCATTGCTGATCAAAACACTTCAAAGCGTAGGGATAGAGGGAACATTCCTCGACATCTTAAAAGCCATCTACGAAAAGCCCACAATAAATGTCATTCTCAATGGGGAAGCATTGGGAACCTTTCCCCTAAGATCAGGAACAAGACAGGATGTCCACTCTCACCACTCCTATTCAACATAGTACTGGAAATCCTAGCCTCAGCAATCAGACAACAAAAAGACATTAAAGGCATTCATATTGGCCAAGAAGAAGTCAAACTCACCCTCTTCACCGATGACATGATACTCTACCTAGAAAACCCAAAAGCCTCCACCCCAAGATAGCTAGAACTCATACAGCAATTTGGTAGCGTGGCAGGATACAAAATCAATGCCCAGAAATCAATGGCATTTCTATACATTAACAAAGAGACTGAAGAAAGAGAAATTGAGGAGTCAATCTCATTTACAATTGCACCCAAAAGCATAAGATACCTAGGAATAATCCTAACCAAAGAGGTAAAGGATCTCAACCATAAACACTATAGAATGCTACTAAAAGGAATTGAGGAAGACACAAGAGATGGAAAAATATTCCATGCTCATGGTTTGACAGAATTAATATTGCTAAAATGTGAATGTTACCCAGGGCAATATACACGTTTAATGCAATCCCTATCAAAATACTATGGACTTTCTTCGGAGAGTTAGAACAAACTATTTGAAGATTTGTGTGGAATCAGGAAAGACTCCGAATAGCCAGGGGAATTTTAAAAAAGAAAAACATATCCGGGGGCATCCGAATGGCAGATTTCAGGTTGCATTAAAAGTTGTGGTCATCAATACTGTGTGGAACCGGCACAAAAACAGACACATAGATCAATGGAACAGAATAGAGAACCCAGAACCTTGAACTTTATGGTCAACTAATATTCGATAAAGGAGGAAACACTATCCATTGGAAGAAAGTCTCTTCAATAGATGGTGGTGGGAAAATTGGGCATCCACATGCAGAAGAATGAAACTAGAGCACTCTCTTTCACCATACACAAAGATAAACTCAAAATGGATGAAAGATCTAAATGTGAGACAAGAATCCATCAAAATCGAAGAGGAGAACACAGGCAACACCCTTTATGAACTCAGCCACAGTAAATTCATGCAAGGTACATTCAGGAAGGCAAAGAAAAAAAGCAAAAATCAACTATTGGGACTTCATGAAGATAAGAAGCTTTTGCACAGCAAAGGATACAGTCAACCAAACTAAAAGACAACCTACAGAATGGGAGAAGATATTTGCAAACACGTAAGTCAATTGGAGAAGGACAAACATATGTTCACATTCCATTGGTTAATATAAATAATAGTGAAAGGGAATATAAGGGAATGGAGAAGAAATGTGTGGGAAATATCAGAAAGGGAGACAGAACATAAATACTCCTAACTCTGAGAAAGGAACTAGGGATGCTTTAAGGGGAGGAGGGATGGGGGTACGGTTGAATGTTTGAAGGGCACTGAGGGGGGTCCTTGCAGGGATGAGCACTGGGTGTTATTCTATATGTTGGTAAATTGAACACCATAAATAATAAATTTATTTTTTTAAAAAGTTCAAACAACTAAATATTTATGTTGCCAACATGCGAGTACCTAAATATAGAAACCAATTAACAACAAACGTATAGAAAGTCACTGATAATAATACAATGACAGGGGATTTTAACACCTACTTATGGCAATGAACCTATCGTCTATACAGAAAATCAACAAGGGAGAAATAGCCTTGACACACTGGACCACAGGGACTCAACAGATATAGTCTGAACATTTTAACCTAAAGCAGAATACACATTCCTTTCAAGTGCACATGGGACATTCTCCAGAACAGATCATATCATGGGCCACAAATCAGGCTTCAACAGGTACAACAGGTACAAGAAAGTTGATATCACACCCTGTACATTTTTGGACCATGATGTTATGAAACTCGAAGTCAACAGTAAGAAAAAATTTGGACAGACCAAAAATACGTGGAGATTATGAACATCCTACTAGAGAATGAATGGAGCAACCAGGAAATTAAAGAGGAAATTTAAAACAAATGAAAATGAAAACATGTTTCTCCAAACCTCTGGGATGTAGCAAAGGCAGCCGTGAGAGAGTCGTACATAGGAATACAGGCCTACCTCAATAAAGAAGAAGTCTCCAATACACAGCCTAACCCTACACCTTAAGGAGTTGAAAAAGGAATAGCAAACAAAGCCTAATGCCTATAGAAGAGGGGGAAAATAAAGATGAGAGGATCAATAAACAATACAGAAACAACAAAGCAGTAGAATGGAATAAAGAAACAAAGAGATGGTTCTTCAATATAATCAAGAAAATGGATCAAGCCCTAGCCAGCCTTATCAACAAGAAAACAGAAAAGACCAAGATAAATAAAATCACAAATGAGAGAAGAGAGATCACAATCAACACCAGAAAAATTAGACAATTATAAGGGAATACTATGAAAGATTATACGCTAACATACTAGGAGACATGGAAGAAATGGACAAATCCCCAGAAATGTGCAAATGAGCAAAACTGAAATAGGAAGAAATAGAAAATGTGAACAGACCCAAAACTAGCAAAGGAATTGAATCAGCAGGGCACCTGGGTGCCTCAGTGGTTGAGCATGTGCTTTGGCTCAGGTCATGATCCCGGGGTCCTGGGGAATGAAGTCCCACATCAGGCTCCCCGCATGGAACCTCAATTTCCCTGTCTATACCTCTGCCCCTCTGTGTCTCTCATGAATCCATAAATAAATCTTTAAAAAATGAATAAAGATAAAATGATGAGTAAGGACCCAAATAAAATCACAAATGAGAAAAGAGATATAACAACCAACACTAGAGAAATAGAAACGATTATAAGAGAACATTATGAAAAAATATATGCCAGCAACCTAGAACCTGGAAGAAATAGATCAATTCCTAGAAATATATAACATAGTAAAAATGAAAAAGGAAGAAATAAGACTTGAACAGACAGATAACCAGCTAAGAAATTGAATCACTAATCAAGGATCTCCCAACAGGAGACGCTTAGATTAATAGAACAGAATGGAAATCCGAAACAAGATACAAACCTGTAACTCTATGATCCAATAATCGACAACAAGGCAGGAAGGAATATCCAAAGCACAAAGACAGTCAATTCAACAAACCCTAACCCTGACCCCAGGATAAGAACAAATGGTGTTGGGAAAACCAGGCAGCCACATGCAGAAGAATGAAACTTACACCATATATATAAAAAATAAATTCAAAATGGATAAAAGACCTAAATGTGAGACCTGAAACCATTCAAAGAAGAAAAGATAGCAAACGTCTTTGACATTTGCCATTGGATCTTCTTTCTATATATGCCTCTAAGGTGAGGGAAACAAAAGCAAAAATACTATTGGGACTTCATCAAATTGAAAAGCTTCCACAAAGTGAAGGAAACAACCAAACCTAAAAGGCAACATACAAAATGAGAGGAGATATTTGTAAACAACACATCCAATAAAGATTTAGTATCCAAAATACATAAAGGAAATATAAATCTCAGCCTCCTAAACACAACTTATCCAACTGCCAATGGGCAGAAGACACGAATGGACTTTGTCTCTGACAAGACATCCAGATGGCCATGAGACACACGGAAAAACACTCAGCGTCACCCATCAACAGGGAAATGCAAACCAAAACCACAATGAGATGTCACCTGACAGCCATCATAATGGCTAAAGAACAGAAGAAACAACAGGTGTCGTTGAGGCTATGGAGAAGAGCGAGGCCTCTTACACCCCTGGTGGGCAGGCGAACAGGTGCAGCCACTGTGGAAAACACTGTGAAGGGTCCTTGAGAAGTTGAAAATAGGGGATCCCAGGGTAGCTCAGCCATTTGGCACCTGCCTTTGGCCCATGTCGCGATCCTGGAGAACTGGGATCGAATTCCACGTCAGACTCACAGTGCACGGAGCCTGCTTCTCCCTCTGCCTGTGTCTCTGCCTCTCTCTCTGTGACTATCATAAAAACAATTTTTTAAAAAAGTTAAAAATAGAGCTACACTACGATTCCAAAATTGCAAAGCTAGGTATTTACCCCAAGGATACAGAAGTGGTTTAGTAGATTCAAAGAGGAACACGCAGCCCAGTGTTTGTAGCAGCATTATCAACAAGAGCCAAACTGTGGATACAGCCCAGATGTCCATCGACAGATGAATGGGCCGAGACGATGTGGTTAATATACACACTGCGGCATCACTCGTTCATCAGAAGGGATGAAACGAAGCCATTTACAATGACGTGGGAGAAGTGGAAAGGACTTATGCTAAATGAACTCAGTGAGAGGAAGACATATACCAAATACCATACAATTGTATTCACATGTGAATTTTAAGAAACCAAACAAACTGGCAAAGGGGCGGAGGGGCGGATGAGAGAAGCAAATAAAAAAAACACACTATTAACCACAGAGAATAAACTAATAAATACCAGAAGAAGGTGGGGGGGGATGGGGAACCAGGCGATGGGGATAATGGAGAGCACCTGTGACCAGTACCAGGCGTTGTAGTCAAGGGTTGAATCACCTTGTGGTAAACCTGAAACTATATCATACTGTGTTTACAAAGAGGAATTCAAGTAAAACTTTAAAATAATAATTGGTAATATTGATGAAACATGTGCGCACAAGAAATAAAATCAGAAAGGCAAATGAAAATCCAAATAGGGGCAGCCTGGGTGGCTCAGTGTTTTAGCGCCGCCTTCAGCCCATGTCATGATCCTGGAGACCTGGGATCAAGTCCCACATCGGGCTCCCTGCATGTAGCCTGCTTCTCCCTCTGCCTGTGTCTCTGCCTCTCTATCTGTGTGTCTCTCATGAATAAATATATAAATCTTAAAAAAAAAAGAAAATCCAAATAGTCTTTAGAGTCACAAATCCCCTCCTTAGCTCAGCTCGGGAGAAGCCTGCCATGTCTATTCTGACCCCAGCAGAAGCCCTGTGGCAGATCATGGATAAAGAGGATGGGAGATAGATGATGGTCATAGAGAGAGGAATGGTACTCAGGTATCAAAGAGAAGGAAATCTTGCCATTTGCAATGATGTGGATAGAACTAAAGGGATCATGTTAAGTGAAGTAAGTCACTTGGGAAAGAGAATGACCGTGTGGTGTCATTCATAGGTGGAATTCAAGAAGCAAAGCAGATGAACTACTGTGAAGGGAAGGAAAGACAAATAAGATCAAACCAGATGCAGGAAATACAGACTCTTAACGATAGGAAAGGAACTGAGGGTCGCTGGAGGGATGGGGCATAACAGGGGAAATTGGAAAGTGCTGCGTCTCACTCTGTCCTGCTTCTCCAATACTGATTTGCTGTCCGGGGTTATTTGTTGAGGAGGATGGATGTTATGTTTTTTTTTCCTATTTCTAAGTTCTACCACCATGATTTTGATAGGAATGACTTTGAAACTGAGGGTGGCTTCAGGAACTGTGGACATTTTCACAAGATGAGGCTCCCACCCCACAAGCGCAGGATGGCCTCCCAGAGCCTGGTATGGCTCAGTGCACAAGTCTTGTGCTCCTTTGGTTCAGTCTCATTATTTATTCTCCTAGATGCTCCTGAGAAAGCCTTCACATCCTTCCTTTCCTTCCTGAGTGCTCATTGTCGGGACACAGCAAGGCTACTCTGCTCTGTAGTTTCAGTTTGTGTCCCGTGACTTTACTGAACCCACTCCTTAGTTCTAACAGGTTTTGGTGGAGGCTCTGGGGTTGCCTGTTTCTAGTTCCGCGTCTTCAGCATATAGGGACAGTGTGACGTCCCCCTTCCAGGTGTGGAACCTTTTATTTTTACAGCTTTATGTCCTAGAAAGCCCCACTGTTGAATCAAAACTGATCCCAAGCCAAGGGCAGGAAGCCCCTATTAGAATGAGAACAGAGCTCAATGCCCTTGAAGGTCCCATATCAAAATGTAAACAGAACTTGAGGAATTGCTCCAGCCCTTCTGGAGGTCCCCGAGACCAGCCATTAAAACTAAGCTAAAACCAGGGGAGGAGCAAGATGGCGGAAGAGTAGGGTCTCCAAATCACCTGTCTCCACCAAACTACCTAGAAAACCTTCAAATTATCCTGAAAATCTATGAATTCGGCCTGAGATTTAAAGAGAGACCAGCTGGAATGCTACAGTGAGAAGAGTTCGCGCATCTATCAAGGTAGGAAGACGGGGAAAAAGAAATAAAGAAACAAAGGCCTCCAAGGGGGAGGGGCCCAGGAGGAGCCGGGCTGAGGCCGGGGCGAGTGTCCCCAGGACAGGAGAGCCCTGTCCCGGAGGAGCAGGAGCTGCACCGACCTTCCCGGCGGAAAGGGGCTCGCGGGGAGGTGGAGCAGGACCCAGGAGGGCGAGGATGCCCTCCGGCTCCCGGGGACAGTAACAGCAACTGCGCGCCCAGGAGAGTGCGCCGAGCTCCCTAAGGGCTGCAGTGCGCACGGCGGGACCCGGCGGGACCCGGAGCAGCTGAAGGGGCTCGGGCGGCGGCTCCGCGGAGGGGGCTGCGCGGCCCCGGGAGCAGCTCGGAGGGGCTTGGGCGGCAGCTCCGCGGAGGGGGCTGCGCGGCCCGGGAGCGCGAATCCAACAGCGCAGGCTCCGGAGCACAGGGCGCCGGGACACAGCCCAGGATCCGGCCTCCCCCGGGACAGGCAGAGGCCGGGAGGGCCCAGGACAGCAAGGACGCTCCTGCCCCGAGCTGAGCAGATCAGCGGCCCCGCCCGGAGCCTCCAGGCCCTGCAGACGGAGAGCTCTGGAGTTACTGCGGGGACTGAATCCAGGTTTCCAGAGCTGCCCCGCCACTGGGGCTGTTCCTCCTGCGGCCTCACGGGGTAAACAACCCCTACTGAGCCCTGCACCAGGCAGGGGCACAGCAGCTCCCCCAACTGCTAACACCTGAAAATCAGCACAGCAGGCCCCTCCCCCAGAACACCAGCTAGACGGACAACTTCCAGGAGAAGCCAAGGGACTTAAAGAACACAGAATCAGAAGATACTCCCCGGTGGTTCTTTTTTTGTTTGTTTGTTTTTGTTTTTGTTTTTGTTTTGTTTTGCTTTTTGATTTGTTTCCTTCCCCCACCCCCTTTTTTTCTCCTTTCTTTTTCTTTCTCTTTTTCTTCTTTTTTTTTTTCGTTCTTTTTTCTTTTTCTTCCCTTTTTTTTTCTTTCTCTTTTCTTTCCTTCTTTCTCTCCTCTCTTTTTCTCTTTTTCCCAATACAACTTGCTTTTGGCCACTCTGCACTGAGCAAAATGACTAGAAGGAAAACCTCACCTCAAAAGAAAGAATCAGAAACAGTCCTCTCTCCCACAGAGTTACAAAATCTGGATTACAATTCAATGTCAGAAAGCCAATTCAGAAGCACTATTATACACCTACTGGTGGATCTAGAAAAAAGTATAAAGGACTCAAGAGACTTCATGACTGCAGAATTTAGAGCTAATCAGGCAGAAATTAAAAACCAATTGAATGAGATGCAATCCAAACTAGAAGTCCTAACGACGAGGGTTAACGAGGTGGAAGAACGAGTGAGTGACCTAGAAGACAAGTTGATAGCAAAGAGGGAAACTGAGGAAAAAAGAGACAAACAATTAAAAGACCATGAAGATAGATTAAGGGAAATAAACGACAGCCTGAGGAAGAAAAACCTACGTTTAATTGGGGTTCCCGAGGGCGCCGAAAGGGACAGAGGGCCAGAATATGTATTTGAACAAATTCTAGCTGAAAACTTTCCTAATCTGGGAAGGGAAACAGGCATTCAGATCCAGGAAATAGAGAGATCCCCCCCTAAAATCAATAAAAACCGTTCAACACCTCGACATTTAATTGTGAAGCTTGCAAATTCCAAAGATAAAGAGAAGATCCTTAAAGCAGCAAGAGACAAGAAATCCCTGACTTTTATGGGGAGGAGTATTAGGGTAACAGCAGACCTCTCCACAGAGACCTGGCAGGCCAGAAAGGGCTGGCAGGATATATTCAGGGTCCTAAATGAAAAGAACATGCAACCAAGAATACTTTATCCAGCAAGGCTCTCATTCAAAATGGAAGGAGAGATAAAGAGCTTCCAAGACAGGCAGCAACTAAAAGAATATGTGACCTCCAAACCAGCTCTGCAAGAAATTTTAAGGGGGCCTCTTAAAATTCCCCTTTAAGAAGAAGTTCAGTGGAACAGTCCACAAAAACAAAGACTGAATAGATATCATGATGACACTAAACTCATATCTCTCAATAGTAACTCTGAATGTGAACGGGCTTAATGACCCCATCAAAAGGCGCAGGGTTTCAGACTGGATAAAAAAGCAGGACCCATCTATTTGCTGTCTACAAGAGACTCATTTTAGACAGAAGGACACCTACAGCCTGAAAATAAAAGGTTGGAGAACCATTTACCATTCGAATGGTCCTCAAAAGAAAGCAGGGGTAGCCATCCTTATATCAGATAAACTAAAATTTACCCCAAAGACTGTAGTGAGAGATGAAGAGGGACACTATATCATACTTAAAGGATCTATTCAACAAGAGGACTTAACAATCCTCAATATATATGCTCCAAATGTGGGAGCTGCCAAATATATAAATCAATTATTAACCAAAGTGAAGAAATACTTAGATAATAATACACTTATACTTGGTGACTTCAACCTAGCTCTTTCTATACTGGATAGGTCTTCTAAGCAAAACATCTCCAAAGAAACGAGAGCTTTAAATGATACACTGGACCAGATGGATTTCACAGATATCTACAGAACTTTACATCCAAACTCAACTGAATACACATTCTTCTCAAGCGCACATGGAACTTTCTCCAGAATAGACCACATATTGGGTCACAAATCGGGTCTGAACCGATACCAAAAGATTGGGATTGTCCCCTGCATATTCTCGGACCATAATGCCTTGAAATTAGAACTAAATCACAACAAGAAGTTTGGAAGGACCTCAAACACATGGAGGTTAAGGACCATCCTGCTAAAAGATAAAAGGGTCAACCAGGAAATTAAGGAAGAATTAAAAAGATTCATGGAAACTAATGAGAATGAAGATACAACCGTTCAAAATCTTTGGGATGCAGCAAAAGCAGTCCTAAGGGGGAAATACATCGCAATACAAGCATCCATTCAAAAACTGGAAAGAACTCAAATACAAAAGCTAACCTTACACATAAAGGAGCTAGAGAAAAAACAGCAAATAGATCCTACACCCAAGAGAAGAAGGGAGCTAATAAAGATTCGAGCAGAACTCAACGAAATCGAGACCAGAAGAACTGTGGAACAGATCAACAGAACCAGGAGTTGGTTCTTTGAAAGAATTAATAAGATAGATAAACCATTAACCAGCCTTATTAAAAAGAAGAGAGAGAAGACTCAAATTAATAAAATCATGAATGAGAAAGGAGAGATCACTACCAACACCAAGGAAATACAAACGATTTTAAAAACCTATTATGAACAGCTATACGCCAATAAATTAGGCAATCTAGAAGAAATGGACGCATTCCTGGAAAGCCACAAACTACCAAAACTGGAACAGGAAGAAATAGAAAACCTGAACAGGCCAATAACCAGGGAGGAAATTGAAGCAGTCATCAAAAACCTCCCAAGACACAAGAGTCCAGGGCCAGATGGCTTCCCAGGAGAATTTTATCAAACGTTTAAAGAAGAAATCATACCTATTCTCCTAAAGCTGTTTGGAAAGATAGAAAGAGATGGAGTACTTCCAAATTCGTTCTATGAAGCCAGCATCACCTTAATTCCAAAGCCAGACAAAGACTCCGCCAAAAAGGAGAATTACAGACCAATATCCCTGATGAACATGGATGCAAAAATTCTCAACAAGATACTGGCCAATAGGATCCAACAGTACATTAAGACAATTATTCAACATGACCAAGTAGGATTTATCCCTGGGACACAAGGCTGGTTCAACACCCGTAAAACAATCAATGTGATTCATCATATCAGCAAGAGAAAAACCAAGAACCATATGATCCTCTCATTGGATGCAGAGAAAGCATTTGACAAAATACAGCATCCATTCCTGATCAAAACTCTTCAGAGTGTAGGGATAGAGGGAACATTCCTCGACATCTTAAAAGCCATCTATGAAAAGCCCACAGCAAATATCATTCTCAATGGGGAAGCACTGGGAGCCTTTCCCCTAAGATCAGGAACAAGACAGGGATGTCCACTCTCACCACTGCTATTCAACATAGTACTGGAAGTCCTAGCCTCAGCAATCAGACAACAAAAAGACATTAAAGGCATTCAAATTGGCAAAGAAGAAGTCAAACTCTCCCTCTTCGCCGATGACATGATACTCTACATAGAAAACCCAAAAGTCTCCACCCCAAGATTGCTAGAACTCATACAGCAATTCGGTAGCGTGGCAGGATACAAAATCAATGCCCAGAAGTCAGTGGCATTTCTATACACTAACAATGAGACTGAAGAAAGAGAAATTAAGGAGTCAATCCCATTTACAATTGCACCCAAAAGCATAAGATACCTAGGAATAAACCTCACCAAAGATGTAAAGGATCTATACCCTCAAAACTATAGAACACTTCTGAAAGAAATTGAGGAAGACACAAAGAGATGGAAAAATATTCCATGCTCATGGATTGGCAGAATTAATATTGTGAAAATGTCAATGTTACCCAGGGCAATATACACGTTTAATGCAATCCCTATCAAAATACCATGGACTTTCTTCAGAGAGTTAGAACAAATTATTTTAAGATTTGTGTGGAATCAGAAAAGACCCCGAATAGCCAGGGGAATTTTAAAAAAGAAAACCATATCTGGGGGCATCACAATGCCAGATTTCAGGTTGTACTACAAAGCTGTGGTCATCAAGACAGTGTGGTACTGGCACAAAAACAGACACATAGATCAGTGGAACAGAATAGAGAATCCAGAAGTGGACCCTGAACTTTATGGGCAACTAATATTCGATAAAGGAGGAAAGACTATCCATTGGAAGAAAGACAGTCTCTTCAATAAATGGTGCTGGGAAAATTGGACATCCACATGCAGAAGAATGAAACTAGACCACTCTCTTTCACCATACACAAAGATAAACTCAAAATGGATGAAAGATCTAAATGTGAGACAAGATTCCATCAAAATCCTAGAGAAGAACACAGGCAACACCCTTTTTGAACTCGGCCATAGTAACTTCTTGCAAGATACATCCACGAAGGCAAAAGAAACAAAAGCAAAAATGAACTATTGGGACTTCATCAAGATAAGAAGCTTTTGCACAGCAAAGGATACAGTCAACAAAACTCAAAGACAACCTACAGAATGGGAGAAGATATTTGCAAATGACATATCAGATAAAGGGCTAGTTTCCAAGATCTATAAAGAACTTCTTAAACTCAACACCAAAGAAACAAACAATCCAATCATGAAATGGGCAAAAGACATGAACAGAAATCTCACAGAGGAAGACATAGACATGGCCAACATGCACATGAGAAACTGCTCTGCATCACTTGCCATCAGGGAAATACAAATCAAAACCACAATGAGATACCACCTCACACCAGTGAGAATGGGGAAAATTAACAAGGCAGGAAACAACAAATGTTGGAGAGGATGTGGAGAAAAGGGAACCCTCTTACACTGTTGGTGGGAATGTGAACTGGTGCAGCCCCTCTGGAAAACTGTGTGGAGGTTCCTCAAACAGTTAAAAATATACCTGCCCTACGACCCAGCAATTGCACTGTTGGGGATTTACCCCAAAGATACAAATGCAATGAAACGCCGGGACACCTGCACCCCGATGTTTCTAGCAGCAATGGCCACGATAGCCAAACTGTGGAAGGAGCCTCGGTGTCCAACGAAAGATGAATGGATAAAGAAGATGTGGTTTATGTATACAATGGAATATTACTCAGCTATTAGAAATGACAAATACCCACCATTTGCTTCAACGTGGATGGAACTGGAGGGTATTATGCTGAGTGAAGTAAGTCAGTCGGAGAAGGACAAACATTATATGTTCTCATTCATTTGGGGAATATAAATAATAGTGAAAGGGAAAATAAGGGAAGGGAGAAGAAATGTGTGGGAAATATCAGAAAGGGAGACAGAACATAAAGACTGCTAACTCTGGGAAACGAACTAGGGGTGGTAGAAGGGGAGGAGGGCGGGGGGTGGGAGTGAATGGGTGACGGGCACTGGGTGTTATTCTGTATGTTAGTAAATTGAACACCAATAAAAAAAATAAAAAATAAAAAAATAAAAAAAAATAAAAAAACTAAGCTAAAACCCACCTCAGGGTCCAAGTCCCTGCTCCGCTCTGTTGGGTATACTTGGACACAAGCTCGAGGTGGTAAATAAACCCTCGTGTGTTTGCATCAGTGTCAGCTTCTCGGAGATTTCTCGGAATCGCAATCTTGGGCACAACAGTCTGAGATAAAAAAAGAAAACCAAAAGAAGCTCGGACGCAGGTAGAGTGAATGCAGGATTCTGAGAGAAGCGGCAGAGACCTGGGGGCTTGTGGGCTCTTCTGTGGAGGCCCCTGCAGACGGGGGGAAGGATGCTCAGCCCCAGAGCCAGAGGACCCAGAGACCCCACCCATATCCCGCCCATCTGGGCCGGGTCCGAGTGAGCAGCACAGCGCTGCCCACTGGAGTCCAGACCCGCTGATGCCCACCCCGCCTCTGACCCCGCAGATGCATCTCCCAGGCAGATGTGCACCTGACAATCAGCACCATGGCCAATCCCCAGACCCCGCAGAGACCATTTGCTGCCACCAAGTTGTCGGATCACAGAGGCTGCAGAGCTTCAGCTCTGCTTGGAAAGAAGGGTCCAGCTTCCTTTGTACTTTGTGATCTATTTTCATTTATTTTCTTTGGTTCTACTTTATAAATTGCCTTATTTTAACTTTTATGTATGTACCTTATATATTTCTCATTTTAGGTTTCATGGTACTTTAATTGTGTTTCTTATTTTGGGATTTAGAATCTTTTAACAACCAGGCAAAAATAATCTGGTAGTTTTTTTTGGGACGGCAGTTGATATTGTTTTTCTTGGTTTTTCTTTTTCTTCTAAGGAAATCTGGAAAAAATAATGAGATGGAGAAATTCACCTCCATAAAATAATATGAGGTAGTACTCACAGCCAGGAAGTCCATCAATACAAATATATGATGTCTAACTACAGTTTAAAACAATGATTATATAGATAGCATCTGGGCTGGAGAAAGAGCAGAGAAGAAAACTAGAGAATCCCTTACTGTAGAAATGAAAGAATTAAAATCTAGTCAGGCCAACGTTCAAAATGCTATAACTGAGATGCAGTACCAAGTGGAAGCCTTAAAAACAAGGAAGGTTATGGACCACAAAGGCAGACTTCGGAACTCAGCCACTTATTAAAACAATAACATTCATATCATGGGAGACCCCAAGATTAAGACAGAGGAAAGGTGGGTTTTCTCAGCCATTAGAAGCGACAAATACCCACCATTTCCTTCAACGAGAATGGAACAGGAAGTTATTATGCTGAGTGACGTAAGTCAATCAGAGAAAGACAAATATTGTATGTTCTCATTCACTTGGGGAATATAGATAATAGTGAAAGGGAATATAAGGGAAGGGAGAAGAAATGTGTGGGAAATATCAGAAAGGGAGACAGAACATAACAACTCCTAACTCTGGGAAATGAACTAGGGGTGATGTAATTGGGGGAGGGCAGGGATGGGGGTGAATGTGTGACGGGCACTGAGGGGGGCACTTGACGCGATGAGCACTGGTTGTTATTCTGTATGTAGGCAAATTGAACACCAATAAAATGTAAATTTATTATTAAGTGAAAGAAAGAAAGAAAGAAAGAAAAAGAAAGAAAGAAAGAAAAAAAGAAAGAAAGAAGAAAGAGAAAGAAGAAAGAAAGAAAGAAAGAAAGAAAGAAGAAAGAAAGAAAGAAAGAAAGAAAGAAAGAAAGAAAGAAAGAAAGAAAGAAAGAAAGAAAAAGAAAGAGTGGCACCTGAGTGGCTCAGTTAGTTAAGCTTCTGCCTTAGGGTCAGAGCATGATCCAGGTCCCAAGCAAGTCTCCCTGTTCAGCAGGGAACCTACTTCTCCCTCGCCCTCTGTCCCTCTAGCACATGTTTATCAGTTTTCTCTCTCTCAAATAAATAAATAGCATCTTTGAAAAAGAAACAAACAAATCCAGAGGGAAAAGAAATCTCCCATGTAGAAGATTTTCAAATAATTTGTGCAGACATTCCACCCTAAGTTCCTGAGCGTAGCTTCCCAATCTTATGTGTGGAATACACATTGTAACTTCCTTCTACAAAATATATTATGAAAAACTTAAAATAATATGATAATATAATAATAATAATAATAAAGAATCACTTTACTACAGAGAAACCTGAGAAACACTACCTCAGCAAGATGATCAGATCGATACCAAGACTGATAAATCGTGTTGATAGTATCTATCCTTTACATGATATAATAAAAATGGCAGTATATCTCTGTATATAATCCACAACAAGAGTTCAGTCATGAGATAAACAACAGACATATCCCAACTGAGGGAAATTTTACAAAATACTCTACTTCTCAAAGTGTTCCAGTTCAACAACAACAAGGAAAGGCTGAAAGACTGTCACAATCCAGAGGAGCCTACGAAAACATGAGGACAAATGGAGTGTGGTATGAGGGATAGTGATTTAGCAAAAACTAAGGAAATCTGAATAAAGTATGGTCTTTGGTTATTGCGAAAATTTTAATATTGATTCATTAGCTAATATTTGTACCGTACTGATATAAGATATCAATACTTGGAGAAATTGAGTGCAAGTGTATGAGAATTCTCTGTACTATCTTCTCAATTTCCCTATAAATCTTTGTTTTCTTTCTAAGAAATAAGATTTAATTTGAAAATTGACTTAAATGAATCAGGCTCCAGTGTGAAGACATTTTAAGAATCCTTGAATTAAAAAAAAAAAGAATCCTTGAATTATCTTTTGCCTTATTCTTAAAAGGTTCCTTCGATGGGAACAAAGTAAGAATTTTATATCAGAAGGAAAGAAAAACACTTATGAACACGTATAATGCCTCCTCAACCTGAAGCAGGAAAGGATAATAAATAGGAAAAATCAGATAAAAATACTTCTAGTATAATAGACACCATATTGCAAGTGCATTTAAAATTAGCAATGTATAACATTTGTTTCCTTGACATTTGACTTCCAAAGAGTTCATAGTGTTTCAGTGTCAGTTGAAACGGGAAGAATCTCAGGGAAGAATCCTTCACGTAATAATAGGACCATTGCTACTAATGTCTCTCAATCATTTCCAAATCAATAAAGATGCATTTCCTGATGAGTGACTGAGCTGTGAAGAAAGAGATGAGAAACCCTCATCCCTTTGAATTACTTGTGTCAGAATATTTTAACCATAGTATTATGGATAGTAAATTATCCTTATTAACAGGAAATATGTCTCAGAGTGGAATCTGAGCAATCAGATGGGCAGAGAAAAAATGCTTTAACTGGCTCCTGCACTTTTTTTTTTTTTGCTCCTGCACTTTTAAAGACAAAGGAGAACTTTTCTATGTACAAAGTCAGTTGTCAAGATAGCCTTAGGGAATAAGAGTCTGCAGCATCGAATCCTGCTGCACAGCTGGGATGCCCGTGCCCCAGTTCTTCCTAATCTCAAATCCCTGGGCCTGTCCCACAACACAGGTAGCCACGCTGAGGTCATTTGCAATTTCTCTCTTAGGAGCTCCAGGGAGGGGGCATGAGCTAGATAGGACAGGATGGGATGCTTGGAGGCTGAGAACATTATGGCCATTCTACTTTAAGTTCAGTATTAGCACATGTCCAGCAATCCCAGGCCCCTGTGAAGAAGAGCTGAAATTTGCATTACTTCAGTTACTGTAAAAAAACAAAGTTTACAGCTTAATGTCTTAGAAAGCCCCACAATAGAATAAAAACTGAGCCTAAGCAAAGGGCTGGAAACCCAATTAGAATGAGAAGAGAGCTCAATGCCCCTGAAGGCCCCATATCAAAATGTAAACAGAACTGGAGGAATTGCTTCAGCCCTTCTGGAGGTCCCTGAGACCAGCCCTTAAAAGTAAGCTAAAACACTCCTCGGGGTCCAAGTCCCTGTTCCACTGAGTGGCGTATACTTGAACCCATGCTCGAGTTTGTAAAACAACCCACGTGTGTTTTGCATCAGTGTCGGCTCTTTAGTGGATTCTCGGATTCGCCATCTTGGGCACAACACCCCCATGACCCCTCCCCACCTGGACTGACCTCCTGTCCCCTAACACCCATGCTGACCCTCAGTCACCTCCCCGCCCATAACAGCGGGGCACAGGCCCTCACACAGGTCCCATGGGCACGGTGGGCACTCCCGCCATCCCCAGGCTCCCAGGGGAAGGAAGGAGGTTTTGGCAGGACACACTACCATGGTGGCCCCAGGGCTTCCTGTCCAGGAGAGCACCTGGTGAAAGGTCGGGGTCTGTGTCCCTGATGCCAGCTCCTCCTCCCTGGTTTTCCCACAGGAAATGAGGGAGTAGGACCTGGTCTCCTCCAGGGACATCACACAGGTGGACCTGGACGTCAACAGGACGTTCAGCAGTCACATCATATTTTGGGTCTACTACGGGGTAGGGTGAGGTTGAGGGGCCAGGGGGATCAGGACCCAAGGGAGGACCGGGGCATTCCGGGTAGGGAAAACGGGACTTCTGAGTCGGGGGGGGGGGGCAGAACAGCAGCCAACAACAAACCGCTCCATGGTAGGGTGTTGGGGTGACCTCTGTGCCCCACCACCAGGGACTCGGGGATGAGGAGGCCACTAGGATGGGGCCTCCAGGGCTTGCCATGGGAGCTGAACCCCAAAGGGAAGAGGGACGACCCCCTGAGAAGCAGGGGATGGGGTGGGGTACATGGGGTCAGGAACCGGACCTGGGTGACAGGCGGAATTCCCGCGGCAGGAGCAGGACACACTTCGATCCCATGTGGGTTGGACGGATCAGACTGACACCCACTCTCAGTGCTTTACATGTTTCTAAGTTCTATGCATTTAATTTGAGACAATTTGCAATTTGAAAACACACATAATATGATGAACCCTGTATAATGCCCCCGGTCCAGCCAGGGCCATGCACTGACCACACCCGGCCCCGGGGCATGTGTTGCAGCAAACCCCAGACTGGAGTCTCCTTAAAGTGTAGACGTCTCCTTTTGCATTTTTTTTTCCTTTTGCATTTTAGAGGAAGGGGATGTCCTGTGTCCGCAGGCCCCCCACGACATCTCCCTCATTCCCCACTGCCACTCCATCCACCTACATCCTCTCCCTCAATGGGATCCCACCTACACCATCCCCCACACTCCCCCACTATCATACCCCTGCCCCCACACCATCCATCCACACACCATCGGCCCCCAGCAAGGACCCGGTGTAGGTGACCCCTGTGGGACATGCTCAGCCTCCCCGGGGTTCTCTGGAAACCCTGCTCCCATCAGAAGCCCAGGTGTCCCATAGAGTACTCAGGGGTTGCAGGGAGGAGGGAAGATAGGGAGCCCCCAACAGGGTGTGTGCAGTTGAGTGGTGCAGAGGAAGCACTGTGCCCTGCCTCTGCCCACTGTCCATCCTGGAGTGTGGCACACCCTGCACAGGACACCAGCCCCTAACCCAGGGGGATCAGGACTTGCCTGGCCCCGGGGTTTTTGAGGGTGGGTGTGATTTGAGCCCTGCCCCAGGCCCAAGAAAAAGACTAATGGGATCAGGCCCCCATGGCCCTGTCCAGCGCTGGATTCTGGCCCCACACTGAGCGAGCTCTATCACAGCTGGATGTGGCCTCTTGGGCCCTGGGGATATCCCACAGATCCAGGTCGCTGACCTAGGACAGCCCTGGGGATCCCGGGACACCCAAGGTTCGGGAGAGCAGAGGTGGGCCGGTGGGCCCCACCCACACCCACACCAGGAGGCACACTCCTCCAGGTGCTGGGCCGCAGGGGCCCCGTGGCTGGGGTCCAGCTGCCCTGCGGGGACCCAGCTAGGAACCCATGAGCTGCAGGTCTAGGTCAGCTCTGCTGTCCTCAGAACCGTCTCTCAGGCTGAAACCTCAGGACACACGCCCCCACCCGAGGTCCACACGTGCTTCCAGTTGGGAGACTCCAGCACTCGCACCCCACCCATGTGATTCTTGCCCTCCCCTAAAGGACAGACATTCCCTCCACAGGGCAAGGCGCGAACCCTTGACTCTGAGCCCGTTTGCTGTAGAATGTCTATTGACATGTGTTGTGGTGCTAAAATGCACAACCAGCATATTTCTGTGTCTCCCAGAACTCTGTGCACGGGGCGTGGATAGATCCACAGAGAGGAGGAAGGGGCACCACCCAGTCCCCAAACAGCTCCTGCATGGGCACTGTAAGGCACACACAGCTGATGTCCCCACATGCCTTCCAGGGGCGGCCAGACGCCAGAGTCAGGACCCAACAAACTATACTGTGAATCAGCCTGTGCCCCATGGGCCAGGAGGGTGTGGGACAGAGTGACGGCCAGGGAGCCTCAGATCACCAGGGTCTACGTAAAGTGACCTGGGAGGTCTCTGCTCCCTCTGTCAAGGGGGCCGGGGCTGGGTGGTTTCTGAGGTACTTCCTCCCCTCCCCACATCTCTGTGCCTGTCTGCCTGGGGAACAGAGGGCCTGTGGGGCTGTCAGCATGAACCTGGAAGCGATGTCAGGACAACAGGCCCTTGTGTTGTGCCCAAGATTGAAAATCCAAGAAACCACTGAAGAGCCGTCACCGATGCAAACTCCGAGGATTTCTTTACAAGCTGGAGCTTGAATCCAAGTGCACCCGACACAGCAGAGCAGGGATTTGGACCCTGAGACTAATAGGCATAGCAGCTTTAAAGGGGCCAGTGGCCCATGGGATACACAGAAAGTTGCACAGTCGTGTTGGTCAACACACAGGTGGCTGATTGAATGACACCTTACCCTATAGGATCCACTTGACCTGGACTATTACTTTGGTCAGAATCGGCCCACAGTTTTGGCGGGCACAGAGCAGGGTTACATTGTTATGAGCCGATTTCCGATTAGGGTGTGCCCAGCGGCTTGACTAGGTTGGGGCAGTGCCTTAAGACATAAGCAGGTTATGTGGGCGTCATAGGGGAGGTGGCGGGTGTAGCACAAAATGGAATCAGTCCTGCTCTGCTTGTCCAGTGGTAGGGGATTATTTTTATATTTCCTGGGTCCCTCACTTGCAGCTCACGCACCTGGGCCACCCTCACCAGGTGGACTCAGTGTGCACACCTTGTGGTGCTGGATCTCTCACACCAGCGTGTAGAGGACACCCTCCTTGCCCGAGTGAGTAGGGGCTGGGTGAGCATGGGGCTCAGCATGAAGGCCAGGCAGCACAGGGGATCGAGGAACCCAGCCTCATCACCACCCCTCCTCCCACACACAGGCTGCCCCATGGCTCTCCGTAATGGGCACCCGGCGCCTCTGGAGATCCCCCCAGGGCAGCCCAGAGGTCTGGCTCCCTGCTGGAGAGGCATTGGGGAGAAGAAAAGCAGCCGGCGCTCAGCGGGACCCACTGCTGGACATGGGAATGTGGCCGAGCCAGAACTTCCAGCTCAGTTGACCCTCCAGCTGAAAGTCACTGCATGAGCCAGCCCTGGGTCGGCCAGGAGAGTCCAGCTAGCTGCCCAGCACCAGCACCAGAAATGATGTTGTGCCAACCATTTCGGTGTTTGGGTGACCCAGCCAGAGGATTCAATAGCTGCACGTGATACCTGCATGTGATAGACACACACTCACACCGAAACCAACAAAAGTCAGAATCCCCCAATGTTGTCAAACAGCATGTGAATGTTTACATACATGACGCTGTGGTCCCCAATAGGATACATGGAAGACGCTATCAATCACTACTGCAGAGGTGCTGGAGGCAAGGAGATGTGCCTGCTGGGTTCCTACAAGGAGAGCAGAGGGACAGGAAGCATACTTCAATGGGGGGGGCCCTCTTAGGAAAGGACACCAGGTCCCTGTGAAGGCTATGGATGGTGAAATCTTTCCTCCTCTCTTTCAGCTTCTGGATTTCCTCCTCCTTTGTTCTTCCTAATTCTAGTTTAGCCTCCACCCTGCATCCAAACCAATGACCAAAGAGGCTTCTTTATGATATCCGGTCCTAAAAGGAGGCTGAGCTCTGGCTACCGGGTTCAGAAACGATCATTTTCTAGGTGTATGCTGATCCCCCGAACTTGTGCCTTCGTTGCCCTTATCTCTCTGCAGAATGAGGGGAACCACAGGTCTTACAATAAAAGACACCCACTTCCACTCGGGCAGTACTATCCCTTGTGGAGGACGTCATCTGAGCCAAGTAGTGTAAACGGGGCAATCAAGTATAGTTCACAGGTGAGACACTTACCTTTGATGTCATGCTTTATTTGTTCATCCATTTATTATTTGTTAAATATTTTAATTTTATGTCCTGTCTATACCCAATACGGTGTTCAAACTCATAACCCTGAGTTCAAGATCCCCCAACCAGGCCAGACAGGCACCCCAGTGCCATGTTTCATAACTCTTTGCTTCCTTGCCTATCTCTGCATCGAACTGGAACATTGAGTCCTTGACGGGGAGCTTTAGTTACCTCCGAATCCTAGAATGTTCTCACTGTATCCCAATCCTACATTGACATTTACCATTGAATAGCACTTTAAATAAATAGTCAGTAAGATAACTACTACAGAAAAGGAAATTATCTAATTTTCACGTATGTGGTCCTTGCTCCCTGGGCTCCCAGGGAAGCTAGGGTTTCTTTAACATTGATCAAGGTCCAAATGACTCCACCACACCTCAAAGCGTGGGCTCAGTTTCTGCCCTGACACATGCAACATCCCTGCTTCAATTAACATGTATCAATCAATCAAAGGGAGCCTAACTGGCTCGGTGTGCTTCGTAAGAACATGGGACTTTGTTCTTGGGGTAGCATGTTTAAGCCCAATGTTGGTTGTAGAGAATACAGAAAAATAAAATCTTAAAAACAATCAATCAGTTGATCTTGGGGAGACATAGCCCCGGATTCCACAAGGGCAGCGAGCCAGCTGATGGTTCTACGCACAGTATTATATGCAGGAGAGCACAAAATGTGAACTTTCAGAAGTCTCCTAGAGTGGGGGACACACCATCCTTAAGGTGTTCAGGTGGACAAGTCAGGTACAGTCCCTGGAGCGACAGGGTGGGCTCAGGATCCCACGGGACCCAAGGATGGTGGCACCAACTGTTCCCAGGCACAGGAGCGGGAACGCGGCTGAGAGCAGTGGGACTCGGGCCAGCTGTCTGCCCTGTGTGGCCATAAGCTGCAAACCCCTGTGCAGTCACCGGGCCGCATTCCTGGGACAGGCCAGCAAAGACCAGGAGTGGGAGGACACTCTCCTGGGCACGAAGAGCGTAGGTCTCCACCAGGGCAGCCCCTAAAATTTGGAGTTTTAAACAACAGTAACTTGTCTGTGTGGAGGCTGACAAAATTGAGGCCATTCCAGTTTAAGTTCACTGTTAGCACAAGTACTGCCATCCCAGGCCCCTGTGAATAAGAGCTAAAATTTACATTACTTCAGTTACAGGAAAAAAAGAAAAAAACAGCTTAGAGCTTAAGGTCCCAGAAAGCCCCATATTAGACTGAGAACAGAGCTCAATGCCCTTGAAGGCCCAATATCAAAATGTAAACAGAACTTGAGGAATTGCTCCAGCCCTTCTGGAAGTCACCGAGACCAGCCCTTAAAACTAAGCTAAAACCCACTTCAGGGTCCAAGTGCATGCTCCTCTGTGTCGGGTGTACTTGGACGCAAGCTCGAATTTGGAAATCAACCATCGTGTATTTGCATTGGTGTCGGCTCCTCAGTGGTTTCTCGTATTTGCAATCTTGGGCACAACACCTCCATGTCCTCTCCCCACCTGGGCTGACCCCCTGTCCCCTCCCCCCCAGGCTGATCCTCAGTCACCTCCCCACCCACACAGCTTGGGACATGCCCTCACACAGTTCCCATGGGCTCGGTGGGCACTCCCGCCATGCCCAGCCTCCCAGGGCAAGACAGGATGTTTCGGCAGACCCACTCCCATGGCGGCCACAGGGCTCCCTGCCCAGCATGGCAGCTCATGACAGGTCGGGGTCTGTGTCCCTGATGCGAGCTCCTGCTCCCTGGTTTTCCCACAGGAAATGAAGGAGGAGGCCCTGGTCTCCTCCAGGGACTTCACGCAGGTAGACCTGGACGTCAACAGGACGTTCAGCAGCCACACTATGTTTTGGGCCTGCTAGGGGGTCAGGTGAGGCTGCTGGGCCAGGGGGCTTAGGGGCCCCAGGGGAGGCCTGGGGGCTTCGGGGTAGGGAAAATGGGGCTTCTGAATCCGAGGGGAGCAACAGCAGCCAACAACACACCGCTCCCGGTAGGGTGATGCGGATGACCCACATGCCCCCAACCCTGGGGCCTCAGGGATGAGGAGGCCAATTGGATGGGGCCTCCAGTGGTTGCCATTGGAGCTGAACCCCATAATGGAGAGGGACGGTGCCCTGAGAAGCAGGGGATGGGGTGGGGGACATGAGGGGCAGGAAACAGGCCTGGGGGCCAGGCGGCATGGCCATGGCTAGAGATGGACACACATCAATCCCATGAGGGTCGGACGGGTCAGAGTGACACCCACTCTCGGTGCTTTATATATTTCTAAATTCTATGCATTTCATTTGAGACAATTTGCAATTTGAAAACATACATAGTATGATGACCCCCAGATAATGACCCCGGTCCACCCAGGGACCTGCACTGACCACACGGTGCCACAGGGGCAGGAGTCTCAGCAAACCCTAGACTGGGGTAGCCTTTAACTGCAGAAGTCTCCTTGTGCATCTTAGAGGAAGGGGATGCCCTGTGTCCGCAGGCCCCCCATGCCATCCTGCTCATTCCCCACCCCCACATCATCCCCCAACATCATTATCCCCAATGGAATTCCACATAACACCATCCCCCTCACAGCCCCACAGCCCCACACAATCCTAACCCACACTACACCACAACACCATCCCCCCTACACCATTCCCCACACTCCACCACCGTCATACCCCTGGTCCCACACCATCTACCCCACACCATCGGCCCCCAGCAAAGACCCGGTGCAGGTGCCCCCTGTGGGACATGCTCAGCCTCCCTGTGATTCTCTGGATACCCTGTTCCCATCAGAAGGCTGGGTGTTCAATAGAGCACACAGGGGTTGCAGGGAGGAGTGAAGGCACGGAATCCCCAACAGAGTGGGTGCAGGTGAGTGGTGTAAAGGAACCACTGTGCCTTGCCTCCGCCCAGTCTCCCTCTTGGAGGGTGACACACCCTGCACAGGACAACAGCCCCTCACCCACTGGGACCTGGGCTGCCCTGGCACCAGGATCTGTGGGGGCTGGGTTGATTTGGGCCCCCCCGAAGGCCCAACACAAAGACGAATGTGTTCCAGCCCTCCATGGCCCTGGGCCGGCCTGGATTCTGGCCCCACGCTGAGCGAGCCCTCTCACAGCTGGATGTGGCCTCCTGGGCCTTGGGCGTGACCCACAGATCCAGGTCGCAGACCTAGGGCAGCCCTGAGGATCCCGGTACACCCCAGGGTGGGGAGAGCAGGGGTAGGCCGGTGGGCCCCACCCGTACCCACACCAGGAGGCATGCTCCCCCTGATACTCGGGCCCCAGGAGGCCCGAGGCCAGGGTCCAGCTGCCCTGTGGGAACCCAGTGCAGGAGCCCAGGGCTGCAGGTCCAGTTCAGCTCTGCTGTCCTCAGAACATCTCTCAGGCTGAAACATCAGGACACATGCCCCCACCGGGAGTCCACACATGCTCCCAGGTGGGGAACTCCAGCACTTAACCCCCAACCTATGTGATTCTTGTCCTCTCATAAAGGACTGAAAGGTCTCCCTCACCAGGTGAAGGCACGCACCCATGGCTCTGAGCACGTTTACTGTAGAAAGTCAATAAAGTGTAGTGGTGTAAAAATGCACAGCCAGCCCTTTTCTGTGTCTCCCAGAACTCTGTGCACGGGGTGTGGAGAGACCCACAGAGAGGAGGAGGGGGCATCACCCAGGCCCCAAACAGCCCCTGCAGGGACACCACAAGGCATACACAGCTGACGTCCCCACGTGCCTTCCAGGAGTGGCCAGACGCCAGGGTCAGGACCCCACAGACTATACTGGGAGTCATCCTGTGCCCCGCGGGCCAGAATGGGCTAGGACAGAGTGACAGCCAACGAACCTCAGGTCACCAGGGTCTGTACAAAGCGACCTGGGAGGTCTGTGCTCCCTCTGTCCAGGAGGCCGGGGCTGGCCCGTTTCCAGGGCACGTACTACCCTCCCCGCATCCCCATGCCAGTGTGCCTGGGCACAGAGGGCCTGTGGGGTGCTCAGCGTGGCCCTGGAAGGGATGTCAGGACAGTAGGCCCTTGTGTTGTGCCCAAGACTACGAATCTGAGAAACCACCAAGGAGCCGACACCGAAGCAAACTCCCGAGGGTTTCTCTACAAGGTGGAGCTTGGGTCCAAGTTCACCCGACACAGCGGAGCAGGGACTTGGACCCTGAGACTAAGAGGCATAGCAGATTTATAGGGTCAGTGGACCATGGGATATGCAGAAATTTGCACAGTCATGTTGGTCAACACGCAGGTGGCTGATTGAATTACACCTTACACTATAGTATCCACTTGAGCTGGCCTATTACTTTGGTCAGAATCGGTGCGCAGTTTTTGGGGACACAAAGCAGGGTTACATTTTTATGAGCCGATTTCCGATTAGGGTGTGCCCAGCAGCTTGACTTGGGTGGGGCAGCGCCTTAAGCCATAAGCTGGTCATTTGGGGATCATAGGGGAGGTGGTGGGTGTAGCACAAAATGGAATCAGTCCTGCTCTGCTTGTCCAGGGATACGGGAATTTTGTTAAATTTCCTGGGTCCAAACTTGCAGCTCATGCACCTGGGCAACGCTCACCAAGGTGGACTCAACGTGCACACCTTGTGGTGCTGGATCTATCATACCAGCATGTGGAGGACACCCTCCTCGCCCTAGTGAGTAGGGGCTGGGTGAGCATGGGGCTCGGCCTGAAAGCCAGGCAGCACAGGGGACTGAGGAACCCCAGCCCCGTCCCCACCCCGACCACACAGATGCAGCCTCAGTGCCCCCCGCCTGGGCACCCAGGTCCTCAGGAGCTCCCGCCAGGGTGGCCCCGAGGTCTGACTCCCTGCTGGAGAGGCATCGGGGAGAACAGAAGCAACCGGAGCTCGGCAAGACCCACTGCCGGACATGGGAATGTGGCCAAGCCAGACCTACCACCTCAGCTGACCCTCCAGCTGAAATTCACTACAGGAGTGAGTCACGGGTCAGCCAGGAAAGCCCAGCTAGCCACCCAGCATCAGCACGAGAAATGATGTTGTACCAACCATTTCGGAGTTTGGGCTACCCAGACAGAGGATCTGATAGCTGCACATGATAGGTTCATGTGATAGACACACACACACCCCACAACCAACAAAAGTCAGAATCCCCCCAATGTTGTCAAACAGCAGCTGCATGGTTACATACACGACGCTGTGGTCCCCGATAGGATACCTGGAAGACGCTATAAACCATGACTAAGAGGTGCTAGAGGCATGGAGATGTGCCTGCTGTGTTCCAAAAAGGAACGCAGAAGGGCAGGAAGCATCCTACGCGGGGGGTGGGCCTCCTAGGAAAGGACACCAAGTCCCTGTGAAGGCTACGGTTGGTGAAATCTTTCCTCTTCTCTTTCAGCTTCTGCTTTTCCCATAAATGCCATTTTCCTCAATCTTAATAGCAAAAATTTATTTTCTGTTTTTAAATTTCTTTTTATTGGAGTTCAATTTGTATGAATTCTTTCTTCAGCAAGGGTGTCATTCAGGATAGAAGGAAAGATTTCCCAGACAGGCAAAGTATAAAGGAGTTCATGACTGCTAAACCAGTCCACTAAGGAATTTTAAGAGGGACTCTTCTAGTGGGGGAGAAAAAGAGACCAAAAGCAACAAAGACTAGAAAGGACCAGAGAACGTCACCAGAAACACCAACTCTACTGGTAACACAAAGGCACAAAGTTCATATCTTTGAATAAGCACTCTGAATGCTGATACTAAATGCTCCAATCAAAAGATATAGGGTATCAGAGTGGCTTAAAAAACAGGATCCGGGATGCCTGGGTGGCTCAGGGGTTAAGTCTCTGCTTTTGACTCAGGGTGTGATTCTAGAGCCTGGGATCGAGTCCCATATTGGGGTCCCGGTGGGGAGCCTGCTTCTCTCTTGGCCTAATTTTCTGTCTCTGTCTCTGTCTCTGTCCCTCTCTCTCTCTCATGCTCTCAAAAATAAAATTGTTATTAAAAAAACAAGGTCCATCGGTATGCTGCTTAATAGATGCTCACCTTAGACCTATATAAAACAGCAGATTGAAAGGCAGGGGATGGAAAATCATCTATCATGCTAATGGTTATGAAAAGAAAGCTGGAGACCAATACTTATATTAGAGAAACTAGATTTGAAACCAAACCCTGGGGGTCACCTGGTGGCTCAGTGGTTGAGCATCTGCCTTCGGCTCAAGGTGTGTTCGTGGGATCCCAGGATCGAGTCCCACATTGGCATCCCTTTGGGGAGCCTCTCTCCCTCTGCCTATGTTTCTGCCTCTGCTTCTCTGTGTATCTCTCATGAATAAATAAATAAATAAAATATTTAATCTCGAAAAGAAAGAACAAATACTGTAAGAAGTGATGAAGAAGGGCATTATTTCATAGTTAAAAAGAATCTCCATCAGGATCAAACAACTAAATATTTATGCTGCCAACATGCGAGTACCTAAATATGGAACCCAATTACCAATAAACGTACAGGAACTCACTGATAATAATAAAATGACTGGGGATTTTAACACGTACACACTTATGGCAATGGACCGATCGTCTTTGCAGAAAATCAACAAGGGAACAATAGCCTTGACACACTGGACCACAGGCACTCCACAGATATAATCTGAATATTTCTTCCTAAAGCAAAATACACATTCCTTTCAAGTGCACATGGGACATTCTCCAGAACAGATCATATCATGCGCCACAAATCAGCCCTCAACAGGTACAACAGGTACAAGAAGGTTGATATCACACCCTGTACATTTTCGACCACGACGCTATGAAACTCGAAGTCGACAGTAAGAAAAAATTTGGACAGACCTAAAATACATGGAGACTATGAACATCCTACCAGAGAAGGAATGGAGCAACCAGGAAATTAAAGAGGAAATTTAAAACAAATGAAAGTAAAAACATGTTTCTCCAAACCACTGGGATGTAGCAAAGGCAGTCCAGAGGGAAGTACATAGCAATACAGGCCTACCTCAGGAAACAAGAAGTCTCTAATACACAACCTAACCTTACACCTAAAGGACCTGGAAAAGGAATAGGAAATAAAGCCTAAAGCCTACAGAAGAAGGGAAAAAATAAAGATGAGAGCAGAAATAAACAATACAGAAACAGAATGGAATAACGAAACTAAGAGCTGGTTCTTCAAAATAATTAATAAAATGGATCAAGCCCTAGCCAGCAAAATGAACGAGAAATGAGAAAAGACCTAAATAAATAAAATCACAAAAGAGAGAAGAGAGATCACAATCAACACCAGAAAAATAAGACAATCATAAGGGAATACTATGAAAGATTATATGTTAACAAACTGGGAGACCTGGAAGAAATGGACAAATCCCTAGAAATGTGCAAACAAGCAAAACTGAAATAGGAAGAAATAGAAAATGTGAATAGACCATAACTAGTAGAGGAATTGAATCAGCAAGGCACCTGGGTGCCTCAGTGGTCGAGCATGTGCTTTGGCTCCGGTCATGATCCCGGGGTCCTGGGGAATCAAGTCCCACATCAGGCTCCCCGCATGGAGCCTCATTTTCCCTGTACCTATACCTACGCATCTCTGTGTCTCTCATGAATACATCAATAAAATCTTTAAAAACGAAAAAAGATAAAAAGATGAGAAAGGACCCAAATAAAATCACAAATGAGAAAAGAGAAATAACAACATTAGAGAAATACAAACAATTATAAGAGAATATGATGAAAAACTACATGCCAGCAACCTAGAACCTGGAAGAAATAGATCAATTCCTGGAAATATATAACATAGCAAAAATGAAAAATGAAGAAATAAGAAATTTGAACTGACAGTTACCAGCAAAGAAATTGAATCAGCAATCAGGGTTCCCCAACAGGAGACGCTTAGATCAATAGAACAGAATGGAAAGCCAAAACAAGATACAAACATGTATCTATGACCCATAATGGACAGCAAGGCAGGAAGGAATATCCAATGGCACAAAGACAGTCTCTTCAACAAACACTAACCCTGACCCCCGGATAAGAACAAATGGTGTTGCGAAAACCAGGCAGCCACATGCAGAAGAATGAAACTGAACCACTTTCTTACACCATATATATATAAAATGAATTCAAAATGGATGAAAGACCTAAATGTGAGATCTGAAACCATACATAGAAGAAAAGATAGGCAGCAACGATTTGACATTGGCCATTGGATCTTCTTTCAGGATATGCCTCTGAGGTGAGGGAAACAAAAGCAAAAATACTATTGGGATTTCATCAAATTGAAAAGCTTTTGCAAAGTGAAGGAAACAACTAAAGCTAAAAAGCAACATACACGAGGAGAGGCAAGATGGCGGAAGAGAAGGGTCCCCAAGTACCTGTCCTGACCAAATTACCTAGATAAACTTCAAATCATCCTGAAAATCTAGGAATTCATCCTGAGACTTAAACAGAGACCAGATAGAATGCTACAGTGAGAAAAGTTCACACTTCTATCAAGGTAGGAAGATGGGGAAAACGAAATAAGGATACAAAAGGCATCCAAGGGGTAGGGGCCCCACAGAGCCAGGCTACGGCCAGGGCGAGTGCCCCCCGGGCAGGAGAGCTCTGTCCCAGAGAAGCAGGAGCTGCACCATCCTTCCACGGGGAAATGACGCCCACAGGGATTCAGAGCAAGACCCAGGAAGGCGGGGATACCCTCGGGCTCCATGGGACACAAACATACACCTGCACTCCCAGGAGATTGCACCGAGCTCCCTAAGGGCTGTAGGGCACATGCATTGACCCAGGAGCAGCTCTGAGGGGATCCGGCAGCGGCTCTGTGCGGAGGGGGCAGCGGGTCCCTGGGAACAACTATGTGGCAACGCCTAGGGCAGAGGAAGTGGCTTCGTGTGGAGGGGGCTGCGGGGCTCCAGGAGCAGCTCAGAGGGGCTATGGCGGCTCGTGGAGAGGTGCCTACCCGGCCGGGAACGAAAATCCAACAGCGCAGGTCGGGGAGCACAGGGCCGGGACACAGCCCAGGATTCGGCCTCCCCCGGGACAGGCAGAGGCCCGGATGGCCCAGGACAGCAAGGACGCTCCTGCTCAGAGCTGAGAAGATCAGCAGCCCTGCCCCAGAGCCTCCAGGCCCTGCAGACGGACTGCTCCAGAGTTACTGGGGAGGCTGAATACAAGTGTTCCGACCTGGCTGCTGCCACTGGAGTTGTTGCTCCTTGGGCGTCACAGGGTATACAACCCCCACTGAGCGCTTCACCAGGCAGGGGGAAAGGAGCTCCCCCAAGGGCTAGCACCTGAAAATCAGCACAACAGGCCCCTCCCCCCAGAAGACCAGCTAGACGGCCAAGTTCCAGGGGTAGTCAAGGGACTTAAAGTAGACAGAATCAGAAGATACTCCCCCATGTTTTTTTTAAATTTCTGATTGCTTCCCCCATCCTTTCCCCCCTTTCTTTCTTTTCTTTCTCCTTTTATTCTTTTTTTTGCTTTTTTCTTCCTTTTTCCTTTTTTCTTTTTCTCTTCTCTTTTTTTCTTTACCTCTTCTCTTTTTCTCCTTTTCCCAATACAACTTGTTTTTGGCCACTCTGCACTGAGCAAAATGACTAGAAGGAAAACCTCACCTCAAAAGAAAAAACAGTCCTCTCTCCCACAGAGTTACAAATCTGGATTACAACTCAATGTCAGAAAACCAATTCAGAAGCACTATTATACAGCTACTGGTGGCTCTAGAAAAAAGCATAAAGGACTCAAGAGACTTCATGACTGCAGAATTTAGATAAAATCAGGCAGAAAGTAAAAAACAATTGAATGAGATGCAATCCAATCTAGAATTCCTAATGATGAGGGTTAATGAGGTGGAAGAACGAGTGAGTGACATAGAAGACAAGTTGATGGCAACGAGGAAAACTGAGGAAAAAAGAGACAGACAATTAAGAGACCAGGAAGACAGATTAAGGGAAATAAAGGACAGCCTGAGGAAGAAAAACCTATGTGTAATTGGGGATCCTGAGGGCGCCAAAAAGGACAGAGGGACAGAATATGTATTTGAAGAAATCCTAGCTGAAAACTTTCCTAATCTGGGAAGGGAAACAGGCATTCAGATCCAGGAAATAGAGAGATCCCCCCCCAAAAATCAATAAAAACAGTTCAACACCTCGATTTAATAGTGAAGCTTGCAAATTCCAAAGATAAAGAGAAGATCCTTAAAGCAGCAAGGGACAAGAAATCCCTGACCTTTATGGGGAGGAGCAGACCTCTCCACAGCGACCTGGCAGCCCAGAAAGTGCTGGCTAGATATATTCAGGGTCCTCCATGAGAATAACATGCAACCAAGAATACTTTATCCAGCCAGGCTCTCATTCAAAATGGAAGGAGAGATAAAGAGCTTTCAAGACAGGCAGGAACTGAAAGAATATGTGACCTCCAAACCAGCTCTGCAAGAAATTTTAAGGGGGACTCTTAAAATTCCCCTTTAAGAAGAAGTTCAGTGTAACAATCCACAAAAACAAGGACTGAATAGATGTCATGATGACACTAAACTCATATCTGTTGATAGTAACTCTGAACGTGAATGGGCTTAATGACCCCTTCAAAGGCGCAGGGTTTCAGACTGGATGAAAAATCAGGACCCAACTCTTTGCTTTCTACAAGAGACTCGTATTAGACAGAAGGACACCTACAATCTGAAAATAATGGGTTGGAGAACCATTTGCCATTCAAATGGTCCTCAAAAGAAAGCAGTGAAAAAAAAAAAAGAAAGAAAGCAGTGGTAGCCATCCATATATCAGATCAACTAAAATTTATCCCGAAGACTATAGTGAGAGATGAAGACGGACACTAAATCATACTTAAAGGATCTATCCAACAAGAGGGCTTAACAATCCTCAATATATATTCCCCGAATATCGGAGCTGCCACATATTTAAACCAATTAATAACGAAAGTGAAGAAATACTTAGATAATAATTAACTTATACTTGCTGACTTCAATCTAGGGCTTTCTACCCTCGATAGGTCTTCTAAGTACAACATCTCCAAAGAAACGAGAGCTTTAAATGATACACTGGAGCAGATAGATTTCACAGATATCTACAGAACTTTACATCCAAACTGAACTGAATAAACATTCTTCTCAAGTACACATGGAACGTTCTCCAGAATAGACCACATACTGGGTCACAAATCACGTCTGAACCGATACCAAAAGATTGGGATCGTCCCCTGCATATTCTCAGACCATAATGCCTTAAAATTAGAACTAAATCACAACAAGAAGTTTGGAAGGACCTCAAACACGTGGAGGTTAAGGGCCATCCTGCTATAAGATGAAAGGTTCAACCAGGAAATTGAGGAAGAATTAAAAGGATTCATGGAAACTAATTGGAATGAAGATACAAATGTTCAAAATCTTTGGCATGCAGCAAAAGCAGTCCTAAGGGGGAAATACATCACAATAGAAGCATCCATTCAAAAACTGGAAAGATCTCAAATACAAAAGCTAACCTTACTCATAAAGGAGCTAGAGAAAAAAACAGCAGCTAGATCCTACACCCAAAAAGAATAAGAGATTTAATTAAAATTAGAAAAAAAATAGAAAAAAAATAATAATTAAAATTAGAGCAGACCTCAAGGAAACTGAGACCATAAGAAATGTGGAACAGATCAACAAAACCAGGAGTTGGTTCTTTGAAAGAATTAATACCATTCATAAACCATTAGCCAGTCTTATTAAGAAGAGAAACAAGACTCAAATTAATAAAATCATGAATGAGAAAGGAGAGATCACTACCAACACCAAGGAAATACAAACGATTTTAAAAACATATTATGAACAGCTATACGGAAATAAATTAGACAATCTAGAAGAAATGGACGCTTTCCTGGAAAGCCACAAACTACCAAAACTGGAACAGGAAGACATAGAAAACCTGAAAAGGCCAATAACGAGGGAGGAAATTGAAGCAGTCATCAAAAACCTCCCAAGTCACAAAAGTCCAGGGCCAGATGGCTTCCCAGGGGAAATCTATCAAACGTTTAAAGAAGAAACCATACCTCTACTACTAAAGCTGTTTGGAAAGATAGAAACAGATGGAGTACTTCCAAATTCGTTCTATGAAGCCAGCATCACCTTAATTCCAAAACCAGACAAAGACCCCACCAAAAAGGAGAATACAGACCAATATCCCTGATGAACATGGATGCAAAAATTCTCAACAAGATACTAGCCAATAGGATCCAACAATACATTAAGAATATTATTCACCATGACCAAGTAGGATTTATCCCCGGGACACAAGGCTGGTTCAACACGTGTAAAAAAATCAATGTGATTCATCATATCAGCAAGAGAAAAACCAAGAACCATATGATCCTCTCATTAGATGCAGGGAAAGCATTTGACAAAATAGAGCATCCATTCCTGATCAAAACTCTTCAGAGCGTAGGGATAGAGGGAACATTCCTCGACATCTTAAAAGCCATCTACGAAAAGCCCACAGCAAATATCATTCTCAGTGGGGCAGCACTGGGAGCCTTTCCCCTAATATCAGGAACAAGACAGGGATGTTCACTCTCACCATTGCTATACAACATAGTCTGGAAGTCCTAGCCTTAGCAGTCAGACAGCAAAAAGACATTAAATGCATTCAAATTGGCAAAGAAGAAGTCAAAATCTCCCTCTTCTCAGATGACATGATACTCTACCTAGAACACCCAAAATCCTCCACCCCAAGATTGCTAGAACTCATACAGCAATTTGGTAGCATTGCAATATAAAAACTCAATATCCAGAAATCAATGGCATTTCTATACACTGACAATGAGATGAGGAAAGAGAAATTAAGGAGTCAATTTCATTTACAGTTGCACCCAAATCAAAAGATACCTGGGAATAAACCTAACCAAGGAGGTAAATGATCTATGCCCTAAAAACAATAGAACACTTCTGAAAGAAATTGAGGAAGACACAAAGAAATGGAAAAATATTCCATGCTCATGGATTGGCAGAAGTAGTATTGAGAAAATGTCAATGTTACCCAGGCAAGGTACACGTTTAATGCAATCCCTATCAAAATACCATGGACATTCTTCACAGAGTTAGAACAAATTATTTTAAGATTTGTGTGGAATCAGAAAAGACCCCGAAAGCCAGGGGAATTTTAAAAAAGAAAACCATATCTGGGGGCATCACAATGCCAGATTTCAGGTTGTACTACAAAGCTGTGGTCATCAAAACAGTGTGGTACTGGCACAAAAACAGACACATAGATCAATGGAACAGAATAGAGAAAGGAGAAGTGGACCTTGAACTTGATGGTCAACTAATATTCGATAAAGGAGGAAAGACTATCCATTGGAAGAAAGACAGTCTCTTCAATAGATGGTGCTGGGAAAATTGGACATCCACCTTCAGAAGAATGAAACTAGACCACCCTCTTTCACCATAAACAAAGATAAACTCAAAATGGATGAAAGATCTAAATGTGAGACAAGAATCCATCAAAATCCTAGAGGAGAATACAAGCAACACCCGTTTTAAACTTGGACACAGCAACTTCTTTAAACGTACATCCATGAAGGCAAAAGAAACAAAAGCAAAAATTAACTATTGTGACTTCATCAAGATAAGAAGCTTTTGCACAGCAAAGGATACAGTCAACAAAACTAAAAGACAACCTACAGCATGGGAGAAGATATATGCAAAAGACGTTTCAGATAAAGGGCTAGTTTCCAAGATCTATAAAGAACTTCTTAAAGTCAACACCAAAGAGACAAACAATCCAATCATGAAATGGGCAAAAGACATGAAGAGAAATCTCACAGAGGAAGACACTGATATGGCAACATGCACATGAAAACATGCTCTGCATCACTTGCCTTAAGGATATACAAATCAAAACCACAATGAGATACCACCTCACACCAGTGAGAATGGGGAAAATTAACAAGGGAGGAAACCACAAATGTTGGAAAGGATGCGGAGAAAAGGGAACCCTCTTACACTGCTGTTGGGAATGTGAACTGGTGCAGTCACTCTGGAAAACTGTGTGGAGGTTCCACAAAGTGTTAAAAATAGACCTGCCCGATGACTCAGCAATTGCACTATTGGGGATTTACCCCAAAGATTCAGATGCAATGAAACGCCGGGACACTTGCACCCCGATATTTATAGCAGAATGTCCACAATAGCCAAACAGTGTCAGGAGCCTTGGTGTCCATCGAAAGATGAATGGATAAAGAAGATATGGTTTATGTATACAATGGAATTATATTCAACCATTAGAAACGACAAACACCCAACATTTGTTTCAACGTGGATGGAACTGGTGGCTATTATGCTGAGTGAAGTAAGTCAATCGGAGAAGGACAAACAGTGTATGTTCTCATTCCTTTGGGGAATATAAATAATAGTGAAAGGGAATATAAGGGAAAGGAGAAGAAACGTTTGGGAAATATCAGAAAGGGAGAGAGATCATAAAGACTCCTAACTCTGGGAAAAGAACTAGCAGTGTTGGAAGGGGAGGAGGGCGGGGAAGGGGAGGAGGGCGGGGGCTGGGGGTGAATGGGTGACGGGCACTGAGGGGGACACTTGACGGGATGAGCACTGCGTGTTATTCTGTATGTTGGTCAATTGAACACAAATAAAAAATAAATTTATTTTAAAAAAAGATCAAACAACTGCATATTTATGCTGCCAACATGGGAGTACCGAAATATAGAAACCAATTAACAACAAACGTACAGGAACACACTGATAATAATACAATGACTGGGGATTTTAACACCCACTTATGGCAATGGACCGATCGTCTATGCAGAAAATCAACAGGGGAACAAAAGGCTTGACACACTGGACCAAAGTGACTCAACAGATATAGTCTGAACATTTCTTCCTAAAGAAGAATACACATTCCTTTCAAGTGCACATGGGACATTCACATTCTCCAGAATAGATTATATCATGGACCACAAATCAGCCCTCAACAGGTACAACAGGTACAAGAAGGATGGTATCACACCATGTATATTTTCGGACGATGACGCTATGAAACTTGAAGTCGAGAGTAAAAAAAAATTTGGAAAGACCAAATATTTGTGGAGATTATGATCATCCTACCAGAGAAGGAATGGAGTAACCAGGAAATTAAAGAGGAAATTTAAAACAAATGAAAATGAAAACATGTTTCTTCAAACCTCTAGGATGTAGCAAAGACAGTCCTTAGAGGGAAGTAGATAGCAATAAAAGCCTACCTCAAGAAACAAGAAGTCTCCAATACACAACCCAACACTACACCTAAAGGAGCTTGAAAAGGATTAGGGAACAAATCCTAAAGCCTCCTTAAGAAGGAAAAAATAAAGATGAGAGCAGAAATAATCAATACAGAAACAACAAAACAGTAGAATGGAATAATGAAGCTAAGAACTGGTTCTTCAAAATAACTAAGAAAATGGATCAAGCCCTAGCCAGCCTTATCAACAAGAAAACAGAAAAGAACTAAATAAATAAAATCACAAATGAGAGAAGAGAGATCACAATCAACACCAGAAAATAAGAAAATTATAAGGAATACTATAAAAGATTATACGCTAACAACCTGGGAGACCAGGAAGAATTGGAGAGATCCCTAGAAATGTGCAAACGAGCAAAACTGAAAGAAGAAGAAATAGAAAATGTGAACAGACTCATAACTAGCAAAGGAATTTAATCAGCAAGGCACCTGGGTGCCTTAGTGGTTGAGCATCTGCTTTGGCTCAAGTCATGATCCCGGGGTCCTGGGGAATCATGTCCCACATCAGGCTCCCTGCGTGGAGCCTCATTTTCCCCCTGCCTATACCCCTGCCTCTCTGTGTCTTGCATGAATACATAAATAAAATATTTAAAAAAGAAAAAAGATAAAAAGATGAGAAAGGACCCAAATAAAATCACAAATGAGAAAAGAGAAATAACAACCAAAATTAGAGAAATATAAACGTTTATAAGAGAACATTATGGAAAATTATATGCCAGCAACCTAGAACCTGGAAGAAATAGATCAATTCCTGGAAATATATAACACAGCAAATATGAAAAAGGAAGAAATAAGAAACTAGAACACACAGATAACCAGCAACGAAATTGAATCAGCAATCAGGAATCTCCCAACAGGAGATGCTTAGATCAATAGAATAGAATGGAATGCCAAAACAAGATACAAACCTGTAACTCTATGATCCATTAATCGACAACAAGGCAGCAGGGAATATCCAATGGCACAAAGACAGTCTCTTCAACAAACCCTAACCCTGACCCCAGGATAAGAACAAATGGTGTTGGGAAAACCAGGCAGCCACATGCAGAAGAATGAAACTGGACTACTTTCTTACACAATATATATATAAAAATAAATTCAAAATGGATGAAAGACCTAAATGTGAGACCTGAAACCATAAAAAGAAGAAAAGATAGGCAACAACGTCTTTGCCGTTGGCCATTGGATCTTCTTTCTAGATGTGCCTCTGAGTTGAGGGAAACAAAAGCAAAAATACTCTTGGGACTTCATCAAATTCAAAAGCTTCTGCAAAATGAAAGAAACAACCAACGCTAAAAGGTAACATACAAAACGAAAGGAGATATTTGTAAATAACACATCCAATAAACAGTTAGTATGGAAAATACGCAAAGCAAATATAAATCTCAACCTCCTAAACACAAATTATCCAACTGCAGATGGGTAGAAGACATGAATGGACTTTGTCTCTGACAAGACATCCAGATGGCCACCAGACACCGAAAGACACTCCGAGGCACCCATCATCAGGGAAATTCAAATGAAAACCACAATAAGATGTCACCTGACAGCTGACAGAATGGCTAAAATTAACAACAGAAGAAACAATAGGTGTTGCTGAGGCTATAGAGAAGAGGGAGCCCCCTTACACTCCTGGTGGGCATGCGAACAGGTGCAGTCACTGTAAAAAACACTGTGGAGGGTCCTCGAGATGTTAAAAATAGGGGATCCCTGGGTGGTGCAGTGGTTTGGTACCTGCCTTTGTCCCATGTCGCGATCCTGGAGACCTGGGATCAAATCCCACGTCGGACTAACAGTGCACGGAGCCTGCTTCTCCCTCTGCCTGTGTCTCTGCCTCTCTCTCTTTGACTATCATAAAAAAATTAAAAAAGAAGTTAAAAATAGCGCTACCCTATGATTCCAAAATTGCAGAGCTAGGTATTTACCCCGAGGATACAAAAGTCTTTTAGTAGATTCCAAGTAGGACACGCAGACCAGTGTTTGTAGCAGCGTTATCAACAACAGCCAAACTGTGGATATAGCCCAGATGTCCATCGACTGATGAATGGGCAGAGACGATGTGGTAAATATACCCACTGCGACATCACTCGGTCATCAGAAGGGATGAAATGAAGCCATTTACAATGATGTGGGAGAAGTGGAAAGGACTTATGCTTAATGAACTCAGTCAGTCAGAAAAAGATATGAAATACCATACAATTGCATTCACATGTGAATTTTAAGAAACCAGACAAACTGGCAAAGGGGCAGAGGGGGGGATGAGAGAAGCAAACAAAAAAACACACTCTTAACCACAGAGAATCAACTAATAAATACCAGAGGAAGGTGAGGGAGATGGAGAATCAGGGGATGGGGATAGTGGAGGGCACCTGTGGCCAGTACCAGGCGTTGTAACCAAGAGTTGAAGTACTATGTGGTAAACCTGTAACTATATCATACTGTGTATACAAACAGGAATTCAAGTAAAACTTTAAAATAATAATTGGTAGTATTGATGAAACATGTACGCACTAGAGATAAAATCAGAAAGGCAACTGAAAATCCAAATAAAGAGTCTTTAGAGCCACAAATCCCCTCCTAGCTCAGCTCGGGAGAAGCCTGCCATGTCTATTCTGACACCATCAGAAGCCTGGATTTTGATTCTCTGGGGAGGCCACTGACTTGGTGGAGTCAGGCTATCTTTGAACCCAAAACTTAAATAGAGTGCATAAAACTAAATGGCCCAAGATGCTAGGAGTCCCAGTGCAGGCACATGTCAAGTCCCAAACTCTAACCATACACAGACATAACCCTAACCGTACACTTAATCGTAATGTTAACCTAACCCTTAAACAAGACCCATCACTAATCGAAAAACAAACACACCCCAAGACCAAAACACATTCACTGAAACTTCCTGCCAACCCTCACCCTAACTCCTAAATACAGGTGCACCTAAACTTAGGTTTCCTTAACCCTGACCCCTACATTAAATCTAACACGAACCCTAACCTCTAACCCTATCATTAAAATAAGGTATTCAAATCCTATTCCTAACTTTAACCTGTACCCTAACCCTAACCCTCTAATACTAATCCTATCTCATACCGCAAACTGTACCCTAACCCACACCCTAAAGCCAACCCCTAACCCACTCCCTAACGCTATATCTTGCCCTTTTCCAAAACCGTACCCTGACCCTGACCTGACCCTAACCCTAAACCCTAACAAAACACTAACACTAACCCTAGCCCTAACCCCTATCCTAATCCTAACCCTCGCCCTAACCCTAAACCTAGCCCTAACTTTAACCCTTAACTCTAACCCCTAACTCTAACCCCTAACAATAACTCACACCCTAAACCCTAACCCTAACTGCAAACCTAAGCCCAACCCTAACTCTAACCATAACCCTATCCCCAACTCCTAACCTCCTGCCCTCATCCCTAGAGCCTAAACCCTAACCCTAACACTAAATCCTGTCCCTTACCCTAACCTCCATCCTGACTCTTAACACTGACCAATACCCTTATGCCTCACCTAACCTCTAATTCGTAACCATAAGCATAATCACTAACCCCTAACATCTAACCTAAGGCTAACCACCAACTTCCTCCCCTCCCCTAACCCTACCATTCATTCTACCCTTTCACTTACACTGTGGTTCTGAGGAGTCCCTTCTGATATGGACGTGGCCCCCAATGGCTCCTCCAGATTCCTCCAAGGGGTCCTGAGGAAGCCGGGCTCCTGTGAGTGTGGTCGTGGCCCCACGTGTTCCTGAGTCATAGTCAGCGGGTCCTGAGGACGCTGGGTCTCCTGTCACTGTGGACTATGCCTCACATCCTCTGGAAGCCTCACAGCAGGTCCTCAGGAGGCCGGGGGCTCCTGTCAGCCTGGACATGGCCCCACGTCCCCCAGAAAACTCACCGCAGGTCCTGAGGAGGCTGTGGGCTCCTGTCAGAATACACGCAGCCCCTTATGTCCTGAAGCCAAAGTGCAGGTCCTGAGGAAGACAGGGTTCCTGTCAGCATTGACGTGGTCCCACATTTTCCTCAAGCCTCACCATAAGACCTGAGGAGGCTGGGGGCTCCTGTCAGCATGGACGTGGCCTCAAATCTTCCCAAAACTTCACAGTGTGTCCGGAGGAGGCTGGAGACTCCTGTCACTGTGGATGCGGCACCCACAGTTTTCTTAGGCCTCACCACAGGCCCTGACAAAGCTGGGGTCTTCTGTCCTCATGGATGCATCCACATATTTCCCCAAGTCTACACCAGAGGTCCTGAGGAAGTCAGCGTCCTGTTGTGTCCATGTGGCCCCAAGTCCTCCTGAAGGGTAACCGAGGGTTCGAGGAGCCCAGGGCTCCTGTAACCATGAATGCGGCCCCCCACTTCCAGAAGCCTCAACTTATGTCCTGAGGGGCCCGGGAGCTCCTGCCAGAGTGAACACGTTGCCACATCTTCCTGAAGCCTCCCCACAGTTCCTGAGGCTGCTCAAGGGCACCTGTCAGCGTGGATGGGGGCCCACAATTTCCTGAAACCTCCCCGCCAGTCCTGAGGTGCTCAGGGCTCCTGTCACCGTGAATGTGGGCCCACATCTTCCTGAAGCCTCCCCGTGGGTCCTGAGGCGGCCCAGGGGCTCCTGTCAGGGTGGCTGCGGGCCGACATCTTCCTAAAGCCTCAACGCGGGTCCTGAGGAGACCGCGGTTCCTGTCAGCATGAATGTGGCCCAATTTCCCCCTGAAGACTCCCCGCAGGTCCTGAGGAGGCTGCAGCTCATCAGCATAGATGCGTCCCCATGTCTTCTGCAGGCCTCCCCAGCACAGGCTGGCTCCTGTTAGTGCAGGCAGAGGAAGCCTACTGCACATGCGTGCCCCATGGGAGGGGCCTGGGCTCAGGCACCCCCTGCGGGATCCTCTGGTGCTACAGGAGACTGTGCAGGAGGCAGCAGGTGCTCTATGGGCCGCACCTGCCTCCTTTCAGGCTCCAGCTGGTGCCTGTTAGTTTCGGAAACATCTCACTGAAAAGGAGCCCAACACCCGGCTTCCCAGAAATACTTAAGGACAAGGAATTGGAGCCCACAGGACGTGAAATGAAATGTGGACCAGACTTTTACCACGTCATGCAAAACTCACTCAACCGTCTTCCACTGTGGGCGGGACCGCGGGTTGGTGCAGCCACCCTGGAAACAGTGTGGAGGCCCCTCAGGAAGATACAAATAGAGCCGCCCAGCGACCAGCAGGTGAACGGCCTGGAGCTCACTCCAAAGATACAGACGCAGTGAGACTTGGGACACCTGCACCCCAATGTCCACAGCAGCTGGGTCCACAGTAGCCACACTGTGGGAGGAACCTCGGTACCCTCTGCCAGATGATGGATAAAGAGGATGGGAGATAGATGATGGTCATAGAGAGAGGAGTGGTACTCAGCTATCAAAGAGAAGGAAATCTTTCCATTTGCAATAATGTGGATAGAACTAAAGGGATCATGTTAAGTGAAGTAAGTCACTCGGGAAAGAGAATGACCGTGTGGTTTCATTCATAGGTGGAATTAAAGAAGCAAAGCAGATGAACAATTGTGAAGGGAAGGAAAAACAAATAAGATGAAAACAGATGCAGGAAATACAGACCGTTAAAGATAGGAAACAAACTGAGGGTAGCTGGAGGGGGCAGATAACAGGGAACAGGCATGAAGGAGGGCACGTGTTGTCTCGAGCACTGCTGTTATCTCCAACTGATGAATCCCTGAATTCTTCCTCTGAAAGTATAATACACTATACGTTAATTAATTGGGTTTAAATTAAGTTAAAAAAATCAGTTCTTTCAGAGCACATTTCCTTCTGGACTCTCTATTTTGCTCATTCAGCTTATGCCGGGACCACCCCCCGTGGGTCTGGTTTGTCTACGTAGGCTCGACGCCTCATCCTTGGACCAGCATACGGCTAGAACTCACAACCCCTGAGATCAGGACCGGAGGTGAGGTCAGAAGTCGGATGCTTAACCGACGGAGCCAGCCAGGAGCCTGAGAACCACACTGCTTTATCTCTGTGACATCTTTTTTTTTTTAATTTTTATTTATTTATGATAGTCACAGAGAGAGAGAGAGGCAGAGACACAGGCAGAGGGAGAAGCAGGCTCCATGCACCGGGAGCCCGATGTGGGATTCGATCCGGGGTCTCCAGGATCGGGCCCTGGGCCAAAGGCAGGCGCCAAACCGCTGCGCCACCCAGGGATCCCCTCTGTGACATCTTTTGAAATAGGAAAGTCCTGCATCCCACTCTGTCATGCTTCTCCAATACTGATTTGCTGTCCGGGGTCATTTGTTGGGGGGGTTGGATGTTATGGGTTTTTTTTTTCCTATTTCTAACATCTGCCACCATGATTTTGATAGGAATGACATTGAAACTGAGGGTGGCTTCAGGAACTGCGGACATTTTCACAAGATGAGGCTCCCACTCCACAAGCCCAGGACGGCCTCCCAGAGCCTGGTTTGGCTCAGTGCACAAGTCTTGTGCTCCTTTGGTTCAGTCTCATTATTTATTTTCCTTGATGCTCCTGAGAAGGGCGTCACATCCTTCATTTCCTTCCTGAGTGCTCATTGTCAGGACACAGCAAGGCTACTCTGCTCTGTAGGGTCAGTTTGTGTCCCGTGACTTTTGAACTCACTCCTTAATTCTAACAGGATTTGGTGGAGTCTCTCCGGTTTCTCGTTTCTAGTACCTCTTCTTCAGCATATAGGGACAGTGTGACGTCCCCCTTCCAGGTGTGGAACCTTTGCTCTTTACAGCTTAATGTCCTAGAAAGCCCCACAATTGAATCAAAACTGAGCCCAGGCCAAGGGCAGGAAGCCCATATTAGAATGAGAACAGGGCTCAATTCCCTTGAAGGCCCCATATCAAAATGTAAACAGAACTTGAGGAATTGCTTCTGCCCTTCTGGAGGTCCCCGAGACCAGCCCTTAAAACTAAGCTAAAACCCACCTCAGGGTCCAAGTCCCTGCTCTGCTGTGTCGGGTATACTTGGATACAAGATCGAGCTTGTAAATAATCCCTCGTGTGTTTGCATTGGAATCGGCTTCTTGGTGGTTTCTCATATTCGCACTCTTGGGCACAACAGTCTGAGGTAAAAAACAAAACCAAAGAAACTCGGACGCGGGCAGAGTGAAAGCAGGGTTCTGAGAGAATCGGCAGAGACCCGGGGGCTTGGAAGCTCCTTTGGTTCCTGCAGCCTGCAGACTGGGGGGCGGAATCCTCAGCCCCAGAGCCAGAGGACCCAGTGTCCCCACCCGCATCCCCCCATCAGCGCCGAGTCTCAGGGAGCAGCACAGCGCCGCCCGCTGGAGCCCAGAGATGCTGACGCCCACCCCGTCTCTGATCCCCGCAGGTGCATATCCCAGGCAGATGTGCACCTGACAATCTGCACCACATCCCATCCCCAGACCCCACACAGACCACTTGCTTCCACCAAGTTGTCAGACCACAGAGGCTGCAGAGCTTCAGCTCTGCCTGGAAAGTATGGTCTAGCTTCCTTTGTACTTTGTGCTTTATTTTCATTTATTTTCTTTGATTCTTTTATATTAATTGCCTTACTTTATTTTTTTTTTATTTTTTATTTTTTATTTTTTTTATTTTTTATTTTTTTTTATTGGTGTTCAATTTACTAACATACAGAATAACCCCCAGTGCCCGTCACCCATTCACTCCCACCCCCCGCCCTCCTCCCCTTCCAACACCCCTAGTTCGTTTCCCAGAGTTAGCAGTCTTTACGTTCTGTCTCCCTTTCTGATATTTCCCACACATTTCTTCCCCCTTCCCTTATATTCCCTTTCACTATTATTTATATTCCCCAAATGAATGAGAATATATAATGTTTGTCCTTCTCCGACTGGCTTACTTCACTCAGCATAATACCCTCCAGTTCCATCCACGTTGAAGCAAATGGTGGGTATTTGTCATTTCTAATAGCTGAGTAATATTCCATTGTATACATAAACCACATCTTCTTTATCCATTCATCTTTCGTTGGACACCGAGGCTCCTTCCACAGTTTGGCTATCGTGGCCATTGCTGCTAGAAACATCGGGGTGCAGGTGTCCCGGCGTTTCACTGCATCTGTATCTTTGGGGTAAATTCCCAGCAGTGCAATTGCTGGGTCGTAGGGCAGGTATATTTTTAACTGTTTGAGGAACCTCCACACAGTTTTCCAGAGTGGCTGCACCAGTTCACATTCCCACCAACAGTGTATGAGGGTTCCCTTTTCTCCACATCCTCTCCAACATTTGTTGTTTCCTGCCTTGTTAATTTTCCCCATTCTCACTGGTGTGAGGTGGTATCTCATTGTGGTTTTGATTTGTATTTCCCTGATGGCAAGTGATGCAGAGCAGTTTCTCATGTGCATGTTGGCCATGTCTATGTCTTCCTCTGTGAGATTTCTGTTCATGTCTTTTGCCCATTTCATGATTGGATTGTTTGTTTCTTTGGTGTTGAGTTTAAGAAGTTCTTTATAGATCTTGGAAACTAGCCCTTTATCTGATATGTCATTTGCAAATATCTTCTCCCACTCTGTAGGTTGTCTTTGAGTTTTGTTGACTGTATCCTTTGCTGTGCAAAAGCTTCTTATCTTGATGAAGTCCCAATAGTTCATTTTTGCTTTTGTTTCTTTTGCCTTCGTGGATGTATCTTGCAAGAAGTTACTATGGCCGAGTTCAAAAAGGGTGTTGCCTGTGTTCTTCTCTAGGATTCTGATGGAATCTTGTCTCACATTTAGATCTTTCATCCATTTTGAGTTTATCTTCGTGTATGGTGAAAGAGAGTGGTCTAGGTTCATTCTTCTGCATGTGGATGTCCAATTTTCCCAGCACCATTTATTGAAGAGACTGTCTTTCTTCCAATGGATAGTCTTTCCTCCTTTATCGAATATTAGTTGCCCATAAAGTTCAGGGTCCACTTCTGGATTCTCTATTCTGTTCCACTGATCTATGTGTCTGTTTTTGTGCCAGTACCACACTGTCTTGATGACCACAGCTTTGTAGTACAACCTGAAATCTGGCATTGTGATGCCCCCAGATATGGTTTTCTTTTTTAAAATTCCCCTGGCTATTCGGGGTCTTTTCCGATTCCACACAAATCTTAAAATAATTTGTTCTAACTCTCTGAAGAAAGTCCATGGTATTTTGATAGGGATTGCATTAAACGTGTATATTGCCCTGGGTAACATTGACATTTTCACAATATTAATTCAGAGAAAGCATTTGACAAAATACAGCATCCATTCCTGATCAAAACTCTTCAGAGTGTAGGGATAGAGGGAACATTCCTCGACATCTTAAAAGCCATCTATGAAAAGCCCACAGCAAATATCATTCTCAATGGGGAAGCACTGGGAGCCTTTCCCCTAAGATCAGGAACAAGACAGGGATGTCCACTCTCACCACTGCTGTTCAACATAGTACTGGAAGTCCTAGCCTTAGCAATCAGACAACAAAAAGACATTAAAGGCATTCAAATTGGCAAAGAAGAAGTCAAACTCTCCCTCTTCGCCGATGACATGATACTCTACCTAGAAAACCCAAAAGTCTCCACCCCAAGATTGCTAGAACTCATACAGCAATTCGGTAGCGTGGCAGGATACAAAATCAATGCCCAGAAGTCAGTGGCATTTCTATACACAAACAATGAGACTGAAGAAAGAGAAATTAAGGAGTCAATCCCATTTACAATTGCACCCAAAAGCATAAGATACCTAGGAATAAACCTAACCAAAAATGTAAAGGATCTATACCCTCAAAACTATAGAACACTTCTGAAAGAAATTGAGGAAGACACAAAGAGATGGAAAAATATTCCATGCTCATGGATTGGCAGAATTGCCTTACTTTAATTTTTATGTATGTACCTTATAAATTTCTTATTTTTACTAGTATTTTAATTGTGTTTCTTTTTTATTTTTAAAATTTATTTATGATAATCACAAACAGAGAGAAAGAGAGAGAAAGAGAGAGAGAGAGAGAGAGAGAGATAGAGGTAGAGATACAGGCAGAGGGAGAAGCAGGCTCCAGGCACTGGGAGCCCGATGTGTGATTTGATCCAGAGCCTACAGGATTGTGCCCTGGGCCAAAGGCAGACACTAAACCACTGCGCCACCAGGGATCACTTTAATTGTTTCTATTTTGGGAGTTAGAATCTTTTAACAAGCAGGCCAAAATAATCTTTTTTCGGGGGGGGTGGGGGGAGGGCAGTTGTTATTGTTTTTCTTGAATTTCTTTTTCTTCCTTCTTTCTTTTCTGGAAAAAATAATGAGATGGTGAAATTCACCTCCATAAAATAACATGAGGTTCTAATCACAGCCAGGAAGATCATCAATACACATATATGATGTCTAACTACAGTTTAAAACAATGATTATAAAGATAGCAGCTGGGCTGAATAAAGAGCACAGAAGAAAACTAGAGAAACGTTTACTGTAGAAATAAAAGAATGAAAATCTAGTCAGGCCAATGTTAAAAATGCTATAACTGAGATGCAGTCCCAAGTGGAAACCTTAAAAACAAGAAAGGTTATGGACCACAGAGACAGACGTAGGGAAGTCAGCCACTTATTAAAACAATAACATTCATACCATAGGAGACTCAGAAGATGAAGAGAGAGAAAAGGTGGTACTTGCTTAGACATTAGAAACGACAAATTCCCACCATGTACTTCAAGGTGGATGGAACTGGAAGGTATTATGCTGAGTGAAGTAAGTCAATCGAGGACAAACATTGTATGTTCTCATTCATTTGGGGAATATAGATAATAGTGAAAGGGAATATTAGGGAACGGAGAAGAAATGAGTGGGAAATATCAGAAAGGGAGACAGAATATAAAGACTCCTAACTCAGGGAAATGAACTAGGGGTGATGGAAGCGGAGGATGGCGGGCGGTGGGGGTGAATGGCTTATGGGCACTGAGGGGGGCACTTGACACGATGAGCAGTGGGTGTTATTCTGTATGTTGGCAAATTGACACCAATAAAATATAAAATTATTATTAAAAATAAAGGAAGAAAGAAAGAAAGAAAAAGAAGAAGAAGAAAGAAAGAAAGAAAGAAAGAAAGAAAGAAAGAAAGAAAGAAAGAAAAAAAAAAGAATGAGTGGCACCTGTGTGGCTCTGTCAGTTAAGCTTTTCCCTTAGGCTCAGATCATGATCCAGGTCCCAAGGAAGGCTCCCTGTTCAGCAGGGAACCTGCTTCTCCCTCTCCCTCTGCCCCTCTCGTTCATGCTTTATCTCTCCTCTCTCTCTCAAATAAAAGGAAAACATCTTTGAAAAAGAAACAAACAAACAAACACACAAGGAAGAGAAATCGCCCATTTAGAAGAATTTCAAACAATTTGTGAAGTCATTCCAGCCTCAAGTTCATGAGCATAGCTTCCCACTCTTAAGTGTGGAATACACATAGTAACTTCCTACCACAAAATATAATATGAAAAACTTAAAATATTGATAATATAATAATAATAATTAATAATAATAATCAGTTTACTATGGAGAAAGCTGAGAAACACTACCTCAGCAAGATGATCAGATCGATACCAAGACTGATAAATCATGTTGATAGTATCTATCCTTTATATGATATAATGAAAATGGCAGTATATCTCTGTATATAATGCACAACAACAGTTCAGTCATGAGATAAACAACAGACATGTCCCAGCTGAGGGAAATTTTACAAAATACTCTACTTCTCAAAGTGTTCCAGTGCAACAACAACAAGGAAAGGCTGAAAGACTGTCACAATCCAGAGGAGCCTAAGGAAACATGAGGACAAATGGAATGTGTTATGAGGGATGGTAACTTAGCAAAAACTAAGGAAATCTGTATAAAGTATGGTCTTTGTTTTCGTTTTTGTTTTTGTTTTTTGTTTTTGGTTTTCTTTAAAGCAAATTTTTTAATATTGATTCATTAGCTAATATTTGTACCATACTAATATAAGATATCAATAATTGGAGAAACAGTGCAAGTGCATGCAAATGCTCTGTACTATCTTCTCAATTTCCCTATAAATCTTTGTTTTTTCCTAATAAATAAGATTTATTTTGAAAACTGACTTAAATGAATGAGGCTCCAAATGTGAAGACATTTGTAGAATAGTTGAATTAACTTTTGCCTTATTCTTAAGGAGTTCCTTTGATGGAAACAAAGTAAGAATTTTAGATCAGAAGGAAAGAAAAACACTTATGAACACGTACAATGCCTCCTCAACCTGAAAAGCAGGAACGGATAATAGCAAAAATGAGATAAAAATACTTCTATTATAATAGACACCATATTGCAAGTGCATTTAAAATTAGCAGCGCATAACATTTATTTCCTTGACATTTGTCTTCCAAAGAGTTCACAGTGTTTCAGTGTCAGTTGAAACAGGGGAAGAATCTCAGGGAAGAATCCTTCACATAATAATAGGAGCACTGGTACTAATGTCTCTCAATTAATTCCAAATCCATACAGATGCATTTCCTGATGAGTGACTGAGCTGTGAAGAAAGAGATGAGAAACCCTCATCCCTCTGAATTACTTGTGTCAGAATATTTTATCCATAGTACTACAGAATGTAAATTATCCTTATTAACAGGAAATACGTCTCATATTGGAATCTGAGCAATCAGATGGGCAGAGAAAAAACGCTTTGACTCGCTCCTCATCTTTTAAAGACAAAGGAGAGGTTTTCTATGTACAAAGTCAGTTGTCAAGACAGACTTAGGGAATAAGAGCCTGCAGCATCGAATCCCGCTGCACAACTGGGACGCCCAAGCCCCAGATGTTCCTGATCCCAAATCCCTGGGCCTGTCCCCCAACACACACTGCCAGGCTGAGGTCATTTGCAATTGCTCTCTTAGGAGCTCCGGGGAAGGGTGAAGGAGCTAGATAGGATGGGAAGGGACGCAAGGAGGCCAAGAAAATGAAGGCCTATCCACTTTACGTTCACCGTTTGAACAAATCCAGCCATCACAGGCCCCTGTGAAGAAGAGCTGAAATTTACATTACTTCAGTTACAGGAAAAAAAAAACAAAAGTTTACAGCTTAATGTCCTAGAAAGCCCCCACAATAGAATAAGAACTGAGCCCATGTAAAGGGCTGGAAGTGCCTATTAGAATGAGAACAGAGCTCAATGCCCTTGAAGGACCCATATCAAAATGTAAACAGAACTTGAGGAATTGCTCCAGCCATTCTAGAGGACCCCGAGACAAGCCCTTAAAATTAAGCTAAAACCCACCTCGGGGTCCAAGTCCCTGCTCCACTGTGTTGGGTGTACTTGGACGCAAGCTCAAGTTTGGAAATCAACCCTTTGTGTTTGCATTGCTGTCAGCTCCTTATCGGTTTCTCGGATTCGCAATCTTGGGCACAACACCCCCATGTCCCCTCCCACCTGGGCTGAACCCCTATCCCCTCCCACCCAGGGTGACACTCAGTCACCTCCCCGCCCACAACAGCTGGGCACAGCAGTCACACAGGTCCCACGGGCATCGTGGACACTCCCGCCATCCCTGGCCTCCCAGAGGAAGGAAGGAGGTTTCGGCAGGACACATTCTCATGGTGGCCCCAGGGCTGCCTGCCCAGCATGGCAGCTTGTGAGAGGTCAGGTCTGTGTCTCTGACACCTGCTCCTTCTCCCCGGTTTTCCCACGGGAAATGAAGGAGGACGCCCTTGTCTCCTCCTAGGACATCACGCAGGTAGACCTGGACGTCAACAGGACGTTGGGCAGCCACATCATGTTTTAGGACTCCTAGGGGGTCAGGTGAGGCTGCTGGGCCAGGGGGCTTCGGGGCCCTGGTGGATTCTGGGTAGGGAAAACGGGTTCTCTGAGGCCAGGGGAGCAACAGCAGTCAACAAGTCACCACTCCATGGTAGGGTGATGGGGATGACCACCGTGCCCACACCCCTGGGGCCTCAGGGATGAGGAGGCCACTAGGATGGGGACTCCAGGGGTTGCCATGGGAGCCGAACACCATAGGGGAGAGGGACAGCCCCTTGAGAAACAGGGGACGGGGTGGGGGACGTGGGGGGGGCAAGAACTGGACCTGGGGGCCAAGCAGCATGGCCATGGCTGAAGCAGGACACACATTGTTCCCATGAGGGTCAGATGGGTCAGAGTGACACCCACTCTCAGTGCTTTATATATTTCTAAATTCTATGCATTTAATTTGAGACAATTTGCAATTTGAAAACATACAAATTATGATGACCCCCAGATAATGCCCCCAGTCCAGCCAGGGCCCTGCACTGACCACACCACGACTCAGGGGCAGGTGTCACAAGAAACCCCAGACTGGGTTCGTCTTTAAATGTAGAAGTCTCCTTCTGCATCTTAGGGGAAGGAGATACCCTGTGTCCACAGGCCCCCGCTGACATCCCGCTCATTCCCCACTCCCACATCATTCCCCTACATTATCATGCCAAATGGGATCCCACCTATACCATCCCCCTCACACCCACACAGCCCCACACAATCCCCACCCAGACTATACCACAACGCCATCCCCCCTACACCATCCCCACACTCCACCACAATCATACTTTTGCCCCCACACCATCTACCCCCACACCATTTACCCCGAGCAAGGACCCAGTACAGGTGCCCCCTGTGGGACATGCTCAGCCTCCCCGGGGTTCTCGGCATACCCTGATCCCATTACAAGCCCGGGTGTCCCATAGAGTACCCAAGGGTTGCAGGGAGGAGGAAAGGCAGGGAGCCCCTGACAGGGTGGGTGCACCTGAGTGGTGCAGAGGATGCGTCATGCCCTGCCTCTGCCCACTGTCCCTCATTTAGGGCTGCACACCCTGCACAGGACACCAGCCCCTAACCCATAGGGACCCGTGCTGACCTGGCCCTGGGCTCTGTGGGGGCTGAGTTGATTTGAGCCCCCACCAGGCCCAACACAAAGACTAATAGGATCCAGCCCCCCATGGACCTGGCCAGCCCTGGAATCTGGCCCCGGGCTGAACGAGCCCTCTCACAACTGGATGTGGCCTCTTCGGCCCTGGGTGTACCCCACAGATCCAGGTCGCTGACCTAGGGTGCCCTGTGGATCCTGGGACACCCCAGGGTGGGGAGGTAAGGGTAGGCCTGTGGGCCCCACCCGCACCCACACCAGGAGGCAGGCTGCTCCAGGTGCTGGGGCCCCAAAGACCCTGAGGCCGGGGACCAAGTGCCCTTCGAGGACCCATCACAGGAGCCCATGGGCTGTAGGTCCAGGTCAGCTCTGCTGTCCTAAGAACCGTCTCTCAGGCTAAAACCTCAGGACACACGCCCCCACCTGGATTCCACACATGCTCACAGGTGGGGGACTCCAGCACCCGCCCCCCCAACCCATGTCATACGTGCCCTCCCCTAAAGGACAGAATGGTCTCCCTCCCCAGGGAAGGCACGCACCCTCGGCTCTGAGCCCATTTGCTGTAGAAAGTAAATAAAATGTTGTGGTGGGAAAATGCACAGCCAGCCCATTTCTGTGTCTCACAGAAAACTGTGCACGGGGCTTAGAGACCCCCAGAGAGGAAGAGGGGGCACAACCCAGGCCCCACCAGCCCCTGCAGGGGCGCTGCCATGCACACACAGCTGACTTCCCATTTGCCTTGCAGGGGCGGCCAGACGCCAGGGTCAGGACCTGACAGACTTTACTGGGACTCAGGCTGTGCCCCGCAGGCCAGGAGGGGTGGGACAGAGTGACAGCCAGGAAGCCTCAGGTCACCAGGGTCTGTGCAAAGCCACCCGGAGGTCTGTGCTCCCTCTGTCCAGGGGACAGGGGCTGGCTGGGTTCCGGGGCAATTCCTCCACCCATCATCCCCGTGCCTGTGTGCCTGGGGCAGAGAGGGCCTGCGCGGTGGTCAGCATTGCCCTGGAAGGGATGTCAGGACAGCAGTCCCTTGTGTTGTGCCCAAGATTGTGAATCCAAGAAACCACCGAGGAGCCAACAGCGATGCAAACTCCCAAGGGTTTCTTTACAAGCTGGAGCTTGTGTCCAAGTGCACCCGACACAGAGGAGCAGGGACTTGGACCCCGAGACTTAAAGGCGTAGTAGCTTTATAGGGGCCAGTGCACATGCATATGCAGAAAGTTGCACAGTCATGTCGGTTCACACGCAGGTGGCCGATTGAATTACACTTTACCCTATAGTATCCACTTGAGCTGGCATATTACTTTGGTCAGAATCGGGGCACAGTTTTGGGGGGCACAAAGCAGGGTTACATTGTTATGAGCTGATTTCTGATTAGGGTGAGCCCAGCGGCCTGACTAGGTTGGGGCAGTGCCTTAAGCCATAAGCAGGTCATGTGGGGGTCATCCTGGAGATGGCAGGTGTAGCACAAAATGGAAACAGTCCTGCACTGCTTGTCCAGGGCTAGGAGATTTTTGTAAAATTTCTTGGGTCCCACACTTGCAACGCACGCACCTGAGCCACCCTCACTAGGTGGACTCAGCGTGCACACCTTGTGGTGTGGGATCTCTCACACCAGAGTGTGGAGGGCACCCTCCATTCCCGAGTGAGTAGGGGCTGGGTGAGCATGGTGCTCGGCCTAAAGACCATGCAGCACAGCGGACCGAGGAACCCCAGTCCCATCCCCAACCCAACTCCCACACAAAGGGAGCCCCTGTGCTCCCCGTCATGGGCACCCAGCTCCTCAGGAGCTCCCCCCAGGGTGGCATCGAGGTCTAGCTCCCTGCTGGAGAGGCAGCCGGGAGAAGATAAGCAGCCAGCGCATGGCACGACCCACTGCCGCACATGAGAATATGGCCAAGCCGGACCTTCCAGCTCAGCTAACCCTCCAGTGGAAAGTCACTGCACGAGCGAGCCCTGGGTCTGCCAGGAGAGCCTAGCTATCTGCCCAGCGCCAGCACCAGAAATGATGTGCCAACCGTTTTGGCATTTGGGTGACCCAGCCAGAGGATCCAATAGCTGCATATGATAGCTGCATGTGATAGAGACACACACACCACAAAACCAACAAAAGTTGGAATCCCCCCAATGTTGTCTAACACCAGCCGGATGATTCCATACACGACGCTGTGGTCCCAAATAGATTACATGGAAGACGCAATAAACCACGACTGCAGAGGTGCTGGAGGCACAGAGATGTGCCTGCTGGGTTCCAACAAGGAGCACAGAGGGGAAGGAAGCATCCTACGGAGGGGAGGCCCCTCCTTGGAAAGGTCATCATGTCCCTGTGAAGGCTACAGATGGAGAAATCTGTCCTCCTCTTTTTCAGCTTCTGGTTTTCCTCCTAAATGCCATTTTCCTCAATCATAAGACCAAAAATTTATTTTATGTTTTTAAATTTCTTTTAATTGGAATCCAATTTGTATGAATTCTTGCTTCAGCAAGGGTGTCATTGAGGAGAGAAGGAGAGAGAACAATTTTCCCAGACAGGCAAAATATAAAGGAGTTCATGACCACTTAAACATTCCAGTAAGGAATTTTAAGAGCGACTCTTCTAGTGGGGAAAAAAAAGAGAACAAAAGCAACAAAGACTAGAAAGGCCCAGAGAACGTCACCAGAAACATCAACTCTTCCGGTAACACAAAGGCGCAAAGTTCATATCTCAGAATAATCACTCTGAATGCTGATAGACTAAATGCTTCAATCAAAAGATATAGGGTATCAGAATGGCTTAAAACACATGATCCGGGATGCCTGTGTGGCTCAATGGGTTGAGCATCTGCCTTTGACTCAGGCTGTGATCCGGGAGTCTGGGATTGAGTCCCATATTGGGCTCCTGGTGGGGAGAATGCTTTTCTCTCTGCCTAATTTTTTGCCTCTCTCTCTGTCTCTCTCTTTTTCTCATAAATAAAATCGTTATTAGAAAAACAAGATCCATCTGTATGCTGCCTACAAGATGCTCACGTTAGACCTATAGACACCAGCAGATTGACAGGGGAGGGAAAATCATCTACCACGCTATGGATATCAAACAAAAGCTGGAGGACCCATACTTATATCAGACAAATGAGATTTGAAACCAAACCCTCGGGGACACCTGGTGGCTCAGTGGTTGAGCATCTGCCTTCGGCTCAGGGGGTGATCCTGGGATCCCAGGATCAGCCTCCCTTTGGGGAGCCTACCTCTCCCTCTGCCTATGTTTCTGCGTCTGCTTCTCTGTGTATCTCTCATGAATAAATAAATAAAATATTTATATTTCAAAAAAGAAAGAACAAATACTATAAGAAGTGATGAAGAAGGCATTATTTCATAATTAAAAAGACTCTCAAGAACAAACAACTAAATATTTATTTTCTGCCAACATGGGAGTACCTAAATATAGAAACCAATTAAAAACAAACATACAGAAACTCACTGATAATAATACAATGACAGGGGATTTTAACAACCACGTATGTCATGAACCGAACATCTATGCAGAAAATCAACAGGGGAACAATAGCCTTGACACACTGGACCACAGGGACTCCACAGATATAGTCTGACGATTTATTCCTAAAGCAGAATACACATTCCTTTCAAGCGCACATGGGACATTCTCCAGAACAGATCATCCATGGCCCACAAATCAGCCCTCAACAGGTACAACAGGTACAAGAAAGTTGATATCACACCCTGTACATTTTCGGACCATGACGCTATGAAACTCACAGTCGACAGTAAGAAAAAATTTGGACAGACCAAAAATACGTGGAGATTATGAACATCCTACTAGAGAATGAATGGAGCAACCAGGAAATTAAAGAGGAAATTTAAAACAAATGAAAATGAAAACATGTTTCTCCAAACCTCTGGGATGTAGCAAAGGTAGTCCTAAGAGGGAAGTACATAGCAATACAGGCCTACCTCAAGAAACAAGAAGTCTCCAATACACAGCCAAACCCTACAAATTCAGGACCGGGAAAAGGATAGCAAACAATGCCTAAAGGCTATAGAAGAGGGGAAAAAATTGATGAGAGCAGAAATAAACAATACAGAAACAACAAAGCAGTAGAATGGAATAACAAAACAAAGCGTCGGTTCTTCAAAACAATTAAGAAAATGGATCAAGCCCTACTCACCCTTATCAATGAGAAAAGACAAAATACCTAAATAAATAAAACCACTAATGAGAGAAGAGAGATCACAATCAACACCAGAAAAATAAGACCATTTTAAGGGAATACTATGAAAGCTTATACACTAACATACTGGGAGACCTGGAGGAAATGGACAAATGCCTAGAAATATGCAAATGAGTAAAACTGAAATAGGAAGAAATAGAAAATGTGAACAGACCCATAACTAGCAAAGGAATTGAATCAGCAATGCACCTGGGTGCCTCATTGGTTGAACATCTCCTTTGGCTCAGGTCATGATCCCGGGGTCCTGGGGAATCAAGTCCCACATCAGGCTCCCCACATGGAGCCTCTTTTTCCCTCTGCCTATAGCTCTGCCTCTCTGTGTCTCTCATGAATACATAAATAATATATTTAAAAAAGAAAAAGATAAAAAGATGAGCAAGGACCCAAATAAAATCACAAATGAGAAAAGAAATAACAACCAACACTAGAGAAATACAAACGATTATAAGAGAACATTATGAAAAATTATATGCCAGCAACATAGAACCTGGAAGAAATAGATCAATTCCTGGAAATATATAACATAGCAAAATGAAAAAGAAAGAAATAAGAAACTTGAACAGACAGATAACCAGCAAAGAAATTGAATCAGCAATCAAGGATTTCCCAACAGGAGATGATTAGATCAATAGAACAGAATGGAAAGCCGAAACCAGATACAAACCTGTAACTCTATGATCCATTAATCGACAACAAGGCAGGAAGGAATATCCAAAGCACAAAGACAGTCTCTTCAACGAACCCTAACCCTGACCCCTGGATAAGAACAAATGGTGTTGGGAAAACCAGGCAGCCACATGCAAAAGAATGAAACTGGCCCACTTTCTTACACCATATATATAAAAAATAAATTCGGGATCCCTGGGTGGCGCAACGGTTTGGCGCCTGCCTTTGGCCCAGAGCACAATCCTGGAGACCTGGGATCGAATCCCATATTGGGTTCCCGGTGCATGGAGCCTGCTTCTCCCTCTACCTGTGTCTCTGCCTCTCTCTCTATCTCTCTGTGACTATCATAAATAAATAAAAATTTAAAAATTATTTAAAAAAAGAAAAATAAATAAATTCAAAATGAATGAAAGACCTAAATGTGAGACCTGAAACCATACAAAGAAGAAAAGATAGGCAGCAACATCTTTGACATTGGCAATTGGATCTTCTTTCTAGATATGCCTCTGAGGTGAGGGAAACAAAAGCAAAAATAATATTGGGACTTCATCAAATTGAAAAGCTTCTGCAAAATGAAGGAAACAACCAAAGCTAAAAGGCAACATACAGGAGGAGGGGCAAGATGGCGGAAGAGAAGGGTCCCCAAGTCACCTGTCTCCACCAAATTACCTAGATAACCTTCAAATCATCCTGAAAATCTAGGAATTCGACCTGAGATTTAAACAGAGACCAGATAGAATGCTACAGTGAGAAAAGTTCGCGCTTCTATCAAGGTAGGAAGATGGGAAAAAGAACTAAAGAAACAAAAGGCATCCAAGGGGGAGAGGCCCCACGAGGAGCCGGGCTAAGGCCAGGGCGAGTGTCCCCCGGTCAGGACAGCTCTGTATCAGAGAGGAGGAGCTGCACCAATCTTCCAGGGTGGAATGGCGCCCACAAGGATTCAGAGCAGTACCCCAGGAGGGCAGAGATACCCTCGGGCTGCATGGGACACTCCCAGGAGAGTGCACCTAACTCCTTAAGGGCTGCAGAGCACATGGATTGACCCAGGAGCAGCTCTGAGGGGCTCGGGTGGTAGCTCAGTGCGGAGGGGGTTGCGGGTCCCTGGGAGCAGCTAGGTGGCGGGGCCTAGGCCAGAGATAGTAGCTCCTGGAGCAGCTCAGAGGGGCAGGGCGGCAGCGACATGGAGAGGTGGCTGCACAGCTGGGAATGAGAATCCAACAGCACAGGCTCCGGAGAACAGGGTGCTGGGACACAGGCCAGGATTTGGCCTCCCCCGGGACAGGCAGAGGCCCGGAGGGCCCAGGACAGTAAGGATGCTCCTGCCAAGAGCTCCGCAGATCAGCAGCCCCACCCCGGGCCCCCAGGCCCTGCAGATGGACTGTTCTGGAATTACTGTGGGGGTTGAATACCGGTTTTCAGACCTGGCCACTGTCACTGGGGTTGTTCCTCCTTGGGCTTCACGGGGTAAACAACCCCCACTCTGCGCTACCCCAAGCAGGGGGAGAGGAGCTGCCCAAAGGGCTAACACCTGAAAATCAGCACAAGCCCCTCCCCCAGAAGACCAGCTAGACGGACAAGTTCCAAGGGATGTCAAGGGACTTAAAGTTTACAGAATCAGAAGATACTCCCCCAAATTTTTTTAAATTCTGATTGCTTCCCCCACCCTTTTTCTCCCACTTTCTTTCTATTTCTCTTTTATTCTCTTTTTTCCTATTTTCTTCCTTTTTTCTTTTTTCTTTTTCTCTTTTCTTTTATTCTTTCTCTCTACTCTTTTTCTCCTTTTCCAAATTCAACTTGTTTTTGGCCACTCTGTACTGAGCAAAATGACTAGAAGGAAAGCCTCACCACAAAAAGAAAGAATCAGAAACAATCCTCTCTCCCACAGAGTTACAAAATCTGGACTACAATTCAATGTCAGAAAGCCAATTCAGAAGCACTATTATACAGCTACTGGTGGCTCTAGAAAAAAGCATAAAGGACTCACAAGACTTCATGACTGCAGAATATAGATCCAATCAGGCAGAAAGTAAAAATCAATTGAATGAGATGCAAACCAAACTAGAAGTCCAAACGACGAGGGTTAATGAGGTGGAAGAACGAGTGAGTGACATAGAAGACAAGTTGATGGCAAAGAGGGAAACTGAGGAAAAAAGAGACAGACAATTAAGAGACCAGGAAGACAGATTAAGGGAAATAAACGACAGCCTGAGGAAGTAAAACATATGTGTAATTGGGGGTACCGAGGGCACCGAAAGGGACAGAAGGCCAGAATATGTATTTGAACAAATCCGAGCTGAAAACTTTCCTAATCTGGGAACGGAAACAGGCATTCAGATCCAGGAACTAGAGAGATTCCCCCATGAAATCAATAAAAAGCGTCCAACACCTCGACATTTAATAGTGAAGCTTGCAAATTCCAAAGATAAAGAGAAGATCCTTAAAGCAGCAAGAGACAAGAAATCCCTGACCTTTATGGGGAGGAGCATTAGGGTAACAGCAGACCTCTCCACAGCGACCTGGCAGCCCAGAAAGGGCTGGCAGGATATATTCAGGGTCCTCAATGAGAAGAACATGCAACCAAGAATACTTTGTCCAGCAAGGCTCTCATTCAAAATGGAAGGAGAGATAAAGAGCTTCCAAGACAGGCAGGAACTGAAAGAATATGTGACCTCCAAACCAGCTCTGCAAGAAATTTTAAGGGGGACTCTTAAAATTCCCCTTTAAGAAGAAGTTCAGTGGAACAATCCACAAAAAGAAGGACTGAAGAGATATCATGATGGCACTAACCTCATATCTGTCGATAGTAACTCTGAACGTGAACGGGCTAATGACCCCATCAAAAGGCGCAGGGTTTCAGACTGGATAAAAAAGCAGGACCCATCTATTTGCTGTCTACAAGACACTCATTTTAGACAGAAGAACACCTACAGCCTGAAAATAAAAGTTTGAGAACCATTTACCATTCAAATGGTCCTTAAAAGAAAGCAGGGGTAGCCATCCTTATATCAGATAAACTAAAATTTACCCCGAAGACTGAAATGAGAGAAGAAGAGAGACACACCATACTTAAAGGATCTATCCAACAAGAGGACTTAAGGAACCTCAATATATATGCCCCAAATGTGGGAGTTGCCAAATATTTAAACCAATTAATAACAAACGTGAAGAAATACTTAGATAATACTTATCTTATGCTTGGTGACTTCAATCTAGCCCATTTTATACTTGATAGTTATTCTAAGCACAACATCTCCAAAGAAATGAGATCTTTAAATGATACACTGGACCAGATGGATTTCACAGATATATACAGAACTTTACATCCAAACTCAACTGAATACACATTCTTCTCAATTGCACATGGAACTTTCTCCAGAATAGACCACATACTGGGTCACAAATCGGGTCTGAACCGATACCAAAAGACTGGGATCATCCCCTGCAGATTCTCAGAGCATAATGCCTTGAAATTAGAACTAAATCACAACAATAAGTTTGGAAGGGCCTCAAACACGTGGAGGTGAAAGACTATTCTGCTAAAAGATGAAAGGGTCAACCAGGAAATTAAGGAAGAATTAAAAAGATACATGGAAACTAATCAGAATGAACATACAACCGTTCAAAATATTTTGGATGCAGCAAAAGCATTCCTAAGGGGGAAATACATCGCAATACAAGCATCCATTCAAAAACTGGAAAGAACTCAAATACAAAAGCTAGCCTTACACATAAAGGAGCTAGAAAGAAACAACAGATATATCCTACACCCAACAGAAGAAGAGACTTAATTAGAATTCGAGCAGAACTCAAGGAAATCGAGACCAGAAGAAATGTGGAACAGATCAACAGAACCAGGAGATGGTTCTTTGAACAAATTAATAAGATAGATAAACCATTAGCCAACCAGATTAATAAGAAGATAGAGAAGACTCAAATCAATAAAATCATGAATGAGAAAGGAGAGATCACTACCAACACGAAGGAAATACAAACGATTTTAAAAACATATTATGAACAGCTATACGGAAATAAATTAGACAATCTAGAAGAAATGGACGCAATCCTGGAAAGCCACAAACTAACAACTGGAACAGGAAGAAATAGAAAACCTAAACAGGCCAATAACCAGGGAGGTAATTGAAGCAGTCATCCAAAACCTCCCACGACACAAAAGTCCAGGGCCAGATGGCTTCCCAGGGGAATTCTATCAAACGTTTAAGGAAGAAACCACACCTCTCCTACAAAAGATGTTTGGAAAGATAGAAAGAGATGGAGTACTTCCAAATTCTTTCTATGAGGCCAGCATCACCTTAATTCCAAAACCAGACAAAGGTCCCACCAAAAAGGAGAATTACAGACCAATAGCCCTGATGAACATGGATGCAAAAATTCTCAACAAGATACTAGCCAATAGGATCCAACAATACATTAAGAAAATTATTCACCATGACCAAGTAGGACTTATCCCTGGGACATAAGGCTGGTTCAACACTCGTAAAACAATCAATGTGATTCCTCGTATCAGCAAGAGAAAAACCAAGAACCATATGATCCTCTCATTAGATGCAGAGAAAGCATTTGACAAAATAAAGCATCCATTGCTGATCAAAACACTTCAGAGCGTAGGGATAGAGGGAACCTTCCTCGCCATCATAAAGGCCATCTACGCAAAGCCCACAGCAAATATCATTCTTTTTTTTTTTTTCAAATATCATTCTCAATGTGGAAGCACTGGGAGCATTTCCCCTAAGATCAGGAACAAGACAGGGATGTTCACTCTCACCAGTGCTATTCAACATAGTACTGGAAGTCCTAGCCTCAGCAATCAGACAACAAAAAGAAATAAAGGCATTCAAATTGGCAAAGAAGCAGTCAAACTCTCCCTCTTCGCCGATGACATGATACTCTACCTAGAAAACCCAAAAGCCTCCCCCCAAGATTGCTAGAACTCATACAGCAATTTGGTAGCATGGCAGGATACAAAATCAATGCCCAGAAATCAATGGCATTTCAATACACTAACAATGAGGCTGAAGAAATAAAAATTGAGGAGGCAATCTCATTTACAAATGCACCCTAAAGCATAAGATACCTAGGAATAAACCTAACCAAGGAGGTAAAGGATCTCAACAATAAACACTATAGAACGCCTCTGAAAGAAATTGAGGAAGACACAAAAAGATGGAAAAATATATTCCATACTCATGGATTGGCAGAATTAATATTGTGAGTGGAGGTTCCTCAAAGAGATAAAAATTGAATTGCCCGACGACCCAGCAATTGCACCTTTGGGAATATACCCCAAAGACTCAGATGCAAGGAAACGCCATGGCTCCTGCACCCTAATGTTTATAACAGAATGTCCAAAATAGCCAAACTGTGGAAGGAGACTTGGTGTCCATTGAAAGATGAAAGTGTAAAGAAGATGAGGTTTATGTATAAAATGGAATATAATTTAGGCATTAGAAATGACAAATACCCACCATTTGCTTCAACGTGGATGAAACTGGAGGGTATTATGCTGACTAAAGTAAGTCAATTGGAGAAGGACAAACAGTTTATGTTCTCATTCATTTGGAGAATATAAATAATAGTGAAAGGGAATTTAAGGGAATGGAGAAGAAACGTGTGGGAAATATCAGAAAGGGAGACAGAACATAAATATTCCTAACACTGAGAAAGGAACTAGGGATGCTTTACGGGGAGGAGGGCGGGGGATGCGGGCGAATGTGTGAAGGGCACTGAGGGGGGCCCTTGTGGGGATGAGCACTGGGTGTTATTCTGTTTGTTGGTAAATTCAACACCATAAAAATGAAATTTATTTTTAAAAATATGTTCAAACAACTAAATATTTATGCTGCCAACATGGGAGTACCTAAATATAGAAACCAATTGACAACAAACATACAGAAAGTCACTGATAATAATACAATGACAGGGGATTTTAACACCCACTTATGGCAATGGACCGATCGTCTAAACAGAAAATCAATCAAAATCAATTTTTTTATCATAAAAATTAAATTTATTTTTAAAAATATGTTCAAACAACTAAATATTTATGCTGCCAACATGGGAGTAACTAAGTATAGAAACCAATTAACAACAAACATACAGAAAGTCACTGATAATAATACAATGACAGGGGATTTTAACACCCACTTATGGCAATGGATCAATCGTCTATACAGATCGTCTATACATAAAAATTAAATTTATTTTTAAAAATATGTTCAAACAACTAAATATTTATGCTGCCAACATGGGAGTACCTAAATATAGAAACCAATTAACAACAAACATACAGAAAGTCACTGATAATAATACAATGACAGGGGAATTTAACACCCACTTATGGCAATGGACCGATCGTCTATACAGAAAATCAACAAGGGGAAAATAGCTTTGACACACTGGACCACAGGGACTCAACAGACATAGTTTGAACATTTCATCCTAAAGCAGAATACACATTCCTTTCAGTTGTACATGGGACATTCTCCAGAACAGATCATATCATGGCCCACAAATCAGCCTTCAACAGGTACAACAGGTACAAGAAGGTTGATATCACACCCTGTACATTGTCGGACCACGACGCTATGAAACTCGAAGGCGACAGTAAGAAAAAATTTGGACAGACCAAAAATACGTGGAGATTATGAACATCCTACTAGAGAATGAATAGAGCAACCAGAAAATTAAAGAGGAAATTTAAAACAAATGAAAATGAAAACATGTTTCTCCAAACCTCTAGGATGTAGCAAAGGCAGTCCTGAGAGGGAAGTACATAGCAATACAGGCCTACCTCAAGAAAGAAGAAGTCTCCAATACACAGCCTAACCCTACACCTTAAGGAGCTGGAAAAGGAATAGCAAACAAAGCCTGATACCTATAGAAGCGGTGAAAATAAAGATGAGAGGAGAAATAAACAATACAGAAACAACAAAGCAGTAGAATGGAATAACAAAACAAAGAGATGGTTCTTCAAAATAATTGAGAAAATGGACCAAGCCCTAGCCAGCCTTATCAACGAGAAAAGAGAAAAGACCTAAATAAATAAAACCACAAATGAGAGAAGAGAGATGGCAATCAACACCAGAAAAATTAGACAATTATAAGGGAATACTATGAAAGATTATATGCTAATATACTGGGAGACCTGGAAGAAATGGACAAATCCCAAGAAATGTGCAAATGAGCAAAATTGAAATAGGAAGAAATAGAAAATGTGAACAGACCCATAACTAGCAAAGGAATTGAATCAGCAAGGCACCTGGGTGCCTCAGCGGTTGAGCATGTGCTTTGGCTCAGGTCATGATCCCGGGGTCTTGGGGAATGAAGTCCCACATCAGGCTCCTCGCATGGAGCCTCAATTTCCCTGTGTCTATAACTCTGCCTCTCTTTGTCTCTCATGAATACATAAGTAAAGTTGCAGCCACTGTGGAACAGTCTGGAGGGTCCTCGAGAAGTTAAAAATAGGGGATCCCTGGATGCCCCAGTGGTTTGGCGCCTGCCTTTGGCCCAGGACGTGATCCTGGAGACCCGGGATCGAATCCCACAGCGGGCTCCCGGTGCATGGAGCCTGCTTCTCCCTCTGCCTGTGTCTCTGCCTCTCTCTCTGTGACGATCATAAAAAAATATAAAAGAAGAAGTTAAAAATAGAGCTACCCTATGATTCCAAAATTGCACAGCTAGGTATTTACCCCGAGGATACAAAAATAGTTTAGTAGATTCGAAGAGGCACACGCAGCCCAGTGTTGGTAGCAGCGTTATCAACAACAGTGAAACTGTGTATAGAGCCCAGATGTCCATCGACAGATGAATGGGCAGAGACGATGTGGTAAATATACACACTGCGACATCACTCGATCATCAGAAGGGATGAAATGAAGCCATTTACAATGACGTGGGAGAAGGGGAAAGGACTTATGCTACATGAACTCAGTCAGAGGAAGACATATACCAAATATCATACAATTGCATTCACATGTGAATTTTAAGAAACCAAACAAACTGACAAAGGGGCGGAGGGGGGGATGAGAGCGAATAAAAAAACACACTATTAACCCCAGAGAATAAACTAATAAATACCAGAGGAAGATGAGGGGGATGGGGAATCAGGCGATGGGGATGGTGGAGGGCACCTGTGACCAGTACCAGGCGTTGTATCCAAGGGATGAATCACTATGTGGTAAACCTGAAACTATATCATACTGTGTTTACAAAGAGGAATTCAAGTAAAACTTTAAAATAATAATTGGTAGTATTGATGAAAAATGTGCGCACAAGTGATAAAATCATAAAGGCAACTGAAAATCAAATAAAGAGTCTTTAGAGTCACAAATCCCCTCCTTAGCTCAGCTCGGGAGAAGCCTGCCATGTCTATTCTGACCGCAACAGAGGCCTGGATTTTGATTCTCTGGGGAAGCCACTGACTTGGTGGAGTCAGGCTATCTTTGAACCCTAAACCTAAATAGAGTACATAAAACTAAACTGCCCAAGATACTAGGAGTCCCAGTGCAGGCACATGCCAAGACCCAAACTCTAACCATAAACAGATATAACCCTAAGCCTATACTTAAGCCCAATGTTAACCTAAACCTTAAACAAGACCTATCACTAACGAAAACCAAACACAAACACCAAGACCGAAACACATTCACTGAACCTTCCTGCCAAACCTCAACCTAACTCCTAAACCTATTCTAAACTCTTAACCCTGAACGCTACCTTAAATCTAACCCTAACCCTAACCTCTAAACCTAAACTTAACTTAATGTACTCAAATCCTATTCCTGACCTTAAACTGTACCCTAACCCTAACCCTCTAATACTAATCCTATCTCATACCAAAACTGTATCCTAACCCGTACCCTAAAACTAACCCCTAACCCACTCCCTAAATGTATCACTTACCCTCTTCCAAAACCGTACCCTGACCCTGACCTGTCCCTAACCCTAACACCTAACCAAACAGTAACCCTAACCCTAGTTCTAACCCCTATCCTAACCCTAACCCTCACCCTAAATCTAAACCTAGACCTAACTATAAACCAACCCCTCACCCTAAACCCTAACCCTAACTCACACCCTAACCCCTAACCCTAACTGCAAACCTAAGCCCAACCCTAACACTAACCATAACCCTAACCCCAAATCCTAACCTCCATATGTCCTGAAGCCAAAGTGGTGGTCCTGAGGAGGACGGGGTTCCTGTCAGGGTTGATGTGGCCCCACATTTTCCTCAAGCCTCACCATAAGACCTGAGGAGGCTCGGGGCTCCTGTCAGCATGGATGTGGCCCATAATCTTCCCAAACCTTCGCAGTGGGTTCTGAGGGGGCTGGAGACTGTCAGTGTGGATGCGGCACCCACATTTTTCTCAGGCCTCACCACAGGCCCTGACAAGGCTGGGGTCTTCTGTCCCCATGGACACATCCCCATATTTCCCCAAGTCTAAACTGGGGGTCCTGAGGAAGTCAGCGTCCTGTTGTGTCCATGTGGCCTCAAGTCCTCTCGAAGCGTCACTGAGGTTTCTGAGGAGGCCGGGGCTCCTGTAACCATGAATGCGGCCCCCAGCTTCCAGAAGCCTCAACTTATGTCCTGAGGGGCCTGGGAGCTCCTGCCAGAGTGGACGTGGCACCACATCTTCCTGAAGCCTCCCCGTGGGTCCTGAGGCTGCTCTGGGGCTCCTGTCAGCATGGATGCGGGTCCACAATTTCCTGAAACCTCCCCTCGGGTCCTTAGGTGGCTCAGGGCTCCTGTCATTGTGGATGTGAGCCCACATCTTCCTGAAGACTCCCCGCAGTTCCTGAGGCGGCCCAGGGGCTCCTGTTAGGGTGGATGCGGGCCCACATCTTCCTAAAGCCTCACCGTGATTCCTGAGGAGACCAGGGCTCCTGTCAGCATGAACGCGACCCAATTTCCCCCTGAAGACTTCCCACAGGTCCTGTGGAGGCTGCAGCTCATCAGCGTAGATGCGTCCCCATGTCCCACTCAGGCCTCCCCAGCACAGGCAGTTAGTGCAGGCAGAGGAGGCCTACTGCACATGCATGCCCCATGGGAGGGGCCTGGGCTCTGGCGCCCCCTGCGGGACACTCAGGTGCTGCAGGTGCTCCATGGTCCCTACCTGCCTCCTTTCAGGCTCCAGCTGGGGCCTGTTAGCTTCGGAAACATCTCACTGAAAAGGAGCCCAACACCCGGTTTCCCAAGAAATACGTAAGGACAAGGAATTGGAGCCCACAGGACGCGAAATGAAATGTGGACCAGACTTTTACCACGTCCTGCAAAACTCACTCAACACTTTTCCACTGTGGGCGGGACCGCAGGTTGGTGCAGCCACCCTGGAAACAGTGTGGAGGCCCCCCAGGAAGTTACAAATAGAGCCGCCCTGCGACCAGCAGGTGAACGGCCTGGAGCTCACTCCGAAGATATAGATGCAGTGAGACGTGGAACAACTGCACCCCAATGTCCACCGCAGCTCGATCCACAGTAGCCACACTGTGGGAGGAACTCGGTGCCCTGAGGCAGATGATGGATAGAGAGGATGGGAGATAGATGATGGTCATAGAGAGAGAAATGGTACTCAGCTATCAAAGAGAAGGAAATCTTTCCATTTGCAATGATGTGGATAGAACTAAAGATATCATGTTAAGTGAAGTAAGTCACTCGGGAAAGAGAATGACCGTGTGGTGTCATTCATAGGTGGAATTAAAGAAGCAAAGCAGATGAACTATTGTGAACGGAAGGAAAGACAAATAAGATCAAAACTGATGCAGGAAACACAGACTCTTAATGATAGGAAATGAACTGAGGGTCGCTGGAGGGGTGGGGGCATAACAGGGGAAATAGGAAAGTGCTGCGTCTCATTCTGTCCTGCTTCTCCAATACTGATTTGCTGTCCAGGATTATTTGTTGAGGAGGATGGATGTTATGGGTTTTTTTTTTCCTATTTCTAAGGTCTGCCACCATGATTTTGATAGGAATGATATTGAAACTGAGGGTGGCTTCAGGAACTGTGGACATTTTCACAAGATGAGGCACCCACCCCACAAGTCTAGGACAGGCTCCCAGAGCCTGGTATGGCTCAGTGCACAAGTCTTGTGCTCCTTTGGCTCAGTCTCATTATTTATTCTCCTTGATGCTCCTGAGAAGGCCTTCACGTCCTTCCTTTGCTTCCGGAGTACTCATTGTCAGGACACAGCAAGGCTACTCTGCTTTGTAGGGTCAGTTTGTGTCCCGTGACTTTACTGAACTCACTCCTTAGTTCTAACAAGTTTTGGTGGAGGCTCTGGGGTTGCCTGTTTCTAGTTCTGCATCTTCAGCATATAGGGACAGTGTGACGTCCCCCTTCCAGGTGTGGAACCTTTTATTTTTACAGCTTAATGTCATAGAAATCCCCACTATTGAATCAAAACTGATCCCAAGCCAAGGGCAGGAAGCCCCTATTAGAATGAGAACAGAGCTCAATGCCCTTGAAGGTCCCATATCAAAATGTAAACAGAACTTGAGGAATTGCTCCAGCCCTTCTGGAGGTCCCCGAGATCAGCACTTAAAACTAAGCTAAAACCCACCTCAGGGTCCAAGTCCCTGCTCCGCTCTGTCGGGTATACTTGGACACAAGCTCGAGGTGGTAAATAAACCCTCGTGTGTTTGCATCAGTGTCGGCTTCTCGGAGGTTTCTCGGATTCGCAATCTTGGGCACAACAGTCTGAGATAAAAAAAGAAAACCAAAAGAAGCTCGGACGCAGGTAGAGTGAACGCAGGATTCTGAGAGAAGAGGCGGAGACCCGGGGGCTTGTGGGCTCTTCTGTGGAGGCCCCCGCAGCCTGGGTGGCAGGATGCTCAGCCCCAGAGCCAGAGGACCCAGAGACCCCACCCGCATACCGCCCATCTGGGCCTGGTCTGAGGGAGCAGCACAGCGCCGCCCGCTGGAGACCAGACAAGCTGACGCCCACCCCGCCTCTGACCCTGCAGATGCATCTCCCAGGTAGATGTGCACCTGAGAATCAGCGCCATGGCCAATCCCCAGACTCCACACAGACCACTCGCTGTCACCAAGGTGTTGGACCACAGAGGCTGCAGAGCTTCAGCTCTGCTTGGAAAGTAGGGTCCAGCTTCCTTTGTACATTGTGCTTTATTTTCATTTATTTTCTTTGATTCTTTTTTTATTAATTGCCTTATTTAAATTTTTATGTATGTACCTTATATATTTATTATTTTTACTATCATGGTACTTTAATTGTGTTTCTTATTTTGGGATTTAGAATCTTTAACAAGCAGGCCAAAATAATCTGGTGTTTTTTATTTTGGGAGGGCAGTTGTTATTGTTTTTCTTGGTTTTCCTTTTCCTTCCTTCTTTCTTTTCTGGAAAAAATAATGAGATGGTGAAATTCACCTCCAAAAAATAATATGAGGTAGTACTCACAGCCAGGAAGTCCATCAATAGAAATATATGATGTCTAACTACAGTTTAAAACAATGATTATAAAGATAGCAGCTGGGCTGGAAAATGAGCACAGAAGAAAACTAGAGAATCCCTTACTGTAGAAATAAAAGAATTAAAATCTAGTCAGGACAACGTTAAAAATGCTATAACTGAGATGCTGTCCCAAGTGGAAGCCTTAAAAACAAGGAAGGTTATGGACCACAAAGGGAGACTTCGGAACTCAGCCATTTATTAAAACAATAACATTCATATCATGGGAGACCCCAAGATTAAGACAGAGGAAAGGTGGGTTTTCTCAGCCATTAGAAACGACAAATACCCACCATTTCCTTCAACGAGAATGGAACAGGAAGTTATTATGCTGAGTGAAGTAAGTCAATCAGAGAAAGACAAATATTGTATGTTCTCAATATAGATAATAGTGAAAGGAATATAAGGGAAGGGAGAAGAAATGTGTGGGAAATATCAGAAAGGGAGACAGAACATAAAGACTTCTAACTCTGGGAAACGAACTAGGAATGATGTAAGGGGAGGAGGGCGGAGGTGGGGGTGAATGTGTGACGGGCACAGAGGGGGGCACTTGACGCGATGAGCACTGGTTGTTATTCTGTATGTTGGCAAATTGAACACCAATAAAAAGTAAATTTATTATTAAGTAAAGAGAAAGAAGGAAAGAAAGAAAGAAAGAAAGAAAGAAAGAAAGAAGAAAGAAAGAAAGAAAGAAAGAAAGAAAGAAAGAAAGAAAGAAAGAAAGAAAGAAAGAGTGGCACCTGTGTGGCTCAGTTAGTTAAGCTTCTGCCTTAGGGTCAGATCATGATCCATGTCCCAAGGAAGGCTCCGTGTTCAGCAGGGAACCGGCTTCTCCCTCACCCTCTGCCCCTCTAGCACAGGTTTTTCACTCCTCTCTATCTCAAATAAATAAATAGCATCTTTGAAAAATAAACAGACAAACCCAGAGGGAAGAGAAGTCTCCCATGTAGAAGATTTTCAAACAATATGTGCATACATTCTACCCTCAAGTTCCTGAGCATAGCTTCCCAATCTTACGTGTGGAATACACATAGTAACTTCCTTCTACAAAATATAATATGAAAAACTTAAAATAATAATGATAATATAATAATAATAAAATAATAATAATAAAGAATCACTTTACTACAGAGAAACCTGACAAACACTACCTCAGCAAGATATTCAGATCGATACCAAGACTGATAAATCGTGTTGATAGTATCTATCCTTTACATGATATAATAAAAAATGGCAGTATATCTCTGTATGTAATCCACAACAACAGTTCAATCATGAAATAAACAACAGACATATCCCAACTGAGGGAAATTTTACAAAATACTCTACTTCTCAAAGTGTTCCAGTTCAACAACAACAAGGAAAGGCTGAAAGATTGTCACAATCCAGAGGAGCCTACGAAAACATGAGGACAAATGGAGTGTGGTATGAGGGATAGTGATTTAGCAAAAACTAAGGAAATCTGAATAAAATATGGTCTTTGGTTATTGCGAAAATTTTAATATTTTAATATTGATTCATTAGCTAATATTTGTACCGTACTGATACGCAAGCAGCAAGGACCCGGTGCAGGTGCACCCTGTGGGACATGCTCAGCCTCCCAGGGTTTCTCTGGATACCCTACTCCCTTCAGAAGCCTGGGTGTCCCATGGAGTACCCAGGAGTTGCAGGGAGGAGGGAAGACAGGGAGCCCCAGACAGGGTTTGTGCAGGTGAGTGGTGCAGAGGAAGCACTGTGCCCTGCCTCCGCCCACTGGCCATCCTGGAGGGCGTCACACCCTGCACAGGACACCAGCCCCTAACCCAGGGGGATCAGGACTGGCCTGGCCCCGGGCTCTGTGAGGGTGGGTGTGATTTGAGACCCCGCCCCAGGCCCCAAAAAAAGACTAATGGGATCCAGCCCCCCATAGCCCTGTCCAGGCCTGGATTCTGGCCCCACACTGAGCGAGCCCTCTCACAGCTTTATGTGGCCTCCTGGGCCCTAGGTGTGCCCCACAGATCCAGGTCACTGACCTAGAGCAGCCCTGGGGATCTCAGGATACCAAAGGTTGGGGAGAGCAGAGGTAGGCTGGTGGGCCCCACCCACACCCACACCAGGAGACAGGTTCTTCCAGTTGCTGGGGGCCCCAGTGGCCCTGAGGCTAGGGTCCAGCTGCCCTGCAGGGACCCAGCTAGGAACCCATGAGCTACAGGTCAAGGTCAGCTCTGCTGTCCTCAGAACCATCTCTCAGGCTGAAACCTCAGGACACACGCCCCCACCCGGAGTCCACACATGCTCCCAGGTGGGGGACTCTAGCACTCGCATCACCACCCATGTGATTCTTGCCCTCTCCTAAAGGACAGAATGGTCTCCTTCCCCAGGGGAAGGCACGCACCCTGGGCTCTGAGCCCATTTGCTGTAGAATATCAATAAAGTGTTGTGATGTGAAAATGCACAGCCAGCCTGTTTCTGTGCCTCCCAGAACTCTGTGCACGGGGCATGGAGAGACCCACAGAGAGGAGGAGGGGGCAACACCCAGGCCCCAAATAGCCCCTGCATGGGCACTGCAAGGCACACACAGTTGACGTATCCACGTGCCTTCCAGGGGCGGCCAGACACCAGGGTGATGACCCCACAGACTATACTGGGACTCAGGCTGTGCCCATGGGCCAGGAGGGCCTGGGACAGAGTGACAGCCAGGGAGCCTTAGGTCACCAGGGTCTGTGTAAAGCGACCTGGGAGGTCTGTGCTCCCTCTGTCAAGGGGCCTGGGGCCGGCTGGTTTCTGGGGCACTTCCTGCCATCCCCGCATCTCTGTGCCTGTGTGCCTGGGGAACAGAGGGCCTGCGGGGTGGTCAGTGGGATCCAGGAAAGGATGTCAGGAAAGCAGGCCCTTGTGTTGTGCCCAAGATTGCAAATCCAAGAAACCACCGATGAGCCGACACTGCTGAATCCTCCCGAGGATATCTTTACAAGCTGGAGCTTGAGTCAAAGTGCACCCGACACAGCGGAGCTGGGATTTAGACCCTGAGACTAAGAGGCGTAGCAGCTTTATAGGGGCCAATGGCCCTTGGGATACACAGAAAGTTGCACAGTCATGTCGGTCCACATGCAGGTGGCCGATTGAAATCCAACTTACCTTATGGGATCCACTTGACCTGGCATATTACTTTGGTCAGAAACGGCCCACAGTTTTGGTGGGCACAAAGCAGGGTTACATTCTTATGAGCAGATTTCTGATTAGGGTGTGCCGAGTGGCTTGACTGGGTTGGGGCAGCGCCTTAAGCCATAAGCAGGTCATGTGGGGGTCATAGGGGAGGTGGCGGGTGTAGCACAAAATAGAATCAGTCCTGCTCTGCTTGTCCAGGGGTAGGGGATTTTTGTTAAATTTCCTGGGTCCCACACTTGCAGCTCATGCACCTGGGCCACACTCACCAGGTGGACTCACTGTGCACACCTTGTGGTGCTGGATCTCTCACACCACCATGTAGAGGCCACCCTCCTCGCCCTAGTGAGTAGGGGCTGGGTGAGCATGGGGCTCGGCATGAAGGCCAGGCAGCACAGCAGACCGAGGAACCACAGCCCCATCACCACCCCTACTCCAGCCACATGGCTCCCCGTAATGGGCACCTGGCTCCTCTGAGATCCCCCCAGGGTGGCCCCGAGGTCTGGCTTCCTGCTGGAGAGGCATCAGGGAGAAGAGAAGCAGCCGGGGCACAGTGGGACCCACTGCCGGACATAGGATTGTGGCGGAGCCAGACCTTCCAGCTCAGCTGACCCTCCAGTGTAAAGTCACTGCACGAGCGAGCCTTGGGTCAGCCAGGAGAGCCCAGCTAGCCGCCCAGTGCCAGCACCAGAAAAGATGTTGTGCCAACCATGTCGGTGTTTGGGTTACCCAGCCAGAGGATCAGATAGCTGCACATAATAGCTGCATGTAATAGACACACACCCCAAAACCAACAAAAGTCGGAATCCCCCAATGTTGTCAAACAGCAGTTGGATGCTTACATACACGACGGTGTGGTCCCCAATAGTATACATGGAAGACGCTATAAGCCATAATTGCAGAGGTGCTGGAGGCACAGAGATGTGCCTGCTGGGTTCCAAAAAGGAGCGCAGAGGGGCAGGAAGCATCCTACGGAGTGGGGGGGGCATAATGAGCATGTGCTTTGGCTAAGGTCATGATCCCGGGGTCCTGGGGAATCATGTCCCACATCATTCTCCCTGCATGGAGCCTCATTTTCCCTCTGCCTATACCTCTGCCTCTATGTGTCTCTCATGAATACATAAATAAAATCTTTAAAAAAGAATAAAATAAAAAGATGAGAAAGGACCCAAATAAAATCACAAATGAGAAAAGAGAAATAACAACCAACACTACAGAAATATAAATGATAATAAGAGAATATGATGAAAAATTCTATGCCAGAGGGATCCCTGGGTAGCGCAGCGGTTTAACGCCTGCCTTTGGCCCGGGGCGCGATGCTGGCGACCCAGGATCGAATCCCACGTCGGGCTCCCGGTGCATGGAGCCTGCTTCTCCTTCTGCCTATGTCTCTGCCTCTCTCTCTCTCTCTCTGTGTGACTATCATAAATAAATAAAAAACAAAAAAACTTAAAAAAAAATTCTATGCCAGAAACCTAGAACCTGGAAGAAATTGATCAATTCCTAGTTATATATATATATATATATATATATATATATATATATATATATATATATTATATATATTTTGTGTATATATACACAAAAAAATGAAAAATGAAGAAATAAGTAATTTGAACAGACAGTTAACCAGCAAAGAAATTGAATCAGCAATCAGGGATCTCCCAACAGGAGACACTTAGATCAATAGAACAGAATGGAAAGCTAAAACAAGATACAAACATGTATCTATTTTCCAAAAATGGACAACCAGGCAGGAAGGAATATCCAATGGCAGAAAGACAGTCTCTTCAACAAACCCTAACCCTGACTCCAGGATAAAAACAAATGGTGTTGGGAAAACCAGGCAGCCACGTGCAGAAGAATGAAACTTGACCACTTTCTTACACCATATATATAAAAAATAAATTCAAAATGGATTAAAGACCTAAATGTGAGACCTGAAACTATACAAAGAAGAAAAGATAGGCAGCAACGTCTTTGACATTGGCCATTGGATGTTCTTTCTAGATATGCCTCTGAGGTGAGGGAAACAAAAACAAACATCCTATTGGGACTTCATCAAATTGAAAAGCTTCTGCAAAGTGAAGGAAACAACCAACGCTAAAAGGCAACATACAGGAGGAGGGGCAAGATGGCGGAAGAGTAGGGTCTCCCAGTCACCTATCCCTACCAAATTACTAGATAACCTTCACGTCATCCTGAAAATCTACGAATTCGGCCTGAGATTTAAACAGAGACCAGATCTAATGCTACAGTGAAAAAAGTTAGTGAAACTATCAAGGTAGGAAGATGGGAAAAAGAAATAAAGAAACAAAAGGCATCCAAGGGGGACGGGCACCACAAGGAGCCGAGCTAAGGCCAGGCCGAGTGCCCCCGGGTCAGGAGAGCTCTGTCCCAGAGAATCAGGAACTGCACCAATCTTCCAGGGTGGAATGGGCCTGCAGGGATTCAGAGCAGGACCCCAGGAGGGCGGGGATACCCTCGGGCTCCATGGGAGACTAACAGACACCTGCACTCCCAAGAGAGTGCATCGAGCTCCCGAAGGGCTGCAGGGCACATGCATGACCCAGGAGCAGCTCTGAGGGGCTCTGGCGGTGGCTCTCTCTGGAGAGGGCTGCGGGTCCCTGGGAGCAGCTAGGCGGCGGTGCCTAGGGCAGAGGAAGAGGCTCCGTGTGGAGCGGGCTGCGTGGCTCCAGGAGTAGCTCATAAGGGCTGGGGTGGCGGCTTTGTGGAGAGGCGGCTGCGCAGCTGGGAGCGAGAATCCAACTGCAAAGGCCCCAGAGCACGGGTCCCCAGGACACAGCCCAGGATTCGGCCTCCCCCGGGACAGGCAGAGGCCTGGAGGGCCCAGGACAGCAAGGACGCACCTGCCCAGAGCTGAGCAGATCAGAAGCCCCACACCGGAGGCTCCAGGCCCTGCAGATGGACTGCTCCGGAGTTATGGCAGGGGCTGAATACAAGTTTTCAGATCTGGCCGCTGCCACTGGGGTTATTCCTCCTTGGGTGTCACGGGTAAACAAGCCCCACTGAGCGCTTCACCAGGCAGGGAGAGAGGAGCTCCCCCAAAGGCTAACACCTGAAAATCAGCACAATATGACCCTCCCCCACAATACCAACTAAACAGACAAGTTCCAGGGGAAGTCAAGGGACTTAAAGTATACAGAATCAGAAGATACTCCCCCATGTTTTTTTTTATTTCTGATTGCTTCCCCCACCATTTCCCCCCTTTCTTTCTTTTTCTTTCTCATTTTATTCTCTTTTTTGCTTTTTTTCCCTCCTTTTTCCTTTTCTTTTCCTCTTCTATTTCCTTCTTTCTCTCCTCTCTTTTTCTCCTTTTCCCAATACAACTTCTTTTGGCCCCTCTGCACTGAGCAAAGTGACTAGAAGGAAACATCACTTAAAAAGAAAAAAACAGTCCGCTCTCCCACAGAGTTACAAATCTGGATTACAATTCAATGTCAGAACAACAATTCAGAAGCACTATTATACTGCTACTGTTGGCTCTAGAAAAAAACATAAAGGACTCAAGAGACTTCATGCCTGCAGAATTTAGATCCAATCAGGCCAAAATTAAAATCAATTGAATGAGATGCAATCCAAACTAGAAGTCCTAATGACCGGGGTTAATGAGGTGGAAGAACGAGTGAGTGACATAGAAGACAAGTTGATGGCAAAGAGGGAAACTGAGGAAAACAGAGACAGACAACTAAAAGACCAGGAAGACAGATTAAGGGAAAAAAACGACAGCCTGAGGAGGAAAAACCTATGTGAAATTGGGGTTCCCAAGGGTGCTGAAATGGACAGATTGCCAGAATATGTATTGGTACAAATCATAGCTGAAAATTTTCCTAATCTGGGAAGGGAAACAGGCATTCAGATCCAGGAAATAAGAGATCTCCCCCGAAATCAATAAAACCCATCCAACACCTCGACATTTAATAGTGAAGCTTGCAAATTAGAAAGGTAAAGAGAAGATCCTTAAAGCAGCAAGAGACAGGAAAATCCTGACCTTTATGGGGAGGAGCATAAGGGTAACAGCAGACCTCTCCACAGAGACAATGCATGCCACAAATGGCTGGCAGGATATATTCAGGGTCCTAAATGAGAAGAACATGCAACCAAGAATACTTTATCCAGCAAGGCTCTCCTTCAAAATGGAAGGAGAGATAAAGAGCTTTCAAGACAGGCAGGAACTGAAAGAATATGTGAACTCCAAACCAGCTCTGCAAGAAATTTTAAGGGGGACTCTTAAAATTCCCCTTTAAGAAGTTCAGTGGAACAATCCATAAAAACAAGGACTGAATAGATATCATGATGACACCAAACTCATATCTGTCGATAGTAACTCTGAACGTGAAAGGACTTAATGACCCCATCAAAGGTGGAGGGTTTCAAACTGGTTAAAAAAGCAGGATCCATCTATTTGCTGTATACAAGAGACTCATATTAGACAGAAGGACACGTACAATCTGAGAATAATGGGTTGGCGAACCATTTACCATTCAAATGGTCCTCAAAAGAAAGCAGGGGTAGCCATCCTTATATCAGGTAAACTAAAATTTACCGCGAAGATTGTAGTGAGAAATGAAGACGGACACTAAATCATACTTGAAGGGTCTATCCAACAAAATGACTTAACAATCCTCAATATAAATGCCCCGAATGAGGGACCTGCCAAATATTTAAACCAATTAATAACCAAAGTGAAGAAATACTTAGAGAATAATTATCTTATATTTGGTGACTTCAATCTAGCTCTTTCTACCCTCGATAGGTCCTCTAAGCACAACATCTCCAAAGAAACGAGAGCTTTAAATGATACCCTGGAGCAGATAGATTTCACAGAAATCTATAGAACTTTACATCCAAACTGAACTGAATAAACGTTCTTCTCAAGTGCACATGGAACTTTCTCCAGAATCGACCACATACTGGGTCACAAATCACATCTGAATGGATACCAAAAGATTCAGATCGTCCCCTGCATATTCTCAGACCATATGCCTTGAAATTAGAACTAAATCACAACAGGAAGTTTGGAAGGACTTCAAACACGTGGAGGTTAAGGACCATCCTGCTAAAAGATGAAAGGGTCAACCAGGAAATTGAGCAACAATTAAAAAGTTTCATGGAAACTAATGAGAATGAAGATACAACCGTTCAAAATCTTTGGGATAGAGCACAAGCAGTCCTAAGGGGGAAATTCATCACAATACAAGCATCCATTCAAAAACTGGAAAGAATGGAAATACAAAAGCTAACCTTACTCATAAAGCAGCTAGAGAAAAAAACAGCAGATAGATCCTACACCCAAAAGAATAAGAGAGTTAATTAAAATTCGAGCAGACCTCTAAGGAAATCGAGACCAGAAGAAATGTGGAACAGATCAACAAAACCAGGAGTTGGTTCTATGAAAGAATTAATACCATACATAAAACATCAGCCAGTCTTATTAAAAAGAAGAGAGAGAAGACTCAAATTAATAAAATCATGAATGAGAAAGAAGAGATCACTACCAACACCAAGGAAATACAAACGATTTTAAAAACATATTATGAACAGCTATACGGAAATAAATTACAGAATGTAGAAGAAATGGACGCATTCCTGGAAAGCCACAAACTACCAAAGCTTGAACAGGAAGACATAGAAAACCTGAACAGACCAATAACCAGAGAGGAAATTGAAGCAGTCATCCAAAACCTCCCAAGACACAAAAGTCCAGGGCCAGATGGCTTCCCAGGGGAATTCTATCAAACGTTTAAAGAAGAAACCATACCTATCCTACTAAAGCTGTTTGGAAAATAGAAAGAGATGGAGTCCTTCCAAATTAGTTCTATGAAGCCAGGATCACCTTCACTCCAAAACCAGACAAAGACCCCACCAAAAAGGAGAATACAGACCAATATCCCTGATGAACATGGATGCAAAAATTCTCAACAAGATACTAGCCAATAGGATCCAACAATACATTAAGAAAATTATTCACCATGACCAAGTAGGACTTATCCCTGGGACATAAGGCTGGTTCAACACTGGTAAAACAATCATTGTGATTCATCATATCAGCAAGAGAAAAACAAGAACCATATGATCCTCTCATTAGATGCAGAGAAAGCATTTGACAAAATAGAGCATCCATTCCAGATCAAAACACTTCAGAGCGTAGGGATAGAGGGAACAATCCTCGACATCTTAAAAGCCATCTAGGAAAAGTCCACAGCAAATATCATTCTCAATGGGCAGGACTTGGAGCCTTTCCCCTAAGATCAGGAACAAGACAGGGATGTCCACTCTAACCACTCCTATTCAACATAGTACTGGAAGTCCTAGCCTCAGCAATCAGACAACAAAAAGACATTAAAGGCATTCAAATTGGCCAAAAAGTAGTCAAACTCTCCCTCTTCACCGATGACATGATACTCTACCTAGAAAACACAAAACCCTCCCACCAGGATTGCTAGAACTCATACAGCAATTTGGTAGCGTTGCAGGATACAAAATCAATGCCCAGAAATCAATGGCATTTCTATACACTAACAATGAGACTGAAGAAAGAGAAACTAAGGAGTCAATCTTATTTACAATTGCACCCAAAAGCATAAGATACCTAGGAATAAACCTAACCAAGGAGGTAAATGATCTGTACCCTAAAAACTATAGAAAACATCTGAAAGAAATTTAGGAAGACACCAAGAGATGGAAAAATATTCCATGCTCATGGAATGGCAGAATTAATATTGTGAAAATGTCAATGTTACCCAGGCCATGTTCACGTTTAATGCAATCCCTATCAAAGTACCATGAAATTTCTTCAGAGAGTTAGAACAAATTATTTTAAGATTTGTGTGGAAACAGAAAAGACCCCGAATAGCCAGGGGAATTTTAAAAAGGAAAACCATATCTGGGGGCATCACAATGTTAGATTTCAGGTTGCACAACAAAGCTGTGTTCACCAAGATAGTGTGGTACTGGCACAAAATTAGACACATAGATCAATAGAACAGAATAGAGAACCCAGAAGTAGACCCTGAATTTTATGGTCAATTCATATTTGATAAAGGAGGAAAGACTATCCATTGGAAGAAAGAGAGTCTCTTCAATAAATGGTGCTGGGAAAATTGATATCCACATGCAGAAGGATGAAAATAGACCACTCTCTTTCACCATACACAAAGATAAACTCAAAATGGATAAAAGATCTAAATGTGAGACAAGATTCCATCAAAATCCTAGAGGAGAACACAGGCAACACCTTTTTGAACTTGACCGCAGTAACTTCTTGCAAGATACATCCACGAATGCAAAAGAAACAAAAGCAAAAATGAGCTATTGTGACTTCATCAAGATAAGAAGCTTTTGCACAGCAAAGGATACAGTCAACAAAACTAAAAGACAACTTACAGAATGGGAGAAGTTATTTGCAAATGACGTATGAGATAAAGGGCTAGTTTCCAAGATCTATAAAGAATTATTAAACTCAACACCAAAGAAACAAACAATGCAATCATGAAATGGGCAAAAGGCATGAAGAGAAATCTCACAGAGGAAGACATGGACATGGCCAACATGCACACGAAAAAATGCTCTGCATCACTTGCCATCAGGGAAATACAAACCAAAACCACAATGAGATACCACCTCACACAGGTGAGCATGGGGAAAATTAACAAGGCCGGAAACCACAAATGTTGGAGAGGATGCGGAGATAAAGGAACCCTCTTACACTGTTGGTGGGAATGTGATCTGGTGCAGCCACTCCGGAAAACTGAATGGAGGTTCCTCAAAGAGTTAAAAATAGACCTGCCCTATGACCCAGCAATTGCACAGTTGGGGATTTACCTCAAAGATTTAGATGCAATGAAACGCCGGGACACCTGCACCCTGATGTTTATAGCAGAAATGTCCACAATAGCCAAAATGTGGAAGGAGGCTTGGTGTCCATCGAAAGATGAATGGATAAAGATGATGTGGTTTATGTATACAATGGAATATTACTCAGCCATTAAAAACGACAAATACCCACCATTTGCTTCAACGTGGATGAAACTGGAGGGTATTACACTGAGTGAAGTATGTCAATCAGAGAAGGACAAATAGTGTATGTTCTCATTCATTTGGGGAATATAAATAATAGTGAAAGGGAATATAAGGGAATGGAGAAGAATTGTGCAGGAAATATCAGAATTGGAGACAGAACATAAGGACATCTAACTCTGGGAAACGAACTAGGGGTGGTAGAAGAGTAGGAGGGTGGGTGGTGGGGAGAATGGTGATGGACACTGAGGGGAGCACTTGATGGGATGAGCACTGGGTGTTCTTATGTATGTTGGTAAATTGAACACAAATAAATATTAACTTATTAAAAAAAGGATTCATGGAAACTAATGAGAATGAAGATACAACTGTTCAAAATCTTTTGGATGCAGCACAAGCAGTCCTACGGGGGAAATACATCACAAGAGAAGCCTCCATTCAAAAACTGTAAATAACTCGAATACAAAGGTAACCTTACACATAAACTAGCTAGGGAAAAAAACAGCAGATAAATCCTACACCCAGCAGAGGAAGAGAGTTATTTAAGATTCGAGCAGAACTCAACGAAATCGAGACCAGAAGAACTGTAGAACAGATCGACAAAACCAGGAGTTGCTTCTTTGCAAAGAATAAGATACATAAACCATTAGCCAGTCTTATTAAAAAGAAGAGAGAGAAGATTCAAATTAAGAAAATCATGAATGAGAAAGGAGAGATCACTACCAACACCAAGGAAATACAAACGATTTTAAAAACATATTATGAACAGCCATACGCCAATAAATTAGGCAATCTAGAAGGAATGGATGCATTCCTGGAAAGCCACAAACTACCAAAACTGGAACAGGAAGAAATAGAAAACCTGAACAGGCCAATAAGAAGAGAGGAAATTTAAGCAGTCATACAAAACCTCCCAAGACACCAAAGACCAGGGCCAGAAGGCTTCCAAGGGGAATTCTATCAAACCTTTAAAGAAGAAACCATACCTATCCTACTAAAGCTGTTTGGAAAGATAGAAAGAGATGGAGTACTTCCAAATTCGTTCCTTGAATCCAGCATCACCTTAATTCCAAAACCAGACAAAGACCCCACCAAAAAGGAGAATACAGACTAATATCTCTGATGAACATGGATGCAAAAATTCTCAACAAGATACTAGCCAATAGGAGCCAACAGTACATTAAGAAAATTATTCACCATGAAAGAGTAGGATTTATCCCAGGGACACAAGGCTGATTCAACACTCGTCAAACAATGTGATTCATCATATCAGCAAGAGAAAAACCAAGAAACATATGACCTCCCATTAGATGCAGAGAAAGCATTTGACAAAATAGAGCATTCATTGCTGATGGAAACCCTTCAGAGCATAGGGATATCGGGAACATTCCTCGATATCTTAAAAGCCATCTACGAAAAGCCCACAACAAATATCATTCTCAATGGGGAAGCACTGGGAGCCTTTCCCCTAAGATAAGGAACAAGACAAGGATGTCCACTCTCACCACTCCTATTCAAAATAGTACTGGAAGTCCTAGTCTCAGCAATCAGACAAAAAAAGTCATTAAAGGCATTCAAATTGGCCAAAAAGTAGTCAAACTCTCCCTCTTCACCGATGACATGATACTCTACCTAGAAAACCCAAAAGCCTCCATGCCAAGATTGCTAGAACTCATACAGCAATTTGGTAGCATTGCAGGATACAAAATAAATGCCCAGAAATCAATGGCATTTCTATTTTTATTTTATTTTTATTTTATTTATTTATGATAGGCACACAGTGAGAGAGAGAGAGGCAGAGACACAGGCAGAGGGAGAAGCAGGCTCCATGCACCGGAAGTCCGACGTGGGATTCGATCCCGGGTCTCCAGGATCGCGCCCTGGGCCAAAGGCAGGCGCCAAACCGCTGCGCCACCCAGGGATCCCTCAATGGCATTTCTATACACTAACAATGAGTCTGAAGAAAGAGAAATTAAGGAGTCAATCTCATTTACAATTGCACCCAAAAGCATAAGATACCTAGGAATAAACCTAACCAAGGAGGTAAAGATGGAAACCAAAAGCACTATAGAATGCTTCGGAAAGAAATTAAGGAAGACACAAAGAGTTGGAAATATATACCATGCTCATGGATTGGCAGAATTAATATTGTGAAAATGTCGTGTTACGCAGGGCAATGTACACGTTTAATGCAATCCCTATCAAAATACTATGGACTTTCTTCAGAGAGTTAGAACAAATTATTTCAAGATTTGTGGGGAATTAGAAAAGACCCCGAATAGTCAGGGGGATTTTAAAAAAGAAAACCATATCTGGGGGCATCACAATGCCAGATTTCAGGTTGTACTACAAAACTGTGGTCATCAGGGCAGTGTGGAACTGGCACAAAAACAGACACATAGATCAATGGAACAGAATAGAGAACCCAGAAGTGGACCTTGAACTTTATGGTCAACTAATATTCGATTAAAGAGGAAAGACTATGCATTGGAAGAAAGACAATCTCTTCAATAGATGGTGGTAGGAAAATTGGACATCCACCTTCCGAAGAATGAAACTAGACCACTCTCTTTCACCATACACAGAGATAAACTCAAAATGGATGAAAGATCTAAATGTGAGACAAGATTCCATCAAAATCCTAGAGGAGAACACAGGCAACACCCTTTTTGAACTCGGCCTCAGTAAATTCTTGCAAGATTCATCCACAAAGGCAAAAGAAACAAAAGCAAAAATGAACTATTGTTACTTCATCAAGATAAGAAGCTTTTGCACAGCATAAATACAGTCAACAAAACTAAAAGACAACCTACAGAATGGGAGAAGATATTTGCAAATGACGTATCAGATAAAGGGCTAGTTTCCGAGATCTATAAAAAATTCTTAAAATCAACACCAAAGAAACAAACAATCCAATCATGAAATGGGCAAAAGACATGAACAGAAATCTCACAGACGAAGACATAGACATGGCCAACATGCACATGAGAAAATACTGTGCATCACTTGCCTCAGGGAAATACAAATCAAAACCACAATGAGATACCACCTCACACCAGTGAGCATGGGGAAAATGAACAAGGCAGGAAACCACAAATGTTGGAGAGGATGCGGAGAAAAGGGAACCCTCTTACACTGCTGGTAGGAATGTGATCTGGTGCAGCCACTCTGGAAAACTGTGTGGAGGTTCCTCAAAGAGTAAAAATAGACCTGCCCTATGACCCAGCAATTGCACTCTAGGGGATTTACCCAAAATATTCAGATGCAATGAAATGCCGGGACACCTACATCCTGATGTTTTTAGCAAGAATGTCCATAATACCGAAACTGTGGATGGAGCCATGGTGTCCATCGAAAGATGAATGGATAAAGAAGATGTGGTTGTTGTATACAATGGAATATTACTCAGCCATTAGAAACAACAAATACCCACCATTTGCTTCTACGTGGATGGAACTGGAGGGTATTATGCTAAGTGAAGTAAGTCAATCAGAGAAGGACAAACGTATGTTCTCATTCAATTAGTTAATATAAATTACAGTGAAAGGGAATATAAGGGAATGGAGAAGAAACGTGTGGGAAATATCAAAAGGGAGACAGAACATAAAGACTCCTAACTCTGAAAAAGGAACAAGGGATGCTGGAAGGGGAGGAGGGCGGGGCGTGCGGGTGAATGGGTGAAGGGCACTGACGGGGTCCCTTGCCGGGATGAGCACTGGGTGTTATTCTGTTGTTTGGTAAATTGAAGAACAATAAAAAATAAATTTATTTTAAAAAAAAGTTCAAAGAACTAAATACTGATGCTGCCAAAATGGGAGTACATAAAAATAGAAACCAATTAACTACAAACATACAGGAACTCACTGAAAATAATACAATGACAGGGGATTTTAAAACCTACCCACTTATGGCAATGGACCGATCGTCTATGCAGAAAATCAACAGGGGAACAATAGTCTTGACACACTGGACCTCAGGGACTCAACAGATATAGTCTGAACATTTCTTCCTAAAGCAGAATACACATTCCTTTCAAGTGCACATGGGACATTCTCCAGAACAGATCATATCATGGCCCACAAATCAGCCCTCAACAGGTACAACAGGTACAAGAAGGTTGATATCACACCCTGTACATTTTCAGACCATGACTCTATGAAACTCGAGGTCAACAGTAAGATAAAAATTGGACAGACCAAAAATACGTGGAGATTATGAACATCCTACTAGAGAATGAATGGAGCAACCAGGAAATTAAAGAGGAAATTTAAAACAAATGAAAATGAAAACGTTTCTCCAAACCTCTGGGATGTTGCAAAGGCAATCCTAAGAGGGAAGTACATAGCAATACAGGCCTATCTCAAGAAACAAGAAGTCTCCAATACACAACCTAACCCTACGCCCAATAGGCTGGAAAAGGAATAGCAAACAAAGCCTAAAGCCTACAGAAGAAGGGAAAAAATAAAGATGAGAGTAGAAATAAACAATGCAGAAAAAAACAAAACAGGGATCCCTGGGTGGCGCAGCGGTTTAGCGCCTGCCTTTGGCCCAGGGTGCGATCCTGGAGACCCGGGATCGAGTCCCACGTCGGGCTCCCAGTGCATGGAGCCTGCTTCTCCCTCTGCCTGTGTGTCTGCCTCTCTCTCTCTCTCTGTGACTATCATAAAAAAAAAAAACTTAAAAAAATAAAAAGTAAAAAAGAAAAAAACCGAACAGTAGAATGGAATAATGAAACTAAGAGCTGGTTCTTCAAAATAATTAATAAAATGGATCAAGCCTTAGTCAGCCTTATCAACGAGAAAAGAGAAAAGACCTAAATAAATAAAATCACAAATGAGAGAAGAGAGATCACTATCAACACCATAAAAATTAGACAATTATAAGGGAATACTATGAAAGATGATATGGTAACAAACTGGGAGTCCTGGAAGAAATGGACAAATCCCTAGAAATGTGCAAACGAGCAAAACTGAAATAGGAAAAAATAGAAAATATGAACACACCCATAACTAGCAAAGAAATTGAATCAGCAAGGCACCTGGGTGCCTCAGTGTTTGAGCATCTGCTTTGGCTCATGTCATAATCCTGGGGGAATCACATCCCACATCAGGCTCCCCACACGGTGCCTCATTTTCCCTCTGCCGATAATTCTGACTCTCTGTGTCTCTCATGAATACATTAATAAAGGTGCAGCCACTGTGGAAAACAGTCTGGAGGGTCCTCGAGAAGTTAAAAATAGGGGATTCCTGGGTGCGCAGTGGTTTGGCGCCTGCCTTTCGCCCAGGGCCTGATCCTGGAGACCCGGGATCGAATCCCACGTCGGGCTCCCGGGGCATGTAGCCTGCTTCTCCCTCTACCTGTGTCTCTGCCTCTCCCTCTGTGACTATCATAAAAAAAATTTTTTTAAAAAGAAGTTAAAAATAGAGCTACCCTACGATTCCAAAATTGCACAGCTAGGTATTTACCCTGAGGATACAAAAGTAGTATAGTAGATTTGAAGAGGAACACGCAGCCAAGTGTTGGTAGAATCATTATCAACAACAGCAAAACTGTGTATACACCCCAGATGTCCATCGACAGATGAATGGGCAGAGATGATGTGGTAAATATACACACTGCGACATCACTCGGTCATCAGGAAGGATGAAATGAAGCCATTTACAATGACGTGCGAGAAGTGGAAGACACTTATGCTAAATGAACTCAGTCAGAGAAAGATAGATACCAAATACCATACAATTGCATTCACATGTGAATTTTAAGAAACCAAACAAACTGGCAAACGAGCAGAGGAGGGGATGAGAGAAGCAAACAAAAAAAAACACTCTTAGTCACAGAGAATAAAGTAATCAATATCACAGGAAGGTGGGGGGGATGGGGAATCAGGGGATGGGGATAGTGGAGGTCACCTCTGACCAGTACCAGGCGTTGTATTCAAGGGTTGAATCACTATGTGGTAAACCTGAAACTATATCATACTGTGTATACAAACAGGAATTCAAGTAAAACTTTAAAATAATAATTGGTAGTATAGAGGAAACATGTGCGCACAAGAGATAAAATCAGAAAGGAAACTGAAAATCCAAACAGTCTTTAGAGCCACAAATCCCCTCCTTAGCTCAGCTCAGGAGAAGCCTGCCATGCCTATTCTCACCCCAGCAGAAGCCTGGATTTTGATTCTCTGGGGAGGCCACTGACTTGGTGGCGTCATGCTATCTTTGAACCTGAAACCTAAATAGAGGGCATAAAACTAAACTACCCAAGATGCTAGGATTCCCAGTGCAGGCACATGCCAAGACACAAGCTCTAACCATACACAGACATAACCCTAACCATACACTTAAGCCTAATGTTAAGGTCATCCTTAAACAAGAACTATCACTAATCAAAAACCAAACACAAACCCCAAGACCGAAGCACATTGACTGAACCTTCCTGGCAGCCCTCACCCTAACTCTTAAACCTATTCTAAACCCTTAACTCTGACCCTTACCTTAAATCTAACCCTAACCATAACCTCTAACCCTAACCTTATCTTAATGTACTCAAATCCTAATCCTAACCTTAACCTGTACACTAACCCTAACCCTCTAATACTAATCCTATTTCATACCCCAAACTGTACACTAAACTGTACCCTAAAACTAATCCCTAACCCACTGCCTAACCCTCTCTTACCCTTTTCCAAAACCGTACCCTGACCCTGACCTGCCCCTAACCCTAACCCCTAAACAAACACTAAACCTAACCCTAGCCCTAACCCCTATCCTAAACCTAACCCTCACCCTAACCCTAAACCTAGCCGTAACTTTAACTCTAACCCCTAACCCTAAACACTAACACTAACTCACACCCTAACCTGTAACCCTAACTGCAAATCTAGCCCAACCCTAATTCTAACCATAACCCAAACCCCAACTCCTAATCTCCTGCTCTAATCCCTAAAGTCTAAATCCTAACCCTAACTCTAACACCTGTCCCTAACCCAAACCCCCATCGTAACTCCTAACCACTTACCCTTACCCTTATCCCTCACCCTAACCTCTAATCCATAACCATAAGCATAATGACTAACCCCTAACATGACTAACCCCTAGGCCTAACCGCAAACTGCCTCCCCTCCCCTGACCGTACCATTCATTCTACCCATTCACTTACCCTATTGTTTTGAGGAATCCCTTCTGACATGGATGAAGCCCACAACGGCGCCTCCAGTGTCCTCCAGGGGGTCCTGAGGACGCCGGGCTCCTGTGAGTGTGGACGTGGCTCCACGTGTTCCAGAGTCAAGGTCAGCGGGTCCTGAGTATGCCAGGTCTTCTGTCACTGTGGAGTATTCCTCACAGCCTCTGGAAGCCTCACAGCAGGTTCTCAGGAGGCCGGGGGCTCCTGTCAGCCTGGACATGGCCCCATGTCCCCTGAAAACTCACCGCAAGTCCTGAGGAGGCTGTGGGTTGCTGTCAGCCTAGACGCAGCCCCATGTGTCCCGAAGCCAAAGTGCAGGTCCTGAGGAGGACGGGGGTCCTCTCAGTCTTGATGTGGCCCCAGAATTTCCTCAGCCTCACCATAAGACCTGAGGAGGCTGGGGGCTCCTGTCAGAATGGACGTGGCCTCAAATCTTCCCAAAACTTCACAGTGTGTCCGGAGGAGGCTGGAGACTCCTGTCACTGTGGATGCGGCACCCACATTTTTCTTAGGCCTCACCACAGGCTCTGACAAGGCTGGGGTCTTCTGTCCGCATGGACGCATCCCGATATTTCCCGATGTCTACACCGGGGGTCCTGAGGACATCAGCGTCTGGTTGTGTGGACATGACCACACGTCCTCCTGAAGCGTCACCGCAGGTTCTAAGGTGGCCGGGGCTCCTGTCACTGTGGATGCGGCCCCCAGCTTCCAGAAGACTCAAGTTTTGTCCTGAGGGGCCCATTAGCTCCTGCCAGAGTGGTCGTGGCACCACATGTTCAGAAGCCTCCCCGCATGTCCTGAGGTGGCCCAGGGGCTCCTATCAGTGTGGATGCGGGCCCACATCTTACTGAAGCCTCCCCATGGGTCCTGAGGCAGCCCAGGGGCTCCTCTCAGGGTGGGTGTGGGCCAACTATTTCCTGAAGCCTCCTGAGAGGTCCTTACGTGGTCCAGGGGCTCCTGTCAGGGTGGATGTGGACCCCTATCTTCCTGAAGCTTCACCGTGTGTCGTGAGGAGACTGGGACTCCTGTCAGCGTGAACGCTGAGCAATATCCCCCTGAAGACTCCCCACAGGCTCTGAGGAGGCTGTGCTCATCAGCGTGGATGTGTCCCCCCGTCTTCCTCAGGCCTCCCCAGCACAGGCTGGCTCCTGTTACTGGAGGCAGAGGAGGCCTACTGCGCATGAGTGCCCCCTGTGCAGTGCCTGGGCTCGGGCGCCCCCTGCGGGATGCTCAGATGCTACAGGAGGCTGTGCAGGAGGCACCTGCTTATCCCTGGGCCCACCTCTGCCTCCTTCCAGGCTCCAGCTGGGGCCTGTTTGCTTCGGAAACATCTCACTGAAAAGGAGCCCAACACCCGGGTTCCTCAAAAATACTTAAGGAGAAGGAATTGGAGCCCAAAGGACACGAAATGAAATGTGGACCAGACATTTACCACGTCCTGTAAAACTCACTCAACCCTCTTCCACTGTGGGCGGGACAGCGGGCTGGTGCAGCCGCCCTGGAAACAGTGTGGAGGCCCCTCATGAAGTTACAAATAGAGCCGCCCTGCGACCAGCAGGTGTATGGCCTGGAGCTCACTCCGAAGATACAGATGCAGTGAGACTCGGGACACCAGCACCCCAATGTCCACAGCAGACGTGTCCACAGTAGTCACATTGTGGGAGGAGCCTCGGTGCCCTCTGACTGATGATGGATAAAGAGGATAGGAAATAGATGATGGTCATAGAGAGAGGAATGGTACTCAGCTATCAAAGAGAAGGAAATCTTTCCATTTGCAATGACGTGGATAGAAGTAGAGGGATCATCTTAAGTGAAATAGGTCAGGCGGAAAACAGAATGACCGTGTTGTGTCATTCATAAGTGGAATTAAAGAAGCAAAGCAGATGAACATCTGTGAAGGGAAGGAAAAACAAATAAGATGAAAACAGATGCAGGGAATACAGACTCTTTTATATAGGAAACAAACTGATTGTCGCTGCAAGGGAGGGGACGAGGGAGGGGATAACAGGGGACCAGTGTGAAGGAGGGCACATGATGTCACGAGGACTGCTGTTAGCTCCAACTGGTGAATCCCTGAATTCATCCTCTGAAAGTATAATACACTATATGTTAATTAATTGGCTTTAAATTAAATTAAGTTAAAAAATCAGTTGTATCAGAGCACGTTTCCTACTGGACTTTCTGTTCTGCTCCTTCAGCTTATGCTGGGACCACCCTCGTGGGTCTGGTTTATTTACGTAGGCATCAGGACTCGTCCATGGACCAGCCCTGGGCTAGAACTCACGGCCCAGAGATCAGGACCAGAGGTGAGGTCAAGAGTCAGATGCTTAACCAACAGAGCCAGGCGGAGTCCCGAGACAACACTGCTTTATCCTTTGTCTCTGTGACATCGTTTGTTTTATTATTTTTTTAAAATATTTTTTTAATTTTTTAATTAACTTATAATCAGAGAGATAGGCAGAGACACAGGCAGGGGGCGAAGCAAGCTCCATGCACTGGGAGCCTGACGTGGAATTCGATCCCGGGTCTCCAGGTTCGCGCCCTGGGCCAAAGGCAGGCGCCAAACCACTGCACCACCCAGGGATCCCTGTGACATCGTTTGAAATAGGAAAGTGCTGCGTCCCGCTCTGTCCTGCTTCTCCAATACTGATTTGCTCTCCGGGGTCATTTGTGGGGGATGTTGGATGTTTTGGGTTTTTTTTCCTATGTATAGGATCTGCCACCATGACTTGACAGGAATGACATTGAAATTGAGGGTGGCTTCAGGAACTGCCGACATTTTCACAAGATGAGGCTCCAAACCAATGAGCCCAGGACGGCCTCCCAGAGCCTAGTGTGGCTCAGTGCACAAGTCTTGTGCTCCTTTGGTACAGTCTCATTATTTTTTTTTTTATTTTTATTTTTTATTTTTTTTTTCAGTCTCATTATTTATTCTCTGTGATGCTCCTGAGAAGGGATTCACGTCCGTCATTTCCTTCCTGATTGCTCATTGTCTGGACACAGCAAGCCCCACAATAGAATAAAAACTGAGCCCAGGCCAAGGGCAGGAAGCCCCTATTAGAAAAGATCCACTGCCCTTGAAGGCCCCATATCAAAATGTAAACAGAACTTGAGGAATTCCTCCAGCCCTTCTGGAGGTCCCCGAGACCAGCCCTTAAAACTAAGCAAAAACCCACCTCGGGGTCCAATTCCCTGCTCCGCTGTGTCAGGTATACTTGGACAAAAGATTGAGCTTGTAAATAGTCCCTCGTGTGTTTGCATCGGAATTGGCTTCTCGGTGGTTTCTCAGATTCGCAATCTTGGGCACAAGAGTCTGAGAAAAAATAACAAAACCAAAAGAAGCTCGGACGCGGGCAGAGAGAAAGCAGGGTTCTGAGAGAAGCGGCAGAGACCCGGGGGCTTGGGGAATCTTCTGTGGAGGACATGCAGACTGGGGGGCGGAATGCTCAGCCCCAGAGCGAGAGGACCCAGAGACCCCACCCGCATACCGCCCATCAGTGTCGAGTCTCAGGGAGCAGCACAACACTGCCCACTGGAGGCCAGAAGTGCTGATGCCCACCCTGCCTCTGACCCCACAGGTGCATCTCCCAGGCAGATGTGCACCTGACAATCAACGCCATGGCCAATCTCCAACCCCACACAGACCACTCGCTGCCACCAAGGTGTCGGACCACAGAGGCTGCAGAGATTCAGCTCTGCCTGGAAAGTATGGTCTAGTTTCCTTTGTACTTTGTGCTTTATTGTCATTTATTTTCTTTGATTCTATTTTATAAATTGCCTTATTTTAGTTTTACATATGTACCTTATATATTTCTTATTTTTAGTTTCATGGTACTTTAATTTTGTTTCTTATTTTGGGATTTAGAATCTTTTAACAACCAGGCCAAAATAATCTGGTGGTTTTTTTGGGAGGGCAGTTTTTATTGTTTTTCTTTTTCTTCCTTCTTTCTTTTCTTGGAAAAAATAAAGAGATGGAGAAATTCGCCTCCATAAAATAACATGAGGTAGTACTCACAGCCAGGAAGTCCATCAATACAAATATATGATGTCTAACTACAGTTTAAAACAATGATTATAAAGATAGCATCTGGGCTGGAAAAAGAGCACAGAAGAAAACTAGAGAATCCCTTACTGTAGGAATAAAAGAACTAAAATCTATTCAGGCCAACGTTAAAAATGCTATAACTGAGATGCAGTCCCAAGTGGAAGCCTTAAAAACAAGGAAGTTTATGGACTACAAACGCAGACTTGGAAACTCAGCCACTTATTAAAACAATAGCATTCATATCATGGGAGACTCAGAAGATGAAGAGAGTGAAAAGGTGGGCCTTGCTCAGCCATTAGAAATGACAAATAACCACCATATCCTTCAACGTGGATGGAACTGGAAGGTATTATGCTGAGTGAAGTAAGTTAATCAGAGAAGAACAAATATTGTATGTTCTCATTCACTTGGGGGATATAGACAATAGTGAAAGGGAATATAAGGGGAGGGAGATGAAATGTGGGGGAATTATCAGAAAGGGAGACAGAACATAAAGACTCCTAAATCTGGGAAAGGAACTAGGGGTGATGGAAGGGGAGGAGGGCGGGGGTGGGGGTGAATGTGTGATGGGCACTGAGGGGGGCACTTAACGGGATGAGCACTGGGTGTTATTCTGTATGTTGGCAAATTGAACACCAATAAAATTAAATTTATTATTAAGAAAAAAAGAAAGAAAGAAAGAAAGAAGAAAGAAAGAAAGAAAGAAAGAAAGAAAGAAAGAAAGAAAGAAAGAAAGAAAAAGAAAGAAAGAAAGAAAGAAAGAAAGAAAGAAAGAAAGAAAGAAAGAAAGAAAGAAAGAAAGAAAGAAAGAAAGAAAGAAAGAAAGAAAGAAAGAAAGAAAGAATGGCACCTGGGTGACTCAGTCTGTTAAGCTTCTGCCTTAGGGTCGGATCATGATCCAGGTCCAAGGAAGGCTCCCTGTTCAGCAGGGAACCTGCTTCTCCCTCTCCCTCTTCCCCTCTAGCACATGTTTTTCACTCCTCTCTCTCTCAAATAAATAAATAGCATCTTTGTAAAAGAAACAAACAAACCCAGAGGGAAAAGAAATCTCCCATGTAGAAGATTTTCAATCGATTTGTGCAGACATTTCACCAAGTTCATGAGCATGCTTCCCACTCTTATGTGTGGAATACACATAGTAACTTCCTTCTACAAAATATAATATGAAAAACTTAAAATAATAATGATAATATAATAATAATACTAATATTAGTAGTAATAAGAATAATAAAGAATCACTTTACTACAGAGAAATCTGACAAACACCACCTCAGCAAGATGATCAGATCGATACCAAGACTGATAAATCATGTTGATATTCATGATGTTCAATCATGAGATAAACAACATACATGTCCCAACTAAGGGAAATTTTACAAAATACTCTATTTCTCAAAGTGTTCCAGTTCAACAACAACAAGGAAAGGCTGAAAGACTGTCACAATCCAGAGGAGCTTAAGAAAACAAGAGGACAAATGGAGTGTGATATGAGGAATGGAGACTTAGCAAAAACTAAGGAAATCTGAATAAAGTATGGTCTTTGGTTATTGGTAAAATTTTAATATTGATTCATTAGCTAATATTTGTAACGTATTGATATAAGATATCAATAATTGGAGAAATTGAGTGCAAGTGCATGAGAATTCTCTGAACTATATTTTCAATTTCCTTATAAAACTTTGTTTTCTGGGATCCCTGGGTGGTGCAGCGGTTTGGCGCCTGCCTTTGGCCCAGGGCGCGATCCTGGAGACCCGGGATCGAATCCCACGTCAGGCTCCCGGTGCATGGAGCCTGCTTCTCCCTCTGCCTGTGTCTCTGCCTCTCTCTCTCTCTCTGTGTGACTATCATAAATAAATAAAAAAAAATTAAAACTTTGTTTTCTTTCTAAGAAATAAGATTTAATTTGAAAATTGACTTAAATGAATCAGGCTCCCGTGTGAAGACATTTTAAAAATCGTTGAATTAACTTTTGCCTTATTCTTAAAGAGTTCCTTCGATGGGAACAATGTAATAATTTTTATCAGAAGGAAAGAAAAACACTTATGAACATGTATAATGCCTCCTCAACCTGAAGCAGGAAAGGATAATAAATAGCAAAAATCAGATAAAAATACTTCTATTATAATAGACACCATATTGCAAGTGCATTTAAAATTAGCAATGTATAACATTTATTTCCTTGACATTTGTCTTCCAAAGAGTTCACAATGTTTCAGTGTCAGTTGAAACAGGGGAAGAATCTCAGGGAAGAATCCTTCATATAATAATAGGACCATTGGTACTAATGTCTCTCAATTATTTCCAAATCCATACAGATGCATTTCCTGATGAGTGACTGAGCTGTGAAGACAGAGATGAGAAACCCTCATCCCTCTGAATTACTTGTGTCAGAATATTTTAACCATAGTAATACGGATAGTAAATTATCCTTATTAACAGGATATGTCTCAGATTGGAATCTGAGCAATCAGATAGGCAGAGAAAAAATGCTTAACTTGCTCAACTTCTAAAGACAAAGGAGAACTTTTCTATGTACAAAGTCAGTTGCCAAGATAACCTTAGGGAAAAATAGTCTGCAGCATGGAATCCTTCTGCACAGCCGGGACTCCCGTGCCCCAGGTCGTCCTGATCCCAAATACCTGGGCCTGTCCCCCAACACATGCTGCCACGCTGAGGTCATTTGCAATTTCTCTCTTAGGAGCTCCAGGGAGAGCGGCATGAGCTAGATAGGACGGGACAGGATGTGTGGAGGCCGAGAACATTACGGCCATTCTACTTTAAGTTCAGTATTAGCACAGGTCTAGCAATCCCAGGCCCCTGTGAAGAAGAGCTGAAATTTTCATTATTTCAGTTACTGGAAAAAAACAAAAATTTACAGCTAATGTCTTAGAAAGCCCCACAAGAGAATAAAAACTGAGCCTAAGCCAAGGGCTGGAAGCCCCAATTAGAATGAGAAGAGAGCACAATGCCCTTGAAGGACCCATATCAAAATGTAAACAGAACTTGAGGAATTGCTCCAGCCCTTCTGGAGGTCCCCGAGATCAGCACTTAAAACTAAGCTAAAACCCACCTCAGGGTCCAAGTCCCTGCTCCGCTCTGTCGGGTATACTTGGACACAAGCTCGAGGTGGTAAATAAACCCTCGTGTGTTTGCATCAGTGTCGGCTTCTCGGAGGTTTCTCGGATTCGCAATCTTGGGCACAACAGTCTGAGATAAAAAAAGAAAACCAAAAGAAGCTCGGACGCAGGTAGAGTGAACGCAGGATTCTGAGAGAAGAGGCGGAGACCCGGGGGCTTGTGGGCTCTTCTGTGGAGGCCCCCGCAGCCTGGGTGGCAGGATGCTCAGCCCCAGAGCCAGAGGACCCAGAGACCCCACCCGCATACCGCCCATCTGGGCCTGGTCTGAGGGAGCAGCACAGCGCCGCCCGCTGGAGACCAGACAAGCTGACGCCCACCCCGCCTCTGACCCTGCAGATGCATCTCCCAGGTAGATGTGCACCTGAGAATCAGCGCCATGGCCAATCCCCAGACTCCACACAGACCACTCGCTGTCACCAAGGTGTTGGACCACAGAGGCTGCAGAGCTTCAGCTCTGCTTGGAAAGTAGGGTCCAGCTTCCTTTGTACATTGTGCTTTATTTTCATTTATTTTCTTTGATTCTTTTTTTATTAATTGCCTTATTTAAATTTTTATGTATGTACCTTATATATTTATTATTTTTACTATCATGGTACTTTAATTGTGTTTCTTATTTTGGGATTTAGAATCTTTAACAAGCAGGCCAAAATAATCTGGTGTTTTTTATTTTGGGAGGGCAGTTGTTATTGTTTTTCTTGGTTTTCCTTTTCCTTCCTTCTTTCTTTTCTGGAAAAAATAATGAGATGGTGAAATTCACCTCCAAAAAATAATATGAGGTAGTACTCACAGCCAGGAAGTCCATCAATAGAAATATATGATGTCTAACTACAGTTTAAAACAATGATTATAAAGATAGCAGCTGGGCTGGAAAATGAGCACAGAAGAAAACTAGAGAATCCCTTACTGTAGAAATAAAAGAATTAAAATCTAGTCAGGACAACGTTAAAAATGCTATAACTGAGATGCTGTCCCAAGTGGAAGCCTTAAAAACAAGGAAGGTTATGGACCACAAAGGGAGACTTCGGAACTCAGCCATTTATTAAAACAATAACATTCATATCATGGGAGACCCCAAGATTAAGACAGAGGAAAGGTGGGTTTTCTCAGCCATTAGAAACGACAAATACCCACCATTTCCTTCAACGAGAATGGAACAGGAAGTTATTATGCTGAGTGAAGTAAGTCAATCAGAGAAAGACAAATATTGTATGTTCTCAATATAGATAATAGTGAAAGGAATATAAGGGAAGGGAGAAGAAATGTGTGGGAAATATCAGAAAGGGAGACAGAACATAAAGACTTCTAACTCTGGGAAACGAACTAGGAATGATGTAAGGGGAGGAGGGCGGAGGTGGGGGTGAATGTGTGACGGGCACAGAGGGGGGCACTTGACGCGATGAGCACTGGTTGTTATTCTGTATGTTGGCAAATTGAACACCAATAAAAAGTAAATTTATTATTAAGTAAAGAGAAAGAAGGAAAGAAAGAAAGAAAGAAAGAAAGAAAGAAAGAAGAAAGAAAGAAAGAAAGAAAGAAAGAAAGAAAGAAAGAAAGAAAGAAAGAAAGAAAGAGTGGCACCTGTGTGGCTCAGTTAGTTAAGCTTCTGCCTTAGGGTCAGATCATGATCCATGTCCCAAGGAAGGCTCCGTGTTCAGCAGGGAACCGGCTTCTCCCTCACCCTCTGCCCCTCTAGCACAGGTTTTTCACTCCTCTCTATCTCAAATAAATAAATAGCATCTTTGAAAAATAAACAGACAAACCCAGAGGGAAGAGAAGTCTCCCATGTAGAAGATTTTCAAACAATATGTGCATACATTCTACCCTCAAGTTCCTGAGCATAGCTTCCCAATCTTACGTGTGGAATACACATAGTAACTTCCTTCTACAAAATATAATATGAAAAACTTAAAATAATAATGATAATATAATAATAATAAAATAATAATAATAAAGAATCACTTTACTACAGAGAAACCTGACAAACACTACCTCAGCAAGATATTCAGATCGATACCAAGACTGATAAATCGTGTTGATAGTATCTATCCTTTACATGATATAATAAAAAATGGCAGTATATCTCTGTATGTAATCCACAACAACAGTTCAATCATGAAATAAACAACAGACATATCCCAACTGAGGGAAATTTTACAAAATACTCTACTTCTCAAAGTGTTCCAGTTCAACAACAACAAGGAAAGGCTGAAAGATTGTCACAATCCAGAGGAGCCTACGAAAACATGAGGACAAATGGAGTGTGGTATGAGGGATAGTGATTTAGCAAAAACTAAGGAAATCTGAATAAAATATGGTCTTTGGTTATTGCGAAAATTTTAATATTTTAATATTGATTCATTAGCTAATATTTGTACCGTACTGATACGCAAGCAGCAAGGACCCGGTGCAGGTGCACCCTGTGGGACATGCTCAGCCTCCCAGGGTTTCTCTGGATACCCTACTCCCTTCAGAAGCCTGGGTGTCCCATGGAGTACCCAGGAGTTGCAGGGAGGAGGGAAGACAGGGAGCCCCAGACAGGGTTTGTGCAGGTGAGTGGTGCAGAGGAAGCACTGTGCCCTGCCTCCGCCCACTGGCCATCCTGGAGGGCGTCACACCCTGCACAGGACACCAGCCCCTAACCCAGGGGGATCAGGACTGGCCTGGCCCCGGGCTCTGTGAGGGTGGGTGTGATTTGAGACCCCGCCCCAGGCCCCAAAAAAAGACTAATGGGATCCAGCCCCCCATAGCCCTGTCCAGGCCTGGATTCTGGCCCCACACTGAGCGAGCCCTCTCACAGCTTTATGTGGCCTCCTGGGCCCTAGGTGTGCCCCACAGATCCAGGTCACTGACCTAGAGCAGCCCTGGGGATCTCAGGATACCAAAGGTTGGGGAGAGCAGAGGTAGGCTGGTGGGCCCCACCCACACCCACACCAGGAGACAGGTTCTTCCAGTTGCTGGGGGCCCCAGTGGCCCTGAGGCTAGGGTCCAGCTGCCCTGCAGGGACCCAGCTAGGAACCCATGAGCTACAGGTCAAGGTCAGCTCTGCTGTCCTCAGAACCATCTCTCAGGCTGAAACCTCAGGACACACGCCCCCACCCGGAGTCCACACATGCTCCCAGGTGGGGGACTCTAGCACTCGCATCACCACCCATGTGATTCTTGCCCTCTCCTAAAGGACAGAATGGTCTCCTTCCCCAGGGGAAGGCACGCACCCTGGGCTCTGAGCCCATTTGCTGTAGAATATCAATAAAGTGTTGTGATGTGAAAATGCACAGCCAGCCTGTTTCTGTGCCTCCCAGAACTCTGTGCACGGGGCATGGAGAGACCCACAGAGAGGAGGAGGGGGCAACACCCAGGCCCCAAATAGCCCCTGCATGGGCACTGCAAGGCACACACAGTTGACGTATCCACGTGCCTTCCAGGGGCGGCCAGACACCAGGGTGATGACCCCACAGACTATACTGGGACTCAGGCTGTGCCCATGGGCCAGGAGGGCCTGGGACAGAGTGACAGCCAGGGAGCCTTAGGTCACCAGGGTCTGTGTAAAGCGACCTGGGAGGTCTGTGCTCCCTCTGTCAAGGGGCCTGGGGCCGGCTGGTTTCTGGGGCACTTCCTGCCATCCCCGCATCTCTGTGCCTGTGTGCCTGGGGAACAGAGGGCCTGCGGGGTGGTCAGTGGGATCCAGGAAAGGATGTCAGGAAAGCAGGCCCTTGTGTTGTGCCCAAGATTGCAAATCCAAGAAACCACCGATGAGCCGACACTGCTGAATCCTCCCGAGGATATCTTTACAAGCTGGAGCTTGAGTCAAAGTGCACCCGACACAGCGGAGCTGGGATTTAGACCCTGAGACTAAGAGGCGTAGCAGCTTTATAGGGGCCAATGGCCCTTGGGATACACAGAAAGTTGCACAGTCATGTCGGTCCACATGCAGGTGGCCGATTGAAATCCAACTTACCTTATGGGATCCACTTGACCTGGCATATTACTTTGGTCAGAAACGGCCCACAGTTTTGGTGGGCACAAAGCAGGGTTACATTCTTATGAGCAGATTTCTGATTAGGGTGTGCCGAGTGGCTTGACTGGGTTGGGGCAGCGCCTTAAGCCATAAGCAGGTCATGTGGGGGTCATAGGGGAGGTGGCGGGTGTAGCACAAAATAGAATCAGTCCTGCTCTGCTTGTCCAGGGGTAGGGGATTTTTGTTAAATTTCCTGGGTCCCACACTTGCAGCTCATGCACCTGGGCCACACTCACCAGGTGGACTCACTGTGCACACCTTGTGGTGCTGGATCTCTCACACCACCATGTAGAGGCCACCCTCCTCGCCCTAGTGAGTAGGGGCTGGGTGAGCATGGGGCTCGGCATGAAGGCCAGGCAGCACAGCAGACCGAGGAACCACAGCCCCATCACCACCCCTACTCCAGCCACATGGCTCCCCGTAATGGGCACCTGGCTCCTCTGAGATCCCCCCAGGGTGGCCCCGAGGTCTGGCTTCCTGCTGGAGAGGCATCAGGGAGAAGAGAAGCAGCCGGGGCACAGTGGGACCCACTGCCGGACATAGGATTGTGGCGGAGCCAGACCTTCCAGCTCAGCTGACCCTCCAGTGTAAAGTCACTGCACGAGCGAGCCTTGGGTCAGCCAGGAGAGCCCAGCTAGCCGCCCAGTGCCAGCACCAGAAAAGATGTTGTGCCAACCATGTCGGTGTTTGGGTTACCCAGCCAGAGGATCAGATAGCTGCACATAATAGCTGCATGTAATAGACACACACCCCAAAACCAACAAAAGTCGGAATCCCCCAATGTTGTCAAACAGCAGTTGGATGCTTACATACACGACGGTGTGGTCCCCAATAGTATACATGGAAGACGCTATAAGCCATAATTGCAGAGGTGCTGGAGGCACAGAGATGTGCCTGCTGGGTTCCAAAAAGGAGCGCAGAGGGGCAGGAAGCATCCTACGGAGTGGGGGGGGCATAATGAGCATGTGCTTTGGCTAAGGTCATGATCCCGGGGTCCTGGGGAATCATGTCCCACATCATTCTCCCTGCATGGAGCCTCATTTTCCCTCTGCCTATACCTCTGCCTCTATGTGTCTCTCATGAATACATAAATAAAATCTTTAAAAAAGAATAAAATAAAAAGATGAGAAAGGACCCAAATAAAATCACAAATGAGAAAAGAGAAATAACAACCAACACTACAGAAATATAAATGATAATAAGAGAATATGATGAAAAATTCTATGCCAGAGGGATCCCTGGGTAGCGCAGCGGTTTAACGCCTGCCTTTGGCCCGGGGCGCGATGCTGGCGACCCAGGATCGAATCCCACGTCGGGCTCCCGGTGCATGGAGCCTGCTTCTCCTTCTGCCTATGTCTCTGCCTCTCTCTCTCTCTCTCTGTGTGACTATCATAAATAAATAAAAAACAAAAAAACTTAAAAAAAAATTCTATGCCAGAAACCTAGAACCTGGAAGAAATTGATCAATTCCTAGATTATATATATATATATATATATATATATATATATATATATATATATATATTATATATATTTTGTGTATATATACACAAAAAAATGAAAAATGAAGAAATAAGTAATTTGAACAGACAGTTAACCAGCAAAGAAATTGAATCAGCAATCAGGGATCTCCCAACAGGAGACACTTAGATCAATAGAACAGAATGGAAAGCTAAAACAAGATACAAACATGTATCTATTTTCCAAAAATGGACAACCAGGCAGGAAGGAATATCCAATGGCAGAAAGACAGTCTCTTCAACAAACCCTAACCCTGACTCCAGGATAAAAACAAATGGTGTTGGGAAAACCAGGCAGCCACGTGCAGAAGAATGAAACTTGACCACTTTCTTACACCATATATATAAAAAATAAATTCAAAATGGATTAAAGACCTAAATGTGAGACCTGAAACTATACAAAGAAGAAAAGATAGGCAGCAACGTCTTTGACATTGGCCATTGGATGTTCTTTCTAGATATGCCTCTGAGGTGAGGGAAACAAAAACAAACATCCTATTGGGACTTCATCAAATTGAAAAGCTTCTGCAAAGTGAAGGAAACAACCAACGCTAAAAGGCAACATACAGGAGGAGGGGCAAGATGGCGGAAGAGTAGGGTCTCCCAGTCACCTATCCCTACCAAATTACTAGATAACCTTCACGTCATCCTGAAAATCTACGAATTCGGCCTGAGATTTAAACAGAGACCAGATCTAATGCTACAGTGAAAAAAGTTAGTGAAACTATCAAGGTAGGAAGATGGGAAAAAGAAATAAAGAAACAAAAGGCATCCAAGGGGGACGGGCACCACAAGGAGCCGAGCTAAGGCCAGGCCGAGTGCCCCCGGGTCAGGAGAGCTCTGTCCCAGAGAATCAGGAACTGCACCAATCTTCCAGGGTGGAATGGGCCTGCAGGGATTCAGAGCAGGACCCCAGGAGGGCGGGGATACCCTCGGGCTCCATGGGAGACTAACAGACACCTGCACTCCCAAGAGAGTGCATCGAGCTCCCGAAGGGCTGCAGGGCACATGCATGACCCAGGAGCAGCTCTGAGGGGCTCTGGCGGTGGCTCTCTCTGGAGAGGGCTGCGGGTCCCTGGGAGCAGCTAGGCGGCGGTGCCTAGGGCAGAGGAAGAGGCTCCGTGTGGAGCGGGCTGCGTGGCTCCAGGAGTAGCTCATAAGGGCTGGGGTGGCGGCTTTGTGGAGAGGCGGCTGCGCAGCTGGGAGCGAGAATCCAACTGCAAAGGCCCCAGAGCACGGGTCCCCAGGACACAGCCCAGGATTCGGCCTCCCCCGGGACAGGCAGAGGCCTGGAGGGCCCAGGACAGCAAGGACGCACCTGCCCAGAGCTGAGCAGATCAGAAGCCCCACACCGGAGGCTCCAGGCCCTGCAGATGGACTGCTCCGGAGTTATGGCAGGGGCTGAATACAAGTTTTCAGATCTGGCCGCTGCCACTGGGGTTATTCCTCCTTGGGTGTCACGGGTAAACAAGCCCCACTGAGCGCTTCACCAGGCAGGGAGAGAGGAGCTCCCCCAAAGGCTAACACCTGAAAATCAGCACAATATGACCCTCCCCCACAATACCAACTAAACAGACAAGTTCCAGGGGAAGTCAAGGGACTTAAAGTATACAGAATCAGAAGATACTCCCCCATGTTTTTTTTTATTTCTGATTGCTTCCCCCACCATTTCCCCCCTTTCTTTCTTTTTCTTTCTCATTTTATTCTCTTTTTTGCTTTTTTTCCCTCCTTTTTCCTTTTCTTTTCCTCTTCTATTTCCTTCTTTCTCTCCTCTCTTTTTCTCCTTTTCCCAATACAACTTCTTTTGGCCCCTCTGCACTGAGCAAAGTGACTAGAAGGAAACATCACTTAAAAAGAAAAAAACAGTCCGCTCTCCCACAGAGTTACAAATCTGGATTACAATTCAATGTCAGAACAACAATTCAGAAGCACTATTATACTGCTACTGTTGGCTCTAGAAAAAAACATAAAGGACTCAAGAGACTTCATGCCTGCAGAATTTAGATCCAATCAGGCCAAAATTAAAATCAATTGAATGAGATGCAATCCAAACTAGAAGTCCTAATGACCGGGGTTAATGAGGTGGAAGAACGAGTGAGTGACATAGAAGACAAGTTGATGGCAAAGAGGGAAACTGAGGAAAACAGAGACAGACAACTAAAAGACCAGGAAGACAGATTAAGGGAAAAAAACGACAGCCTGAGGAGGAAAAACCTATGTGAAATTGGGGTTCCCAAGGGTGCTGAAATGGACAGATTGCCAGAATATGTATTGGTACAAATCATAGCTGAAAATTTTCCTAATCTGGGAAGGGAAACAGGCATTCAGATCCAGGAAATAAGAGATCTCCCCCGAAATCAATAAAACCCATCCAACACCTCGACATTTAATAGTGAAGCTTGCAAATTAGAAAGGTAAAGAGAAGATCCTTAAAGCAGCAAGAGACAGGAAAATCCTGACCTTTATGGGGAGGAGCATAAGGGTAACAGCAGACCTCTCCACAGAGACAATGCATGCCACAAATGGCTGGCAGGATATATTCAGGGTCCTAAATGAGAAGAACATGCAACCAAGAATACTTTATCCAGCAAGGCTCTCCTTCAAAATGGAAGGAGAGATAAAGAGCTTTCAAGACAGGCAGGAACTGAAAGAATATGTGAACTCCAAACCAGCTCTGCAAGAAATTTTAAGGGGGACTCTTAAAATTCCCCTTTAAGAAGTTCAGTGGAACAATCCATAAAAACAAGGACTGAATAGATATCATGATGACACCAAACTCATATCTGTCGATAGTAACTCTGAACGTGAAAGGACTTAATGACCCCATCAAAGGTGGAGGGTTTCAAACTGGTTAAAAAAGCAGGATCCATCTATTTGCTGTATACAAGAGACTCATATTAGACAGAAGGACACGTACAATCTGAGAATAATGGGTTGGCGAACCATTTACCATTCAAATGGTCCTCAAAAGAAAGCAGGGGTAGCCATCCTTATATCAGGTAAACTAAAATTTACCGCGAAGATTGTAGTGAGAAATGAAGACGGACACTAAATCATACTTGAAGGGTCTATCCAACAAAATGACTTAACAATCCTCAATATAAATGCCCCGAATGAGGGACCTGCCAAATATTTAAACCAATTAATAACCAAAGTGAAGAAATACTTAGAGAATAATTATCTTATATTTGGTGACTTCAATCTAGCTCTTTCTACCCTCGATAGGTCCTCTAAGCACAACATCTCCAAAGAAACGAGAGCTTTAAATGATACCCTGGAGCAGATAGATTTCACAGAAATCTATAGAACTTTACATCCAAACTGAACTGAATAAACGTTCTTCTCAAGTGCACATGGAACTTTCTCCAGAATCGACCACATACTGGGTCACAAATCACATCTGAATGGATACCAAAAGATTCAGATCGTCCCCTGCATATTCTCAGACCATATGCCTTGAAATTAGAACTAAATCACAACAGGAAGTTTGGAAGGACTTCAAACACGTGGAGGTTAAGGACCATCCTGCTAAAAGATGAAAGGGTCAACCAGGAAATTGAGCAACAATTAAAAAGTTTCATGGAAACTAATGAGAATGAAGATACAACCGTTCAAAATCTTTGGGATAGAGCACAAGCAGTCCTAAGGGGGAAATTCATCACAATACAAGCATCCATTCAAAAACTGGAAAGAATGGAAATACAAAAGCTAACCTTACTCATAAAGCAGCTAGAGAAAAAAACAGCAGATAGATCCTACACCCAAAAGAATAAGAGAGTTAATTAAAATTCGAGCAGACCTCTAAGGAAATCGAGACCAGAAGAAATGTGGAACAGATCAACAAAACCAGGAGTTGGTTCTATGAAAGAATTAATACCATACATAAAACATCAGCCAGTCTTATTAAAAAGAAGAGAGAGAAGACTCAAATTAATAAAATCATGAATGAGAAAGAAGAGATCACTACCAACACCAAGGAAATACAAACGATTTTAAAAACATATTATGAACAGCTATACGGAAATAAATTACAGAATGTAGAAGAAATGGACGCATTCCTGGAAAGCCACAAACTACCAAAGCTTGAACAGGAAGACATAGAAAACCTGAACAGACCAATAACCAGAGAGGAAATTGAAGCAGTCATCCAAAACCTCCCAAGACACAAAAGTCCAGGGCCAGATGGCTTCCCAGGGGAATTCTATCAAACGTTTAAAGAAGAAACCATACCTATCCTACTAAAGCTGTTTGGAAAATAGAAAGAGATGGAGTCCTTCCAAATTAGTTCTATGAAGCCAGGATCACCTTCACTCCAAAACCAGACAAAGACCCCACCAAAAAGGAGAATACAGACCAATATCCCTGATGAACATGGATGCAAAAATTCTCAACAAGATACTAGCCAATAGGATCCAACAATACATTAAGAAAATTATTCACCATGACCAAGTAGGACTTATCCCTGGGACATAAGGCTGGTTCAACACTGGTAAAACAATCATTGTGATTCATCATATCAGCAAGAGAAAAACAAGAACCATATGATCCTCTCATTAGATGCAGAGAAAGCATTTGACAAAATAGAGCATCCATTCCAGATCAAAACACTTCAGAGCGTAGGGATAGAGGGAACAATCCTCGACATCTTAAAAGCCATCTAGGAAAAGTCCACAGCAAATATCATTCTCAATGGGCAGGACTTGGAGCCTTTCCCCTAAGATCAGGAACAAGACAGGGATGTCCACTCTAACCACTCCTATTCAACATAGTACTGGAAGTCCTAGCCTCAGCAATCAGACAACAAAAAGACATTAAAGGCATTCAAATTGGCCAAAAAGTAGTCAAACTCTCCCTCTTCACCGATGACATGATACTCTACCTAGAAAACACAAAACCCTCCCACCAGGATTGCTAGAACTCATACAGCAATTTGGTAGCGTTGCAGGATACAAAATCAATGCCCAGAAATCAATGGCATTTCTATACACTAACAATGAGACTGAAGAAAGAGAAACTAAGGAGTCAATCTTATTTACAATTGCACCCAAAAGCATAAGATACCTAGGAATAAACCTAACCAAGGAGGTAAATGATCTGTACCCTAAAAACTATAGAAAACATCTGAAAGAAATTTAGGAAGACACCAAGAGATGGAAAAATATTCCATGCTCATGGAATGGCAGAATTAATATTGTGAAAATGTCAATGTTACCCAGGCCATGTTCACGTTTAATGCAATCCCTATCAAAGTACCATGAAATTTCTTCAGAGAGTTAGAACAAATTATTTTAAGATTTGTGTGGAAACAGAAAAGACCCCGAATAGCCAGGGGAATTTTAAAAAGGAAAACCATATCTGGGGGCATCACAATGTTAGATTTCAGGTTGCACAACAAAGCTGTGTTCACCAAGATAGTGTGGTACTGGCACAAAATTAGACACATAGATCAATAGAACAGAATAGAGAACCCAGAAGTAGACCCTGAATTTTATGGTCAATTCATATTTGATAAAGGAGGAAAGACTATCCATTGGAAGAAAGAGAGTCTCTTCAATAAATGGTGCTGGGAAAATTGATATCCACATGCAGAAGGATGAAAATAGACCACTCTCTTTCACCATACACAAAGATAAACTCAAAATGGATAAAAGATCTAAATGTGAGACAAGATTCCATCAAAATCCTAGAGGAGAACACAGGCAACACCTTTTTGAACTTGACCGCAGTAACTTCTTGCAAGATACATCCACGAATGCAAAAGAAACAAAAGCAAAAATGAGCTATTGTGACTTCATCAAGATAAGAAGCTTTTGCACAGCAAAGGATACAGTCAACAAAACTAAAAGACAACTTACAGAATGGGAGAAGTTATTTGCAAATGACGTATGAGATAAAGGGCTAGTTTCCAAGATCTATAAAGAATTATTAAACTCAACACCAAAGAAACAAACAATGCAATCATGAAATGGGCAAAAGGCATGAAGAGAAATCTCACAGAGGAAGACATGGACATGGCCAACATGCACACGAAAAAATGCTCTGCATCACTTGCCATCAGGGAAATACAAACCAAAACCACAATGAGATACCACCTCACACAGGTGAGCATGGGGAAAATTAACAAGGCCGGAAACCACAAATGTTGGAGAGGATGCGGAGATAAAGGAACCCTCTTACACTGTTGGTGGGAATGTGATCTGGTGCAGCCACTCCGGAAAACTGAATGGAGGTTCCTCAAAGAGTTAAAAATAGACCTGCCCTATGACCCAGCAATTGCACAGTTGGGGATTTACCTCAAAGATTTAGATGCAATGAAACGCCGGGACACCTGCACCCTGATGTTTATAGCAGAAATGTCCACAATAGCCAAAATGTGGAAGGAGGCTTGGTGTCCATCGAAAGATGAATGGATAAAGATGATGTGGTTTATGTATACAATGGAATATTACTCAGCCATTAAAAACGACAAATACCCACCATTTGCTTCAACGTGGATGAAACTGGAGGGTATTACACTGAGTGAAGTATGTCAATCAGAGAAGGACAAATAGTGTATGTTCTCATTCATTTGGGGAATATAAATAATAGTGAAAGGGAATATAAGGGAATGGAGAAGAATTGTGCAGGAAATATCAGAATTGGAGACAGAACATAAGGACATCTAACTCTGGGAAACGAACTAGGGGTGGTAGAAGAGTAGGAGGGTGGGTGGTGGGGAGAATGGTGATGGACACTGAGGGGAGCACTTGATGGGATGAGCACTGGGTGTTCTTATGTATGTTGGTAAATTGAACACAAATAAATATTAACTTATTAAAAAAAGGATTCATGGAAACTAATGAGAATGAAGATACAACTGTTCAAAATCTTTTGGATGCAGCACAAGCAGTCCTACGGGGGAAATACATCACAAGAGAAGCCTCCATTCAAAAACTGTAAATAACTCGAATACAAAGGTAACCTTACACATAAACTAGCTAGGGAAAAAAACAGCAGATAAATCCTACACCCAGCAGAGGAAGAGAGTTATTTAAGATTCGAGCAGAACTCAACGAAATCGAGACCAGAAGAACTGTAGAACAGATCGACAAAACCAGGAGTTGCTTCTTTGCAAAGAATAAGATACATAAACCATTAGCCAGTCTTATTAAAAAGAAGAGAGAGAAGATTCAAATTAAGAAAATCATGAATGAGAAAGGAGAGATCACTACCAACACCAAGGAAATACAAACGATTTTAAAAACATATTATGAACAGCCATACGCCAATAAATTAGGCAATCTAGAAGGAATGGATGCATTCCTGGAAAGCCACAAACTACCAAAACTGGAACAGGAAGAAATAGAAAACCTGAACAGGCCAATAAGAAGAGAGGAAATTTAAGCAGTCATACAAAACCTCCCAAGACACCAAAGACCAGGGCCAGAAGGCTTCCAAGGGGAATTCTATCAAACCTTTAAAGAAGAAACCATACCTATCCTACTAAAGCTGTTTGGAAAGATAGAAAGAGATGGAGTACTTCCAAATTCGTTCCTTGAATCCAGCATCACCTTAATTCCAAAACCAGACAAAGACCCCACCAAAAAGGAGAATACAGACTAATATCTCTGATGAACATGGATGCAAAAATTCTCAACAAGATACTAGCCAATAGGAGCCAACAGTACATTAAGAAAATTATTCACCATGAAAGAGTAGGATTTATCCCAGGGACACAAGGCTGATTCAACACTCGTCAAACAATGTGATTCATCATATCAGCAAGAGAAAAACCAAGAAACATATGACCTCCCATTAGATGCAGAGAAAGCATTTGACAAAATAGAGCATTCATTGCTGATGGAAACCCTTCAGAGCATAGGGATATCGGGAACATTCCTCGATATCTTAAAAGCCATCTACGAAAAGCCCACAACAAATATCATTCTCAATGGGGAAGCACTGGGAGCCTTTCCCCTAAGATAAGGAACAAGACAAGGATGTCCACTCTCACCACTCCTATTCAAAATAGTACTGGAAGTCCTAGTCTCAGCAATCAGACAAAAAAAGTCATTAAAGGCATTCAAATTGGCCAAAAAGTAGTCAAACTCTCCCTCTTCACCGATGACATGATACTCTACCTAGAAAACCCAAAAGCCTCCATGCCAAGATTGCTAGAACTCATACAGCAATTTGGTAGCATTGCAGGATACAAAATAAATGCCCAGAAATCAATGGCATTTCTATTTTTATTTTATTTTTATTTTATTTATTTATGATAGGCACACAGTGAGAGAGAGAGAGGCAGAGACACAGGCAGAGGGAGAAGCAGGCTCCATGCACCGGAAGTCCGACGTGGGATTCGATCCCGGGTCTCCAGGATCGCGCCCTGGGCCAAAGGCAGGCGCCAAACCGCTGCGCCACCCAGGGATCCCTCAATGGCATTTCTATACACTAACAATGAGTCTGAAGAAAGAGAAATTAAGGAGTCAATCTCATTTACAATTGCACCCAAAAGCATAAGATACCTAGGAATAAACCTAACCAAGGAGGTAAAGATGGAAACCAAAAGCACTATAGAATGCTTCGGAAAGAAATTAAGGAAGACACAAAGAGTTGGAAATATATACCATGCTCATGGATTGGCAGAATTAATATTGTGAAAATGTCGTGTTACGCAGGGCAATGTACACGTTTAATGCAATCCCTATCAAAATACTATGGACTTTCTTCAGAGAGTTAGAACAAATTATTTCAAGATTTGTGGGGAATTAGAAAAGACCCCGAATAGTCAGGGGGATTTTAAAAAAGAAAACCATATCTGGGGGCATCACAATGCCAGATTTCAGGTTGTACTACAAAACTGTGGTCATCAGGGCAGTGTGGAACTGGCACAAAAACAGACACATAGATCAATGGAACAGAATAGAGAACCCAGAAGTGGACCTTGAACTTTATGGTCAACTAATATTCGATTAAAGAGGAAAGACTATGCATTGGAAGAAAGACAATCTCTTCAATAGATGGTGGTAGGAAAATTGGACATCCACCTTCCGAAGAATGAAACTAGACCACTCTCTTTCACCATACACAGAGATAAACTCAAAATGGATGAAAGATCTAAATGTGAGACAAGATTCCATCAAAATCCTAGAGGAGAACACAGGCAACACCCTTTTTGAACTCGGCCTCAGTAAATTCTTGCAAGATTCATCCACAAAGGCAAAAGAAACAAAAGCAAAAATGAACTATTGTTACTTCATCAAGATAAGAAGCTTTTGCACAGCATAAATACAGTCAACAAAACTAAAAGACAACCTACAGAATGGGAGAAGATATTTGCAAATGACGTATCAGATAAAGGGCTAGTTTCCGAGATCTATAAAAAATTCTTAAAATCAACACCAAAGAAACAAACAATCCAATCATGAAATGGGCAAAAGACATGAACAGAAATCTCACAGACGAAGACATAGACATGGCCAACATGCACATGAGAAAATACTGTGCATCACTTGCCTCAGGGAAATACAAATCAAAACCACAATGAGATACCACCTCACACCAGTGAGCATGGGGAAAATGAACAAGGCAGGAAACCACAAATGTTGGAGAGGATGCGGAGAAAAGGGAACCCTCTTACACTGCTGGTAGGAATGTGATCTGGTGCAGCCACTCTGGAAAACTGTGTGGAGGTTCCTCAAAGAGTAAAAATAGACCTGCCCTATGACCCAGCAATTGCACTCTAGGGGATTTACCCAAAATATTCAGATGCAATGAAATGCCGGGACACCTACATCCTGATGTTTTTAGCAAGAATGTCCATAATACCGAAACTGTGGATGGAGCCATGGTGTCCATCGAAAGATGAATGGATAAAGAAGATGTGGTTGTTGTATACAATGGAATATTACTCAGCCATTAGAAACAACAAATACCCACCATTTGCTTCTACGTGGATGGAACTGGAGGGTATTATGCTAAGTGAAGTAAGTCAATCAGAGAAGGACAAACGTATGTTCTCATTCAATTAGTTAATATAAATTACAGTGAAAGGGAATATAAGGGAATGGAGAAGAAACGTGTGGGAAATATCAAAAGGGAGACAGAACATAAAGACTCCTAACTCTGAAAAAGGAACAAGGGATGCTGGAAGGGGAGGAGGGCGGGGCGTGCGGGTGAATGGGTGAAGGGCACTGACGGGGTCCCTTGCCGGGATGAGCACTGGGTGTTATTCTGTTGTTTGGTAAATTGAAGAACAATAAAAAATAAATTTATTTTAAAAAAAAGTTCAAAGAACTAAATACTGATGCTGCCAAAATGGGAGTACATAAAAATAGAAACCAATTAACTACAAACATACAGGAACTCACTGAAAATAATACAATGACAGGGGATTTTAAAACCTACCCACTTATGGCAATGGACCGATCGTCTATGCAGAAAATCAACAGGGGAACAATAGTCTTGACACACTGGACCTCAGGGACTCAACAGATATAGTCTGAACATTTCTTCCTAAAGCAGAATACACATTCCTTTCAAGTGCACATGGGACATTCTCCAGAACAGATCATATCATGGCCCACAAATCAGCCCTCAACAGGTACAACAGGTACAAGAAGGTTGATATCACACCCTGTACATTTTCAGACCATGACTCTATGAAACTCGAGGTCAACAGTAAGATAAAAATTGGACAGACCAAAAATACGTGGAGATTATGAACATCCTACTAGAGAATGAATGGAGCAACCAGGAAATTAAAGAGGAAATTTAAAACAAATGAAAATGAAAACGTTTCTCCAAACCTCTGGGATGTTGCAAAGGCAATCCTAAGAGGGAAGTACATAGCAATACAGGCCTATCTCAAGAAACAAGAAGTCTCCAATACACAACCTAACCCTACGCCCAATAGGCTGGAAAAGGAATAGCAAACAAAGCCTAAAGCCTACAGAAGAAGGGAAAAAATAAAGATGAGAGTAGAAATAAACAATGCAGAAAAAAACAAAACAGGGATCCCTGGGTGGCGCAGCGGTTTAGCGCCTGCCTTTGGCCCAGGGTGCGATCCTGGAGACCCGGGATCGAGTCCCACGTCGGGCTCCCAGTGCATGGAGCCTGCTTCTCCCTCTGCCTGTGTGTCTGCCTCTCTCTCTCTCTCTGTGACTATCATAAAAAAAAAAAACTTAAAAAAATAAAAAGTAAAAAAGAAAAAAACCGAACAGTAGAATGGAATAATGAAACTAAGAGCTGGTTCTTCAAAATAATTAATAAAATGGATCAAGCCTTAGTCAGCCTTATCAACGAGAAAAGAGAAAAGACCTAAATAAATAAAATCACAAATGAGAGAAGAGAGATCACTATCAACACCATAAAAATTAGACAATTATAAGGGAATACTATGAAAGATGATATGGTAACAAACTGGGAGTCCTGGAAGAAATGGACAAATCCCTAGAAATGTGCAAACGAGCAAAACTGAAATAGGAAAAAATAGAAAATATGAACACACCCATAACTAGCAAAGAAATTGAATCAGCAAGGCACCTGGGTGCCTCAGTGTTTGAGCATCTGCTTTGGCTCATGTCATAATCCTGGGGGAATCACATCCCACATCAGGCTCCCCACACGGTGCCTCATTTTCCCTCTGCCGATAATTCTGACTCTCTGTGTCTCTCATGAATACATTAATAAAGGTGCAGCCACTGTGGAAAACAGTCTGGAGGGTCCTCGAGAAGTTAAAAATAGGGGATTCCTGGGTGCGCAGTGGTTTGGCGCCTGCCTTTCGCCCAGGGCCTGATCCTGGAGACCCGGGATCGAATCCCACGTCGGGCTCCCGGGGCATGTAGCCTGCTTCTCCCTCTACCTGTGTCTCTGCCTCTCCCTCTGTGACTATCATAAAAAAAATTTTTTTAAAAAGAAGTTAAAAATAGAGCTACCCTACGATTCCAAAATTGCACAGCTAGGTATTTACCCTGAGGATACAAAAGTAGTATAGTAGATTTGAAGAGGAACACGCAGCCAAGTGTTGGTAGAATCATTATCAACAACAGCAAAACTGTGTATACACCCCAGATGTCCATCGACAGATGAATGGGCAGAGATGATGTGGTAAATATACACACTGCGACATCACTCGGTCATCAGGAAGGATGAAATGAAGCCATTTACAATGACGTGCGAGAAGTGGAAGACACTTATGCTAAATGAACTCAGTCAGAGAAAGATAGATACCAAATACCATACAATTGCATTCACATGTGAATTTTAAGAAACCAAACAAACTGGCAAACGAGCAGAGGAGGGGATGAGAGAAGCAAACAAAAAAAAACACTCTTAGTCACAGAGAATAAAGTAATCAATATCACAGGAAGGTGGGGGGGATGGGGAATCAGGGGATGGGGATAGTGGAGGTCACCTCTGACCAGTACCAGGCGTTGTATTCAAGGGTTGAATCACTATGTGGTAAACCTGAAACTATATCATACTGTGTATACAAACAGGAATTCAAGTAAAACTTTAAAATAATAATTGGTAGTATAGAGGAAACATGTGCGCACAAGAGATAAAATCAGAAAGGAAACTGAAAATCCAAACAGTCTTTAGAGCCACAAATCCCCTCCTTAGCTCAGCTCAGGAGAAGCCTGCCATGCCTATTCTCACCCCAGCAGAAGCCTGGATTTTGATTCTCTGGGGAGGCCACTGACTTGGTGGCGTCATGCTATCTTTGAACCTGAAACCTAAATAGAGGGCATAAAACTAAACTACCCAAGATGCTAGGATTCCCAGTGCAGGCACATGCCAAGACACAAGCTCTAACCATACACAGACATAACCCTAACCATACACTTAAGCCTAATGTTAAGGTCATCCTTAAACAAGAACTATCACTAATCAAAAACCAAACACAAACCCCAAGACCGAAGCACATTGACTGAACCTTCCTGGCAGCCCTCACCCTAACTCTTAAACCTATTCTAAACCCTTAACTCTGACCCTTACCTTAAATCTAACCCTAACCATAACCTCTAACCCTAACCTTATCTTAATGTACTCAAATCCTAATCCTAACCTTAACCTGTACACTAACCCTAACCCTCTAATACTAATCCTATTTCATACCCCAAACTGTACACTAAACTGTACCCTAAAACTAATCCCTAACCCACTGCCTAACCCTCTCTTACCCTTTTCCAAAACCGTACCCTGACCCTGACCTGCCCCTAACCCTAACCCCTAAACAAACACTAAACCTAACCCTAGCCCTAACCCCTATCCTAAACCTAACCCTCACCCTAACCCTAAACCTAGCCGTAACTTTAACTCTAACCCCTAACCCTAAACACTAACACTAACTCACACCCTAACCTGTAACCCTAACTGCAAATCTAGCCCAACCCTAATTCTAACCATAACCCAAACCCCAACTCCTAATCTCCTGCTCTAATCCCTAAAGTCTAAATCCTAACCCTAACTCTAACACCTGTCCCTAACCCAAACCCCCATCGTAACTCCTAACCACTTACCCTTACCCTTATCCCTCACCCTAACCTCTAATCCATAACCATAAGCATAATGACTAACCCCTAACATGACTAACCCCTAGGCCTAACCGCAAACTGCCTCCCCTCCCCTGACCGTACCATTCATTCTACCCATTCACTTACCCTATTGTTTTGAGGAATCCCTTCTGACATGGATGAAGCCCACAACGGCGCCTCCAGTGTCCTCCAGGGGGTCCTGAGGACGCCGGGCTCCTGTGAGTGTGGACGTGGCTCCACGTGTTCCAGAGTCAAGGTCAGCGGGTCCTGAGTATGCCAGGTCTTCTGTCACTGTGGAGTATTCCTCACAGCCTCTGGAAGCCTCACAGCAGGTTCTCAGGAGGCCGGGGGCTCCTGTCAGCCTGGACATGGCCCCATGTCCCCTGAAAACTCACCGCAAGTCCTGAGGAGGCTGTGGGTTGCTGTCAGCCTAGACGCAGCCCCATGTGTCCCGAAGCCAAAGTGCAGGTCCTGAGGAGGACGGGGGTCCTCTCAGTCTTGATGTGGCCCCAGAATTTCCTCAGCCTCACCATAAGACCTGAGGAGGCTGGGGGCTCCTGTCAGAATGGACGTGGCCTCAAATCTTCCCAAAACTTCACAGTGTGTCCGGAGGAGGCTGGAGACTCCTGTCACTGTGGATGCGGCACCCACATTTTTCTTAGGCCTCACCACAGGCTCTGACAAGGCTGGGGTCTTCTGTCCGCATGGACGCATCCCGATATTTCCCGATGTCTACACCGGGGGTCCTGAGGACATCAGCGTCTGGTTGTGTGGACATGACCACACGTCCTCCTGAAGCGTCACCGCAGGTTCTAAGGTGGCCGGGGCTCCTGTCACTGTGGATGCGGCCCCCAGCTTCCAGAAGACTCAAGTTTTGTCCTGAGGGGCCCATTAGCTCCTGCCAGAGTGGTCGTGGCACCACATGTTCAGAAGCCTCCCCGCATGTCCTGAGGTGGCCCAGGGGCTCCTATCAGTGTGGATGCGGGCCCACATCTTACTGAAGCCTCCCCATGGGTCCTGAGGCAGCCCAGGGGCTCCTCTCAGGGTGGGTGTGGGCCAACTATTTCCTGAAGCCTCCTGAGAGGTCCTTACGTGGTCCAGGGGCTCCTGTCAGGGTGGATGTGGACCCCTATCTTCCTGAAGCTTCACCGTGTGTCGTGAGGAGACTGGGACTCCTGTCAGCGTGAACGCTGAGCAATATCCCCCTGAAGACTCCCCACAGGCTCTGAGGAGGCTGTGCTCATCAGCGTGGATGTGTCCCCCCGTCTTCCTCAGGCCTCCCCAGCACAGGCTGGCTCCTGTTACTGGAGGCAGAGGAGGCCTACTGCGCATGAGTGCCCCCTGTGCAGTGCCTGGGCTCGGGCGCCCCCTGCGGGATGCTCAGATGCTACAGGAGGCTGTGCAGGAGGCACCTGCTTATCCCTGGGCCCACCTCTGCCTCCTTCCAGGCTCCAGCTGGGGCCTGTTTGCTTCGGAAACATCTCACTGAAAAGGAGCCCAACACCCGGGTTCCTCAAAAATACTTAAGGAGAAGGAATTGGAGCCCAAAGGACACGAAATGAAATGTGGACCAGACATTTACCACGTCCTGTAAAACTCACTCAACCCTCTTCCACTGTGGGCGGGACAGCGGGCTGGTGCAGCCGCCCTGGAAACAGTGTGGAGGCCCCTCATGAAGTTACAAATAGAGCCGCCCTGCGACCAGCAGGTGTATGGCCTGGAGCTCACTCCGAAGATACAGATGCAGTGAGACTCGGGACACCAGCACCCCAATGTCCACAGCAGACGTGTCCACAGTAGTCACATTGTGGGAGGAGCCTCGGTGCCCTCTGACTGATGATGGATAAAGAGGATAGGAAATAGATGATGGTCATAGAGAGAGGAATGGTACTCAGCTATCAAAGAGAAGGAAATCTTTCCATTTGCAATGACGTGGATAGAAGTAGAGGGATCATCTTAAGTGAAATAGGTCAGGCGGAAAACAGAATGACCGTGTTGTGTCATTCATAAGTGGAATTAAAGAAGCAAAGCAGATGAACATCTGTGAAGGGAAGGAAAAACAAATAAGATGAAAACAGATGCAGGGAATACAGACTCTTTTATATAGGAAACAAACTGATTGTCGCTGCAAGGGAGGGGACGAGGGAGGGGATAACAGGGGACCAGTGTGAAGGAGGGCACATGATGTCACGAGGACTGCTGTTAGCTCCAACTGGTGAATCCCTGAATTCATCCTCTGAAAGTATAATACACTATATGTTAATTAATTGGCTTTAAATTAAATTAAGTTAAAAAATCAGTTGTATCAGAGCACGTTTCCTACTGGACTTTCTGTTCTGCTCCTTCAGCTTATGCTGGGACCACCCTCGTGGGTCTGGTTTATTTACGTAGGCATCAGGACTCGTCCATGGACCAGCCCTGGGCTAGAACTCACGGCCCAGAGATCAGGACCAGAGGTGAGGTCAAGAGTCAGATGCTTAACCAACAGAGCCAGGCGGAGTCCCGAGACAACACTGCTTTATCCTTTGTCTCTGTGACATCGTTTGTTTTATTATTTTTTTAAAATATTTTTTTAATTTTTTAATTAACTTATAATCAGAGAGATAGGCAGAGACACAGGCAGGGGGCGAAGCAAGCTCCATGCACTGGGAGCCTGACGTGGAATTCGATCCCGGGTCTCCAGGTTCGCGCCCTGGGCCAAAGGCAGGCGCCAAACCACTGCACCACCCAGGGATCCCTGTGACATCGTTTGAAATAGGAAAGTGCTGCGTCCCGCTCTGTCCTGCTTCTCCAATACTGATTTGCTCTCCGGGGTCATTTGTGGGGGATGTTGGATGTTTTGGGTTTTTTTTCCTATGTATAGGATCTGCCACCATGACTTGACAGGAATGACATTGAAATTGAGGGTGGCTTCAGGAACTGCCGACATTTTCACAAGATGAGGCTCCAAACCAATGAGCCCAGGACGGCCTCCCAGAGCCTAGTGTGGCTCAGTGCACAAGTCTTGTGCTCCTTTGGTACAGTCTCATTATTTTTTTTTTTATTTTTATTTTTTATTTTTTTTTTCAGTCTCATTATTTATTCTCTGTGATGCTCCTGAGAAGGGATTCACGTCCGTCATTTCCTTCCTGATTGCTCATTGTCTGGACACAGCAAGCCCCACAATAGAATAAAAACTGAGCCCAGGCCAAGGGCAGGAAGCCCCTATTAGAAAAGATCCACTGCCCTTGAAGGCCCCATATCAAAATGTAAACAGAACTTGAGGAATTCCTCCAGCCCTTCTGGAGGTCCCCGAGACCAGCCCTTAAAACTAAGCAAAAACCCACCTCGGGGTCCAATTCCCTGCTCCGCTGTGTCAGGTATACTTGGACAAAAGATTGAGCTTGTAAATAGTCCCTCGTGTGTTTGCATCGGAATTGGCTTCTCGGTGGTTTCTCAGATTCGCAATCTTGGGCACAAGAGTCTGAGAAAAAATAACAAAACCAAAAGAAGCTCGGACGCGGGCAGAGAGAAAGCAGGGTTCTGAGAGAAGCGGCAGAGACCCGGGGGCTTGGGGAATCTTCTGTGGAGGACATGCAGACTGGGGGGCGGAATGCTCAGCCCCAGAGCGAGAGGACCCAGAGACCCCACCCGCATACCGCCCATCAGTGTCGAGTCTCAGGGAGCAGCACAACACTGCCCACTGGAGGCCAGAAGTGCTGATGCCCACCCTGCCTCTGACCCCACAGGTGCATCTCCCAGGCAGATGTGCACCTGACAATCAACGCCATGGCCAATCTCCAACCCCACACAGACCACTCGCTGCCACCAAGGTGTCGGACCACAGAGGCTGCAGAGATTCAGCTCTGCCTGGAAAGTATGGTCTAGTTTCCTTTGTACTTTGTGCTTTATTGTCATTTATTTTCTTTGATTCTATTTTATAAATTGCCTTATTTTAGTTTTACATATGTACCTTATATATTTCTTATTTTTAGTTTCATGGTACTTTAATTTTGTTTCTTATTTTGGGATTTAGAATCTTTTAACAACCAGGCCAAAATAATCTGGTGGTTTTTTTGGGAGGGCAGTTTTTATTGTTTTTCTTTTTCTTCCTTCTTTCTTTTCTTGGAAAAAATAAAGAGATGGAGAAATTCGCCTCCATAAAATAACATGAGGTAGTACTCACAGCCAGGAAGTCCATCAATACAAATATATGATGTCTAACTACAGTTTAAAACAATGATTATAAAGATAGCATCTGGGCTGGAAAAAGAGCACAGAAGAAAACTAGAGAATCCCTTACTGTAGGAATAAAAGAACTAAAATCTATTCAGGCCAACGTTAAAAATGCTATAACTGAGATGCAGTCCCAAGTGGAAGCCTTAAAAACAAGGAAGTTTATGGACTACAAACGCAGACTTGGAAACTCAGCCACTTATTAAAACAATAGCATTCATATCATGGGAGACTCAGAAGATGAAGAGAGTGAAAAGGTGGGCCTTGCTCAGCCATTAGAAATGACAAATAACCACCATATCCTTCAACGTGGATGGAACTGGAAGGTATTATGCTGAGTGAAGTAAGTTAATCAGAGAAGAACAAATATTGTATGTTCTCATTCACTTGGGGGATATAGACAATAGTGAAAGGGAATATAAGGGGAGGGAGATGAAATGTGGGGGAATTATCAGAAAGGGAGACAGAACATAAAGACTCCTAAATCTGGGAAAGGAACTAGGGGTGATGGAAGGGGAGGAGGGCGGGGGTGGGGGTGAATGTGTGATGGGCACTGAGGGGGGCACTTAACGGGATGAGCACTGGGTGTTATTCTGTATGTTGGCAAATTGAACACCAATAAAATTAAATTTATTATTAAGAAAAAAAGAAAGAAAGAAAGAAAGAAGAAAGAAAGAAAGAAAGAAAGAAAGAAAGAAAGAAAGAAAGAAAGAAAGAAAGAAAGAAAGAAAGAAAGAAAGAAAGAAAGAAAGAAAGAAAGAAAGAAAGAAAGAAAGAAAGAAAGAAAGAAAGAAAGAAAGAAAGAAAGAAAGAAAGAATGGCACCTGGGTGACTCAGTCTGTTAAGCTTCTGCCTTAGGGTCGGATCATGATCCAGGTCCAAGGAAGGCTCCCTGTTCAGCAGGGAACCTGCTTCTCCCTCTCCCTCTTCCCCTCTAGCACATGTTTTTCACTCCTCTCTCTCTCAAATAAATAAATAGCATCTTTGTAAAAGAAACAAACAAACCCAGAGGGAAAAGAAATCTCCCATGTAGAAGATTTTCAATCGATTTGTGCAGACATTTCACCAAGTTCATGAGCATGCTTCCCACTCTTATGTGTGGAATACACATAGTAACTTCCTTCTACAAAATATAATATGAAAAACTTAAAATAATAATGATAATATAATAATAATACTAATATTAGTAGTAATAAGAATAATAAAGAATCACTTTACTACAGAGAAATCTGACAAACACCACCTCAGCAAGATGATCAGATCGATACCAAGACTGATAAATCATGTTGATATTCATGATGTTCAATCATGAGATAAACAACATACATGTCCCAACTAAGGGAAATTTTACAAAATACTCTATTTCTCAAAGTGTTCCAGTTCAACAACAACAAGGAAAGGCTGAAAGACTGTCACAATCCAGAGGAGCTTAAGAAAACAAGAGGACAAATGGAGTGTGATATGAGGAATGGAGACTTAGCAAAAACTAAGGAAATCTGAATAAAGTATGGTCTTTGGTTATTGGTAAAATTTTAATATTGATTCATTAGCTAATATTTGTAACGTATTGATATAAGATATCAATAATTGGAGAAATTGAGTGCAAGTGCATGAGAATTCTCTGAACTATATTTTCAATTTCCTTATAAAACTTTGTTTTCTGGGATCCCTGGGTGGTGCAGCGGTTTGGCGCCTGCCTTTGGCCCAGGGCGCGATCCTGGAGACCCGGGATCGAATCCCACGTCAGGCTCCCGGTGCATGGAGCCTGCTTCTCCCTCTGCCTGTGTCTCTGCCTCTCTCTCTCTCTCTGTGTGACTATCATAAATAAATAAAAAAAAATTAAAACTTTGTTTTCTTTCTAAGAAATAAGATTTAATTTGAAAATTGACTTAAATGAATCAGGCTCCCGTGTGAAGACATTTTAAAAATCGTTGAATTAACTTTTGCCTTATTCTTAAAGAGTTCCTTCGATGGGAACAATGTAATAATTTTTATCAGAAGGAAAGAAAAACACTTATGAACATGTATAATGCCTCCTCAACCTGAAGCAGGAAAGGATAATAAATAGCAAAAATCAGATAAAAATACTTCTATTATAATAGACACCATATTGCAAGTGCATTTAAAATTAGCAATGTATAACATTTATTTCCTTGACATTTGTCTTCCAAAGAGTTCACAATGTTTCAGTGTCAGTTGAAACAGGGGAAGAATCTCAGGGAAGAATCCTTCATATAATAATAGGACCATTGGTACTAATGTCTCTCAATTATTTCCAAATCCATACAGATGCATTTCCTGATGAGTGACTGAGCTGTGAAGACAGAGATGAGAAACCCTCATCCCTCTGAATTACTTGTGTCAGAATATTTTAACCATAGTAATACGGATAGTAAATTATCCTTATTAACAGGATATGTCTCAGATTGGAATCTGAGCAATCAGATAGGCAGAGAAAAAATGCTTAACTTGCTCAACTTCTAAAGACAAAGGAGAACTTTTCTATGTACAAAGTCAGTTGCCAAGATAACCTTAGGGAAAAATAGTCTGCAGCATGGAATCCTTCTGCACAGCCGGGACTCCCGTGCCCCAGGTCGTCCTGATCCCAAATACCTGGGCCTGTCCCCCAACACATGCTGCCACGCTGAGGTCATTTGCAATTTCTCTCTTAGGAGCTCCAGGGAGAGCGGCATGAGCTAGATAGGACGGGACAGGATGTGTGGAGGCCGAGAACATTACGGCCATTCTACTTTAAGTTCAGTATTAGCACAGGTCTAGCAATCCCAGGCCCCTGTGAAGAAGAGCTGAAATTTTCATTATTTCAGTTACTGGAAAAAAACAAAAATTTACAGCTAATGTCTTAGAAAGCCCCACAAGAGAATAAAAACTGAGCCTAAGCCAAGGGCTGGAAGCCCCAATTAGAATGAGAAGAGAGCACAATGCCCTTGAAGGACCCATATCAAAATGTAAACAGAACTTGAGGAATTGCTCCAGCCCTTCTGGAGGTCCCCAAGACAAGCCCTTAAAACTAAGCTAAAACCTTCCTTGGGGTCCAAGTCCCTGCTCCACTGTGTGGGGTATACCTGGAACCACGCTCGAGTTTTGAAATCAACCCTCGTGTCTTTGCATCGGTGTCTGCGCCTTAGTGGTTTCTCAGATTCGCAATCTTTGGCAAAACACCCCCATGACCCCTCCCCACCTGGACTGACCTCTGTCCCCTCCCACCCAGGCTGACCCGCAGTCACCTCTCCACTGACAACAGCTGGGCACAGGCCCTCACACAGTTCCACGGGCATGGTGGGCACTCCAGCTGTCCCCAGCCTCCCAGGGGAAGGAAGGAGGGTTGGCAGGACACACTCCCATGGTGGCCCCAGAGCTCCCTGCCCAGGAGAGCACCTGGTGACAGGTCGGAGTCTGTGTCCCTGACGCCAGCTCCTCCTCCCCGGTTTTCCCACTGGAAATGAAGGGGAGGCCCTGATCTCCTCCAGGGACATCACGCAGGTGGACCTGGACGTCAACAGGACGCTCAGCAGTCACATCATATTTTGGGACTACTATGGGGTAGGGTGAGGTTGAGGGGACAGGGGGGATCAGGACCCAGGGGAGGACCGGGGGAATCTGGGTAGGGAAAACGGGGCTTCTGAGGCAGGGGGCAAAACAGCAGCCAACAACACACCGCTCCATGGTAGGGTGTTGGGGATGACCTCTATGCCCACACCCCTGGGGCCTCGGGGACGAGGAGGCAACTAGGATGGGACTCCAGGGCTTGCCATGGGAGCTGAACCCCAAAGGGGAGAGGGACTGCTCCCTGAGAAGCAGGGGATGGGGTGGGGGACATGAGGGGCATGAACCGGACCTGGGGGCCAGGCGGCATGGCCGTGGAGCAGGGATTTGGACCCTGAGACTAAGAAGCGGAGCAGCTTTAAAGGGGCCAGTGGCCCATGGGATACACAGAAAGTTGCACAGTCGTGTCGGTCCACATGCAGGTGGCCGATTGAATTACACCTTAACCTATAGGATCCACTTGACCTGGCCTATTACTTTGGTCAGAATTGGCGTGCAGTTTTGGCAGGCACAAAGCAGGGTTACATTGTTATGAGCCGATTTCCGATTAGGGTGTGCCCAGCGGCTTGACTGGGTTGGGGCAGCGCCTTAAGACATAAGCAGGTTATGTGGGGGTCATAGGGGAGGTGGCAGGTGTATCACAAAATGGAATCAGACCTGCTCTGCTTGTCCTTGGGTAGGGGCTTTTTGTTAAATTTCCTGGGTCCCACACTTGCAGCTCAAGCACCTGGGCCACACTCACCAGGTGGACTCACTGTGCACACCTTGTGGTGCTGGATCTCTCACACCATCGTGTAGAGGGCACCCTCCTCGCCCTAGTGAGTAGGGGCTGGGTGAGCATGGGGCTCGGCATGAATGCCAGCCAGCCTAGGGGACCAAGGAACCCCAGCCCCATCACCACCCCTACTCCCACACACAGTCTGCCCCATGGCTCCCCGTAATGGGCGCCCGGCACCTCTGAAGATCCCCCCAGGGCGGCCCCGAGGTCCAGCTCCCTGCTGGAGAGGCATCGGGGAGAAGAGAAGCAGCCGGCGCTCAGCGGGAATCACTGCCAGACATGGGAATGTGGCCGAGCCAGTCCTTCCAGCTCAGCTGACCTTCCAGCGGAAAGTCACTGCATGAGCCAGCCCCGGGTCGGCCAGGAGAGTCCAGCAAGCTGCCCAGCGCCAGCACCAGAAATGATGTTGTGCCAACCATGTCGGTGTTTGGGTGACCCAGCCAGAGGATCCGATAGCTGCACGTGATAGCTGCATGTGATAGACACACACACACACACACACCCTGAAACCAACAAAAGTCGGAATCCCTCAATGTTGTCAAACAGCAGTAGAATGGTTACATACACGACACTGTGGTCCCCAATAGGATACATGGAAGACGCTATAAATCACGACTGCAGAGGTGCTGGAGGCACAGAGATGTGCCTGTTGGGTTCCAACAAGGAGAGCAAAGGGGCAGGAAGCATACTTCAATGGGGGGGCCCCTCTTAGGAAAGGACACCAGGTCCCTGTGAAGGCTACGGATGGTGAAATCTTTCCTCCTCTCTTTCAGCTTCTGGATTTCCTCTTCCTTTGTTCTTCCTAATTCTAGTTTACCTCCACCCTGCATCCAAACCAATGACCAAAGAGGCTTCTTTATGATATCCGGTCCTAAAAGGAGGCTGAGCTCTGGCTACCGGGTTCAGAAACGATCATTTTCTAGGTGTATGCTGATCCCCTGAACTCGTGCCTTCATGACTCTTCTCTCCCTGCAGAACGAGGGGAACCACTGGTCTTACAACGAAAGACGCCCACTTCCACTCGGGCAGGACTGTCCCTTGTGGAGGACGTCATCTGGGCCATGTAGTGCAAGTGTGGTGATCAAGAATAGGTCGCAGGTAAGACATAAGCAAGCACTTACCTTTGATATCATGCTTTATTTTTTCATCCATTTATTATTTGTTAACTATTTTTTTAAATTTATTTATGTATGATAGTCACAGAGAGAGAGAGAGAGAGGCAGAGACACAGGCAGAGGGAGAAGCAGGCTCCATGCACTGGGAGCCCGATGTGGGATTCGATCCCGGGTCTCCAGGATCGCGCCGTGGGCCAAAGGCAGGTGCTAAACTGCTGCGCCACCCAGGGATCCCCTAACTATTTTAATTTTCTGTCCCGTCTATACCCAACACGGTGTTCAAACTCATAACCCTGAGTTCAAGATACCCCACCAGGACAGCCAGGCACCCCAGTCCCATGTTTTAAAACTCTTTGCTTCATTGCCTATCTTTGCATCGAACTAGAACATTGTGTCCATGACGGGGAGCTTTAGTAACCTCCGAATCCTAGAACGTTCTCACTGTATCCCAATCCTAGATTGACATTTACCATTGAATAGCACTTTAAATAGTCAGTAAAATAACTACTACAGAAAAGGAAATTATCTAATTTTCACGTATGTGGTCCCTGCTCCCTGGGCTCCCAGGGAAGCTATGGTTTCTTTCACATTGATCAAGGCCCAAATGACTGCACCACACCTCAAAGCGTGGGCTCAGTTTCTGCCCTGACACATGCAACACCCCTGCTTCAATTAACATGTATCAATCAATCAAAGGGAGCCTAACTGGCTCGGTGTGGTTTGTAAGAACATGGGACTCTTGTTCTTGGGGTAGCATGTTCAAGCCCAATGTTGGCTGTAGAGATTACAGAAAAATAAAATCTTAAAAATAATCAATCAGTTTATCTTGGGGAGACATAGCCCCTGATCCCACAAGGGCAGGGAGCCAGCTGATGGTTCTACGCACAATATTATGCAGCAGAGCACAAAATGTGAACTTTCAGAAGTCTCCTAGAGTGGGGGACACACCAGCCTTAAGGTGTTCAGGTGGAGAAGTCAGGGGCAGTCCCTGGAGTGACAGGGTGGGCTCAGGATCCCATGGGTCCCAAGGATTGTGGCACCAATTGTTCCCAGGCACAAGAGCGGGAATGCAGCTGAGAGTAGCAGGACTTGGGCCAGCTGTCTGCTCTGTGTGGCCATAAGCTGCAATCCCCTGTGCAGTCACGGGGCCGCATTCCTGGGACAGACCAGCAAAGGCCAGGAGTGGTAGGACAACTTCCCGGGCAGGAAGAGCACAGGTCTCCACCAGGGCAGCCCCTAAATTTGGAGTTTTAAACTTCAGTCACTTGTCTGTGTGGAGGCTGACAAAATTGAGGCGGTTCCACTTTAAGTTCACTGTTAGCACAAGTACTGCCATCCCAGGCCCCTGTGAATAAGAGCTAAAATTTGCATTATTTCAGTTACAGGAAATAAAGAAAAAAACAGCTTACAGCTTAAAATCGAATAAAGCCCCATATTAGAATGAGAACAGAACTCAATGCCCTTGAAGGCCCCATATCAAAATGTAAACAGAACTTGAGGAATTGCTCCAGCCCTTCTGGATGTCCCTGAGACCAGCCCTTAAAAGTAAGCTAAAACCCACTTTGGGGTCCAAGACCATGCTCCGCTGTGTCGGGTGTACTTGGGCGCAAGCTCGAGTTTGGAAATCAACCATCGTGTGTTTGCATCGGTGTAGGCTCCTCAGTGGTTTCTCAGATTTGCTATCTTGGGGACAAAACCTCCATGTCCCCTCCCCACCTGGGCTGACTCCACATCCCCTCTACCCCAGGCTGACCCTCAGTCACCTCCCCACCCACAACAGCTTGAGACAGGCCCTCACACAGGTCCCATGGGCTCGGTGGGCACTCCCGCCATCCTCGGCCTCTCAGGGAAAGGCAGGAGGTTTCAGCAGACCCACTCTCATTGTGGCCCCAGGGCTCCCTGCCCAGCATGGCAGCTCGTGACAGGTTGGGTTCTGTGTCCCTGACGTGGGCTCCTGCTCCCCGGTTTTCCCACAGGAAATGAAGGAGGAGGCCCTGGTCTCCTCCAGGGACATCACGCAGGTAGACCTGGACGTCAACAGGACGTTCAGCAGCCACACTATGTTTTGGGCCTGTTAGGGGGTTGGGTGAGGCTGCTGGGCTAGGGGGCGTAGGGGCCCCAAGGGAGGCTTGGGGGCTTCGGGGTAGGGAAAACGGGGCTTCTGAAGCCGGGGGGAGCAATAGCAGCCAACAACACACTGCTCCATGATAGGGTGATGGGGATGACCCACGTGCCCCCAAAGCCAGGGCCTCAGAGATGAGGAGGCCAATTGGATGGGGCCTCCAGTGGTTGCCATGGGAGCTGAACCCCAAAGGGGAGAGGGATGGCGCCCTGAGAAACAGGGGATGGGGTGGGGGAAGTGGAGGGCAGGAACTAGACCTGGGGGCCAGGAGGCATGGCCGCGGCTGGGGCAGGACACACATCAATCCCATGAGGGTCGGACGGGACAGAGTGACACCCACTCTCGGTGCTTTATATATTTCTAAATTCTATGCATTTCATTTGAGACAATTTGCAATTTGAAAACATACATAGTATGATGACCCCCAGATAATGACCCCGGTCCAGCCAGGGCCCTGCAATGTCCACACGGTGCCACAGGGGCAGATGTCACAGCAATCCACAGACTGGGGTCGCCTTTAACGGTAGACGTCTCCTTGTGCATCTTAGAGGAAGGGGATGCCCTGTGTCCGCAGGCCCCCCACGCCATCCCGCTCATTCTCTACCCCCACATCATCCCCCTACATCATAATCCCCAATGGCATTCCACAAAACACCAACCGCTCACAGCTACACAGCCCCACACAATCCTAACCCACACTACACCACAACACCATCCCCCCTACACCATTCCCCACACTCCACCACCATCATACCCCTAGTCCCACACCAACTACCCCACACCATCGGCCCCCAGCAAACCCCGTGCAGGTGCCCCCTGTGGGACATGCTCAGCCTCCCTGGGGTTCTCTGGATACTCTGTTACCATCAGAAGACCGGGTGTTCAATAGAGTACACAAGGGTTGCAGGGAGGAGGGAAGGCACGGAGTCTCCAACAGAGTGGGTGTAGGTGAGTGGTGCAAAGAACCCACTGTGCCCTGCCTCCGCCCACTCTCCCTCCTGGAGGGTGACACAAGCTGCACAGGACAACAGCCCCTAACCCAGTGGGACCTGGGCTGCCCTGGCACCAGGATCTGTGCGGGCTGAGTTGATTTGGGCCCCCCCATGGCAACACAAGGACGAATGGATTCCAGCCCCCCATGGCCCTGTGCAGCCCTGGATTCTGGCCGAACGCTGAGCGAGCCCTCTCACAGCTGGATGTGGCCTCCTGGGCCCTGGGCGTGACCCACAGATCCAGGTCGCAGATCTAAGGCAGACCTGAGGATCCCGGTACACCCCAGGGTGGGGAGAGCAGGGGTAGGCCAGTGGGCCCCACCCGCACCCACACCAGGAGGCAGGTTCCTCCAGACACTGGGGCCCCAGGGGGCCCGAGGCCAGGGTCCAGCTGCCCTGCGGGAACCCAGCGCAGGAGCCCATGAGCTGCAGGTCCAGTTCAGCTCTGCTGTCCTCAGAACCATCTCTCAGGCTGAAACCTCAGGACACACGCCCCCACCCGGAGTCCACATATGCTCCAGATGGGGGACTCCAGCACTCGACCCCCAACCCATGTGATTCTTTTCCTCCCGTAAAGGACAGAAAGGTCTCCCTCCCCTGGTGAAGGCACGCACCCACGCCTCTGAGATCGTTTACTGTAGAAAGTCAATAAAGTGTTGTGGTGTGAAAATGCACAGCCAGCCTGTTTCTGTGTCTCCCAGAACTCTGTGCACGGGGCATGGAGAGACCCACAGAGAGGAGGAGGGGGCATCACCCGGGCCCCAAACAGCCCCTGCAGGGGCACCACAAGGCACACACTGCTGATGTCCCCATGTGCCTTCCAGGGGCGGACAGACGCCAGGATCAGGACCCAACAGACTATACTGGGACTCATCCTGTGCCCCGTGGGCCAGAATGGACTAGGACAGTGCGACAGCCAGGGAACCTAAGGTCACCAGGGTCTGTGCAAAGTGACCTGTGAGGTCTGTGCTCCCTCTGTCCAGGAGGCCGGGGTTGGCCTTGTTCCGGGACATGTACTACCTTCCCCGCATCCCCATGCCAGTGTGCCTGGGGCACAGAGGGCCTGTTGGGTGCTCAGTGTGGCCCTGGAAGGGATGTCAGGACAGTAGGCCCTTGTGTTGTGCCCAAGACTACGAATCTGAGAAACCACTTAGGAGCCAACACCAATGCAAACTCCGGAGGGTTTCTCTACAAGCTGGAGCTTGGGTCCAAGTGCACCTGACACAGCAGAGCAGGGACTTGGATCCTGAGACTAAGAGGCATAGCAGCTTTATAGGGTCAGTGGACTGTGGGATATGCAGAAATTTGCACAGTCATGTTGGTCCACACGCAGGTGGTTGATTGAATTACACCTTACCGTATAGGATCCGCTTGACCTGGCCTATTACTTTGGTCAGAATCGGTGCGCAGTTTTGGGGGACACAAAGCAGGCTTACATTTTTATGAGCCGATTTCTGATTAGGGTGTGCCCAGCAGCTTGACTTGGGTGGGGCAGCGCCTTAAGATATAAGCTGGTCATTTGGGGGTCATAGGTGTGGTGGCGGGTATAGCACAAAATGGAATCAGTCCTGCTCTGCTTGTCCAGGGGTAGGGGATTTTTGTTAAATTTCCTGTGTCCCAACTTGCAGCTCACACACCTGGGCAACGCTCACAAGGTGGACTCAGTGTGCACACATTGTGGTGCTGGATCTATCACACCAGCCTGTGGAGGACACCCTCCTCGCCTTAGTGAATAGGGGCTGGGTGAGCATGGGGCTCGGCCTGAAAGCCAGGCAGCACAGGGTCTGAGGAACCCCAGCCCCATCCCCACCCTGACTTCCACACACAGGCAGCCTCACGGCTCCCCGCCATGGGCACCGGGCTCCACAGGAGCTCCCACCAGGGCAGCCCTGATGTCTGACTCCCTGCTGGAGAGGCATCAGGGAGAAGAGAAGCAGCTGGCGCTCGGCAATACCCATTGCTGGACATGAGAATGTGGCCGAGACAGACCTTCCACCTCAGCTGACCCTCCAGCTGAAATTCACTACAGGAGCGAGCCTCGGGTCAGCAAGGAGAGCCCAGCTAGCCACTCAGCATCAGCACCAGAGATAATGTTGTACCAACCATTTTGGCGTTTGGGTTACCCAGCCAGAGGATCCGATAGCTGCACGTGATAGCTTCATTTGATAGACTCACACACACCCCACAACCAACAAAAGTCAGAAACCCCCAATGTTATCAAACAGCAGATGAATGGTTACATACACGATGCCATGGTCCCCAATGGGATACCTGGAAGACGCTATAAACCATGACTGCAGAGGTGCTGGAGGCACGGAGATGTGCCTGCTGTGTTCCAAAAAGGAGCGGAGAGAGGCAGGAAGCATCCTACGGAAGGGGGGTCCTCTTAGGAAAGAACACCAGGTCCCTGTGAAGGCTACGGATTCTCATTCATTTGGGGAATATAAATAATAGTGAAAGGGAAAATAAGGGAAGGGAGAAGAAATGTGTGGGAAATATCAGAAAGGGAGACAGAACGTAAAGACTGCTAACTCTGGGAAACGAACTAGGGGCGGTAGAAGGGGAGGAGGGCGGGGGGTGGGAGTGAATGGGTGACGGGCACTGGGTGTTATTCTGTATGTTAGTAAATTGAACACCAATAAAAAAAAATGAAAGTAAAAAAAAAAAAATCTTTCCTCCTCTCTTTCAGCTTCTGCTTTTCCTCCTAAATGCCATTTTCCTCAATCATAATAGCAAAAATTTATTTTATGTTGTTAAATTTCTTTTTATTGGAGTCAATTTGTATGAATTCTTTCTTCAGCAAGGGTGTCATTCAGGATAGAGAGAAAGATTTTCCCAGACAGTCAAAGTATAAAGGGGTTCATGACCGCTAAACCAGTCCAGTAAGGAATTTTAAGAGGGACTATTCTAGTGGGGGGAAAAAGAGACCAAAAGCAACAAAGACTAGAAAGGACCAGAGAACGTCACCAGAAACACCAACTCTACTGGTAACACAAAGGCACAAAGTTCATATCTTTGAATAAGCACTCTGAATGCTGATACTAAATGCTCCAATCAAAAGATATAGGGTATCAGAGTGGCTTAAAAAACAGGATCCAGGGATCCCTGGGTGGCGCAGCGGTTTGGCGCCTGCCTTTGGCCCAGGGCGCGATCCTGGAGACCCGGGATCGAATCCCACGTCAGGCTCCCGGTGCATGGAGCCTGCTTCTCCCTCTGCCTGTGTCTCTGCCTCTCTCTCTCTCACTGTGTGCCTATCATGAATAAATTAAAAAAAAAAAACAGGATCCAGGATGCCTAGGTGGCGCAGGGGTTGAGCCTCTGCCTTTGACTCAGGGTGTGATCCTAGAGTCTGGGATCGAGTCCCATATTGGGCTCCTGGTGGGGAGCCTACTTCTCTCTCTGCCTAATTTTCTGCCTCTCTCTCTCTCTCTCTCTCTCTTTCTCATGCTCTCAAAAATAAAACTGTTATTAAAATAACAATGTCCATCAGTATGCTGCCTAGTAGATGTTCACCTTAAAACTACAGACAACAGCAGATTGAAAGTCAGGGGATGGAAAATCATCTATCACGCTAATGGTTATGAAAAGAAAGCTGGAGGACCAATACTTATATTAGACAAACTACATTTGAAACCAAACCCTGGGGGTCACCTGGTGGCTCAGTGGTTGAGCATCTACCTTCAGCTCAAGGTGTGTTTTTGGGATCCCAGGATCGAGTCCCACATCGGCATCCCATTGGGGAGCCTCTCTCCTTCTGCCTATGTTTCTGCCTCTGCTTCTCTGTGTATCTCTCATGAATAAATAAATAAAATATTTAATCTCAAAAAGAAAGAACAAATACTGTAAGAAGTGATGAAGAAGGGCATTATTTCATAGTTAAAAAGACTCTCTATCAGGATTAAACAACGAAATATTTATGCTGCCAACATAGCAGTACCTAAATATGGAACCCAATTACCAATAAACGTACAGGAACTCATTGATAATAATACAACGACAGGGGATTTTAAAACCTACCCACTTATGGCAATGGACCGATCATCTATACAGAAAATCAACAGGGGAACAATAGCTTTGACACACTGGACCACAGGGACTCAACAGATATTTTCTGAACATTTCTTCCTAAAGCAAAATACACATTCCTTTCAAGTGCACATGGGACATTCTCCAGAACAGATCATATCATGGGCCACAAATCAGCCCTCAACAGGTACAACAGGTACAAGAAGGTTGATATCACACCCTGTAAATTTTCTACTACGACTCTATGAAACTTGAAGTCGACAGTAAGAAAAAATTTGGACAGACCAAACATACGTGGAGATTATGAATATCCTTCGAGAGAATGAATGGAGCAACCAGGAAATTAAAGAGGAAATTTAAAACAAATGAAAATGAAAACATGTTTCTCCAAACCTCTAGGATGTAGCAAAGGCAGTCCAAAGAGGGAAGTACATAGCAATACAGGCCTATCTCAGGAAACAATAAGTCTCTAATACACAACCTAACCTTACACCTAAAGGAGATGGAAAAGGAATAGGAAACAAAGCCTAAAGCCTATAGAAGAAGGGAAAAAATAAAGATGAGAGCAGAAATAAACAATACAGAGACAGTAGAATGGAATAATGAAACTAAGAGCTGGTTCTTCAAAATAATTAATAAAATGGATCAAGCCCTAGCCGCCAAATGAACGAGAAATGACAAAAGACCTAAATAAATAAAATAACAAAAGAGAGAAGAGAGATAACAATCAACACCAGAAAAATAAGACAATCATAAGGGAATACTATGAAAGATTATATGCTAACAAACTGGGAGACCCGGAAGAAATGGACAAATCCCTAGAAATATGCAAACAAGCAAAACTGAAATAGGAAGACATAGAAAATGTGAATAGACCCATAACTAGCAGAGGAATTGAATCAGCAAGGCACCTGGGTGCCTCAGTGGTCGAGCATGTGCTTTGGCTCAGGTCATGATCCCAGGGTCCTGGGGAATCAAGTCACACATCAGGCTCCCCACATGGAGCCTCATTTTCCCTGTGCCTATACCTATGCATCTCTGTGTCTCCATGAATACATAAATAAAATCTTTAAAAAAGGAAAAAGATAAAAGGATGAGAAAGGACTGAAATAAAATCACAAAGGAGAAAAGAGAAATAACAACCAACACTAGAAAAATACAAACAATTATAAGAGATTATGATGAAAAATTACATGCCAGCAACCTAGAACCTGGAAGAAATAGATCAGTCCCTAGAAATATATAACATAGCAAAAATGAAAAAAGAAGAAATAAGAAATTTGAACAGACAGTTAACCAGCAAAGAAATTGAATCAGCAATCATGGTTCTCCCAACAGGAGACGCTTAGATCAATAGAACAGAATGGAAAGCTAAAACAAGATACAAACATGTATCTATGACCCATGATGGACAACAAGGCAGGAAGGAATATCCAATGGCACAAAGACACTCTCTTCAACAAACCCTAACCCTGACCCCAGGATAAGAACAAATGATGTTGTGAAAACCAGGCAGCCAATTGCAGAAGAAGGAAACTGGACCACTTTCTTACACCATATATATAAAAAATGAATTCAAAATGGATGAAAGACCTAAATGTGAGATCTGAAACCATACAAAGAAGAAAAGATAGGCAGCAACGTCTTTGACATTGGCCATTGGATGTTCTTTCTAGATATGCCTCTGAGGTGAGGGAAACAAAAGCAAAAATCCTATTGGGACTTCATCAAATTGAAAAGCTTCTGCAAAGTGAAGGAAACAACCAAAGCTAAAAGGCAACATACAGGAGCAGGGGCAAGATGGCGGAAGAGTAGGGTCCCCAAGTCACCTGTCCTCACCAAATTACCTAGATAACCTTCACATCATCCTGAAAATCTAGGAATTCGGCCTGAGATTTAAACAGAGAACAGATCGGATGCTACAGTGAGAAAGGTTCGCGCTTCTATCAAGGTAGGAAGACGGGGAAAAAGAAATAAAGAATCAAAAGGCATCCAAGTGGGAGGGGCCCCACGAGGAGCTGGACAAAGGCCAGGGCGAGTGCCCCCCGGTCAGGAGACCTCTGTCCCAGAGAAGCAGGATCTGAACCAATCTTCCTGGGCGGAATGGCGCTTGCAGGGATTCAGAGCAGGACCTCAGGAGTGCGGGGATACCCACGTGCTCCCTGGGACACGAACAGACACCTGCACTCCCAGGAGAGTGCACCAAGCTCCCTAAGGGCTGCAGGGCACATGCACTGACTTGGGAGCAGCTCAGAGGGGCTCGGGCAGGGTTCTGCGTGTAGAGGGTTGCACGCCCCGGGAGCAGCTTGGTGGCGGTGCCTCTGGCAGAGGAAGGGGCTCAGTGCAGCGGGGGCTGCGTGGCTCCGGGAGCAACTCGGAGGTGCTCAGGTGGCGGCTCCCTGAGGGGCTGCGCGATCAAGAGCAGCTCAGAGGGGCTGGGCGGCAGCTCTGGGAATAGGCGGCTGCAAAGCCAGGAGCGTGAATCCAACAGCACAGGCCCCAGAGCACAGGGCGCCAGGACACATCCCAGGATTTGGCCTCCCCCGGGACAGGCAGAGGCCCGGAGGGCCCAGGACATCAAGGACGCTCCTGCCCACAGCTGAGCAGATCAGAGGCGCCACCCCAGAGCCTCCAGGCCCTGCAGATGGACTGCTCCCGAGTTACTGTGGGGGCTAAATACAGGTTTCCAGAGGTGGCCGCTGCCACTGGGGTTGTTCCTCCTTGGGCCTCACAGAGTAAACTATCCCCACTGAGCTCTGCACCAGGCAGGTGACAGAGCAGCTCCCCCAAGTGCTAACACCTGAAAACAGCACAACAGGACCCTCCCCTAGAAGACCAGCTAGACGGACAAGTTCCAGGGGGGAAGTCAAGGGACTTAAAGTATACAGAATCAGAAGATACTTCCCCATGTTTTTTTTATTCCTGATTGCTTCCCCCACCCTTTTCCCCCGTTTCTTTCTTTTTCTTTCTGTTTTTATTCCCTTTTTTCTTCTTTCTTCCTTTATTCTTTTTTCTTTTTCTCTTTTCTTTCCTTCTTTCTCTCCTCTCTTTTTTCCTTTTCCCAATATAATTTGTTTTTGGCCACTCTGCACTGAGGAAAATGACTAGAAGGAAAACGTCACCTCAAAATAAAGAAACAGAAACAGTCCTCTCTCCCACAGAGTTACAAAATCTGATTTACAATTCAATGTCAGAAAGCCAATTCAGAAGCACTATTATACAGCTACTGGTGGCTCTAGAAAAAAGCATAAAGGACTCATGAGACTTCATGACTGCAGAATTTAGATCCAATCAGGCCGAAATGAAAAATCAATTGAATGAGATTAAATCAAAACTAGAAGTCCTAATGAGGGTTAACAAGGTGGAAGAACGAGGGAGTGATGTAGAAGACAAGTTGATGGCAAAGAGAGAAACTGAGGAAAACAGAGACAGACAACTAAAGGACTAGGAAGACAGATTAAGGGAAATAAACGACAGCCTGAGGAAGAAAAACCTATGTGTAATTGGGGGTCCCAGAGGCATCAAAATGGACAGAGGGCCCGAATAAGTATTTGAACAAATCATACCTGAAAACTTTCCTAATCTGGGAAGGGAAACAGGCATTCAGATCCAGGAAATAGAGAGATACTCCCCTCAAATCAATAAAAACCGTCCAACACCTCGACATTTAATAGTGAAGCTTGCAAATTCCAAAGATAAAGAGAAGATCCTTAAAGTAGCAAGAGACAAGAAATCCCTGACCTTTATGGGGAGGAGTATTAGGGTAACAACAGACGTCTCTACAGAGACCTGGCAGGCCAGAAAGGGTTGGCAGGATATATTCAGGGTCCTCAATGAGAAGACCATGCAACCAAGAATACTTTATCCAGCAAAGCTCTCATTCAAAATGGAAGGAGAGATAAAGAGCTTCCAAGACAGGCAGGAACTGAAAGAATATGTGACCTCCAAACCAGCTCTGCAAGAAATTTTATTTTATTTTATTTTCTGCAAGAAATTTTAAGGGGGACTCTTAAAATTCCCCTTTACGAAGAAGTTCAGTGGAACAATCAACAAAACAAGGACTGAATAGATATCATGATGACACTAAACTCATATCTGTCCATAGAAACTCTGAACATGAACGGGCTTAATGATTGCATCAAAGACCCAGGGTATCAGACTGGATAAAAAAGCAGGACCAATCTATTTGCTGTCTACAAGAGACTCATTTTATTTTTATTTTTATTTTTTTTAATTTTTTTAAAATTTTTATTTATTTATGATAGTCACAGAGAGAGAGAGAGAGAGAGAGGCAGAGACACAGGCAGAGGGAGAAGCAGGCTCCATGCACCGGGAGCCCAACGTGGGATTCGATCCCGGGTCTCCAGGATTGCGCCCTGGGCCAAAGGCAGGCGCCAAACCGCTGCGCCACCCAGGGATCCCAAGAGACTCATTTGAGACAGAAGGACACCTACAATCTGAAAATTAAATGTTGGAGAAAAATTTACCATTCAACTGGTCCTCAAAAGAAAGCAGGGGTAGCCATCCTTATATCAGATAAACTAAGTTTACCCCGAAGACTATAGTGAGAGATGAAGAGTGACACTAAATAGTAGTTAAGGGATCTATCCAACAAGAGGACTTATCTATCCTCAATATATATGCCCTGAATGTGGGAGCTGCCAAATATTTAAACCAATTAATAAACAAAGTAAAGAAATACTTAGATAATAATACATTTATACTTGGTGACTTCAATCTATCTCTTTCTACCCTTGATGGGTCTTCTAAGCACAACATCTCCAAAGAAACGAGAGCTTTAAATGATACACTGGACCAGATGGATTTCACAGAAATCTACAGAACTTTACATCCAAACTCAACTGAATGCACATTCTTCTCAAGTGCATATGGAACTTTCTCCAGAATAAACCACATACTGGGTAACAAATAGGGTCTGAACCGATACCAAAAGATTGGGATCGTCCCCTGCATATTCTCAGACCATAATGCCTTGAAATTAGAACTAAATCACAAGAAGTTTGGAAGGACCTCAAACACGTGGAGGTTAAGGACCATCCTGTTAAAGATGAAATCGTCAACCAGGAAATTAAGGAAGAATTAAAAAGATTCATGGAAACTAATGAGAATGAACATACAACCGTTCAAAATCTTTAGGATGCAGCAAAAGCAGTCCTAAGGGGAAAAAACATCACAATACAAGCATCTATTAAAAAACGGGAAACTACACAAATACAAAAGCTAACCTTTCACATAAAGAGGCTAGAGAAAAAAAAGCAGATAGATCATACACCAAACAGAAGAACAGAGTTAATTAAAATTCGAGCAGAATTCAAGGATATCGAGACCAGAAGAACTCTGGAACAGATCAACGGAACGAGGAGTTGGTTCTTTGAACAAATTAATAAGATAGATAAACCATTAGCCAACCTTATTAAAAGGAAGAGAGAAAATATACAAATTAATAAAATCATGAATGAGAAAGGCGAGGTCACTACCAACACCAAGGAAATACAAACGATTTTAAAAACATATTATGAACAGCCATACACCAATAAATTAGGCAATCTAGAAGAAATGGACGCATTCCTGGAAAGCCAGAAACTACCAAAACTGGAACAGGAAGAAATAGAAAACCTAAACAGGCCAATAACCAGGGAGGAAATTGAAGCAGTAATCCAAAACCTCCCAAGACACAAAAGTCCAGGGCCAGATGGCTTCCCAGGAGAATTCTATCAAATGTTTAAAGAAGAAACTACATCTATCCTACTAAAGCTGTTTGGAAAGATAGAAACAGATAGAGTACCTCCAAATTCGTTCGAGGAGGCCGGCATCACCTTAACTCCAAAACAAAAAAGACTACACCAAAAAGGAGAATTATAGACCAATAGCCCTGATGAACATGGATGCAAAAATTCTCAACAAGATACTAGCCAATAGGATCCAAAAGGACTTTAAGAAATTTATTCAGCATGACCAAGTAGGATTTATCCTCGGAACACAAGGCTGGTTCAACACTCGTCAAACAATCAATGTGATTCAACATATCAGCAAGAGACAAGCCAAGAACCATATGATCCTCTCATTAGATGCAGAGAAAGCATTTGACAAAATAGGGCATCCATTCCTGATCAAAACACTTCAGAGCATAGGGAGAGACAGAATATTTCTCATAATCTTAAAAGCAATCTAGGAAAACCCCACAGCAAATATCATTCTCAGTGGGGCAGCACTGGGAGCCTTTCCCCTAAGATCAGCAACAAGACAGGGATGTCCACTCTCACCACTGCTATTCAACATAGTCTGGAAGTCCTAGCCTTAGCAGTCAGACAGCAAAAAGACATTAAAGGCATTCAAATTGGCAAATAAGTAGTCAAACACTCCCTCTCCTCTGATGACATGATACTCTACCTAGAAAACTCAAAAGCCTCCACCCCAAGATTGCTAGAACTCATACAGCAATTTGGTAGCGTTGCAAGATAAAAACTCAATGCCCAGAAATCAATGGCATTTCTATACACTGACAATGAGACTGAGGAAAGAGAAATTAAGGAGTCAATTTCATTTACAATTGCACCCAAATCATAAGATACCTAGGAATAAACCTAACCAAGGAGGTAAATGATCTATACCCTAAAAACAATAGAACATTTCTGAAAGAAATTGAGGAAGACACAAAGAGATGGAAAAATATTCCATGCTCATGGATTGGCAGAATTAACATTGTGAAAATGTCAATTGTACCCAGGCAATGTACATGTTTAATGCAAACCCTATCTAAATACCATAGACTTTATTCAGAGAGTTAGAACAAATTATTTTAAGATTTGTGTTGAATCAGAAAAGACCCCGAATAGCCAGGGGAATTTTAAAAAAGACAACCATATCTGGGGGCATCACAATGCCAGATTTCAGGGTGTACTAAAAAGCTGTGGTCATCAAGACAGTGTGGTACTGCCACAAAAGCAGACACATAGATCAATGGAACAGAATAGAGAACCCAGAAGTGGACCCTAAACTTTATGGTCAACTAATATTCGATAAATGAGGAAAGACTATCCATTGGAAGAAAGACAGTCTCTTCAATAGATGGTGCTGGGAAAATGGTCATCCACATGGAGAAGAATGAAACTAGACCACTCTCTTTCACCATATACAAAGATAAACTCAAAATGGATGAAAGATCTAAATGTGAGACAAGAGTCCATCAAAATCCTAGAGGAGTACACAGGTAACACCCATTTTGAACTCAGCCACAGTAACTTCTTGCAAGATTCATCCACAAAGGCAAAAGAAACAAGAGCAAAAATGAACTATTGTCACTTCATCAAGATAAGAAGCTTTTGCACAGCAAAGGATACAGTCAACTAAACTGAAAGACAACCTACAGAATGGGAGAAGATATTTGAAAAGACGCATCAGATAAAGGGCTAGTTTCCGAGATCTATAAAGAACTTCTTAAACTCAACACCAAAGAAACAAACAATCCAATCATGAAATAGGCAAAAGACATGAACAGAAATCTGACAGAGGAAGACATTGACATGGCCAACATGCACATGATAAAATGCTCTGCATCACTTGCCATCAGGGAAATACAAATCAAAACCACAAAGAAAACCACCTCACACCATTGAGAATGGGGAAAATTAGCAAGGCAGGAAACCACAAATGTTGGAGAGGATACGGAGGAAAGGGAACCCTCTTACACTGTTGGTGGGATGTGAACTGGTGCAGTCACTCTGGAAAACTGTGAGGAGGTTCCTCAAAGAGTTAAAAGTAGGGATCCCTGGGTGGCGCAGCAGTTTGGCGCCTGCCTCTGGCCCAGGGCGCGATCCTGGAGACCCGGGATCGAATCCCACATCGGGCTCCCGGTGCATGGAGCCTGCTTTTCCCTCTGCCTGTGTCTCTGCCTCTCTCTCTCTCTCTCTCTGTGTGTGTGACTATCATAAATAAAAATTAAAAAAAAGAGTTAAAAATAGATCTGCCCTAAGACCCAGCAATTGCACTGTTGGGGATTTTCCTCAAAGATTCAGATGCAATGAAACGCTGGGACACCTGCACCCCGATGTTTATAGCACCAATGTCCACAATAGCCAAAATGTGGAAGGAGGCTTGGAGTCCATTGAAAGATGAATGGATAAGGAATAAGTGGTTTATGTACAATGGAATATTACTCAGCCTATAAGAACGACAAATACAAAAAAAAAAAAAAAGAACGACAAATACCCACCATTTTTTTCAATGTGGATGTAACTGGAGGGTATTATGCTGAGTGAACTCAATCGGAGAAGGACACACAGTGTATGTTCTCATTCATTGGGGAATATAAAAATAGTGAAAGGAATATAAAGGAATGGAGAAGAATTGTGTGGGTAATATCAGAAATGGAGACAGAACATAAAGTCTCCTTACCCGGGAAAACGAACTAGGGGTGGTAGAAGGGGAGGAGGAAGGGGGATGGGGGTGAATATTTGACGGGCACTGAGGGGGGCACTTGACGGGATGAGCATTGGGTGTTATTATGTATGTTGGTAAATTGACCACAAGTAAAAAGTTAATTTATTAAGAAAAATATTCATGGAAACTAATATGAATGAAGATACTACCGTACAAAATCTTAGGAATGCAGCAAAAGCATTCTAAGGGGGAAATATGTCACAGTACAAGCATCCATTCAAAAACCTGAATGAACTCAAATAGAAAAGCTAACATTACTCATAAAGGAGCGAGAGAAAAAGCAGCAGATAGATCCTACACCCAACAGAAGAGAATTAATTAAAATTTGAGCAGACCTCAAGGAAATCGATACCAGAAGAAATGTGGAACAGATAAACAAAACCAGGAGTTTGTTCTTTGAAATAATTAATAAGATACATAAACCATTAGCCAGCCTATTAAGAAAAAGAGAGAATAAAGTCTCAAATTAATAAAATCATGAATGAGAAAGGAGAGATCACTACCAATACGAAGGAAAAAAAAGATTTTAGATTTTTTTAAAATTTTCATTTATTTATGATAGTCACAGAGAGAGAGAGAGAGAGGCAGAGACACAGGCAGAGGGAGAAACAGGCTCCATGCACCGGGAGCCCGATGTGGGATTCGATCCCGGGTCTCCAGGATCGCGCCCTGGGCCAAAGGCAGGCGCCAAACTGCTGCGCCACCCAGGGATCCCAAAAAACGATTTTAAAACATATTATGAAGAGCCATATGCCAATAAGTTAGGCAATCTAGAAGAATTGGTCGCATTCCTGGAAAGCCAGAAACTACCAAAACTGGAACAGGAAGAAATAGAAAACGTGAACAGGCCAATAACCAGGGAGGTAATTGAAGTAGTCATCCAAAACCTCCCAAGAAACAAAAGTCAAAAGCCAGATGGCTTCCCAGGGGAATTCTATCAAACGTTTAAGAAAGAAACCATACCTATCCTACTAAAGCTGTTTGGAAAGATAGTAAGAGATGGAGTACTTCCAAATTCATTCTATGAGGCCAGCATCACCTTAACTCCAATACCAGACAAAGACCCCACCAAAAAGGAGAATTATAGACCAATAGCCCTGATGAACATGGATGCAAAAATTCTCAACAAGATACTAGCCAATAGAATCCAACAATACATTAAGAAAATTATTCAGCATGACCAAGTAGGATTCATCCTCGGGACACAAGGCTGGTTCAACACTTGTAAAACAATCAATGTGATTCATCATATCCGCAAGAGAAAAACCAAGAACCATATGATCTTCTCATTAGATGTAGAGAAAGCATTTGACAAATAAAGCATCCATTCCTGATCAAAACACTTCAGAGCGTAGGGATAGAGGAAACATTCCTCATCATCTTAAAAGCCATCAATGAAAAGCCCACAGCAAATATCATTCTCAATGGGGAAGCACTGAGAGCCTTTCACCTAAGATAAGGAACAAGACAGGGATGTTCACTCTCACCAGTGCTATTCAACATAGTACTGGAAGTCCTCGCCTCAGCAATCAGACAACAAAAAGACATTAAAGGCATTCAAATTGGCAAAGAAGCAGTCAAACTCTCCCTCTTCGCCGATGACATGATACACTACCTAGAAAAACCAAAAGCCTCCACCCCAAGATTGCTAAAACTCATACAGCAATTTGGTACCATTGCACGATACAAAATCAATGCCCAGAAATCAATGGCATTTCTATACACTAACAATGAGACTGAAGAAAGAGAAATTGAGGAGTCAATCCCATTTACGATTACACCCAAAAGCATAAAATACCTAGGAATAAACCTAACCAAAGAGTGAAGCATCTATACCCTAAACATTATAGAACACTTCTGAAAGATATTAAGGAAGACACAAAGAGATGGAAAAATATTCCATGCTCATGGATTGGTAGAATTAATATTATGAAAATGTCAATGATACCAAGGACAATGTACACGTTTAATGCAATCCCTATTAAAATACCATGGAGTTTCTTCAGAGAGCTAGAACAAATTATTTTTTTAGATTTGTGTGAAATCAGGAAAGATCCCGAAAAGCCCGGGGAATTTTAAAAAAGACAACCATATCTGGGGGCATCACAATGCCAGATTTCAGGTTGTACTACAAAGCTGTGGTCATCAAGACAGTGTGGTACTGGCACAAAAACAGACACATCGATCAATGGAACAGAATAGAGACCCAGAACTTTATGGTCAACTAATATTTGATAAAGGGGGAAAGACTATCCAATGGAAGAAAGACAGTCTCTTCAATAGATGGTAGTGGGAAAATTGGACATCCACATACAGAAGAATAAAACTACACCAGTCTCTTTCACCATATACAAAGATAAACTCAAAATGGATGAAAGATCTAAATGTGAGACAGGAGTCCATCAAAATCCTAGAGGAGAACACAGGCAACACGCTTTTTGAACTCAGCCACAGTAAATTCTTGCAAGATTCATCCATGAAGGCAAAAGAAACAAAAGCAAAACTGAACTATTGTGGCTTTATCAAGATAATAAGCTTTTGCACAGCAAAGAATACAGTCAACAAAACTAAAAGACAACCTACAGAATGGGAGAAGACATTTGCAAAAGACGAATCAGAGAAAGGGCTAGTTTCCAAGATCTATAAAGAACTTATTAAACTCAACACCAAAGAAACAAACAATCCAATCATGAAATGGGCAAAACACATGAACAGAAATCTCACAGACGAAGACATAGATATGGCCAACATGCACATGATAAAATGCTCTGCATCACGTGCCTCAGGGATATACAAATCAAAACGACAATGAGATACCACCTCACACCGGTGAGGATGGGGAAAATTAACAAGGCAGGAAACCACAAATGTTGGAGAGGATGTGGAGAAAATGGAACCCTCTTACACTGTTGGTGGGAATGTGAACTGGTGCAGCCACTCTGGAAAACTGTGTGGAGGTTCCTCAAACAGTTAAAAATAGACCTGCCCTACAACCCAGCAATTGCACTGTTGGGGATTTACCCCAAATATTCAGATGCAATGAATCGCCGGGACACCTGCACCCCGATGTTTTTAGCAGGAATGTCCACAATAGGGAAACTGTGGATGGAGCCATGGTGTCCATTCAAAGATGAATGGATAAAGAAGATGTGGTTTATGTATACAATGGAATATTACGCAGCCATTAGAAACGACAAATACCCATCATTTGCTTCAACGTGGATGGAACTGGAGGGTATTATGCTGAGTGAAGTAAGTCAATCAGAGAAGGACAAATGTATGTTCTCATTCAATTGGTTAATATAAATAAGTGAAAGGGAATATAAGGGAATAGAGAATAAATGTGTGGGAAATATCAGAAAGGGAGACAGAATATAAAGACTCCTAACTCTGATAAGGAACTAGAGAGCTGGAAGGGGAGGAGGGCAGGGGGTGCGAGTGAATGGGTGACAGGCACTGAGGGGGGCACTTGCCGGGAGGAGCACTGGGTGTTATTCTGTTTGTTGGTAAATTCAACACCAATAAAAATGAATTTATTTTTAAAAAGTTCAAATAACTAAATATTTATGCTGCCAACATGGGAGCACCTAAATATAGAAACCATTTAACAACAAATGTACAAGAACTCACTGATAATAATACAATGACAGGAGATTTTAACACCCACCCACTTATGGCAATGGACCAATCATCTATGCAGAAAATCAGCAGGGGAACAATAGCTTTGACACACTGGACCACAGGGACTCAACAGATATAGTCTGAACATTTCAACCTAAAGCAGAATACACATTCCTTTCAAGTGCACATGGGATATTCTCCAGAACAGATCATATCATGGGCCACAAATCAGCCCTCAACAGGTACAACAGGTAGAAGAAGGTTGATATCACACCCTGTACATTTTTGGACCATGACGCTATGAAACTCGAAGTCGACAATAAGAAAAAAAATTGGACAGACCAAAAATACGTGGAGATTATGAACATCCTACTAGAGAATGAATGGAGCAATCAGGAAATTAAAGATCAAATTTAAAACAAATGAAAATGAAAACATGTTTCTCCAAACCTCTGGGAGGTAGAAAGGCAATCCTAAGAGGGAAGTACATAGCAATACAGGCCTAAGTCAGGAAACAAGAAGTCTCCAATACACAACCAAACCCTACACCTAAAGGAGCTGGAAAAGGAATAGCAAACAAAGCCTAAAGCCTAAGAAGAAGGGAAAAATAAAGATGAGACCAGAAATAAAGAATGCAGAAAAAACAAAACAGTAGAATGTAATAACGAAACTAAGAGCTGGTTATTCATAATAATTAATAAAATGGATCAAGCCCTAGCCAGGCTTATCAATGAGAAAAGAGAAAACCTAAATAAATAAAATCACAAATGAGAGAAGAGAGATCACAATCAACACCAGAAAAATTAGACAATTATAAGGGAATACTATGCAAGATTATACGCTAACAAACTCGAGACCTGGAAGAAATGGACAAATCCTTAGAAATGTGCAAACGAGCAAAACTGAAATAGGAAGAAATAGAAAATATGAACAGACCCATAACGAGCAAAGAAATTGAATCAGCAAGGCACCTGGGTTCCTCAGGGGTGGAGCATCTGCTTTGGCTCAGGTCATGATCCCGGGGTCATGGTGGATAACGTCCCACATCAGGCTCCCCGCATGGAGCCTCATTTTTCCTCTGCCTATACCTCTGCCTCTGTGTCTCTCATGAATACATAAATAAAGGTGCAGCCACTGTGGAAAACAGTCTGGAGGGTCCTCGAGAAGTTAAAAATAGGGGATCCCTGTGTGGCACAGTGGTTTGGCGCCTGCCTTTGGCCCAGGGCATGATCCTGGAGACCCGGGATCGAATCCCATGCCGGGCTCCCGGTGCATGTAGCCTGCTTCTCCCTCTGCCTGTGTCTCTGCCTCTCTCTCTGTGACTATCATAAAAAAAATTAAAAGTTAAAAATAGAGCCACCCTACGATTCCAAAATTGCACAGTTAGGTATTTACCCCGAGGATACAAAAGTAATTTAGTAGATTCGAAGGGGAACACGCAGCCCAGTGTTGGTAGCAGCATTATCAACAACAACGAAACTGTGTATACAGCCCAGATGTCCATAGACAGATGAATGGGCAGAGACAATGTGGTAAATATACACACTGCGACATCACTTGGTCATCAGAAGGGATGAAATGAAGCCATTTACAATGATGTGGGAGAAGTGGAATGGACTTATGCTAAATGAACTCAGCCAGTCAGAGAAAGATACCAAATACCATACAATTGCAGTCACATGTGAATTTTAAGAAACCAAACAAACTGGCAAAGGGGCGAAGGCGGGGATGAGAGATGCAAACCAAGAAACACACTCTTAACCACAGAGAATAAACTAATAAATACCAGAGGAAAGTGGGGGGGATGGGGAATCAGGGGATGGGGACAATGGAGGTGAACTCTGACCAGTACCAGGTGTTGTATTCAAGGGTTGAATCACTATGCGGTAAATCTGAAACTATATCATACTGAGTTTACAAAGAGGAATTCAAGTAAAACTTTAAAATAATAATTGGTAGTATACAGGAAGCATGTGCGCAAAAGAGATAAAATCAGAAATGCAACTGATAATCCAAACAGAGAGTTTTTAAAGCCACAAATCCCCTCCTTAGCTCAGGTCAGGAGAAGCCTGCCATACCTATTCTGACCCCAACAGAAGCCTGGATACTGATTCTCTGGGGAGGCCACTGACTTGGTGGAGTCAGGCTATCTTTGAACCTGAAACCTAAATAGAGTGCATCAAACTAAACTGCCCAAGATGCTAGGAGTCCCAGTGCAGGCACATGACAAGAAACAAACTCTAAGCATACAAAGACATAACTAACCCTACACTTAAGCCCAATGTTAACCTAACCCTAAAACAAGAACTATCACTAATCAAAAACCAAACACAAACCCCAAGACCGAAACACATTCACTGAACCTTCCTGCCAACCCTCACCCTAACTCTTAAACCTATTCTAAACCCTTAACCCTGCCCCTTACCTTAAATCTAACCCTAACGCTAACCTCTAACAATAACCTTAACTTAATGTACTCCAATCCTACTCCTAACCCTAACCTCTACCCTAACCCTAACCCTCTAATACTAATCCTATCTCATACCCCAAACTGTACCCTAACCCGTACCCTAAAACTAATCCCTAACCCACTGCCTAACTCTCTCTTACCCTTTTCCAATACTGTACCCTGACCCAGACCTGACCCTAACCCTAAACCCTAACCAAACACTAAACCTAACCCTCGCCCTAACCCTAAACCTAGCCCTAACTTTAACTCTAACCCCTAACCTTAACCCTAACCCACATCCTAACCCCTAACCCTAACTGCAAACCTAGCCCAACCCTAACTCTAACCATAATCCAAACCCCAACTCCTAACCTCCTGCCCTAAATCCTAATGTATAACCCTAACCCTAACTCTAACTCCTGTCCCTAACACAAACCCCCATCCTAACTCCTAACCACTGACCCTTACACTTATCCCTCACACTAACCTCTAATCCGTAACCATAAGCATAATCACTAACCCCTAACATCTAACCTAAGCCTAACCACCAACTGCCTCCCCTCCCCTGACCCTACCATTCATTGTACCCATTCACTTACTCTATGTTTCTGAGGAGTCCCTTCTGACATGGACGTGGCCCCCAAAGGCGCCTCCAGAGTCCTCCAGGGATTCCTGAGGAATCTGGGCTCCTGTGAGTGTGGACGTGGCCCCATGTGTTCCAGAGTCATAGTCAGCGGGTCCTGAGGACACCGGGTCTCCTGTCACCGTGGAGTATGCCTCACATCCTCTGGAAGCCTCACAGCAGGTTCTCAGGAGGCTGGTAGCTCCTGTCAGCCTGGACATGGCCCCACGTCCCCTGAAAACTCACGGCGGGTATTGAGGAGGCTGTGGGTTCCTGTCAGCCTAGACGCAGCCCCATGTGTCCCGAAGCCAAAGTGCAGGTCCTGAGGCGGACGGGGGTCCTCTCAGTCTTGACATGGCCCCACATTTTCCTCAGCCACACCATAAGATCTGAAGAGGCTGGGGGCTCCTGTCAGCATGGACGTGGCCGCAAATCATCCCAATACTTCACAGTGCATCCTGAGGAGGCCAGAGAATCCTGTCAGTGTGGATTCGGCATCCACATCTTTCTTAGGCCTCATCACAGGCTCTGAAAATGCTGGGGTCTTCTGTCCACATGGACGCATCCCCATATTTCCGAAAGTCTACACTGGGGGTCATGAGGAAGTCAGCATCCTGTTGTGTCCATGTGGCCCCAAGTCCTCCCGAAGCATCACCGAGGGTTCTGAGGAGGCCGGGGCTCCTGTAACCATGAATGCGGCCCCCAGGTTCCAGAAGCCTCAACTTATGTCCTGAGGGGCCCGGGAGCTCCTGCCAGAGTGGACGCAGCGCCACATCTTCCTGAAGCCTCCTCTCAGGTCCTGAGACGGCTCAGGGGCTCCTGTCAGCGTGGATGGGGGCCCATATCTTCCTGAAACCTCCCTGAAGGTCCTGAGGCTGCTCATGGGCTCCTGCCAGCGTGGATGCGGGCGCACAATTTCCTGAAGCTTCGACACAGGTCCTGAGGTGGCTCAGGGCTCCGGTCAGCGTGGATGAGGGCCCACATCTTCCTGAAGCCTCCCCGCAGGTCCTGAGGCGGCCTAGGGGCTCATGTCAGGGTGGATGCGGGCCCACATTTTCCAAAAGCCTCACCACGCGTCCTGAGGAGACCGAGGCTCCGGTCAGCATGAACGCGGCCCAATTTCGCCCTGAAGACTCCCCACGGGTCCTGAGGAGGCTGCAGCTCATCAGCCTAGACATGTTCCCACGTCATCCTCAGGCCTCCCCAGCACAGGCTGGCTCCTGTTAGTGCAGGCAGAGGAGGCCTACTGCGCATGCGTGCCCCTTGGGAAGGTCCTGGTCTTGGGCGCTCCCTGTGGGATGCTCAGGCACTGCAGGAGGCTGTGCAGGAGGCAGCGGGTGCTCCATGGGCCCCACCTGCCTCCTTTCAGGCTCCAGCTGGGGCTGTTAGCTTCAGAAACATCTCACTGAATAGGAGCCCAACACCCGGGTTCCCCAGAAATACTTAAGGACAAGGTATTGGAGTCCAGAGGACGCGAAATGAAATGTGGACCAGACTTTTACCACTTCCTGCAAATCTCACTCACCCCTCTTCCACTGTGGGCGGGACCGCAGGTTGGTGCAGCCGCCCTGGAAACAGTGTGCAGGCCTCTCAGGAATTTACAAATAGAGCTGACCTGCGACCAGCAGGTGAACAGCCTGGAGCTCACTCCGAAGATACAGATGCAGTGAGACTCGGGACACCTGCACCCCAATGTCCACAGCAGCCGGGTCCACAGTAGCCACACTGTTTGAGGACCTCGGTACCCTGAGGCAGATGATGGATAAAGAGGATGGAAGATAGATGATGGTCATAGAGAGAGAAATGGTACTCAGCTATCAAAGAGAAGGAAATCTTGCCATTTGCAATGATGTGGATAGAACTAAAGGGATCATGGTAAGTGAAGTAAGTCAGTCAGGAAAGAGAATGACCGTGTGGTGTCATTCATAGATGGAATTATAGAAGCAAAGCAGATGAACTACTGTGAAGGGAAAGAAAAAAAATAAGATGAAAACAGATGCAGGTAATACAGTCTCTTAATGATAGGAACGGAACTGAGGGTCTCTGGAAGCGGGGGGATAACAGGGGACCGGCATGAAGGAGGGCACGCGATGTCACGGGCACTGCTGTTATGTCCAACTGGTGAATCCCTGAATTCTTCCTCTGAAAGTATAATACACTATACGTTTATTAATTGGGTTTAAATTAAATTAAGTTAAAAAAATCAGTTGTATCAGAGCACATTTCCTTCGGGAATCTCTGTTTTGCTCATTCAGCTTATGCCAGGACCACCCTCCGTGGGTCTGGTTTGTCTAAGTAGGCTCCACGCCTCATCCATGTCCCAGTCCAGGGCTAGAATTCAAGACCCCTGAGATCAGGACCAGAGGTGAGGTCAGGAGTCGGATGCTTAACCGATGGAGCAGGCGGGGGCCCGAGAACCATGCTGCTTTATCCTGCGTCTCTGTGATATTTGAAATAGAAAGTGCTGGGTCCGACTATGTCATGCTTCTCCAATACTGATTTCCTGTTTGGGGCATTTGTTGCGGGGGGATGGAGGTTATGGGTGGTTTTTTCCTATTTCTAAGATCTGCCACCATGATTTTGATAGGAATGACATTGAAACTGAGGGTAGCTTCAGGAACTGCGGACATTTTCACAAGAAGAGGGTCCCACCCCACAAGCCCAGGACGGCCTCCCAGAGCCTGGTTTGGCTCAGAGCACAAGTCTTGTGCTCCTTTGGTTCAGTCTCATTATTTATTCTCTTTGATGCTCCTGAGAAGGCCTTCATGTCCTTCCTTTCCTTCGTGAGTGCTCATTGTCGGGACACAGCAAGGCTACTCTGCTCTGTAGGGTCAGTTTGTGTCCCGTGACTTTACTTAACTTACTCCTTAGTTCTAACAGGTTTTGGTGGAGGCTCTCAGGTTTCCTGTTTCTAGTACCGCATCTTCAGCATATAGGGACAGTGTGACGTCCCCGTTACAGGTGTGGAACCATTGCTGTTTACAGCTTAATGTCCTAGAAAGCCCCACAATTGAATCAAAACTAAGCCCAAGCCAAGAGCAGGAAGCCCCTATTAGAATGAGAACAGAGCTCAATGACCTTGAAGGCCCCATATCAAAATGTAAACAGAAATTGAGGAATTGCTCCAGCCCTTCTGGAGGTCTCCGAGTCCAGCCCTTAAAACTAAGCTAAACAATCCTCGGGGACCAAGTCTCTGCTCCGCTCTGTTGGGTATACTTCGACACAAGATCAAGCTTGTAAATAATCTCACATGTGTTTGCATCAGAATCGGCTTCTTGGTGGTTTCTCAGATTCGCAATCTTGGGCACAACAGTCTGAGATAAAAAAAAACAAAACCAAAAGAAGCTCGGATGCGGGCAGAGTGAAAGCAGGGTTCCGAGAGAAGCAGCGGAGACCCGGGGGCTTGGGTGCCCTTCTGTGGAGGGCCTGCAGACTGGGGTTTGGAATGCTCAGCCCCAGAGCCAGGGGACACAGCGTCTCCACCCGCATCCCGCCCATCAGCGCCAAGTCTCAGGGAGCAGCACAGCACTGCCCGCTGGAGGCCAGAAGGGCTGACACCCAACCCGCCTCTGACACAGCAGTCAGATGTGCACCTGACATCACTGCCATGGCCAATCCTCAGACCCCGCACAGACCACTCAATGCCACCAAGGTGTCAGACCACAGAGACTGCAGAGATTCAGCTCTGCCTGGAAAGTAGGGTCTAGCTTCCTTTGTACTTTGTGCTTTATTTTCATTTAGTTTCTTTGATTCTATTTTATAAATTGCCTTATTTGAATTTTTATGTATGTACGTTATATATTTCTTATTTTTAGTTTCATGGTACTTTAATTTTGTTTCTTATTTTGGGATTTAGAATCTTTTAACAACCAGGCCAAAATAATCTGGTGATTCTTTTGGGGGGAGGGCAGTTGTTATTGTTTTTCTTGGTTTTTCTTTTTCTTCCTTCTTCCTACTTTCTATTTCTGGAAAAAATAATGAGATGGAGAAATTCACCGCCATAAAAAAAACATGAGGTAGTACTCACAGCCAGGAAGTCCATCAATACAAATATATGATGTCTAACTACAGTTTAAAACAATGATTATAAAGATAGCATCTGGGCTGGAAAAAGAGCACAACAGAAAACTAGAGAATCCCTTACTGTAGAAATAAAAGAACGAAAATCTAGTCAGGCCAACGTTAAAAATGCTATAACTGAGATGCAGTCCCAACTGGAAGCCTTAAAAACAAGAAAGGTTATGTGCAGACATTCCACACTCAAGTTCATGAGCATAGCTTCCCACTCTTATGTGTGGAATACACATAGTAAATTCGTTCTACAAAATATATTATGAAAAACTTAATAATGATAATATAATAATAATAATAATAATATTAATAACAATAAAGAATGACTTTACTATGGAGAAACCTAACACTACCTCAGCAAGATGATCAGATCGATACCAAGAATGATAAATCATGTTGATAGTATCTATCCTTTATATGATATAATAAAAATGGCAGTATATCTCTGTATAGAATCCACAAAAACAGTTCAATCATGAGATAAACAACAGACATGTCTCAACTGAGGGAAATTTTACAAAATACTCTACTTCTCAAAGTTTTCCAGTTCACCAACAGCAAGGAAAGGCTGAAAGACTGTCACAATCCAGAGGAGCTTAAGAAAACATGAGGACAAATGGAGTGTGATATAAGGGATGGTGACTTAGCAAAAACTAAGGAAATCTGAATAAAGTATGGTCTTTGGTTATTGCGAATATTTTAATATTGATTCATTAGCTAATATTTGTACCGTACTGATATAAGATATCAATAATTGGAGAAATTGAGTGCAAGTGCATGAGAATTCTCTGTACTATCTTCTCAATTTCCCTATGAAACTTTGTTTTCTTTCTAAGAAATAAGATTGAATTTGAAAATTGACTTAAATGAATCAGGCTCCAGTGTGAAGACATTTTAAGAATCATTGAATTAACTTTTGCCTTATTCTTAAAGATTTCCTTCGATGGGAACATAGTAAGAATTTTATATCAGAAGGAAAGAACAACACTTATGAACACGTATAATGCCTCTTCAACCTGAAAAGCAGGAAAGGATAATAAATAGAAAAAAACAGATAAAAATACTTCTAGTATAATAGACACCATATTGCAAGTGCATTTAAAATTAGCAGCGCATAACATTTATTTCCTTGACATTTGTCTTCCAAAGAGTTCACAGTGTTTCAGTGTCAGTTGAAACAGGGGAAGAATCTCAGGGAAGAATCCTTCACTTAATAATAGGACCATTGGGGATCCCTGGGTGGCACAGCGGTTTGGCGCCTGCCTTTGGCCCAGGGCGCGATCCTGGAGACCCAGGATCGAATCCCACATCGGGCCCCCGGTGCGTGGAGCCTGCTTCTCCCTCTGCCTGTGTCTCTGCCTCTCTCTCTCTCTCTGTGACTATCATGAATAAATAAATAAAAATCTTTAAAAAAAATAATAATAGGACCATTGGTACTAATGTCTCTCAATTATTTCCAAATCCATAAAGATTCATTTCCTGATGAATGACTGAGCTGTGAAGAAATATATGAGAAAGCCTCATCCCTCTGAACAACTTGTGTCAGAATATTTTAAACATAGTACTATGGATAGTAAATTATCCTTATTAACAGGAAATACGTATCAGATTAGAATCTTAGAAATCAGATGGGCAGAGAACAAATGCTTTAAATCGCTCCTCAAGTTTTAAAGACAAAGGAGAACTTTTCTATGTACAAAGTAAGTTGTCAAGATAGCCTTAGGGAATAAGATTCTGCAGCATCGAATCCTGCTGCACTGCTGGGACGCCCGCGCCCCAGGTCTTCCTGATCCCACATCCCTGGGCCTGTCGCCGAACACAGGCTGCCAGGCTGAGGTCATTTGCAATGTCTCTCTTAGGAGCTCCAGGGAGGAGGGCATGAGCTAGATAGGACAGGACGGGATGCGTGGAGGCCGAGAACATTATGGCCATTCTACTTTAAGTTCAGTATTAGCACACATCCAGCAAACTCAGGCCCCTGTGAAGAAGAGCTGAAATTTGCATTACATCAGTTACTGGAATAAAACAAAAGTTGACAGCTTAATGTCTTAGAAAGCCCCACAATTGAATAAAAACCGAGCCTAAGCCAAGGGCTGGAAGCCCCAATTAGAATGAGAGCTCAATGCCCTTGAAGAACCCATATCAAAATGTAAACAGAACTTGAGGAATTGCTCCAGCCCTTCTGGAGGTCTCTGAGACCAGCCCTTAAAACTAAGCTAAAACCCTCCTCTGGGTCCAAGTCCCTGTTCCACTGTGTGGGGTATTCCTGGACCCTTGCTTGAGTTTGTAAAACAACCCACGTGTGTTTGCATAAGTGTCGGCTCCTTAGTGGTTTCTCGGATTCGCAATCTTGGACACAACACCCGAATGACCCCTCCCCACCTGGACTGACCTCCTGTCCCCTCCCACCCAGGCTGACCCTCAGTCACCTCCCTACCCACCACAGCTGGGCACAGGCCCTCACACAGTTCCATGGGCATGGTGGGTACTCCTGCCGTCCCCAGCCTCCCAGGCAATGGAAGGAGGTTTCAGCAGGACACACTCCCATGGTGGCCCCAGGGCTCCCTGCCCAGGAGAGCACCTGGTGACAGGTCGGGGTCTGTGTCCCTGATGCCAGCTCCTCCTCCCAGGTTTTCCCACAGGAAGTGAAAGAGGAGGACCTGGTCTCCTCCAGGGACATCACGCAGGTGGACCTGGACGTCAACAAGATGTGCAGCAGTCACATCATATTTTGGGACTACTACGGGGTAGGGTGAGGTTGAGGGGCTAGGGGGGATCAGGACCCAGTGGAGGAACAGGGGATTCTGGGTAGGGAAAACGGGGCTTCTGAGTCGGGGGGCAGAACAGCAGCCAACAACACACCATTCCATGATAGGGTGTTGGGGATGACCTCTGTGCCCCCACCCCCGGGGCCTCGGACATGAGGAGGCCACTAGGATGGGGTCTCCAGGGCTTGCCATGGGAGCTGAACCCCAAAGGGGAGAGAGACGGTCCTCTGAGTAGCAGGGGATGAGGTGGGGGACGTGGGGGGCAGGAACTAGACCTGGGGGCTAGGCGGCATGGCCACGGCTGGACCAGGACACACATTGATTCCATGAGGGTTGGATGGGTCAGAGTGACACCCACTCTCGGTGATTTATATATTTCTAAGTTTTATGCATTTAATTTGAGACATTTTGCAATTTAAAAACACACATAGTATGATGAACCCCAGATAATGCCCCCGGTCCAACCAGGGTCCTGCACTGACCACACCCCACCCCAGGGACAGGTGTCTCAGCAAACCCCACACTGGAGTTGCCTTTAAGTGTAGACATCTCCTTGTGCATCTTAGAGGAAGGGGATGCCCTGTGTCCGCAGGACCGCCATGATATCCCCCTCATTCCCCACTCCCACTCCATCCCCCTACATCATCATTCCCCATGGCATCCCACCTACACCATCCCCCTCAAACCCACACAGCCCCACACAATACCCACCCAAACTATACCCCAACACCATGCCACCATACCATCCACCCCCACACCATGAGCCCCCATCAAGGACCCGGTGCAGGTGCCCCCTGTGGGACATGCTCAGCCTCCCCGGGGATCTCTCGATACCCTGCTCCCATCAAAAGCCTGGGGGTCCCATAGAGTACCTAGGGGTTGCAGGGAGGAGCGAAGACAAGGAGCCCCCAACAGGGTGTGTGCAAGTGAGTGGTGCAGAGGATGCACTGTCACTCCGGGAGGGTGGCACACCCTTTACAGGACACCAGCCCATAACCCAGGGTGATCTGGGCTGGTCTGGCCCCAGGCTCTGTGAAGGTGGGGGTGATTTGAGACCCCGCCCCAGGCCCAAGAAAAAGACTAATGGGATCCAGCCCCCCATGGCCCTGTCCAGCCCTGGATTCTGGCCCTACACTGAGCGAGCCTTCTCACAGCTGGATGTGGCCTCCTGGGCCCTGGGGGTGCCCCACGGATCCAGATCGCTGACCTAGGGCAGCCCTGGGGATCCCGGGACACCCAAGGTTGGGGAGAGCAGAGGTAGGCCGATGGACCCTACCCGCACCCACACCAGGAGTCAGGCTCCTCCAGGTGCTGGGTCCACAGGAGCCCCATGACCAGGGTCCACCTGCCCTGTCAGGACCCAGCGCAGGAACCCGTGAGCTGCAGGTCAAGGTCAGCTCTGCAGTCCTCACAACCATCTCTCATGCTGAAACCTCAGGACACACGTCCCCACCCGGAGTCCACACATGCTCCCCGGTGGGGGACTCCAGCACTTGCCCCGCACCCATGTGATTCTTGCCCTCCCCTAAAGGACAGAATGGTCTCCCTTCCCAGGAGAAGGCATGCACCCTCGACTCTGAGCCCGTTTGCTGTAGAATGTCAATAAAGTATTGTGTTGTGAAAATGTACAGCCAGCCCGTTTCTGTGTCTCCCAGAAATCCGTGTATGGGGCGTGGAGAGACAAACAGAGAGGAGGAGGGGGCACCACCCAGGCCCCAACAGCCTCTGCATGGGCACTGCAAGGCACAGTTGACGTCCCCACGTGCCTTCCAGTGGCGGCCAGATGCCAGGGTCAGGACCCCACACACTATACTGGGACTCAGCCTGTGCCCCATGGGCCAGGAGGGCCTGGGACAGAGTGACAGCCAGGGAGCCTCAGGTCACCAGGGTCTGTGAAAAGGGACCTGGAATGTCTGTGCTCCCTCTGTCCAGGGGGCCGAGACTGGCCCGGTTCCGGGGCATGTACTCCCCTCCCTGCATCCCCGTGCCAGTGTGCCTGGGGCACTGAAGGCCTGTGGGGTGCTCAGAGTGGCCGTGGAAGGGACATCAGGACAGCAGGCCCTTGTGTTGTGCCCAAGACTGCGAATCTGAGTAACCACCCATGAGCTGACACCAATTCAAACTCCTGAGGGTTTCTCTACAAGCTGTACCTTGGGTCCAAGTGCACCCGACACAGCGGAGCAGGGACTTGGACCCCGAGACTAAGAGGCATAGCATCTTTATAGGGGCAGTGGACCGTGGGATATGCAGAAATTTGTACAGTCATGTTGGTCCACACGCAAGTGGTTGATTGAATTGCACCTTACCCTATAGTATCCACTTGAGCTGGCCTATTACTTTGGTCAGAATTGGCTCACAGTTCTGGGGGGCACAAAGCAGGGTTACATTGTTATGAGCCGATTTCCGATTAGGGTGTGCCCAGCTGTTTGACTCGGGTGGGGCAGCACCTTAAGCCATAAGCAGGTCATGTGGGGGTCAGAGGGGAGGTGGCAGGTGTAGCACAAAATGGAATCAGTCCTGCGCTGCTTGTCCAGGGGTAGGGGATTTTTATTAAATTTCCTGTGTCCCAACTTGCAGCTCACCCACCTGGGCAATGCTCACCTGGTGGACTCAGCGTGCACACCTTGTGGTGCTGGATGTCTCACACGAGCGTGTGGATGGCACCCTCCTTGCCCTAGTGAGTAAGGGCTGGGTGATAATGGGGCTCGGCCTGAAAGCCAGGCAGCACTGGGGACCAAAGAACCCCAGCCCCATCCCCACCCCGACCTCCACACACAGGCAACCCCAGGGCTCCCCGCCATGGGTACCCGACTCCTCAGGAGCTCCCCCTAGGGTTGCCCTGAGGTCTGACTCCCTGCTGGAGAGGCATCGGCGAGAAGAGAAGCAGCCGGTGCTCGGCGAGACCCACTTTCGGACATGGGGTTGGCTGAGCCAGTCCTTTCACCTCAGCTGAACCTCCAGCTGAAATTCACTACAGGAGCGAGCCCCGGGTCAGCCAGGAGAGCCCAGCTAGCCACCCAGCGCCAGCACCAGAAATGATGTTGTACCAACCATTTCGGTGTTTGGGTTACCCAGCCAGAGGATCCGACAGCTACACGTGATAGATTCATGTGATAGACAAACACACACCCCACAACGAACAAAAGTCAGAATCACCCCAGTGCTGTCAAACAGCAGCTGGATGGTTACTACATGACGCCGTGGTCCCTAATAGGATACATGGAAGACGCTATAAACCACGACTGCAGAGGTGCTGGAGGCACGGAGATGTGCCTGCTGGGTTCCAAAAAGGAGCACAGAGGGGCAGGAAACATCCTACGGAGGGGGGGCCCCCTTAGGAAAGGACACCAGGTCCCTGTGAATGCTAAGGATGATGAAATCTGTCCTCCTCCCTTTCAGCTTCTGCATTTCCTCCTAAATGCCATTTTCCTCAGTCATACGAGCAAAAATTTATTTTGTGTTTTTAACTTTCTTTTTATTGGAGTCCAATTTGTATGAATTCTTTCTTCAGGAAGTGTGTCATTCAGGAGAGAAGGAGAGAGAAATATTTTCCCTGACAGGCAAAGTATAAAGGAGTTCATGACCGCTAAACCAGTCCAGTAAGGAATTTTAAGAGGGACTCTTCTAGTGGGGGAAAAAAAAGATACCAAAAGCAACAAAGACTAGAAAGGCCCAGAGAACGTCACCAGAAACACCAACTCTACCACTAACAACAAGGCACAAGTTCATATCTTAGAATAAGCACTCTCAATGCTGATACTAAATGCTCCAATCAAAAGATATCGGGTGTCAGAGTGGCTTAAAAAACAGGATCCAGGATGCCTGAGTGGCTCAGGGGTTGAGTTCTGCCTTGACTCAGGGTGTGATCCTGGAGTCTGGGATCGAGTCCCATATTGTGCTCCTGGTGGGGAGCATGCTTCTCTCTCTGCCTAATTTTCTGCCTCTCTCTCTCTCTCTCTCTCTCTCTCATGCTCTCAAAAATAAAATTGTTATTAAAAAATCAAGATCCATCAGTATGCTGCTTACTAGAGGCTCACCTTAGACCTATAGACACCAGCAGTTTGAAAGTCAGGGAATGGAAAATAATCTATCACGCTAATGGTTATGAAAAGAAACCTGGAGGACCAATACTTATATTAGACAAACTAGATTTGAAACCAAACCCTGGGGGACACCTGGTGGCTCAGTGGTTGAGCATCTGCCTTCGGCTCAGGGGTTGATCCTGGGATCCCAGGATCGAGTCCCTCATTGGCATCCTTTGGGGAGCTTGTCTCCCCCTCGGCCTATGTTTCTGCCTCTGCTCCTCTGTGTATCTCTCATGAATAAATAAATAAAATATTTAAATCTCAAAAAGAAAGAACAAATACTGTAAGAAGAGATGAAGGAGGGCATTATTTCATAATTAAAAAGACTCTCTAACAGGATCAAACAAATAAATATGCTGCCAACATGGCAGTACCTAAATATGGAACCCAATTACCAATAAATGTACAGGAACTCGCTGATAATGATACAATGACAGGGGACTTTAACACCTACCCAGTAATGGCAATGGACTGATCGTCTATGCAGAAAATCAACAGGGGAACAATAGCCTAGAAACAATGGACCACAGGGACTTAACAGATATAGTCTGAACATTTCTTCCTAAAGCAGAATACACATTCCTTTCAAGTGCACATGGGACATTCTCCAGAACAGATCATATCATGAGCCACAAATCACCCACCACAGGTACAAGAATGTTGATATCACACCCTGTAACTTTTCGGAGCATGATGCTATGAAACTCGAAGTCGGGGATCCCTGGGTGGCGCAATGGTTTGGCGCCTGCCTTTGGCCCAGGGCGCGATCCTGGAGACCCGGGATCGAGTCCCACATCGGGCTCCCCGTGCATGGAGCCTGCTTCTCCCTCTGCCTATGTCTCTGCGTCTCTCTCTCTCTGTGACTATCAATAAATAAATAAATAATTAAAAAAAAAAAAAAAGAAACTCGAAGTCAACAGTGAGAAAAAATTTGGACAGACCAAAAATACGTGGAGATTATGAACATCCTACTAGAGAATGAATGGAGCAACCAGGAAATTAAAGAGGAAATTTAAAACAAATGAAAATGAAAACATGTTTCTCCAAACCTCTGGGATGTAGAAAAGGCAGTCCAAAGAGAAAAGTACATAGTAATATAGTCCTACCTCAAGAAACAAGAAGTCTCCAATACACAGCCTATCCCTACACCTAAAGGAGGTGTAAAAGGAATAGCAAACAACGCCTAAAGCCTACAGAAGAAGGTAAAAAAATAAAGATGAGAGCAGAAATAAACAATACAGAAATAAAAAAAACATTAGAATGGAATAACGAAACTAAGAGCTATTTCTTCAAAATAATTAATAAAATGGATCAATCCCTATCCAGCCTTAGGAACGAGAAAAGAGAAAAGACCTAAATAAATAAAATCACAAAAGAGAGAAGAGTGATCACAATCAACACCAGAAAAATTAGACAATTATAAGGGAATACTATGAAAGATGATATGCTGGGATCCCTGGGTGGCGCAGTGGTTTGGCGCCTGCCTTTGGCCCAGGGCGCGATCCTGGAGACTCGGGATCGAATCCCACGTCAGGCTCCCGGAGCATGGAGCCTGCTTCTCCCTCTGCTTCTCTCTCTCTCTCTCTCTCTCTCTCTCTCTGTGACTATCATGAATAAATTAAAAAAAAAAAGATGATATGCTAACAAACTGGGAGACCTGGAAGACATGGACAAATCCCTAGAAATGTGCAAACGAGCAAAACTGAAATACGAAGAAATAGAAAATGTGAACAGACCCATAACTAGCAAAGGAATTGAGTCAGCAAGGCAACTGTGTGCCTCAGTGGTTGAGCATGTGCTTTGGCTCAGGTCAGAATCCCAGGATCCTGGTGGATCAAGTCCCACATCATGCTCCCCGCATGGAGCCTCATTTTCCCTCTGCCTATACCGCTGCCTCTCTGTGTCTCTCATGAATACATAAATAAAATCTTTAAAAAAGGAAAAACATAAAAAGATGAGAAGACCCAAATAAAATCATGAATGAGATAAGAGAAATAACAACCAACACTACAGAAATACAAACAATACTAAGAGAATATGATAAAAAAGTATATGCCAGCAACCTAGAACCTGGAAGAAATAGATCAATTCCTAGAAACATATAACATATCAAAAATGAAAAATGAAGAAATAAGAAACTTGAACAGACCGTTAACCAGCAGAGAAATTGAATCAGCAATCAGGGATCTCCCAACAGGAGATGCTTAGATCAATAGAACAGAATGGAAAGCCAAAACAAGATACAAACCTGTAACTCTATGATCCATTAATGGACAACAAGGCAGGAAGGAATATCCAATGGCACAAAGACAGTCTCTTCAAGAAACCCTAAACCTGACCCCAGGATAAGAACAAATGGTGTTGGGAAAACCAGGCAGCCACATGCAGAAGAATGAAACTGGACCACTTTCTTACACCATATATATAAAAAATAAATTCAAAATGGATTAAAGACCTAAATGTGAGACCTGAAACCATACAAAGAAGAAAAGATAGGCAGCAAAGTCTTTGACATTGGCCATTGGATCTTCTTTCAGGATATGCCTCTGAGGTGAGGGAAAAAGAAGCAAAAATACTATTGGGATTTCATCAAATTGAAAAGCTTCTGCAAAGTGAAGGAAACAACTAAAGCTAAAAAGCAACATACAGGAGGAGAGGCAAGATGGCGGAAGAGAAGGGTCCCCAAGTCACCTGTCCTGACCAAATTACCTAGATAAACTTCAAATCATCCTGAAAATCTAGGAATTCAGCCTGAGACTTAAACAGAGACCAGATAGAATGCTACAGTGAGAAAAGTTCACACTTCTATCAAGGTAGGAAGATGGGGAAAAAGAAATAAAGATACAAAAGGCATCCAAGGGGGAGGGGCCCCACAGAGCCAGGCTAAGGCCAGGGCGAGTGCCCCCGGGCAGGAGAAGTCTGTCCCAGAGAAGCAGGAGCTGCACCATTCTTCCAGGGGGAAATGACGCCTGCAGGGATTCAGAGCAAGACCCCAGGAGGGCGGGGATACACTCGGGCTCCATGACACAAACATACACCTGCACTCCCAGGAGATTGCACCGAGCTCCCAAAGGGCTGTAGGGCACATGCATTGACCCAGGAGCAGCTCTGAGGGGATCCAGCAACTGCTCTGCGCGGAGGGGGCAGCGGGTCCCTGGGAACAGCTAGGTGGCGGCGCCTAGGGCAGAGGAAGTGGCTTCGTGTGGAGGGGGCTGCGGGGCTCCAGGAGCAGCTCAGAGGGGCTATGGCGGCTCCGTGGAGAGGTGCCTACCCGGCCGGGAGCGAGAATCCAACAGCGCAGGTCGGGGAGCACAGGGCCGGGACACAGCCCAGGATTCGGCCTCCCCCGGGACAGGCAGAGGCCTGGAGGGCCCAGGACAGCAAGGACGCTCCTGCTCAGAGCTAAGAAGATCAGCAGCCCTGCCCCAGAGCCTCCAGGCCCTGCAGACGGACTGCTCCAGAGTTACTGGAGAGGGTGAATACAGGTGTTCCGACCTGGCTGCTGCCACTGGGGTTGTTCCTCCTTGGGCGTCACAGGGTATACAACCCCCACTGAGCGCTTCACCAGGAAGGGGGAAAGGAGCTCCCCCAAGGGCTAGCACCTGAAAATCAGCACAACAGGCCCCTCCCCCCAGAAGACCAGCTAGACGGCCATGTTCCAGGGGAAGTCAAGGGACTTAAAGTAGACAGAATCAGAAGATACTCCCCCATGTTTTTTTTAAATTTCTGATTGCTTCCCCCATCCTTTCCTCCCCTTACTTTCTTTTTCTTTCTCCTTTTATTCTTTTTTGCTTTTTTCTTCCTTTTTACTGTTTTCTTTTTCTCTTCTATTTTTTTCTTTCTCTCTTCTCTTTTTCTCCTTTTCCCAATACAACTTGTTTTTGGCCACTCTGCACTGAGGAAAATGACTAGAAGGAAAACCTCACCTCAAAAGAAAAAACAGTCCTCTCTCCCACAGAGTTACAAAACTGGATTACAACTCAATGTCAGAAAACCAATTCAGAAGCACTATTATACAGCTACTGGTGGCGCTAGAAAAAAGCATAAAGGACTCAAGAGACTTCATGACTGCAGAATTTGGATAAAATCAGGCAGAAAGAAAAAACAATTGAATGAGATGCAATCCAACCTAGAATTCCTAATGATGAGGGTTAACGAGGTGGAAGAACGAGTGAGTGACATAGAAGACAAGTTGATGGCAACGAGGAAAACTGAGGAAAAAAGAGACAGACAATTAAGAGACCAGGAAGACAGATTAAGGGAAATAAACAACAGCCTGAGGAAGAAAAACCTATGTGTATTTGGGGAACCTGAGGGCGCCGAAAGGGACAGAGGGACAGAATATGTATTTGAAGAAATCCTAGCTGAAAACTTTCCTAATCTGGGAAGGGAAACGAATTCAGATCCAGGAAATAGAGAGATCACCCCCCCTAAAATCAATAAAAACCGTCCAACACCTCGACATTTAATAGTGAAGCTTGCAAATTCCAAAGATAAAGAGAAGATCCTTAAAGCAGCAAGAGAAAGAAATCCCTGACCTTTATGGGGAGGAGCAGACCTCTCCACAGCGACCTGGCAGCCCAGAAAGTGCTGGCTGGATATATTCAGGGTCCTCCATGAGAATAACATGCAACGAAGAATACTTTATCCAGCAAGGCTCTCATTCAAAATGGAAGGAGAGATAAAGAGCTTTCAAGACAGGCAGGAACTGAAAGAATATGTGACCTCCAAAGCAGCTCTGCAAGAAATTTTAAGGGGGACTCTTAAAATTCCCCTTTAAGAAGAAGTTCAGTGGAACAATCCACAAAACAAGGACTGAATAGATGTCATGATGACACTAAACTCATATCTGTTGATAGTAACTCTGAATGTGAATGGGCTTAATGACCCCTTCAAAGGCGCAGGGTTTCAGACTGGATAAAAAATCAGGACCCAACTCTTTGCTTTCTACAAGAGACTCATATTAGACAGAAGGACACCTACAATCTGAAAATAATGGGTTGGAGAACCATTTACCATTCAAATGGTCCTCAAAAGAAAGCAGTGAAAAAAAAAAAGAAAGAAAGCAGTGGTAGCCATCCATATATCAGATAAACTAAAATTTACCCCGAAGACTATAGTGAGAGATGAAGACGGACACTAAAGCATACTTAAAGGATCTATCCAACAAGAGGGCTTAACAATCCTCAATATATATTCCCCGAATATCGGAGCTGCCAAATATTTAAACCAATAAATAATGAAAGTGAAGAAATACTTAGATAATAATTATCTTATACTTGGTGAATTCAATCTAGGTCTTTCTACCCTCGATAGGTCTTCTAAGCACAACATCTCCAAAGAAACGAGAGCTTTAAATGATACACTGGAGCAGATAGATTTCACAGATATCTACAGTAATTTACATCCAATCTGAACGGAGTAAACATTCTTCTCAAGTGCACATGGAACATTCTCCAGAATAGACCACATACTGGGTCACAAATCACGTCTGAACTGATACCAAAAGATTCAGATCATCCCCTGCATATTCTCAGACCATAATGCCTTAAAATTAGAACTAAATCACAACAAGAAGTTTGGAAGGACCTCAAACACGTGGAGGTTAAGGACCATCCTGCTAAAAGATGAAAGGTTCAACCGGGAAATTGAGGAAGAATTAAAAGTATTCATGGAAACTAATTGGAATGAAGATACAAATGTTCAAAATCTTTGGCATGCAGCAAAAGCAGTCCTAAAGGGGAAATACATCACAATAGAAGCATCCATTCAAAAACTGGAAAGATCTCAAATACAAACGCTAACCTTACTCATAAAGGAACTAGAGAAAAAAACAGCAGCTAGATGCTACACCCAAAAAGAATAAGAGATTTAATTAAAATGAGAGCAGACCTGAAGGAAACTGAGACCATAAGAAATGTGGAACAGATCAACAAAACCAGGAGTTGGTTCTTTGAAAGAATTAATACCATACATAAACCATTAGCCAGACTTATTAAGAAGAGAGACAAGACTCAAATTAATAAAATCATGAATGAGAAAGGAGAGATCACTACCAACACCAAGGAAATACAAACGATTTTAAAAACATATTATGAACAGCTATACGGAAATAAATTAGGCAATCTAGAAGAAATGGACGCTTTCCTGGAAAGCCACAAACTACCAAAACTGGAACAGGAAGACATAGAAAACCTAAACAGGCCAATAACGAGGGAGGAAATTGAAGCAGTCATCAAAAACCTCCCAAGTCACAAAAGTCCAGGGCCAGATGGCTTCCCAGGGGAAATCTATCAAACGTTTAAAGAAGAAACCATACCTCTCCTACTAAAGCTGTTTGGAAAGATAGAAAGACATGGAGTACTTCCAAATTCGTTCTATGAAGCCAGCATCACCTTAATTCCAAAACCAAAGACCCCGCCAAAAAGGAGAATACAGACCAATATCCCTGATGAACATGGATGCAAAAATTCTCAACAAGATACTAGCCAATAGGATCCAACAATACATTAAGAATATTATTCACCATGACCAAGTAGGATTTATCCCTGGGACACAAGGCTGGTTCAACACGTGTAAAAAAATCAATGTCATTCATCATATCAGCAAGAGAAAAACCAAGAACCATATGATCCTCTCATTAGATGCAGAGAAAGCATTTGACAAAATAGGGCATCCATTCCTGATCAAAACTCTTCAGAGCGTAGGGATAGAGGGAACAATCCTCGACATCTTAAAAGCCATCTACGAAAAGCCCGCAGCAAATATCATTCTCAGTGGGGCAACACTGGGAGCCTTTCCTCTAATATCAGGAACAAGACAGGGATGTCCACTCTCACCAATGCTATTCAACATAGTCTGGAATTCCTAGCCTTAGCAGTCAGACAGCAAAAAGACATTAAAGGCATTCAAATTGGCAAAGAAGTCAAAATCTCCGTCTTCTCAGATGACATGATACTCTACCTAGAACACCCAAAAGCCTCCACCCCAAGATTGCTAGAACTCATGCAGCAATTTGGTAGCATTGCAATATAAAAATTCAATATCCAGAAATCAATGGCATTTCTATACACTGACAATGAGACTGAGGAAAGAGAAATTAAGGAGTCAATTTCATTTACAGTTGCACCCAAATCAAAAGATACCTAGGAATAAACCTAACCAAGGAGGTAAATGATCTATACCCTAAAAACTTAGAAAACTTATGAAAGAAATTGAGGAAGACACAAAGAGATGGAAAAATATTCCATGCTCATGGATTGGCATAATTAATATTGTGAAAATGTCAATGTTACCCAGACAATGTACACGTTTAATGCAATCCCTATCAAAATACCATGGACTTTCTTCACAGAGTTAGAACAAATTATTTTAAGATTTGTGTGGAATCAGAAAAGACCCCGAAAGCCAGGGGAATTTTAAAAAAGAAAACCATATCTGGGGGCATCACAATGCCAGATTTCAGGTTGTACTACAAAGCTGTCGTCATCAAGACAGTGTGGTACTGGCACAAAAACAGACACATAGATCAATGGAACAGAATAGAGAACCCAGAAGTGGACCTTGAACTTTATGGTCAACTAATATTCGATAAAGGAGGAAAGACTATCCATTGGAAGAAAGACAGTCTCTTCAATAGATGGTGCTGGGAAAATTGGACATCCACCTTAAGAAGAATGAAACTAGACCACTCTCTTTCACCGTAAACAAAGATAAACTCAAAATGGATGAAAGATCTAAATGTGAGACAAGAATCCATCAAAATCCTAGAGGAGAACACAAGCAACACCCGTTTTAAACTTGGACACAGCAACTTCTTGAAACGTACATCCATGAAGGCAAAAGAAACAAAAGCAAAAATTAACTCTTGTGACTTCATCAAGATTAGAAGCTTTTGCACAGCAAAGGATACAGTCAACAAAACTCAAAGACAACCTACAGTATGGGAGAAGATATATGCAAAAGACGTTTCAGATAAAGGGCTAGTTTCCAAGATCTATAAAGAACTTCTTAAAATCAACACCAAAGAGAAAAACAATCCAATCATGAAATGGGCAAAAGACATGAAGAGAAATCTCACAGAGGAAGACACTGACATGGCAACATGCACATGAAAACATGCTCTGCATCACTTGTCCTTAGGGATATACAAATCAAAACCACAATGAGATACCACCTCACACCAGTGAGAATGGGGAAAATCAAAAAGACAAGAAACCACAAATGTTGGAGAGGATGTGGAGAAAAGGGAACCCTCGTACACTGCTGTTCGGAATGTGAACTGGTGCAGTCACTCTGGGAAACTGTGTGGAGGTTCCACAAAGTGTTAAAAATAGACCTGCCCGATCACTCAGCAATTGCACTATTGGGGATTTACCCCAAAGATTCAGATGCAATGAAACGCCGGGATACCTGCACCCCGATGTTTACAGCAGAATGTCCACAATAGCCAAACAGTGTCAGGAGCCTTGGTGTCCATCGAAAGATGAATGGATAAAGAAGATGTGGTTTATGTATACAATGGAATAATATTCAACCATTAGAAACGACAAATACCCAACATTTGTTTCAACGTGGATGGAACTGGAGGCTATTATGCTGAGTGAAGTAAGTCAATCGGAGAAGGACAAACAGTGTATGTTCTCATTCCTTTGGGGAATATAAATAATAGTGAAAGGGAATATAAGGGAATGGAGAAGAAACGTGTGGGAAATATCAGAAAGGGAGACAGATCATAAAGACTACTTACTCTGGGAAAAGAACTAGCGGTGCTGGAAAGGGAGGAGGGCAGGGGGGTGGGGGTGAATGGGTGACGGGCACTGAGGGGGACACTTGACAGAATGAGCACTGCGTGTTATTCTGTATGTTGGTCAATTGAACACCAATAAAAAATAAATTTATTTAAAAAAAAAGATCAAACAACTGCATATTTATGCTGCCAACATGGGAGTACCGAAATATAGAAACCAATTAACAACAAACGTACAGGAACACACTGATAATAATACAATGACAGGGGATTTTAACACCCACTTATGGCAATGGACCGATCGTCTATGTAGAAAATCAACAGGGGAACAATAGGCTTGACACACTGGACCAAAGTGACTCAACAGATATAGTCTGAACATTTCTTCCTAAAGCAGAATACACATTCCTTTCAAGTGCACATGGGACATTCTCCAGAATAGATTATATCATGGGCCACAAATCAGCCCTCAACAGGTACAACAGGTACAAGAAGAATGGTATCACACCATGTATATTTTCGGACGACGACGCTATGAAACTTGAAGTCAAGAGTAAAAAAAAATTTGGACAGACCAAATATTTGTGGAGATTATGATCATCCTACCAGAGAAGGAATGGAGTAACCAGGAAATTAAAGAGGAAATTTAAAACAAATGAAAATGAAAACATGTTTCTTCAAACCTCTAGGATGTAGCAAAGACAGTCCTTAGAGGGAAGTAGATAGCAATAAAAGCCTACCTCAAGAAACAAGAAGTCTGCAATACACAACCCAACACTACACCTAAAGGAGCTGGAAAAGGATTAGGGAACAAATCCTAAAGCCTCCTTAAGAAGGAAAAAATAAAGATGAGAGCAGAAATAATCAATACAGAAACAACAAAACAGTAGAATGGAATAATGAAGCTAAGAACTGGTTCTTCAAAATAACTAAGAAAATGGATCAAGCCCTAGCCAGCCTTATCAACAAGAAAACAGAAAAGAACTAAATAAATAAAATCACAAATGAGAGAAGAGAGATCACAATCAACACCAGAAAATAAGAAAATTATAAGGAATACTATAAAAGATTATAGGGTAACAACCTGGGAGACCAGGAAGAATTGGAGAGATCCCTAGAAATGTGCAAACAAGCAAAACTGAAAGAGGAAGAAATAGAAAATGTGACTAGACCCATAACTAGCAAAGGAATTTAATCAGCAAGGCACCTGGGTGCCTCAGTGGTTGAGCATGTGCTTTGGCTCAAGTCATGATCCCGGGGTCCTGGGGAATCATGTCCCACATCAGGCTCCCTGCGTGGAGCCTCATTTTCCCCCTGCCTATACCCCTGCCTCTCTGTGTCTTGCATGAATACATAAATAAAATATTTAAAAAAGAAAAAAGATAAAAAGATGAGAAAAGACCCAAATAAAATCACAAATGAGAAAAGAGAAATAACAACCAAAACTAGAGAAATAAAAACGTTTATAAGAGAACATTATGAAAAATTATATGCCAGCAACCTAGAACCTGGAAGAAATAGATCAATTCCTGGAAATATATAACACAGCAAATATGAAAAAGGAAGAAATAAGAAACTAGAACACACAGATAACCAGCAACGAAATTGAATCAGCAATCAGGAATCTCCCAACAGGAGATGCTTAGATCAATAGAATAGAATGGAATGCCAAAACAAGATACAAACCTGTAACTCTATGATCCATTAATCGACAACAAGGCAGCAGGGAATATCCAATGGCACAAAGACAGTCTCTTCAACAAACCCTAACCCTGACCCCAGGATAAGAACAAATGGTGTTGGGAAAACCAGGCAGCCACATGCAGAAGAATGAAACTGGACTACTTTCTTACACAATATATATATAAAAATAAATTCAAAATGGATGAAAGACCTAAATGTGAGACCTGAAACCATAAAAAGAAGAAAAGATAGGCAACAAAGTCTTTGCCGTTGGCCATTGGATCTTCTTTCTAGATGTGCCTCTGAGTTGAGGGAAACAAAAGCAAAAATACTCTTGGGACTTCATCAAATTCAAAAGCTTCTGCAAAATGAAAGAAACAACCAACGCTAAAAGGTAACATACAAAACGAAAGGAGATATTTGTAAATAACACATCCAATAAACAGTTAGTATGGAAAATACGCAAAGCAAATATAAATCTCAACCTCCTAAAGACAAATTATCCAACTGCAGATGGGTAGAAGACATGAATGGACTTTGTCTCTGACAAGACATCCAGATGGCCACCGACACCGACAGATACTCCGCGTCACCCATCATCAGGGAAATTCAAATGAAAACCACAATAAGATGTCACCTGACAGCCGACAGAATGGCTAAAATTAACAACAGAAGAAACAACAGGTGTTGTTGAGGCTATAGAGAAGATCGAGCCCCCTTACACTCCTGGCGGGCATGCGAAAAGTTGCAGCCACTGTGAAAAACACTGTGGAGGGTCCTCGAGACGTTAAAAATGGGGGATCCCTGGGTGGTGCAGCGGTTTGGTACCTGCCTTTGGCCCATGTCGCGATCCTGGAGACCTGGGATCGAATCCCACGTCGGACTAACAGTGCACGGAGCCTGCTTCTCCCTCTGCCTGTGTCTCTGCCTCTCTCTCTGTGACTATCATAAAAAAAAATTAAAAAAGAAGTTAAAAATAGCGCTACCCTACGATTCCAAAATTGCAGAGCTAGGTATTTACCCCGAGGATACAAAAGTCTTTTAGTAGATTCCAAGTAGGACACGCAGACCAGTGTTTGTAGCAGCGTTATCAACAACAGCCAAACTGTGGATACAGCCCAGATGTCTATCGACTGATGATGGGCAGAGACGATGTGGTAAATATACCCACTGCGACATCACTCGGTCATCAGAAGCGATGAAATGAAGCCATTTACAATGATGTGGGAGAAGTGGAAAGGACTTATGCTTAATAAACTCAGTCAGTCAGAGAAATATATGAAATACCATACAATTGCATTCACATGTGAATTTTAAGAAACCAGACAAACTGGCAAAGGGGCAGATGGTGGGATGAGAGAAGCAAACAAAAAAACACACTCTTAACCACAGAGAATCAACTAATAAATACCAGAGGAAGGTGAGGGAGATGGCGAATCAGGGGATGGGGATAGTGGAGGGCACCTGTGGTCAGTACCAGGCATTGTAACCAAGAGTTGAATCACTATGTGGTAAACCTGAAACTATATCATACTGTATATACAAACAGGAATTCAAGTAAAACTTTAAAATAATAATTGGTAGTATTGATGAAACATGTACGCACTAGAGATAAAATCAGAAAGGCAACTGAAAATCCAAATAAAGAGTCTTTAGAGCCACAAATCCCCTCCTAGCTCAGCTCGGGAGAAGCCTGCCATGTCTATTCTGACACCATCAGAAGCCTGGATTTTGATTCTCTGGGGAGGCCACTGACTTGGTGGAGTCAGGCTATCTTTGAACCCAAAACCTAAATAGAGTGCATAAAACTAAACGGCCCAAGATGCTAGGAGTCCCAGTGCAGGCACATGCCAAGTCCCAAACTCTAACTATACACAGACATAACCCTAACCCTACACTTAATTGTAATGTTAACCTAACCCTTAAACAAGACCCATCACTAATCGAAAAACAAACACAAACACCAAAACCAAAACACATTCACTGAACCTTCCTGCCAACCCTCACCCTAACTCCTAAATGCAGGTGCAACCGTAACCTCTAACCCTATCCTTAAAATAAGGTATTCAAATCCTATTCCTAACTTTAACCTGTACCCAACCCTAACCCTCTAATACTAATCCTATCTCATACCGAAACTGTACCCTAACCCATACCCTAAAGCCAAACCCTAACCCACTCCCTAACCCTATATCTTGCCCTTTTCCAAAACCGTACCCTGACCCTGACCTGACCCTAAACCTAAACCCTAACCAAACACTAACACTAACCCTAGCCCTAACCCCTATCCTAATCCTAACCCTCACCCTAACCCTAAACCTACCCTAACTTTAACTCTAACCCTTAACTCTAACCCCTAACTCTAACCCCTAACAATAACTCACACCCTATCCCCTAACCCTAACTGCAAACCTAAGCCCAAACCTAACTCTAACCATAACCCTATCCCCAACTCCTAACCTCCTGCCCTCATCCCTAGAGCCTAAACCCTAACCCTAACACTAAATCCTGTCCCTTACCCTAACCACCATCCTAACTCTTAACACTGACCAATACCCTTATGCCTCACCTAACCTCTAATTCGTAACCATAAACATAATCACTAACCCCTAACATCTAACCTAAGGTTAACCACCAACTTCCTCCCCTCCCCTAACCCTACCATTCATTCTACCCTTTCACTTACACTGTAGTTCTGAGGAGTCCCTTCTGATATGGACGTGGCCCCCAATGGCTCCTCCAGATTCCTCCAAGGGGTCGTGAGGAAATACAGGAAATACAGACCTTTAATGATAGGAAACAAACTGAGGGTAGCTGGAGGGGGCAGATAACAGGGGACAGGCATGAAGGAGGGCACGTGATGTCTCAAGCACTGCTGTTATCTCCAACTGATGAATCCCTGAATTCTTCCTCTGAAAGTATAATACACTATACGTTAATTAATTGGGTTTAAATTAAGTTGAAAAAATCAGTTCTTTCAGAGCACATTTCCTTCTGGACTCTCTATTTTGCTCATTCAGCTTATGCTGGGACCACCCCCCGTGGGTCTGGTTTGTCTACATAGGCTCCACGCCTCATGCTTGGCCCAGCATAGGGCTAGAACTCACAACCCCTGAGATCAGGAGGTGAGGTCAGGAGTCGGATGCTTAACCGACGGAGCCAGCCAGGAGCCTGAGAACCACACTGCTTTATCTCTGTGACATCTTTTGAAATAGGAAAGTGCTGCGTCCCACTCTGTCATGCTTCTCCAATACTGATTTGCTCTCCGGGGTCCGGGGTCATTTGTTGTGGCGGTTGGATGTTATGGGTTTTTTTTTTCCTATTTCTAACATCTGCCACCATGATTTTGATAGGAATGACATTGAAACTGAGGGTGGCTTCAGGAACTGCGGACATATTCACAAGATGAGGCTCCCACCCCACAAGCCCAGGATGGCCTCCCAGAGCCTGGTTTGGCTCAGAGCACAAGTCTTGTGCTCCTTTGGTTCAGTCTCATTATTTATTTTCCTTGATGCTCCTGAGAAGGGCGTCACATCCTTCATTTCCTGCCTGAGTGCTCATTGTCAGGACACAGCAAGGCTACTCTGCTCTGTAGGGTCAGTTTGTGTCCCGTGACTTTTGAACTCATTCCTTAATTCTAACAGGATTTGGTGGAGGCTCTCGGGTTTCTCGTTTCTAGTACCTCTTCTTCAGCATATAGGGACAGTGTGATGTCCCCCTTCCAGGTGTGGAACCTTTGCTGTTTACAGCTTAATGTCCTAGAAAGCCCCACAATAGAATCAAAACGGAGCCCAGGCCAAGGGCAGGAAGCCCATATTAGAATGAGAACAGGGCTCAATTCCCTTGAAGGCCTCATATCAAAATGTAAACAGAACTTGAGGAATTGCTTCTGCCCTTCTGGAGGTCCCCGAGACCAACCCTTAAAACTAAGCTAAAACCCACCTCAGGGTCCAAGTCCCTGCTCTGCTGTGTCGGGTATACTTGGATACAAGATTGAGCTTGTAAATAATCCCTCGTGTGTTTGCATCAGAATCGGCTTCTTGGTGGTTTCTCATATTCGCACTCTTGGGCACAACAGTCTGAGGTAAAAAACAAAACCAAAGAAACTCGGACGCGGGCAGAGTGAAAGCAGGGTTCTGAGAGAAGCGGCAGAGACCCGGGGGCTTGGCGGCTCCTTTTGTTCCTGCAGCCTGCAGACTGGGGGGCGGAATCCTCAGCCCCAGAGCCAGAGGACCAGGTGTCCCCACCCGCATCCCCCCATCAGCGCGGAGTCTCAGGGAGCAGCACAGCGCCACCCGCTGGACCCCAGAGATGCTGACGCCCACCCCGTCTCTGATCCCCGCAGGTGCATATCCCAGGCAGATGTGCACCTGACAATCTGCACCACATCCCATCCCCAGACCCCACACAGACCACTCGCTTCCACCAAGTTGTCAGACCACAGAGGCTGCAGAGCTTCAGCTCTGCCTGGAAAGTATGGTCTAGCTTCCTTTGTACTTTGTGCTTTATTTTCATTTATTTTCTTTGATTCTTTTATATTAATTGCCTTACTTTAATTTTTATGTATGTACCTTATAAATTTCTTATTTTTACTTTCATAGTATTTTAATTGTGTTTCTTTTTTTTAATGTTTTCAATTTATTTATGATAATCACAAACAGAGAGAAAGAGAGAGAGAGAAAGAGAGAAAGAGAGAGAGGTAGAGACAGAGCAGAGGGAGAAGCAGGCTCCAGGCACTGGGAGCCCGATGTGGGATTTGATCCAGAGTCTACAGGATTGTGCCCTGGGCCAAAGGCAGGCACTAAACCGCTGCGCCACCAGGGATCACTTTAATTGTTTCTATTTTGGGAGTTAGAATCTTTTAACAAGCAGGCCAAAATAATCTGTTGTGTTTTTTTTTTTGGGGGGGGGAGGGCAGTTATTATTGTTTTTCTTGAATTTCTTTTTCTTCCTTCTTTCTTTTCTGGAAAAAATAATGAGATGGAGAAATTCACCTCCATAAAATAACATTAGGTTCTAATCACAGCCAGGAAGATCATCAATACACATATATGATGTCTAACTACAGTTTAAAACAATGATTATAAAGATAACAGCTGGGCTAGATAAAGAGCACAGAAGAAAACTAGAGAAACGTTTGTAGAAATAAAAGAATGAAAATCTAGTCAGGCCAATGTTAAAAATGCTATAACTGAGATGCAGTCCCAAGTGGAAACCTAAAAACAAGAAAGGTTATGGACCACAGAGACAGACGTAGGGAAGTCAGCCACTTATTAAAACAATAACATTCATACCATAGGAGACTCAGAAGAGGAAGAGAGAGAAAAGGTGGGACTTGCTTAGACATTAGAAATGACAAATTCCCACCATGTACTTCAAGGTGGATGGAACTGGAAGGTATTATGCTGAGTGAAGTAAGTCAATCGAGGACAAACATTGTATGTTCTCATTCATTTGGGGAATATAGATAATAGTGAAAGGGAATATAAGGGAACGGAGAAGAAATGAGTGGGAAATATCAGAAAGTGAGACAGAACATAAAGACTCCTAACTCAGGGAAATGAACTAGGGGTGATGGAAGGGGAGGATGGCGGGTGGTGGGGGTGAATGGGTTATGGGCACTGAGGGGGGCACTTGACAGGATGAGCAGTGGGTGTTATTCTGTATGTTGGCAAATTGACACCAATAAAATATAAAATTATTATTAAAAATAAAGGAAGAAAGAAAGAAAGAAAGAAAGAAAGAAAGAAAGAAAGAAAGAGTGGCACCTGTGTGGTCTGTCAGTTAAGCTTTTCCCTTAGGCTCAGATCATGATCCAGGTCCCAAGGAAGGCTCCCTGTTCAGCAGGGAACCTGGTTCTCCCTCTCCCTCTGCCCCTCTCATTCATGCTTTATCTCTCCTCTCTCTCTCAAATAAATAGAAAACATCTTTGAAAAAGAAACAAACAAACAAACACACTAGGAAGAGAAATCGACCATTTATTTTTTTTTATTTATTTATGATAGTCACAGAGAGAGAGAGAGAGAGGCAGAGACACAGGCAGAGGGAGAAGCAGGCTCCATGCACCGGGAGCCCGATGTGGGATTCGATCCCGGGTCTCCAGGATTGCGCCCTGGGCCAAAGGCAGGCGCCAAACCGCTGCGCCACCCAGGGATCCCGAGAAACCGCCCATTTAGAAGAATTTCAAACAATTTGTGAAGGCATTCCAGCCGCAAGTTCATGAGCATAGCTTCCCACTCTTAAGTGTGGAATACACTTAGTAACTTCCTACTACAAAATATAATCTGAAAAACTTAAAATATTGATAATATAATAATAATAATAATTAATAATAATAATAATCAGTTTACTATGGAGAAAGCTGACAAACACTACCTCAGCAAGATGATCAGATCGATACCAAGACTGATAAATCATGTTGATAGTATCTATCCTTTATATGATATAATGAAAATGGCAGTATATCTCTGTATATAATCCACAACAACAGTTCAGTCATGAGATAAACAACAGACATGTCCCAGCTGAGGGAAATTTTACAAAATACTCTACTTCTCAAAGTATTCCAGTTCAACAACTAAAAGGAAAGGCTGAAAGACTGTCACAATCCAGAGGAGCCTAAGGAAACATGAGGACAAATGGAATGTGATATGAGGGATGGAAACTTAGCAAAAACTAAGGAAATCTGTATAAAGTATGGATTTTGTTTTCGTTTTTGTTTTTGTTTTTTGGTTTTTGGTTTTGGTCTTTGTTTAAAGCAATTTTTTTATTTTTTTTTTATTGGTGCTCAATTTACTAACATACAGAATAACACCCAGTGCCCGTCACTCATTCACTCCCACCCCCCGCCCTCCTCCCCTTCTACCACCCCTAGTTCGTTTCCCAGAGTTAGCAGTTTTTATGTTCTGTCTCCCTTTCTGATATTTCCCACACATTTCTTCTCCCTTCCCTTATTTTCCCTTTCACTATTATTTATATTCCCCAAATGAATGAGAACATATAATGTTTGTCCTTCTCCGACTGACTTACTTCACTCAGCATAATACCCTCCAGTTCCATCCACGTTGAAGCAAATGGTGGGTATTTGTCATTTCTAATAGCTGAGTAATATTCCATTGTATACATAAACCACATCTTCTTTATCCATTCATCTTTCGTTGGACACCGAGTAAAGCAAATTTTTTAATATTGATTCATTAGCTAATATTTGTACCATACTAATATAAGATATCAATAATTGAGGAAATTGAGTGCAAGTGCATGCGAATGCTCTGTACTATCTTCTCAATTTCCCTGTAAATCTTTGTTTTTTCCTAATAAATAAGATTTATTTTGAAAATTGACTTAAATGAATGAGGCTCCAAATGTGAAGACATTTTTAGAATAGTTGAATTAACTTTTGCCTTATTCTTAAAGAGTTCCTTTGAAGGAAACAAAGTAAGAATTTTAGATCAGAAGGAAAGAAAAACACTTATGAACACGTACAATGCCTCCTCAACCTGAAAAGCAGGAACGGATAATAGCAAAAATCAGATAAAAATACTTCTATTATAATAGACACCATATTGCAAGTGCATTTAAAATTAGCAGCACATAACATTTATTTCCTTGACATTTGTCTTCCAAAGAGTTCACAGTGTTTCAGTGTCAGTTGAAACAGGGGAAGAATCTCAGGGAAGAATCCTTCACATAATAATAGGACCACTGGTAATAATGTCTCTCAGTTCATTCCAAATCCATAAAGATGCATTTCCTGATGAGTGACTGAGCTGTGAAGAAAGAGATGAGAAACCCTCATCCCTCTGAATTACTTGTGTCAGAATATTTTCACCATAGTACCACGGATAGTAAATTATCCTTATTAACAGGAAATATGTCTCAGATTGGAATCTGAGCAATCAGATGGGCAGAGAAAAATTGCTTTGACTCGCTCTTCATCTTTTAAAGACAAAGGAGAGCTTCTCTATGTACAAAGTCAGTTGTCAAGATAGCCTTAGGGAATAAGAGTCTGCAGCATGGAATCCCGCTGGGCAGCTGGGAAGCTCGTGCCCCAGGTCTTCCTGATCCCAAATCCCTGGGCCTGTCCCCCAACAGACGCTGCCATGCTGAGGTCATTTGCAATTGCTCTCTTAGGAGCTCTGGGGAAGGGGGAAGGAGATAGCTAGAATGGAACGGGAAGCATGGAGGCCAAGAAAATTAAGGCCATTCCAATTTAAATTCAGTGTTAGCCCAAGTCCACCCATCCCAGGTCCCTGTGAAGAAGAGCTGAAATTTACATTACTTCAGTTACAGGAAAAAAAAAAAGTTTTCAGCTTAATGACCTAGAAAGCCCCACAATAGAATCAAAACTGAGCCCAGGCCAAGGACAGGAAGCCTCTATTAGAATGAGAACAGAGCTCAATGCCCTTGAATGTCCCATATCAAAATGTAAACAGAACTTGAGGAATTGCTCCAGCCCTTCTGGAGGTCTCTGAGACCAGCCCTTAAAACTAAGCTAAAACCCGCCTCGGGATCCAAGTTCCTGCTCCACTCTGTTGGGTATACTTGGACACAAGCTCGAGCTTGTAAATAAACGCACGTGTGTTTGAATCAGTGTCAGCTTCTCCATGGTTTCTTGGATTCGCAGTCTTGGGCACAACACTCTGAGATAAAAAAACAAAACCAAAAGAAGCTCGGACACAGGTAGAGTAAACGCAGGTTTCTGAGAGAATCAGCGAGACCCGGGGGCTTAGGGGCTCTTCTGTGGAGGTCCATGCAGACTGGGGGACCAGATGCTCAGCCCCAGAGCCAGAGGACCCGGAGACCCCACCCGCATCCCGTCCATCAGGGGGGTCTCAGGGAGCAGCACTGCACCGCCCACTGGAGGCCAGAGGTGCTTAGAAGGCCCACCCCGCCTCTGACCCCGCAGGTGCATCTACCACGCAGATGTGCTCCTGATAATCAGCGCCAGAGCCCATCCCCAGACCCTGCACAGACTACTGACTGCCACCATGTTGTCGGATAAAAATGGATGTTCTTTCTAGATATGCCTCTGAGGTGCGGGAAACAAAAGCGAAAATACTACTGGGACTTCATCAAATTGAAAAGCTTCTGCAAAGTGAAGGAAACAACCAAAGCTAAAAGACAACATAGAGGAGGAGGGGCAAGATTGCAGAAGTGTAGTGTCCCCAAATCACCCGTCCCCACGAAATTACCTAGATAACCTTTAAATCATCCTGAAAATCTACGAATTCAGCCTGAGATTTAAACAGAAACGAGATCGAATGCTACAGTGAGAAAAGTTCGTGATTCTGTCAAGGTAGGAAGATGGGAAAAATAAATAAAGAACAAAAGATATCCAAGGGTGAGGGGCCCTGCAAGGAGCCGGGCTAAGGCCGGGGCGAATGCCCACAGGACAGAAGAGCTCTGTCCTGGGAGAAGGAGGAGCTGCACTAATCTTCCAGGGTGGAATGGAGCCTTCAAGGAGTCAGAGAAGGACCCCAGGAAAGCGGAGATGCCCTCGGGCTCCCTGGGACACTAACAGACACAGCACTCCCAGAAGAGTGCACCGAGCTCCCTAAGGGCTGCAGGGCACATGCATTGACCCCGGACCTGAGGGGCTTGGGCGGTGGCTCTGTGCGGAGGGGTTTGCATGGCCCCAGGAGCAGCTTGGTGGCGGCGCCTCCTGCAGAGGAAGAGGCTCCGTGCGGAGGGGGCTGCGGGGCTCCAGGAGCAACTCGGAGGGGCTTGGGCGGTGGCTCCGCAGTGAGGCAGCTATGCAGCCGGGAGTGAGAATCCAACAGGGCAGGCCCTGGAGCACAGGGCGCCGGGACACAGCCCAGGATTCAGCCTCCCCCGAGACAGGAAGAGGCCCGGATGGAGCAGGACAGCAAGGACGCTCCTGCCCAGAGCTGAGCAGATCAGCGGCCCTGCAGATGGACTACTCCCAAGTTACTGCAGGGGCTGAATACAGGTTTCCAGAGCTGGCCAGTGCCACTGGGGTTGTTCCTCCTGGGGCCTCACGGGTTAAACTAGCCGCACTGAGACCTGCACCAGGCAGGGGACAGAGCAGCTCCCCCAAGTGCTAACACCTGAAAATCAGCACAACAGGCCCCTCTCCCAGAAGACCAGCTAGACGGATAATTTCCAGGGGAAGTCAAGGGACTTAAAGTATATAAAATCAGAAGATACTCCCCCATGTTTTTTTTTTTCATTTCTGTTTGCTTCCCCACCCTTTTCCCCCCTTTCCTTCTTTTTCTTTCTTTTTGTTCTCTTTTCTCCTTCTTTCTTCCTTTATTCTTTTTCGTTTTTCTCTTTTCTTTCCTTCTTTCTCTCCTCTCTTTTTCTCCTTTTCCCAATACAATTTGTTTTTGGCCACTCTGCACTCAGCAAAATGACTAGAAGTAAAACCTTACCTCAAAGAAAGAATCAGAAACAGGCCTCTCTCTCACAGAGATACAAAATCTGGATTACAATTCACTGTCAGAAAGCCAAATCAGAAGCACTATTATACAGCTACTGGTGGCTCTAGAAAAAAGCATAAAGGACTCAAGAGACTTCATGACTGCAGAATTTAGATCCAATCAGGCCGAACTTAAAAATCAATTGAATGAGATGCAATATAAACTAGAAGTCCTAACGACGAGGGTTAAGGAGGTGGAAGAACGAGGGAGTGACATAGAAGACAAGTTGATTGAAAGACGGAAACTGAGGGAAAAAGAGACAGACAACTAAAACACCAGGAAGACAGATTAAGGGAAATAAACGACAGCCTGAGGAAGAAAAAGCAACATGTAATTGGGGTTCCGGAGGGCGCCGGAAGGGGCAGAGGGCCAGAATAAGTATTTGAACAAATCCTAGCTGAAAACTTTCCTAATCTGGGAAGGGAAACAGGCATTCAGATCTAGGAAATAGAGAGATCCCCCCCCTAAAATCAATAAAAACCGTCCAACACCTCGACATTTAATAGTGAAGCTTGCAAATTCCAAACATATAGAGAAGATGCTTAAAGCAGTAAGAGAAAAGAAATCCCTGACCTTTATGGGGAGGAGCATTAGGATAACAGAAGACCTCTCCACAGAGACCTGGAAGCCCAAAAAGGGCTGGCAGGATATATTCAGGGTCCTAAATGAGAAGAACAAGCAACCAAGAATACTTTATCCAGCAAGGCTCTCATTCAAAATGGAAGGAGAGATAAAGAGCTTCCAAGACAGGCAGGAACTGAAAGAATATGTGACCTCCAAACGAGCTCTGCAAGAAATTTTAAGGGGGACTCTTAAAATTCCCCTTTAAGAAGAAGTTCAGTGGAACAATCCACAAAAACAAGGACTGAAGAGATATCATGATGACACTAAACTCATATCTGTCGATAGTAACTCTGAACGTGAACAGGCTTAATGACCCGATCAAAAGGCACAAGGTTTCAGACTGGATAAGAAAGCAGGACCCACCTATTTGCTGTCTACAAGAGACTCATTTTAGACAGAAGGACACCTACAATCTGAAAATAAAATGTTGGAGAACCATTTACCATTTAAATGGTGCTCAAAAGAAAGCAGGGGTAGCCATCCTTATATCAGATAAACTAAAATTTAACCAAAACAGTGTACTGAGAGTTGAAGAGGGACACTAAGTCATACTGAAGGGATCTATCCCACAAGAAGACTTAACAATCCTCAATATAGGCCCCGAATGCGGGAGCTGCCAAATATTTAAACCAATTAATAACCAAAGTGAAGAAATACTTAGATAATAATACATTTACACTTGGTGACTTCAATCTAGCTCTTTCTACCCTTGATAGGTCTTCTAAGCACAACATCTCCAAAGAAACGAGAGCTTTAAATGATACACTGGACCAGATGGATTTCACATATATATACAGAACTTTACATCCAAACTCAATTGAATACACATTCTTCTCAGGAGCACATGGAACTTTCTCCAGAATAGACCACATACTGGGTCACAAATAGGGTCTGAACTGATAACAAAGATTGGGATCATCCCCTGCATATTCTCAGTCCATAATGCCTTGAAATTAGAACTAAATAACAACAAGAAGTTTGGAAGGACCTCAAACACATCGAGGTGAAGGATCATCCTGCTAAAAGACGAAAGGGTCAACCAGGAAATTAAGGAAGAATTAAAAAGATTCATGGAAACTAATGAGAATGAACATACAACTGTTCAAAATCATTGGGATGCAGCAAAAGCAGTCCTAAGGTGGAAATACATCACAATACAAGCATCCATTCAAAAACGGGAAACTACTCAAATACAAAAGCTAACATTACATATAAAGGAGCTAGAGAAAATACAGCAGATAGATCCTACACCCAACAGAAGAATAGAGTTAATTAACATTCGAGCAGAACACAAGGAAATCAAGACCAGAAGAACTGTGGAACAGATCAACGGAACGAGGAGTTGGGTCTTTGAACGAATTAATAAGATAGATAAACCATGAGCCAACCTTATTAAAAAGAAGAGAGAGAATATTCAATTTAATAAAATCATGAATCAGAAAGGAGTGGTCACTACAAACACCAAGGAAATAAAACGATTTTTAAAACATACTATTGGCTATAATATTATTATATTATTGGCTATAATTATTATTATATTATTGGGTATACACCAATAAATTAGGCATTCTAGAAGAAATGGACGCATTCCTGGAAAGCCAGAAACTACCAAAAAATGGAACAGAAAGAAAGAGAAAAAATGAACAGGCCAATAACCAGGGAGGAAATTAAAGCAGTCATCCAAAACCTCCCAAGACACAAGAGTCCAGGGCCAAATGGCTTCCCAGGGGAATTCTATCAAACGTTTAGAGAAGAATTCATACCTATTCTACTAAAGCTGTTTGGAAAGATAGAAAGATGGAGTACTACCAAATTCGTTCCATGAAGCCAGCATCACCTTCATTCCAAAACCAGACAAAGACCCTGCCAAAAAGGAGAATTACAGACCAATATCGCTGCTAATATGGATGCAAAAATTCTCAACAAGATCCTAGCCAATAGGATCCAACAGTACCTTAAGAAAATTATTCACCATGACCAAGTAGGACTTATCCCTGGGACATAAGGCTGGTTCAACACTCGTAAAACAATCAATGTGATTCATCATGTCTGCAAGAGAAAAACCAAGAACCATATGATCCTCCCATTAGATGCAGAGAAAGTATTTGACAAAATAGAGCATCCATTCCTGATCAAAACACTTCAGAGTGTAGGGATGGAGGAAACATTCCTCGACATCTTACAAGCCATCTATGAAATGCCCACTGCAAATATCATGCTCAATGGGGAAGTACTGGAAGCCTTTCCCCTAAGATGAGGAACAAGACAAGGATGTCCACTCTCACCACTGCTATTCAACATAGAACTGGAATTCCTAGCCTCAGCAATCAGACAACAAAAAGACATTCAGGGCATTCAAATTGGCAAAGAAGAAGTCAAACTCTCCCTCTTCGCCGATGACATGATACTGTACCTAGAAAACCCAAAAGCCTCCACCCCAAGATTGCTACAACTCATACAGAATTTGGTAGCCTTGCAGGATACAAAATCAATTGCCAGAAATCAATGGCATTTCTATACACTAACAATGAGACTGAAGAAAGAGAAATTAAGGAGTCAATCTCATTTACAATTGCACCCAAAAGCATAAGATACCTAGGAATAACCCTAACTAAGGAGGTAAATGATCTATACCCTAAAAACTATAGAACACTTCTGAAAGAAATTGAGGAAGACACAAAGAGATGGAAAAATATTCCATGCTCATGGAATGGCAGAATTAACATTGTGAAAATGTCAATGTTACCAAGGTAATGTACAGGTTTAATGCAAACCCTATCAAAATACCATGGACTTTCTTCAGAGATTTAGAACAAATTATTTTAAGATTTGTGTGGAATTGGGATCCCTGGGTGGTGCATCGGTTTGGCGCCTGCCTTTGGCCCAGGGCACAATCCTGGAGACCTGGGTTCGAATCCCATGTCAGGCGCCCGGTACATGGAGCCTGCTTCTCGCTTTGCTTGTGTCCCTGCCTCTCTCTCTCTCTCTCTCTCTCTCTCTCTCTCTGTGTGTGTGACTATCATAAAAAAAAGACTTCTGTGGAATCAGAAAAGACCCTGAATAGCCAGGGGAATTTTAAAAAAGACAACCATATCTGGGGGCATCACAATGCCAGATTTCAGGGTGTACTACAAAGCTGTGGTTCAAGACAGTGTGGTACTAGCACAAAAACAGACAAATAGATGAGTGGAACAGAAAAGAGACCCCAGGATTGGACCCTGAACTTTATGGTCAACTAATATTCGATAAAGGGGTAAAGGCTATCCATTGGAAGAAAGGCAGTCTCTTCAATACATGGTGCAGGGATAATGGACATCCACTGTAGAAGAATGAAACTAGACTACTCTCTTTCACCATAAACAAAGATAAACTCAAAATGGATGAAAGATCTAAATGTGAGACAAGAGTCCATCAAAATCCTAGAGGAGATCAGAGGCAACATCCTTTTTGAACTTGGCCACAGTAACTTCTTGCAAGATACATCCACGAAGGCAAAAGAAACAAAAGCAAAAATGAACTATTGTGATTTCATCAAGATAAGAAGCTTTTGCACAGCAAAGGATACAGTCAACCAAACTAAAAGACAACCTACAGAATGGGAGAAGATATTTGCAAATGACGTATTAGATAAAGGGCTAGTTTCAAAGATCTATAAAGAACATCTTAAAATCAACACCAAGAGACAAACAATGCAATCATGAAATGGGCAAAAGACATGAAGAGAAATCTCACAGAGGAAGACATTGACATGGCCAACATGAACATGGAAAAATGCTCTGCATTACTTACCATCAGGGAAATACAAATCAAAACCACAATGAGAACCACCTCACACCACTGAATGGGGATAATTAACAAGACAAGAAACAACAAATGTTGGAGAGGATGCGCAGAAAAGGGAAGACTCTTACACTGTTGATGGGAATGTGAACTGGTGCAGCCACTGTGGAAAACTGTGTGGAGGTTCCTCAAAGAGTTAAAAATAGACCTGCCCTACGACCCAGCAATTGCACTGTTGGGGATTTACCTCAAAGATTCAGATGCAATAAAATGCTGGGACACCTGCACCCTGATGTGTATAGCAGCAATGTCCACAATAGCGAAACTGTGGACGTAGCCATGGTGTCCATCGAAAGATGAATGGATAAAGAAGATGTGGTTTATGTATAAAATGGAATATTACGCAGCCATTAGAAACGACAAATACCCACCATTTGCTTCAATGTGGATGGAACTGGAGGGTATTATGCTGAGTGAAGTAAGTCAATCAGAGAAGGACAAACGTAAGTTGTCATTCAATGCATTAATATAAATAATAGTGAAAAGGAATATAAGGGAATGGAGAAGAAATATGTGGGAAATATCAGAAATGGAGACAGAACATAAAGACTCCTAACTCTGAGAAAGTAACTAGGGATGCTGGGAGGGGAGGAGGACAGGGAGTGTGGGTGAATCAGTGATGGGCACTGAGGGGGGCACTTGACGGGATGAGCACTGGGTGTTATTCTGTATGTTGGCGACATGAACACCAATACAAAATAAAATTATTATTAAAAGAAGAAGAATGAAAGAAAGAAAGAAAGAAAGAAAGAAGGAAAGAAAGAAAGAAAGAAAGAAAAAGAAAGAAAGAAAGAAAGAAAAAGGGAAAGGGAAAGGGAAAGGGAAAGGAAGGAAGGAAGGAAGGAAGGAAGGAAGGAAGGAAGGAAGGAAGGAAAGAAGAGTGGCACCTGTGTGGCTCAGTTAGTTAAGCTTCTGCCTTAGGCTCAGATCATGATCCAGGTCCCAAGGCAGGCTATCTGTTCAGCAGGAAACCTGTTTCTCCCTCTCCCTCTGCCCCTCTCGCTCATGCTTTTTCTCTCCACTCTCTCTCAAATAAATAAAAAATATATTTGAAAAAGAAACAAACCCACAAGGAAGAGAAATCTCCCATGTAGAAATATTTCAAACAATTTTTGCAGACATTCCACCGTCAAGTTCATGAGCATAGCTTCCCACTCTTATGTGTGGAATACACATAGTAACTTCCTTCTACAAAATATAATGTGAAAAACTTAAAATAATATTGATAATAAAATAATAATAATTAATAATAATAATAAAGGATCAGTTTACTGCGGAGAAAGGTGACAAACACTACCTCAGCAAGATCATCAGATTGATACCAAGACTGATAAATCATGTTGATAGTATCTATCCTTTATATGATATAATGAAAATGGCAGTATATCTCTGTATATAATCCACAAAAACTGTTCAATCATGAGATAAATGAGACATGTCCCAACTGAGGGAAATTTTACAAAATACTCTACTTCTCAAATTGTTCCAGTTCAACAACAACAAGGAAAGGCTGAAAGACTGTCACAATCCAGAGGAGCCTAAGAAAACATGAGGACAAATGGAATGTGATATGAGGGATGGTAACTTAGCAAAAACTAAGGAAATCTGAATAAAGTATGGTCTTTAGTTATTGTGACTATTTTAATATTGATTCATTAGCTAATATTTGTACCGTACTAATATAAGATATCAATAATTGGAGAAATTGAGTGCAAGTGCATGTGAATGCACTGTAGTATCTTCTCAATTTCCCTATAAATCTTTGATTTTTTCCTAATAAATAAGATTTATTTTGAAAATTGACTTAAATGAATCAGGCTCCAAATGTGAAGACATTTGAAGAATAGTTGAATTAACTTTGCCTTATTCTTAAAGAGTTCCTTTGATGGAAACATAGTAGGAATTTTAGATCAGAAGGAAATAAAAACACTTATGAATACGTATAATGCCTCCTCAACCTGAAAAGCAGTAAGGATAATAAATAGCAAAAATCAGATAAAAATACTTCTATTATACTAGACACCATATTGCAAGTGCATTTAAAATTAGCAATGCATAACATTTATTTCCTTGACATTTGTCTTCAAAAGAGTTCACAGTGTTTCAGTGTCAGTTGAAACAGGGGAAGAATCTCAGGGAAGAATCCTTCACATAATGAAAGGACCATTGGTAATAATGTCTCTCAGTACTTTCCAAATCCATAAAGATGCATTTTCTAATGAGTGACTGAACTGTGAAGAAAGAGATGAGAAACCCTCATCCCTCTGAACTACTTGTGTCAGAATATTTTAACCATAGTACTACTGATAGTAAATTATCCTTATTAACAGGAAATACGTCTCACATTGGAATCTGAGCAATCAGATGGGCAGAGAAAAAACACTTTGACCCGCTCCTCATCTTTTATAGACAAAGGAGACTTTTTCTATGTACGAAGTCAGTTGTCAAGATAGCCTTAGGGAATAAGAGTCAGCAGCATCGAATCCTGCTGCACAGCTGGGACACCCACACACCAGGTCTTCCTGATCACAATCACTGGGCCTGTCCCCCCAACACAGGATGCCATGCTGAGGTCTTTTGCAATTGCTCTCTTAGGAGCTCTTGGGAAGGGGAAGGAACTAGATAGGATGGGACAGGACACATGGAGGCCGAGAAAATTAAGGCTATTCCAATTTAAATTCAGCATTCGCACACGCCCAGCAATCCCAGGCCCCTGTGAAGAAGAGATGAAATTTACATTACTTCAGTTACAGGAAAAAACAAAAGTTTACAGCTTACTGTCCTAGAAAGCCCCACAATAGAATCAAAACAGAGCCCAGGCCAAGGGCAGGAAGCCCCTATTAGAATGAGAGCAGAGCTCAATGCCCTTGAAGGCCCCATATCAAAATGTAAAGAGAACTTCAGGAATTGCTCCAGCCCTTCTGGAGGTCCCTGAGACCAGCCCTTAAAACTAAGCTAAAACCCAACTCCGGGTCCTAGTCCCTGCTCCGCTGTGTTGGGTGTACTGGGACGCAAACTCGAGTTTGGAATTCAAGCCTTGTGTGTTTGCATCAGTGTCAGCTCCTTAGTGGTTTCTCGGATACACAATCTTGGGCACAATACCCCCATGTCCCCTCCCGCCTTGGCTGAACCCCTATCCCCTCCCAACCAGGCTGACACTCCGTCACCTCCTCGCCCACAACTGGGCACAGGCCCTCAGAAAGGTCCTACGGGCACGGTGGGGACTCCCCCCATCCCTGGCATCCCAGAGGAAGGAAGGAGGTTTTGGCAGGACACACTCCCATGGTGACCACAGAGGTCCCTGCCCAGCACGGCAGCTCGTGACAGGTTGGGGTCTGTCCCTGATGCCTGCTCCTCCTCCCCAGTTTTCCCACAGGAAATGAAGGAGGAGGCTCTGGTCTCCTCCAGGGACATCACGCAGGTAGACCTGGATGTCAACAGGACGTTCGGCAGCGACATCATATATTAGGACTGCTAGGGGTCGGGTGAGGCTGCTGGGCTAGGGGGCTTTGGGGCCCCGGGGGCTTCTGCATAGGGAAAACGGGGCCTCTGACACCAGGGGGAGCAACAGCAGCCAACAACACACCACTCCATGGTAGGGTGACTGGGATGACCACCATGCCCACCCTTCTGGGCCTCAGGGATGAGGAGGCCACTAGGATGGGGCCTCCAGGGGTTGCCATGGGAGCTGAACACCAAAGGCGAGAGGGACGGCCCCATGAGAAGCAGGGGATGGGGTGGGGGTTGTGGGGGGCAGGAACCGGACCTGGGGGCCAGGTGGCATGGCCGCGGTGGAGCAGGATACACATCGATCCCATGAGGGTTGGACTGGTCAGAGTGACACCCACTCTCGGTGCTTTATATATTTCTAAATTCTATGCATTTAATTTGAGACAATTTGCAATTTGAAAGCATACATATTATGATGACCCCCAGATAATGCCCCCGGTCCAGCCACGGCCCTGCACTGACCACACCGCACCCCAGGGGCAGGTTTCACAACAAACCCCAGACTGGGGTTTCCTTTAACTGTAGATGTCTCCTTGTGCATCTTAGGGGAAGGAGATACCCTGTGTGCGCAGGCCCCCCACGACATCCCCCTCATTCTTCACTCCCACTCCATCCCCCTACATCATCATCCCCAAAGGCATCCCACCTAAATGATCCCCCTCACACCCACACAGCCCCACACAATCCCCACCCACACTATACCCCAACACCATCCCCCCTACACCATCCCCCACACTCCACCACAATCATACCCCTGCTCCCACAGGATCCACCCCCACACCATTTATCCCTAGCAAAGACATGGTGCAGATGCCCCCTGTGGGACATGCTCAACCTCCCCGAGTTTCTCTGTATACCCTGATCCCATCAGAAGCCCGGGTGTCCCATAGAATACCCAGGGGTTGCAGGGAGCTGGAAAGACAGGGAGCCCCCGACAGGGTGGGTGCAGGTGAGTGATGCAGAGGATCCACTGTGTCCTGCCTCCGCCCACTGTCCCTCCTGGAGGGCGGCACACCCTGCACAGGACAGCAGCCCCTAACCCACAGGAACCTGGGCTGACCTGGCCCCGGGCTCTGTGGGGGCTGAATTGATTTGAGCCCCCCCCCCAGGCCTAACACAAAGACTAATGGGATCCAGCCCCCCATGGCCCTGGCCAGCCCTGGATTCTGGCCCCGGGCTGAGCAAGCCGTCTCACAGCTGGATGTGGCCTCTTGGGCCCTGGGCGTACCCCACCGATCCAGGTCGCTGACCTAGGACACCCTTTGGATCCTGGGACATCCCAGTGTGGGGAGAGCAGGGGTAGGCTGGTGGGCCCCACCCATACTCACACCAGGAGGCAGGCTGCTCCAGGTGCTGGGGTACCTGGGAGCCCGAGGCTGGCGTCCAGCTGCCCTGCGGGGAACCAGCACAGGGGCCCATGAGCTGCAGGTCCAGGTCAGCTAGGCTCTCCTCAGAACCGTCTCTCAGGCTGAAACCTCAGGACACACGCCCCCACCCGGAGTCCACACATGCTCCTAGGTGGGGGACTCCAGCACCCGCCCCCCCAACCCGTGTCATTCTTGCTCTCCCCTAAAGGACAGAAAGCTCTCCGTCCCTAGGGGAAGGCGTGCACCCTCGGCTCTGAGGCCATTTGCTGTAGAAAGTCAATAAAGTGTTGTGGTGCGAAAATGCACAGCCAGCCCTTTTCTGTGTCTCCCAGAACACTGCACGGGTCTTGGAGAGACCCCCAGGGAGGAGGAGGGGGCACCACCCAGGCCCCACCAGCCCCTGCAGGGGCGTCACCATCCACACCCAGCTGACCTCCCCATGTGACTTCCAGGTGCGGCCGGATGCCAGGTTCAGGACCTGACAGACTTTACTGGGACTCAGGCTGTGCCCCGCGGGCCAGGAGGGGCTGGGACAGAGTGACAGCCAGGAAGCCTCAGGTTACCAGTTTCTGTGCAAAGCCACCCAGATGTCTGTGCTCCCTCTGTCAAGGGGGCCGGGGCAGGCCGTGTTCCGAGGCCCCTCCTCCGCCCATCATCCCCGTGCCTGTATGCCTGGGGATCCCAGGACCGAGTCCCACATCGGCCTCCCTTTAGGGAGCCTGCCTCTCCTTCTGCCTATATTTCTGCCTCTGCTGCTCTCTGTGTCTCTCATGAATAACTAAATAAAATATTTACATTTCAAAAAAGAAAGAACAAATACTGTAACAAGCGATGAAGAAGGGCATTATTTCATAATTAAAAAGAATCTCTATCAAGATCAAACAACTATATATTTATGCTGCCAAAATGGCAGTACCTAAATATAGAAACCAATTAACAACAAATGTACAGGAACTCACTGATAATAATACAATGACAGCGGATTTTAACACCCACTTATGGCAATGGACCGATCGTCTATACAGAAAATCAACAAGGGAAAAATAGCCTTGACACACTGGACCACAGGGACTCAACAGATATAGTCAGAATATTCAATCCAAAAGCAGAATACACATTCCTTTCAATTGCACATGGGACATTCTCCAGAACAGGTCATATCATGGCCCACAAATCAGCCCTCAACAGGTACAACAGGTACAAGAATGCTGATATCACACCCTGTACATTTTCGGACCATGACGCTATGAAACTCGAAGTCAACAGTAAGAAAAAATTTGGACAGACCAAAAATACGTGGAGATTATGAACATCCTACTAGAGAATGAATGGAGCAACCAGGAAATTAAAGAGGAAATTTAAAACAAATGAAAATGAAAACATGTTTCTCCAAACCTCTGGGATGTAGCAAAGGCAGTCGTACGAGGGAAGTACATAGCAATACAGGCCTACCTCAAGAAACAAGAAGTCTCCAATACACAGCCTAACCCTATACCTTAAGAAGCTGGAAAATGATTAGTAAACAAAGCCTAAAGCCTATAGAAGAGGGGGAAAATAAAGATGAGAGCACAAATAAACAATACATAAACAACAAAGCAGTAGAATGGAATAACGAAACAAAGAGATGGTTCTTCAAAATAATTAAGAAAATGGATCAAGCCCTAGCCAGCCTTATCAACGAGAAAAGAGAAAAGACCTAAATAAATAAAATCACAAATGAGAGAAGAGAGATCAAATCAACACCAGAAAAATTAGACAATTATAAGGGAATACTATGAAAGATTATACGCTAACATACTGGGAGACCTGGAGGAAATGGACAAATGCCTAGAAATGTGCAAGCGAGCAAAACAGAAATAGGAAGAAATAAAAAATGTGAACAGACCCATAACTAGCAAAGGATTTGAATCAGCAAGGCACCTGGGTACCTCAGTGGTTGAGCATCTGCTTTGGCTCAGGTCATCATCCAGGGGTCTTGGGGGAATCAAGTCCCACATCAGGCTCCCCGCATGGAGCCTCAATTTCCCTGTGTCTATACCTCTACCTCTCTGTGTCTCTCATGAATCCATAAATAAATCCTTAAAAAAGAAAAAAGATAAAAAGATGAAAGGACCCAAATAAAATCTCAAATGAGAAAAGGGATATTACAACCAACACTAGAGAAATACAAATGATTATAAGAGAACATTATGAAAAATTATATGCCAGCAACCTAGAACCTGGAAGAAATAGATCAATTCCTGGAAATATATAACATAGCAAAAATGAAAAACGAAGAAATAAGAAACTTGAACAGACAGATAACCAGCAAAGAAATTGAATCAGTAATCAAGGATCTCCCAACAGGAGATGCTTAGATCAATAGAACAGAATGGAAAGCCGAAACAAGATACAAACCTGTAACTCTATGATCCATTAATCGACAACAAGGCAGGACGGAATATCCAAAGCACAAAGACAGTCTCTTCAACAAACCCTAACCCTGACCCCAGGAAAAGAACAAATGGTATTGGGAAAACCAGGCAGCCAAATGCAGAAGAATGAAACTGGACCACTTTCTTACACCATATATATAAAAAATAAATTCAAAATGGATGAAAGACCTAAATGTGAGACTTGAAACCATACAAAGAAGAAAAGGTAGGCAGCAACGTCTTTGACATTGGCCATTGGATCTTCTTTTATATATATATATATATATATACACAAAAATTTGTTTTTTTTTTAATTTTTATTTATTTAGGATAGCACACACACAGAGCTAGAGAAAGAGACATAGGCAGAGACAGAAGCAGGCTCCATGCAGGGAGCCTGACGTGGGACTCGATCCCAGGTCTCCAGGATCGGGCCCTGGGCTAAAGGCAGGCGCTAAACCGCTGTGCCACCCAGAGATCCCTGGATCTTCTTTCTAGATATGCCTCTGAGGTGAGGAAACAAAAGCAAAAATACTATTGGGAATTCATCAAATTGAAAAGCTTCCGCAAAGTGAAGGAAAAAACCAAAGCTAAAAGGCAACATACAAAATGAAAGGAGTAATTGGTAAACAACACATCCAGTGAAGAGTTAGTATGCAAAACACATAAAGGAAATATAAATCTCAAGATCCTAAAAACAAATTATGCAACTGGAGATGGGCAGAAAAATGAATGGACTTTGTCTCTGACAAGACAGCCAGATGGCCACCAGACACACGGAAAGACACTAAGCGTCACTCATCATCAGGGAAATGAAAACCAAAGCCACAATTATATGTCACCTGACAACCGTCATAATGGCTAATATTAACAACACAAGAAACAACAGGTGTTGGTGAGGCTATGGAGAAGGGGTAGCACCCTTACACTCCTGGTGGGCATGCAAAAAGATGTAGCCACTGTGGAACACAGTGTGGATGATCCTCGAGAAGTTAATAAAACGGGATCCCTGGGTGGTGCAGTGGTTTGGTGCCTGTCTTTGGCCCTGGGCGCGATCCTGGAGACCCGAGATGGAATCCCACTTCGGGCTCCCAGTGCATAGAGCCTGCTTCTCCCTCTGCCTGTGTCTCTGCCTCTCTCTTTGTGACTATCATAAAAAAATTTTTAAAAAAGAAGTTAAAAATAGAGCTACCCTACGATTCCAAAATTGCAGAGCTAGGTATTTACCCCGTGGATACAAAAGTACTTTAGTAGATTCTAAACACGCAGCACAGTGTTTGTACCAGCGTAATCAACCTCAGCCAAACTGTGGATACAGCCCAGATGTCCATCGGCAGATGAATGGGCAGAAAGATGTGGTAAATATACACACTGCGACATCACTCGGTCATCAGAAGGGATGAAATGAAGCCATTTACAATGACGTGGAAAGAGTGGAAAGGATTTATGCTAAATGAACTCAGTCAGAGAAACACAGATACCAAATACCATACAAATGCATTCACATGTGGATTTTAAGAAACCAAACAAACTGGCAAAGGGGCTCAGGGGGGATGAGAGAAGCAAACCAAGAGTCACACTCTTAGTCCAGAGAATAAACTAATAAATACCAGAGGAAGGGGGGGATGGGGAATCAGGGAATAAGGACAGTGGAGGGCACCTGGAACTAGTACCAGGCGTTGTATCCAAGGGTTGAATCACTACGTGGTAAACCGGAAGCTATATCATACTGTGTTTACAAACAGGAATTGACGTAAAACTTTAAAATAATAATTGGTAGTATTGCTGAAACATGGGCGCAGTAGAGATAATATCAGAAAGACAACTGAAAATCCAAATAAAGAGTCTTTAGACCCACAAATCCCCTCCTTAGCTCAGCTCGGGAGAAGCCTGCCATGTCTATTCTGACCCCAGCAGAAGCCTGTATTTTGATTCTCCGGGGAGTCCACTGACTTGGTGGAGTCATGCTATCTTTGAACCCAAAACCTAGAGTGCATAAAACTAAACTGCCCAATACTAGGAGTCCGAGTGGAGGCACATGCCAAGACCCAAACTCTAACCATACACAGACATAACCCTAACCCTATACTTAATCCTAATGTTAACCTAACCCTTAAGCAAAACCCATCACTAATCGAAAACCAAACACAAACCCCAAGACCAAAACACATTCACTGAAACTTTCTGCCAACCCTCACCCTAAATCCTAAACCTATTCTAAACCCTTAAGCCTGACCCCTACATTAAATCTAACCCAAACCTCTAACCCTAACCTTAACTTAATATACTCAAATCCTATTCCTAACCTTAACCTGTACCTTAACCCAATACCAATCCTATCACATACCCCAAACTGTACTCTAACCTGTACCCTAAAACTAACTCCTAAACTACACCCTAAACCTATCTCTTACCCTTTTCCAAAACCATACCCTGACCCTGACCTGACCCTAATCCCTAACTAAACACTAACTCTAAACCTAGCACTAACCCCTATCCTAAACCTAAACCTTGCCCTAACCCTAAACATAGCCTTTTACCCTAACCCCTAACCCTTACCCCTAACCCTAACTCACACCCTAACCCCTAACCCTAAATGCAAACCTAAGCCCAACCCTAACTGTAACCATATCCCTAACCCCACCTCCAAACCTCCTGCCCTAATCCCTAAAGCCTAAACCCTAACCTTAACTCTAAATCCTATCGCTAACCCTAACCCCGTTCCCTAATCCCTAACCCCCATCCTAACTCCTAACCACTGACCCTTACCCTTATCCCTCACCCTAACCTGTAATCCGTAACCATAAGCTTAATCACAAACACCTGACATCTAACCTAAGCCTAACCACCAACTGCCTCCCCTCTCCTGACCCTACCATTCATTCTACACATTCACTTACCATGTGGTTCTGAGTAATCCCTTCTGATGTGGAAGTGGCCCGCAACAGAGCGGCCAGAATCCTCCAGGGGGTCCTGAGGAAGCAGGGCTCCTGTGAGTGCGGACGTGGCCCCACGTGTTCCTGAGTCATAGTCAGAGGGTCCTGAGGATGCTGGGTCTCCTGTCACTGTGGACTATGCCTCACATCCTCTGGAAGCCTCACACCAGGTTCTCAGGAGGCCGGGGGCTCCTGTCAGCCTGGACATGGCCCCACATCCCCCAGAAAACTCACGGCGCATCCTGAGGAGGCTGTGGGCTCCTGTCAGCATAGACGCAGCCCCATATTTCCAGAAGCCAAAGTCCAGGTCCTGTCAGGATTGACGTGGCCCCACATTTTCCTCAGCCTCACCATAAGACCTGAGGAGGCTGGGGGCTCCTGTCAGCATAGATGTGGCCCCAAATCTTCCAAAAACTTCACAGTGGGTCCTGAGGAGGCTGCAGACTCCTGTCAGTGTGGATGTGGCACCCACATTTTTCTTAGGCCTCACCACAGGCCCTGACAAGGCTGGGGTCTTCTGTCCGCATGGACGTATCCCATATTTCCCCAAGTCAACACCGGGGGTCCTAAAGAAGTCAGCATCCTGTTGTGTAGATGTCACCCAACGTCCTCCCGAACATCACTGAGGGTTCTGAGGAGACCGGGGCTCCTGTCACCGTGAATGCGGACCCCAACTTCCAGAAGCCTCAACTTATGTCCTGAGGTGGCCCAGGGGCTCTTGTCAGCGTGGATGTGGGCCCATATCATCCTGAAGACTCCCCGTTGGTCCAGAGTGGCCCAGGGGCTCCTTTCAGCCTGGATGCAAGCCCACAATTTCCTGAAGCTGCGACTCATCAGCGTGGACGCTTCCCCACGTCCTCCTCAGGCCTACCCCAGCACAGGCTTGCTCCTGTTATTGCAGGCAGATTAGGCCTACTGCCCATTCATGCCCCCTGGATGGGGCCTGGGCTCGGGCGCCCCCTGCGGGATGCTCAGGCCCTGTAGGAGGCTGTGCAGGAGGCAGCGGGCGCTTCAGGGACAGCACCTGCCTCCTTTCATGCTCCAGCTGTGGCCTGTTAGCTTCGGAAATGTCTCACTGAAACGGAGCCCAACACCTGGCTTCCCCAGAAATACTTAAGGACAAGGAATTGGAGCCCACAGGACGCGAAATGAAATGTGGACCAGACTTTTACCACATCCCACAAAACTCACTCAACCCTCTTCCACTGTGGGCGGGACTGCGGGCTGGTGAAGCCACCCTGGAAACAGTTTGGAGGCTCCTCAGGAAGTTACAAATAGAGCCGCCCTGCGACCAGCAGGTGAAAGGCCTGAGCTCACTCCGAAGATACAGATGCAGTGAGAATCGGGACACCTGCGTGTCCTGATGTTCACAGTATCCGGGTCAACAGTAGCCACACTGTGGGAGGAGCCTCGGTGCCCTCGGGCAGATGATGGATAAAAAGGATGGGAGATAAATGATGGTCATAGAGAGAGGAATGGTATTCAATATCAAAGAGAAAGAAATCTTGCCATTTGCAATGACGTGGATAGAACTAGAGGGATCATGTTAAGTGAAATAAGTCAGTCAGGAAAGAGAATGACCATGTGGTGTCATTCATAGGTGGGATTAAAGAAGCAAAGCATATAACAACTGTGAAGGGAAGGAAAAACAAGATGAAAACAGTTACAGGAAATACAGACTCTTAATGATAGGAAACAAACTGAGGGTCGTTGGAGGCGGGGGGGTGGGTTAACAGGAGACCGGCATGAAGGAGGGCATGTGATGTCATGAGCACTGCTGTTATCTCCAACTGGTGAATCTCTGAATTCTTCCTCTGAAAGTATAATACACTATCCGTTAATTAATTGGGTTTAAATTAAATTGAGTTAAAAAATCAGTTGTATCAAAGCACATTTCCTTCTGGACTCTCTGTTTTGCTCATTCAGCTTATACTGGGACCACCCGCCGTGGGACTGGTTTGCCTACATAGGCTCCATGCCTCGTCCATGGGCCAGCCCAGGGCTAGAACTCACCACCCCTAATATCGGGACAGGAGGTGTGGTCAGGAGTCGGATGCTTAACCAACGGAGCCAGGTGGGGGCCCGAAAACCACACTGCTTTATCCTGTGTCTCTGTGACATCATTTGAAATTGGAAAGTGCTGCATCCCGCTCTGTCCTGCTTCTCAAATACTGATTTGCTGTCCTGGGTCATTTGTGGGGGAGGATGGATGTTATGGATTTTTTTTCCTATTTCTAAGACCTCCCACCATGATTTTGATAGGAATGACATTGAAACTGAGGGTGGCTTCAGGAACTGCAGACATTTTCACAAGATGAGGCTCCCACCCAACGAGCCCAGGACGGCCTCCCAGAGCCTGGTATGGCTCAGTGCACAAGTCTTGTGCTCCTTTGGTTCAGTCTCATTATTTATTCTCCTTGATGCTCCTGAGAAGGCCTTCACGTCCTTCCTTTGCTTCCTGAGTGCTCATTGTCGGGACACAGCAAGGCTACTCTGCTCTGTAGGGTCAGTTTGTGTCCATGACTTTACTGAACTCACTCCTTAGTTCTAACACGTTTTGGTGGAGGCTCCCAGGTTCCCTGTTTCCAGTACTGCATTTTCAGCACATAGCAACAGTGTGACATACCCCTTCCAGGTGTGGAACCTTTGCTGTTTACAGCTTAATGTCCTAGAAAGCTCCACAATAGAATCAAAACTGAGCCCAGGCCAAGGGCAGGAAGCCCCTATTAGAATGAGAACAGAGCTCAATGCCCTTGAAGGTCCCATATCAAAATGTAAACAGAACTCGGGGAATTCCCCTAGCCCTTCTGGAGGTCCCTGAGACAAGCCGTTAAAACTAAGCTAAAACCCACCTCGGGGTCCAAGTCCCTGCTCCGCTGTGTCGGGTATACTCGGACACCAGCTCGAGCTTATAAATAAACCATTGTGAGTTTGCTTCGGTGTGGGCTTCTTGGTGGTTTCTCGGATTCGCAATCTTGGGCACAACAGTCTGAGATAAAAAAACAAAACCAAAAGCAGCTCGGACGTAGGCAGAGTGAAAGCAGGATTCTGAGAAATGAGCTTGGGGGCTCTTCTGAGGAGGGCCTGCAGACTGAGGGTGGGATGATCAGCCCCAGACCCAGAGGACCCAACATCCCCGCCGGCATCATGCCAAACAGCGCTGAGTCTCAGGGAGCAGCACAGTGCCACCCGCTGGAGGCAAGAGTCACTGAAACCCACCTGGCCCCTGACCCTGCAGGTGCATCACCTAGGCAGATGTGCACCTGACAATCAGCACCATGGGCCATCCCCAGACCCCGCACAGACCACTCACTGCCAACAAGTTGTCGGACCACAGAGGCTGTAGAGTTTCAGCACTGCCTGGAAAGTAGGGTCTAGCTTCCTTTGTAATTTGTGCTTCATTTTCATTTATTTTCTTTGATTCTATTTTATTAATTGCCTTATTTTAATTTTTATGTACGTACCATATATATTTCTTATTTTTACACTCATGGTACTTTAATTGTGTTTGTTATTTTGGGATGTAGAATTTTTTAACAGGGAGGCCAAAATAATCTGGTGATTTTTTTGGGGGGGGAGGGAAGTTGTTATTGTTTTTCTTGGTTTTTCTTTTTCTTCCTTCTTTCTTTTCTGGAAAAAATAATGAGATGTAGAAATTCAACTCCATAAAATAACATGAGGTAGTACTCACAGCCAGGAAGTCCATCAATACAAATATATGATGTCTAACTACAGTTTAAAACAATGATTATAAAGATAGCATCTGGGCTAGAAAAAGAGCACAAAAGAAAACTAGAGCATCCCTTACTGTAGAAATAAAATAACTAAAATTTAGTCAGGCCAACGTTAAAAATGCTATAACTGAGATGCAGTCCCAAGTGGAAGCCTTAAAAACAACGAAAGTTATGGACCACAGAGACAGATTTAGGGAACTCAGCCACTTATTAAAACAATAACATTCATGTCATAGGAGACTCAGAAGATGAAGGGAGAGAAAAGGTGGGCCTTGCTCATCCATTAGAAACGACAAATACCCACCATTTGCTTCAACGTGGATGGAACTGGAAGGTATTATGCTGAGTGAAGTAAGTCAATCGGAGAAGGACAAACATTGTATGTTCTCATTCACTTGGGGAATATAAATAATAGTGAAAGGGAATATAGGGGAAGGAAGAAGAAATGTGTGGGAAATATCAGAAAGGGAGACAGAACATAAAGACTCCTAACTCTGAGAAACGAACTAGGGGTGATGGAAGGGGAGGAGGGCAGGGGTGGGTGTGAATGTGTGACGGGCACTGAGGTGGGCACTTGACGGGATGAGCACTGAGTGTTATTCTGTATGTTGGCAAATTGAACACCAATAAAAAGTAAATTTATTATTGAAAGAAAAGAAAGAAAGAAGAAAAAAAGAAAGAAAGAAAGAAAAAAGAAAGAAAGAAAGAAAGAAAGAAAGAAAGAAAGAAAGAAAGAAAGAAAGAAAGAAATAGGGGCACCTGGGTGGCTCAGTCAGTTAAGCTTCTGCCTTAAGTCAGATCATGATCCAGGTCCCAATGTAGGCTCCCTGTTTAACAGGGAACCTGCTTCTCCCTGTCCATCTGCCGCTCTCACTCATGGTTTTTCTCTCCTCTCTCTCTCTCTCTCAAATGAATAAATAACATCTTTGAAAAAGAAAAAAAAACAAACACACAAGGAAGAGAAATCTCCCATGTAGAAAAATTTCAAACAATTTGTGCAGACTTTCCACCCTCAAGTTGGTAAGCATAGCTTCCCACTCTTACATGTAGAATACACATAGTAACTTCCCTCTACAAAATATATTATGAAAAACTTAAAATAATAATGATAATATGATGATAATAATAATAATAATAATAAGAAGAAGAAGAAGAAGAAGAAGAAGAAGAATCACTTAACTACGGAGAAAGATGACAAACACTACCTCAGCAAGATGATCAGATCGATACCAAGATGGATAAATCATGTGATAGTATCTATCCTTTATATGATATAATAAAAATGGCAGTATATCTCTGTATATAATCCACAAAAACAGTTCAATCATGAGATAAACAACAGACATGTCTCAACTGAGGGAAATTTTACAAAATACTCTACTTCTCAAAGTGTTCCAGGGCAACAACAACAAGGAAAGGCTGAAAGACTGTCACAATCCAGAGGAGCCTAAGAAAACAGGAGGACAAATGGAATGTCATATGAGGGTTGGTAACTTAGCAAAAACTAAGGAAATCTAAATAAAGTATCATCTTTGGTTAATGCGAATATTTTAATATTGATTCATTAGCTAATATTTGTACCATACTGATATAAGATATCAATCATTGGAGAAACTGAGTGCAAGTGCATGCAAATGCTCTGTACTATCTTCTCAATTTCCCTATAAATCTTTGTTTTTTTCCTAATAAATAAGATTTATTTTGAAAATTGACTTAATCAGGCTCCAAGTGTGAAGACATTTTAAGAATAGTTGAATTAACTTTTGCCTTATTCTTAAAGAGTTCCTTTGATGGAAACAAAGTAAGAATTTTATATCAGAAGGAAAGAAAAACACTTATGAACACGTATAATGCCTCCTCAACCTGAAAAGCAGGAACGATTAATAAATAGCAAAAATCAGATAAAAATACTTCTATTATATTAGACACCATATTGCAAGTGCATTTAAAATTAGCAAGGCATAACATTTATTTCCTTGACATTTGTCTTCCAAAGAGTTCAAAGTGTTTCAGTGTCAGTTGAAACAGGGGAAGAATCTCAGGGAAGGATCCTTTACATAATAATAGGACCATTAGTAATAATGTCTCTCAGTTTTTTCCAAATCCATAACGATGCATTTCCTGAGGAGTGACTGAGCTGTGAAGAAAGAGATGAGAAACCCTCATCCCTCTGAATTACTTGTGTCAGAATATTTTAACCATAGTACTACGGATAGTAAATTATCCTTATTAACAGGAAATACGTCTCACATTGGAATCTGAGCAATCAGATGGGCAGAGAAAAAAGGCTTTGACTGGCTCTTCATCTTTTAAAGATAAAGGAGAGCTTTTCTATGTATAAAGTCAGTTGTCAAGATAGCCTTAGGGAATGAGTCTGAAGCATCAAATCCCGATGCACAGCCGGTATGCCCGCACCCCAGGTCTTCCTGATCCCAAATCCCTGGGCCTGTCCCCCAACAGACCCTGCCAAGCTGAGGTCATTTGCAATTGGTCTCTCAGGAGCTCCGGGGAAGGAGGAAAGAGCTAGATAGTATGGGAGGGGACGCAAGGAGGCCAAGAAAATGAAGGTCTTTCCTCTTTAAGTTCAGGGTTCGAACAGGTCCATCCATCCCAGGCCCCTGTGAAGAAGAGGTAAAATTTACATTACTTCAGTTACAGGAAAAAAACAAAAGTTTGCAGCTTAATGTCCTAGAAAGCCCCACAATAGAATAAGAACTGAGCCCACCCCAAGGGCTGGAAGCGCCTATTAGAATGAGAACAGAGGTCAATGTCCTTGAAGGCCCCATATCAAAATGTAAACAGAACTTGAGGAATTACTCCAGCCCTTCTGGAGGTCCCTGAGACAAGTCCTAAAAACTAAGCAAAAAGCCACCACGAGGTCCAAGTCCCTGCTCCTCTGTGTCGGGTGAACTTGGATGAAAACTCGAGTTTGGAAATCAACTCTTGTGGGTTTCCATCAGTGTCAGCTCCATAGTGGTTTCTCAGATTCACAATCTTGAGCACAACACCCCCATGTCCCCTCCCACCTGGGCTGAACCCCTATCCCCTCCCACCCAGGCTGACACTCAGTCACCTCCCCGCCCACAACAGCTGGATACAGGCCCTCACACAGGTGTCACAGGCACGGTGGGCACTCCCGCCATGCCTGGCCTCCCAGAGGAAGGAAGGAGGTTTCGGCAGTACACACTCCCATGGTGGCCCCAGGGCTCCCTGCCCAGCACGGCAGCTCGTGAGAAGTCGGGGTCTGTTTCCCTGACAACTGCTCCTCCTCCCCGGTTTTCCCACAGGAAAAGAAGGAGGAGGCCCTGGTCTCCTCCAGGGACATCACGCAGGTAGACTTGAACGTCAACAGGACGTTCGGCAGCCACACCAATTTTGGGATGGCTAGGGGGTCGGGTGAGGCTGCTGGGCCAGGGGGATTCGGGGCCCTGAGGGAGGCCCGGGTCCTTCAGGGAAGGGAAAATGGGGCTTCTGAGGCCGGGGGAGCAATAGAAGCCAAAAACACACTGCTCCATGGTAGGATGCTGGGGATGACTCCGGAGCCCACACTCCCGATGCCTCGGGGATGAGGAGGCCAGAAGGATGGGGCCTTCAGGTGTTGCCATGGGAGCTGAACACCAAAGGGGAGAGGAACGGCCCCCTGAGAAGCAGGGGATGGGGTAGGGGACATGGGGGGAGGAACCAGACCTGGTGGCCAGGCTGCATGGCCGCTGCTGGAGCAGGACAAACATCGATCACATGAGGGTCAGACGGGTCAGAGTGACACGAACTCTCGATGCTTTATATTATTCTAAATTCTATGCCTTTAATTTGAGACAATTTGCAATTTGAAAACATACATAGTATAATGATCCCCAGATAATGCTGCTGGTCCAGCCAGTGCAGGGGCAGGTGTCACTGCAAACCCCAGACTAGTCGCCTTTAACTGTAGACGTCTCCTTGTTCATCTTAGAGGAAGGAGATGCCCTGTGTCCGCAGGCCCCCCACGACATCCCCCTCATTCCCCACTCCCACACCATCCCCCTACATCATCATCCCCATTGGCATCCCACCTACACCATCCCCCTCAAACCCACACAGCCCCACACAATCCCCTCTCACACTATACCCCAACACCATTACCCCTACACCATCCCCCACACTCCACCACCATCATAACCTTGCCCCCACACCATCCACCACCACACCATCGGCCCTCAGCAAGGACCTGGTGCAGGTGCCCCCTGTGGGATATGCTCAGCCTCCCCGGGTTTCTCTGGATACCATGCTCCCATCAGAAGCCTGGGTGTCCCATAGAATACCCAGGGGTTACAGGGAGGAGGGAAGACAGGGAACCCCCAACAGGGTGAGTACAGGAGAGTGGTGTAGAGGACCCACTGTGCCCTGCCTCCGCCCACTGTCCCTCATTTAGCGTACACCCCTCCACAGGACACCAGCCCCTAACCCATGGGGATCTGGGTTGGCCTGGCCTTGGGCTCTGTAAGGGTTGGGGTGATTTCAGCCTCTGCCCCAGGAACAACACAAAGAATAATGGGATTCAGCCCTCATGGCCCTGGCCAGCCCTGGATTCTGGCCCTGGGCTGAACGAGCCCTCTCACAGCTGAATGTTGACTCCTGGACCCTGGGGTAGGATGGTGGGCCCCACCCACACCCACACCATGAGGCAGACTCCTCCAGGTGCTGGGGCGCCAGGGAACCTGAGGCCGGGTTCCAGCTGCCCTGTTGCGACCCAGCGCAGAAGCCCATGAGCTGAAGGTCCATGTCAGCTCTGCTGTCCTCAGAACCATCTCTCAGACTGAAACCTCAGGACACACGCCCCCACCCAGAGTCCACACATGCTCCCAGGTTGGGGACTCCAACACCCGCCCCCCAACCCATGTCATTCTTGCCCTCCCCTAAAGGACAGAAAGGTCTCCCTCCCTAGGGGAAGGCGTGCACCCTCAGCTCTGAGCCCATTTGCTGTAGAAAGTCAATCAAGTGTTGTGGTGCGAAAATGCACAGCCAGCCCGTTTCTGTGTCTCCCAGAACACTGTTCACGGGGCATGGAGAGACCCCAGAGAGGAGGACGGGGTACCACCTAGGTCCCACCAGTCCCTGCAGGGGCACCGCCAGCAACACCCAGCTGACATCCCAACGTGCCTTCCACTGGACCAGATGCCGGGGTCAAGACGCAACAGACTTTAGTGGGACTCAGGCTGCGCCCCGCGGGCCAGGAGGGCCTGGGACAGAGTGACAGCCAGGAAGCCTTAGGTCACCAGGGTCTGTGCAAAGCGACCCGGAGGTCTGTGCTCCCTCTGTCCAGGAGGCTGTGGCTGGCTGGGTGTGGGGCTCTTCCTCCCCTCACTGCATTCCCTTGACTGTGTGCCTGGGGCAGAGAGGGCCTGCCGGGCGGTCAGCATGGCCCTAGAAGGGATGTCAGGACAGTAGGCCCTTGTGTTGTGCCCAACATTGTGAATCTGAGAAACCACTGAGGAGCCAACACCATTGCAAACTCCCAAGGATTTCTTTACAAGCTGGAGCTTGTGTCCAGGTGCACCCGACACAGCAGAGCAGGGACTTGGACCCCGAGACTCAAAGGCGTAGCTGATTTATAGGGGCCAGTGGCCCATGGGATACCCAGAAAGTTGCACTGTCATGTCAGTTCACACGCAGGTGGCCGATTGAATTACACCTTACCCTATTGTATCCACTTGAGCTGGCCTATTACTTTGGTCGAATCGGCGCACAGATTTGGCGGGCACAAAGCGGGGTTACATTGTTATGAGCTGATTTCTGATTAAGGTGTGTTGAGCAGCCTGACTAGGGTGGGGCAGCGCCTTAAGCAACAATCAGGTCATGTCAGGGTCATAGGGGAAGTGGCGGGATCACAAAATGGAATCAGTCCTGCTCTGTGTGCCCAGGGGTAGGAGATTTTTGTTAAATTTCCTGGGTCCCACACTTGTAGCTCATGCACCTGGGCCACCCGCACCAGGTGGACTCAGCCTGCACACCTTGTGGTGCTGGATAACTCACACCAGCATATGGAGGGCATCCTCCTCACCCTAGTGAGTAGGGGCTGGGTGAGCATGGGTCTCGGCCTGAAGGCCAGGCAGCACAGCAGACTGAAGAACCCCAGCCCCATCCCCACCCGACTCCCACACACAGGCAGCCCCAGGGCTCCCGCCATGGGCAACCGGCTCCTCAGGAGCTCCCCCCAGAGCGGCCCGAAGGTCTGGCTCCCTGCTGGCGAGGCATCGGGGAGAATAGAAGCACCCGGCGCCTGGCGGGACCCACTGCAGGTCATGAGAATGTGGTTGAGCCGGAATTTCCAGCTCAGCTGACCCTCCAGCTGAAAGTCATTGCACCAGCGAGCACAGGGTCGGCCAGGAGACCCCAGCTAGCTTCCCAGATCCAGCACCAGAAATAATGTTGTGCCAACCATTTCAGCATTTGGGTGACCCAGCCAGAGGATCCGATAGCTGCACATGATAGCTGCATGTGATAGACACACACACACCCCAAAACCAACAAAAGTCAGAATCCCCCCAATGTTGTCAAAAAGTAGCCGGATGATTCCATACATGATGCTGTGGTCCCCAAAAGGATACATGGAAGATGGTATAAACCACGACTGCAGTGGTGTCAGAGGTACAGAGATGTGCCTGGTGGGTTCCAACAAGAGGTGCAGAGGGGAAGGAAGCATCCTACGGAGGGGGGGGCCCTCCTTAGAAAGGACACCAGGTCCCTGTGAAGGCTACGGAGGGTGAAATCTGTCCTCCTCCCTTTCAGCTTCTGGTTTTCCTCCTAAATGCCATTTTCCTCAATGAAAATAGCAAAAATTTATTTTATGTTTTTAAATTTCTTTTTACAGGTGTCCAATTCATATGAATTCTTTCTTCAGCAAGGGTGTCATTCAGGAAAGAAGGAGAGATAAAGATTTCCCAGACAGACAAAGTATAAAGGAGTTCATGACCACTAAACCAGTCCAGTAAGGAATTTTAAGAGGGATTCTTCTAGTGGGGGAAAAAAAGAGACCAAAAGCAACAAAGACTAGAAAGGACCAGAGAACGTCACCAGAAACACCAACTCTACCGGTAACACAAAGGCAATAAGTTCATATTTTTCAATAATCACTCTGAATGCTGATACAAAAATTACTCCAATCAAAAGATATAGGGTATCAGAGTAGCTTAAAACACAGGATCCGGGATGCCTGGGTGGCTCAGGGTTTGAGCCTCTGCCTTGGACTCAGTCTGTGATCCTGGAGTCTGGGATCCAGTCCCATATTGGGCTCCTGGTGGGGAGCATGCTTTTCTCTCTGCCTAATTTTCTGCCTCTCTCTCTCTCTCACTCCCTCATAAATAAAATCGTTATTAAAAAACAAGACCCATCTGTATGCTGCCAACAAGATGCTCACGTTAGACCTACAGACACCGGGAGATTGAAAGTCAGGGGATGGAAAACCATCTATCACGGTAATGGATACCATACGAAAGCTGGAGGACCCATACTTATATCAGACTAACTAGATTTGAAACCAAACCCTGGGGGACACCTGGTGAGTCAGTGGTTGAGCATGTGCCTTCGGTGCAGGGTGTGATTCTGGGATCCCAGGACCGAGTCCCACATTGGCCTCCCTGTGTGGAGCCTGCCTCTCCTTCTGCCTATGTTTCTGCCTCTGTTGCTCTCTGTGTCTCTCATGAATAAATAAATAAAATATTTACTTTTCAAAAAAGAAAGAACAAATACTGTAAGAAGAGATGAAGAAGGGCATTTTTTCATAATTAAAAAGACTATCAAGATGAAACAACTAAATATTTATGCTGCCAACATGGGGGTACCTAAATATAGAAACCAATTAACAATAAACTTACAGGGGATCCCTGGGTGGCGCAGCGGTTTAGCGCCTGCCTTTGGCCCGGGGCACGATCCTGGAGACCCGGGATCGAATCCCACATCGGGCTCCTGGTGCATGGAGCCTGCTTCTCCCTCTGCCTGTGTCTCTGCCTCTCTCTCTCTCTCTCTCTGTGTGTGACTATCATAAATAAATAAAAATTAAAAAAAAAAACAATAAACTTACAGGAACTCACTGATAATAATACAATGACAGCGGATTTTCACACCCACTTATGGTAATGGACCGATCATGTATACAGAAAAGCAAAAAGGGAACAATAGCCTTGACACACTGGACCACAGGGACTCAACAGATATAGTCTGAACATTTCAACCTAAAGCAGAGTACACATTCCTTTCAAGTGCACATGGGACATTCTCCAGAACAGATCATATCATGGGCCACAAATCAGCCCTAAACAGGTACAACAGGTACAAGAATAACACCCTGTACATTGTCGGACCATGACGCTATGAAACTCGAAGTCGACAGTAAGAAAAAATTTGGACAGACCAAAAATACGTTGAGTTTATGATCATCCTACTAGAGAATGGAGCAACCAGGAAATTAAAGAGGAAATTTAAAACAAACGAAAATGAAAATATGTTTCTCCAAGCCTCTTGGATGCAGCAAAGGCAGTCCTAAGAGGGAAGTACATATCAATACAGGCTTACCTCAAGAAACAAGAAGTCTCCAATACACAGCCTAAACCTACACCTTAAGGACCTGGAAAAGGAATAGAAAACAAAGCCTAAAGCTTATAGAAGAGGGGAAAAATAGAGATGAGAGCAGAAATAAACAATACAGAATCAACGAAGCAGTAGAATGGAATAACGAAACAAAGAGATGGTTCTTCAAAATAATTAATAAATTGAATCAAGCCCTAGCCAGCCTTATCAACAACAAAAGAGAAAAGACCTAAATAAATAAAATCACAAATGAGGGAAGAGAGATCACAATCTACACCAGAAAAATAAGACAACTATAAGAGAACACCATGAAAGATTATACGCTAACAAACTGGGAGACCTGGAAGAAATGGACAAATCCCAAGAAATGTCAAATGAGGAAACCTAAATAGGAGGAAATAGAAAATGTGAACAGACATATAAAAGCAAAGGAATTGAATCAGCAAGGCACCTGAGTGCCTCAGTGGTTAAGCATCTGCTTTGGCTCAGGTCATGATCCCAGGGTCCTGGGGGATCACGTCCCACATCAGGCTCCCTGCATGGAGCCTCATTTACCCTCTGCCTATACCTCTGCCTCCCTGTGTCTCTCATGAATACATAGATAAAATCTTTAAAAAAGAACACAGATAAAAAAGAGAATGGTCCCAAATAAAATCACAAAGGAAAAGAGAAATAACAACCAACACTAGAGAAATACAAACGATTATAAGAGAACATTATGAAAAATTATATGCCCGCAACCAAGAACCTGGAAGAAATAGATCAATTCCTGGAAATATATGACATAGCAAAAATGAAGAAGGAAGAAATAAGAAACTTGAACAGATAACCAGGAAAGAATTTGAATCAGCATTCAAGGATATCCCGACCGTAGATGCTTAGATCAATAGAACAGAATGGAAATCCGAAACAAGATACAAACCTGTAACTCTATGATCCATTAATCGACAACAAGGCAGGAAGGAATATCCAAAGGCACAAAGACAGTCTCTTCAACAAACCCTAACCCTGACCGCAGGATAAGAACAAATGGTGTTGGGAAAACCAGGCAGCCACATGCAGAAGAATGAAACTGGACCACTTTCTTATACGATATATATAAAAAATAAATTCAAAATGGATGAAAGGCCTAAATGTGAGACCTCAAACTATACAAAGAAGAAAAGATAGGCAGCAACATCTATGACATTGGCCATTGGATCCTCTTTCTAGATATGCCTCTGAGGTGAGGGAAACAAAAGCAAAAATACTATTGGGACTTCATCAAATTGAAAAGCTTCTGCAAAGTGAAGGAAACAACCAAAGCTAAAAGGCAACATGCAGGAGGAGGGGCAAGATGGCGGAAGAGTAGGGTCCCCAAATCACCTGTACCCACCAAATTACCTAAGTAACCTTCAAATCATCCTGAAAATCTACGAATTCGGCCTGAGATTTAAAAAGAGACCAGATCGAATGCTACAGTATGAAAAGTTTGCGCATCTATCAAGGTAAGAAGATGGGGGAAAAGAAATAAAGAAACAAAGGGCATCCAAGGGGAGGGGTCCTGCGAAGAGCTAGGCTATGGCCACAGTGCGTGCCCCCCAGTCAGGAGAGCTCTGTCCCAGAAAAGCAGGAGCTGAACCAACCATCCAGGGTGGAATTGGGCCCGCAGGGAGTCAGCACAGGACCTTGGAGGGCGGGGATGCCCTCGGGCTCCCTGGGACACTAACAGACACCTGCATTCCCAAGAGAGTCCACTGAGCTCACTAAGGGGTACACGGCACATGCATTGACCCTGGAACAGCTCCAAGGGGCTCGGGCGGTGGCTCTGTGCTGAAGGGGCTGCACGAACCTGGGAGGGGCTTGGCGGCGGCGCCTAGGGCAGAGGAAAAGGCTCCGGGCAGAGGGGGCGGTGAGGCTCCAGGAGCAGCTCAGTGGGGCTGGGGAGGCGGTTTGGTGGAGAGGCGGCTGCACGGTCGGGAGCTCGAATCCAACATTGCAGGCCCCGGAGGACAGGACTCCGGTAAACAGCCCAGGATCTGGCCTCACCCGAGACAGGCAGAGGCCAGGGGGGCCCAGAACCGCAAGAACCCTCCTGCCCAGAGCTGGGCAGATCAGAGGCCCTGCCCTGGAGCCTCCTGGACCGTCAGACAGACTGCTCTGTAGTAACTGGGGGGACTGAATGCAGGTTTCCAGAGCTGGCCTCTGCCACTGGGATTGTTCCTCCTGGGGCCTCACGGGGTTAACAACCCCCACTGAGCCCTGCACCAGGCAGGGGGCAGAGCAGATCCCCAAAGGGCTAACACCTGAAAATCAGCATAGCAAGCCCCTCCCCCAGAAGACCAGCTAGACGGACAAGTTCCAGGGGAAGTCAAGGGACTTAAAGTATACAGAATAAGAAGATACTCCCCCATGTTTTTTTTCATTTCTGATTGCTTCCCCCAGCCTTTTCCCCCTTTCTTTCTTTTTCTTTCTCTTTTTATTCTTTTTTCCTTCTTTCTTCCTTTATTCTTTTTTCTCTTTCTCTTTTCCTTCCTTCTTTCTCTCCTCTATTTTTCTCCTTTTCCCAATACAACTTGTTTTTGACCACTGTGCACTGAGCAAAATGACTAGAAGGAAAACCTCACCTCAAAAGAAAGAATCAGAAACAGTCCTCTCTCCCACAGAGTTACAAAATGTGGATTACAATTCAATGTCAGAAAGCCAATTCAGAAGCACTATTATACAGCTACTGGTGGCTCTAGAAAAAAGCATAAAGGACTCAATAGACTCATGACTGCAGAATTTAGATCCAATCAGGCAGAAAGTAAAAATCAATTGAATGAGATGCAATCCAAAGTAGAAGTCCTAACGACAAGGGTTAACGAGGTGGAAAAACGAGGGAGTGACATAGAAGACAAGTTGATGGCAAAGAGGGAAACTGAGGAAAAAAGAGACAGACAATTAAAAGACCAGAAAGACAGATTAAGGGAAATAAACGACAGCCTGAGGAAGAAAAACCTACGTTTAATTGGGGTTCCAGAGGGCGTCGAAATGGACAGAGGTCCAGAATATGTATTTGAACAAATCCTACCTGAAAACTTTCCTAATCTGGGAAGGGAAACAGGCATTCAGATCCAGGAAATAGAGAGATCCCCTCTAAAATAAATAAAAACCGTCCAACACCTCCACAGTTAATGGTGAAGTTTGCAAATTCCAAAGATAAAGAGAAGATCCTTAAAGCAGCAAGAGACAAGAAATCCCTGACCTTTATGGGGAGGAGCATTAGGGTAACAGAAGACCTCTCCACAGCGACCTGGCAGGCAAGAAAGGGCTGGCAGGATATATTCAGGATCCTAAATGAGAAGAACATGCAACCAAGAATACTTTATCCAACAAAGATCTCATTCAAAATGGAAGGAGAGATAAAGAGCTTCCAAGACAGGCAGGAACTGAAAGAATAAGTGACCTCCAAATGAGCTCTGCAAGAAATTTTAAGGGGGACTCTTAAAATTCCCCTTTAAGAAGAAGTTCAGTGGAACAATCCACAAAAACAAGGGCTGAATAGATATCATGGTGACACTAAACTCATATCTGTTGATAGTAACTCTGAATGTGAACGGGCTTAATGACCCCATCAAAAGGCGCAGGGTTTCAGACTGGATAAAAAAAGCAGGACCCATCAATTTGCTGTCTAAAAGAGACTCATTTTGGACAGAAGGACACCTACAGCCTGAAAATAAATGTTTGGAGAACCATTTACCATTCAAATGGTCCTCAAAAGAAAGCAGGGGTAGCCATCCTTATATCAGATAAACTAAAATTTACAACGAAGACTGTCGTGAGAGATGAAGAGGGAAAGTAAATCATACTTAAAGGATCTATCCAACAAGAGGACTTAACAATCCTCAATATATTGCCCCATATGTGAGAGCTGCCAAATATTTAAAACAATTAATAACCAAAGTGAAGAAATACTTAGATAATAAACTTATACTTGGTGACTTCAATCTAGTTCTTTCTACCCTCGATAGGTCTTCTAAGCACAACATATCCAATGAAACGAGAGCTTTAAATGATACACTGGACCAGATGGATTTCACAGAAATCTACAGAACTTTACATCCAAACTGAACTGAATACACATTCTTCTCAAGTGCACATGGAACTTTCTCCAGAATCGACCACATACTGGGGCACAAATCGGGTCTGAACCGATACCAAAAGATTGGGATTGTCCCCTGCATATACTCAGACCATAGTGCCTTGAAAGTAAAACTAAGGTATCCCTGAGTGGCGCAGCAGTTTGGCGCCTGACTTTGGCCCAGGGCGTGAATCTGGAGAACCGGGATTGAATCCCACGTCAGGCGTCCGGTGCTAGTAGCCTGCTTCTCCCTCTGCCCGTGTCTCTGCCTCTCTTTCTCTCTCACTGTGTGACTATCATAAATTAAAAAAAATAATAAAATAATGAAAAAAAGAAATTAGAACTAAATCACAACAAGAAGTTTGGAAGGAGCTCAAACACGTGGAGGTGAAGGATCATCCTGCTAAAAGACGAAAGGATCAACCAGGAAATTAAGGAAGGATTAAAAAGATTCATGGAAACTAATGAGAATGAACATACAACTGTTCAAAATCATTGGGATGCAGCAAAAGCAGTCCTAAGGGGGAAATACATCACAATACGAACAGGTGCAGCCAATGTAGAAAACACTGTGGAGGGTCCTCGAGAAGTTAAAAAAAGGGTATCCCTGGGTGGTGCAGTGGTTTGGGATCTGCCTTTGGCCCATGTCGCGATCCTGGAGACCCGGGATGGAATCCCATGTCGGACTCACAGTGCATGGAGCCTACTTCTCCCTCTGCCTGTGTCTCTGCCTCTCTCTCTGTGACTATCATAAAAAAAATTATAAAAGATGTTAAAAATAGAGCTACCCTACGATTCCAAAATTGCAGAGCTAGGTATTTACCCCGAGGATACAAAAGTCGTTTAGTAGTTTCAAAGAGGGACACGCAGCCCAGTGTTTGTAGCAGCATTATCAACAAGAGCCAAACTGTGGATACAGCCCAGATGTCCATTGACTGATGAATGGGCAGAGACTATGTGGTAAATATACCCACTGTGACATCACTAACTCTTAACTCTAACCCCTAACTCTAACCCCTAACCCTAACTCACACCCTAACCCCTAAACCTAACTGCAAACCTAAGCCCAACACTAACTCTAACCATAACCCTAAACCCAACTCCAAAACTCGTGCCCTAATCCCTAAAGCCTAAATCCTAACCTAACTCTAAATCCTATCCCTACCCCTAACCCACAACCTAACTCCTAGCCACTGACCCTTACCCTTATCCCTCACCCTAACCTCTAATCCATAACCATAAGCATAATCACTAACACCTAACATCTAACTTAAGGCTAACTACCAACTGCCTCCCCTCCCCTGACCCTACCATTCATTCTACCCATTCACTTACCCTGTGGTTCAGAGGAGTCCCTTCTGATATGGACGTGGCCCCCAACGGCGCCTCCAGAGTCCTCCAGGGGGTCCTGAGAAAGCCAGGCTCCTGTGAGTGCGGACATGGCCCCACGTGTTCCTGTGTCATAGTCAGTGGGTCCAGAGGAAGTCGCATCTCCTGTCACTGTGGACTATGCCTCACATCCTCTGGAAGCCTCACAGCAAGTCCTCAGGAGGCCGGGGGCTCCTGTCAGCCTAGACATGGCCTCACATCCCCCAGAAAACTCACTGTGGGTCCTGATGAAGCTGTGGGCTCCTGTCAGCATAGACCCAGCCCCATATTTCCCGAAGCCCCCTTTGTGATGCTAGGCACTGCAGGAGGCTGTGCAGGAGGCGGCTTGCTGGTGCAGGGGGCCGCACCTGCCTCCTTCCAGGCTCAAGCTGTGGCCTGTTAGCATTGGAAACGTCTCAATGAAAAGGAGCCCAACATCCGGCTTCCTCAGAAATACTTAAGGACAAGGAATTGGAGACCACAGACTGCAAAATGAAATGTGGACCAGACTTTGAGCAAGTCCTGCAAAATTCACTCAACTCCCTTCCACTGTGGGTGGGACTGCGGGCTGGTGCAGCCGCCCTGGAAACAGTGTGGAGGCTCCTCAGGAAGTTACAAATACAGACGCCCTGCGACCAGTAGGTGGAGGGCCTGGAGCTGACTCCGAAGATACAGATACAGTGAGACTCGGGGCACCTGCACCCCAATGTCCACAACAGCCAGGTCCACAGTAGCCACACTGTGTGAGGTATCTCGGTGCCCTCAGGCAGATGATGAATAAAGAGGATGGGAGATAGATGATGGTCATAGAGAGAAGAATGGTGCTCAGGTATCAAAGAGAAGGAAATCTTGCCATTTGCAATGACGTGGATAGAACTAGAGAAATCATGTTAAGTGAAATAAGTCAGTCGGGAAAGAGAATGACTGTGGGGTGTCATTCATAGGTGGAATTAAAGAAGCAAAGCAGATGAACATCTGTGAAGGGAAGGAAAAACAAATAAGATGAAAACAGATGCAGGAAATACAGACTCTTAATTATAGGAAACAAACTGAGGGTCGCTGGAGGGTAGGGGACGGGTGAGGGGATCACAGGGGACCGGCATGAAGGAGGGCACGTGATGTCACGTGCACTGCTGTTATCTCCAACTGGTGAATCCCTGAATTCTTCCTCTGAAAGTATAATACACTATCCGTTAATTAATTGGGTTTAAATTAAATTAAGTTAAAAAAAATCAGTTGTATCAGAGCACAATTCCTTCTAGAATCTCTGTTCTGCTCCTTCAGCTTATGCTGGGACCACCCCCCTTGAGTCTGGTTTGTTTAAGTAGGCTCCACGCCTCATCCATGGCACAGCCCACGGCTAGAACTCACTACCCCGAGATCAGGACGGGAGGTGAGGTCAGGTGTCGAATGCTTAACTGACAGCCAGCCGGGGGCGCGAGAACAACACTGCTATATCCTGTGTCTCTGTGACATCGTTTGAAATAGGAAAGTGCCCTGTCCCTCTCTGGCCTGCTCCTCCAATACTGATTTGCTGTCCGGTCATTTTGGGGGGCGGATGGATGTTATGGGTTTTTTTTCCTATTTCTAAGATCTGCGACCATGATTTTGATTGGAATGACATTGAAACTGAGGGTGGCTTCAGGAACTGCGGACATTTTCCAAGATGAGGCTCCCATCCCCGAGCCCAGGAAGGCCTCCCAGAGCCTGGTATGGCTCACTGCACAAGTCTTGTGCTCCTTTGGTTCTGTCTCATTATTTATTCTCTGTGATACTCCTGAGAAGGGAGTCACGTCCTTCATTTCCTTCCTGAGTTCTCATTGTCGGGATACAGCAAGGCTATTCTGCTCTGTAGGGTCAGTTTGTGTCCCCTGACTTTACTGAACTCACTCCTTAGTTCTTTTTTTTTTGTAATTTTTTAAAAAATTTTTATTTATTTATGATAGTCACTCAGAGAGAGAGAGGCAGAGACATAGGCAGAGGGAGAACAGGCTCCATGCACTGGGAGTCCGACGTGGGATTTGATCCCGGGTCTCCAGGATCGCGCCCTGGGCCAAAGGCAGGCGCCAAACCGCTGCGCCACCCAGGGATCCCCTCACTCCTTAGTTCTAACAGGCTTGATGGAGGCTCTCCACTTTCCTGTTTCTAGTATCACGTCTTCAGCATACAGGGACAGTGTGAATTCCCCTTCCAGTTGTGGAATCTTTGCTGTTTACAGCTTAATGTCCTAGAAAGCCCGACAATAGAATAAAAACTGAGTCTAGGCAAAGGGCAGGAAGCCCCTATTAGAATGAGAACAGAGCTCAATGCCCTAGAAGGCCCCATATCAAAATGTAAACAGAACTTGAGGAATTGCTCCAGCCCTCCTGGAGGTCCCGAGACCAGCACTTAAAACTAAGCTAAAACCCACCTCGGGGTCCAAGTCCCTGCTCCGCTATGCCGGGTGTACTTGGACACAAGCTCGAGCTTGTAAAGAAACCCTCGTGTGTTTGCATTGGTGTCGGCTTCTCAGTGGTTTCTTGGATTCGCAATCTTGGGCAAAACAGTCTGAGAAAAAAAACAAAACCAAAAGAAGCTCAGACGCAGGCAGAGTAAAAGCAAGGTTCTGAGAGAAGCAGTGGAGACCTGGGGTGTTGGCAAGTCTTTTGTGTAGGCCCTTGCAGACCTGGGATGGGGGTGGGGGTGGGGGGGGTAGGGGGGGTTGGGGGTGGGGGGGATGCTCAGCCCCAGAGCCAGAGGACTCAGCATCCCCACCCACATCCCGCCCATCCAGAGAGTCTCAGGGAGCAGCACAGCGCCGCCCACTGGAGGCCAGAGGCGCTGACGCCCACCCAGCCTCTGACCCCACAGTTGCATCTCCCAGGCAGATGTGCACCTAAGAATCAGCGCCATGGCCCATCCCGAGACCCTGCACAGACCACTCACTGCCACCAAGTTGTCGGACCACAGAGGCTGCAGAGCTTCAGCTCTGCCTGGAAAGTAGGGTCTAGCTTCCTTTGTTCTTTGTGCTTTATTTTCAATTATTTTCTTTGATTCTTTTTTATTAATTGCCTTATTTTAATTTTTATGTATGTACCTTATATATTTATTATTTTTACTATCATGGTACTTTAATTGTGTTTCTTATTTTGGAATTTAGAATCTTTAACAAGCAGGCCAGAATAATCTGGTGTTTTTTATTTTAGGAGGGTAGTTGTTATTGTTTTTCTTGGTTTTCCTTTTTCTTCCTTCTTTCTTTTATGGAAAAAATAATGATATGGAGAAATTCAACTCCATAAAATAACATGAGGTAGTACTCACAGCCAGGAAGTTCATCAATACACATATATGATGTCTAATTACAGTTTAAAACAATGATTATAAAGGTAGCAGCTGGGCTGGAAAAAGAGCACAGAAGAAAACTAGAGAATTCCTACTGTAGAAATAAAAGAACTAAAATCTAGTCAGGCCAATGTTAAAAATGCTATAACTGAGATGCAGTCCCAAGTGGAAGCCTTCAAAACAAGAAAAGTTATGGACCACAGAGGCAGACATAGGGAACTCAGCCACTTATTAAAACAATAACATTCATATCATAGGAGACTCAGATGATGAAGAGAGAGAAAAGGTGGGCCTTGCTCAGCCATTAGAAAAGACAAATGGCGATCATTTGATTCAATGTGGATGGAACAGGAAGGTATCATGCTGAGTGAAGTAAGTCAATCAGAGAAGGACAAACATTGTATGTTCTTATTCACTTGGGGAATATAAATAAGAATGAAAGGGAATATAAGGGAACGGAGAAGAAATGTGTGGAAAATATCAAAAATGGAGACAGAACATAAAGACTCCTAACTCTGAGAAATGAACTAGGGGTGATGGAAGGGGAGGAGGATGGGGTGGGGGTGAATGGGTGACGTGTACTGAGGGGGGCACTTGACGGGATGAGCACTGGGTGTTATTCTGTATGTGGGCAAATTGAACACCAATAAAAAGTAAATTTATTAAAAAAAAGTAAATTTATTATTAGAAAGACAGAAAGAAAAAGTGGCATCTGGGTGGCTCAGTCAGTTAAGCTTCTGCGTTAGGCTCAGATCATGATCCAGGTCCCAAGGCAGGCTCCCTGAAGCAGGGAACCTGCTTCTCCCTCTCCATCTGCCCCTCTCGCTAATGGTTTTTCTTTCCTCTCTCTCTCAAATAAATAAATAACATCCTGAAAAAGAAACAAACAGAAGGAAGAGAAATCTCCCATGTAGTAGAATTTCAAAGAAGTTGTCCAGACATTCCACCCTCAAGTTGATTAGCATAGCCTCCCACTCTTATGTGTGGAATACACATAGTAACTTCCTTCTACAAAATATAATATGAAAATCTTAATATAAAAATAAAATAATAATAATAATAATAAAATCACTTTACTATGGAGAAAGCTGACAAACACTACCTCAGCAAGATGATCAGATCAATACCAAGACTGATAAATCATGTTGATAATATCTATCCTTTATATGATATAATAAAAATGGCATTATATCTCTGTATATAATCCACAAAAACAGTTCAATGATGAGATAAACAACAGACATGTCCCAACTGAGGTAAATTTTACAAAATACTCTACTTCTCAAAGTGTTCCAGTTCAACGACAACAAGGAAAGCCTGAAAGACTGTCACAATCCAGAGGAGCCTAAGAAAACACAAGTACAAATGGAATGTGATAAGAAGGATAGTAACTTAGCAAAATCTAAGGAAATCTGAATAACGTATGGCCTTTGGTTAATGCGACTATTTTAATATTGATTCATTAGCTAATATTTGTACAGGACTAATATAACACCACAATCATATCCCTGCCCCACACCATCCACCACCACACCACCGGCCCCCAGCAAGGACCCACTGCAGCTGCCCCCCTGTGGGACATGCTCAGCCTCCCCAGGTTTCTCTGGATACCCTGCTCCCATCAGAAGCCCGATTGTCCCATAGAGAACCCAGGGCTTGCAGGGAGGAGGGAAGGCAAGGATCCCTGAAATGGTGGGTGCAGGTGAGTGGTGCAGAGGACACATTGGGCCCTGCCTCCACCCACTGTCCCTCCTGGAGGACGGCACACCCTGCACAGGACACCAGCCCCTGACCCAAAGGGACCTGGGCTGACCTGGGCTGACCTGGCCCCGCGCTCTGTGGGGCTGAGGTGATTTGAGCCCCACCCAGCCCCAACACAAAGACTAATGGGATCCAGGGCCCATGGTCCTGGCCAGCCCTGGATTCTGGCCCCAGGCTGAGTGAGCCCTCTCACAGCTGGACATGGCCACTTGGGCCCTGTGTGTGCCCCACAGGTCCAGGTCACTGACCTAGAGCAGGCTGGGGGATCCCGGGACAACCCAGGGTGGTGAGTGGATGGATAAGCCGGTTGGCCCCACCCGACCCCACACCAGGAGCCAGGCTCTAGGTATTGGGTATTGGGGCCCCAGAGGGCCCAAGGCCGGGGTCCAGCTGCCCTGTGGGTCCCAGTCAGGAGCCCATGAGCTGCAGGTCTAGGTCATCTCTGCTGTTCTCAAAACAGTCACTCAGGCTGAAATCTCAGGACACGTCCCCACCCGGAGTCGAAACATGAACAAGAATAGTTCGCAGGTGAGACATAAGCAAACACTTACCTTTGATGTCATGCTTTATTTGTTCATCCATTTATTATTTGTTAAATATTTTAATATTTTAATTTTATGTCCTGTCTATACCCAACACGGTGTTCAAACTCATAACCCTGAGATCAAGATCCCCCAACCAGGCCAGCCAGGCACCCCAGTGCCATGTTTCATAACTCTTTGCTTCCTTGCCTATCTCTGCATCCAACTGGAACATTAAGTCCTTGACGGGAAGCTTTAGTTACCTCCGAATCCTAGAACGTTCTCACTGTATCCCAATCCTAGATTGACATTTACCATTGAATAGCACTTTAAATAAATAGTAAAATAACTACTACCGTAAAGGAAATTGTCAACTTTTCACGTGTGTCAGCCCTGATCCCTGGGCTCCCAGGGAAGCTATGATTTCTTTCACATTGATCAGGTCCAAATTACTCCACCACACCTCAAAGCGTGGGCTCAGTTTCTGCCCTGACACATGCAAGACCCCTGCTTCAATTAACATGTATCAATCAATCAAAGAGAGCCTGACCGGCTCAGTGTGGTTCGTAAGAACATGGGACTCTTGTTCTTGGGTTAGCAAGTGCAAGCCCCATGTGGGCTGCAGAGATTACAGAAAAATAAAATCTTAAAAAAATCAATCAGTTGATCTTGGAGAGACATAGCCCCGGATCCCACAAGGGCAGAGAGCCAACTGACGAATCTACTCACAATATTATAAGCAGCTGTGCACAAAAATTGAATTTTCTGAAGTCTCCTAGAGTGGGGGACACACCAGCCTTAAGGTGTTCAGGTGGAGAAATGGGGGGCAGTCCCTGGAGCGACAGGGTGGGCTCAGGATTCCACAGGTCCCAAGGATGGTGGCACCAACTGTTCCCAGGCACAGGAGCAGGAACCCGGCTGAGAGCAGCGGGGCTCGGGCCAACTGTCTGCCCTGTGTGGCCATAAGCTGCAAACCTCTGTGCAGTCATGGGGCCCAGTTCCTGGGACAGACTAGCAAGGCCAGAAGTACGAGGACACCCTCCCGGGCAGGAGGAGAACAGGTCTCCACCAGGGAAGCCCCTAAAATTTGGAGTTTTAAACTTCAGTCACTTGTCTGTGGGGAGGCTGAGAAAATTGAGGCCGTTCCACTTTAAGTTCACGGTTAGCACAAGTACTGCCATCCCAGGACCCTGTGTATAGGAGCTAAAATTTACATTACTTCAGTTACAGGAAAAAAAGAAAAAAATCTTACAGCTTAAGGTCCCAGAAAGCCCCATATTAGAATGAGAACAAAGCTCAATGCCCTTGAAGGCCTCATATCAAAATGTAAACAGAACTTGAGGAATTGCTCCAGCCCTTCTGGAGGACCCTGAGACCAGCCCTTAAAACTAAGCTAAAACCCACCTCGGGGTCCAAGTCCCTGCTCTGCTGTGTGGGCTATACTTGGACCCAAGTTCGAGTTTGTAAATCATCCCTCGTGTGTTTGCATCGGTGTCAGCTTGGACAATCTTGGGCACAACACCCCCAAGTGTTGGGCACTTGCAATCTTGGACACAACACCCCCAAGTCTCCTCCCCACCTGGTCTGATACCCTGTCCCCTCTCACCCAAGCTGACCCTCAGTCACCTCCCTCTGACAGCGGCTCACCACAGCCCCTCACAGAGGTCCCACAGCCACGGTCGGCACTCTGGCCATCCCCGGCCTCCCAGGAGAAGAAAGGAGGTTTCAGCAGGACACACTCCTATGGTGGCCCCAGGGCTACCTGCCCAGGATGGCAGCTGGTGACTGGCCGGTCTCTGTGTCCCTGACGCCGGCTCCTCCTCCCCGGTTTTCCCGCAGGAAATGAAGGAGGAGGCCTCGTCTCCTCCAGGGACATCACGCAGATAGACCTGCACATCAACAAGATGTTTGGCAGCCAAATCAAGTTTTGGGACTGCTAGAGGGTGGGGAGAGGCTGTTGAGTCAGGGGGCTTCTAGGCCCCGGGGGAGGGAAAACGAGGCTTAAGAGGCCGGGGGAAGCAACAGCAGCCAGCAACACACCATTGTATGGTTGGGTGCAGGGGATGACACCCGTGCCCCAATCCCCGGGGCTTCGGGGTTGAGGGGGTCACTAGGTCGGTGCCTCTAGGGGTTTCCATGGGAGCTGAACCACACAGAGGCGAGGGAAGGCCCCTTGAGAAGCAGGGGGCTGCGGTGGGGCCCGTGGAGGGCAGTAACCGGACCTGCGGGCCAGGCGGCATGGCCGTGGCTGGAGCAGGACACACATCGTTCCCATGAGGGTTGGACGGGTCAGGGTGACACCCACACTTGGTGTTGTATATATATCTAAATTCTATGCATTTAACTTGAGACAATTTGCAATTTGTAAACATACATAGTATGATGACCCCCAGATAATGCCCCCGGTCCAGCCAGCGCCCTGCACTGACCACACGGGGCCCCAGGGGCAGGTGTCACAGCAAACCCCAGACTGGGATCGCCTTTATCTGTAGACATATACATGTGCGTCTGAGAGAAAGTGGATGCCCTGTGTCGGCAGGCCCCCCATGTCATCCCCTATTTCCCCACCCCCACACCATCCCCCTTCATCATCATCCCCAATAGCATCCCACCTATATCATCCCCCTCACACCGACACAGCCCCACACAATCCCCACCCACACTATTCCCCCCACCATCCCCCCTAAACCATCCCCCACACTCCACCACCATCATGTCCCTGCCCCCACAACATCCACCCCTACAGCATATGTCCCCAGCAAGGACCCTGGGCAGCTGCCCCCTGTGGGACATACTCAGCCTCACCGGGGTTCTCTGGATACCCTGCTCCCATCAGAAGACCGGGTTTCCCATAGAGTACCCAGCGGTTGCAGGAAGGAGGGAAGGCAGGGAGCCCCAGACAAGGTGGGTGCAGGTGAGTGGTGCAGAGGACCCACTGTGCCCTGCCTCCACCCACTGTCCCTCCTGGAGGGCGGCACACTCTGCATAGGACACCAGTCCCTAACCCAGAGGGACATGGGCTGGCCTGGCCCCGGGCTCTGTGGGGTTGGGGTGATTTGAGCCCCCCCCAGGCCCAACACAAAGACTAATGGGATCCAGCCCCCCATGGCCCTGGCCAGCCCTGGATTCTGGCCCCAGGCTGAGAGAGCCCTCCCACAGCTGGATGTGGCCTCTTGGGCCCTGGGTGTGCCCCACAGATCCAGGTCGCTGACCTAGGGCAGCCCTAGGAATCCCGGGACACCCAATGTTGGGGAGAGAAGGGGTAGGCCGGTGGGCCCCACCCGCACCCACACTAGGAGACAGGCTCCACCAGGTTCTGGGGCCCCAGGGCCCCGAGACCAGGGTCCAGCTACCCTGCGGGGAACACTGCAGGAGCCCATGAGCTCAGGTCCAGCTCAGCTCTGCTGCCCTCAGAACCGTCTCTCTTGCTGAAATCTCAGGACACGTCTCCACCCGGAGTCCAAACATGCTCCCAGGTGGGGGACTCCAGCACCCATCCCCACCCCACATGTGATTCTTGCCATCCCCTAAAAGACAGAAAGGTCTCCCTCCCCAGGGGAAAGCACGTGCCCTCGGCTCTGAGCCCCATTGCTGTAGATCGTCAATAAAGTGTGGTGCGAAAATGCACAGCCAGCCCATTTATGTGTATCCCAGAACTCTGAGCAGAGGGCGTGGAGAGACCCCGAGAGAGGAGGAGGCGCCACATCCATGCCCCAAACAGCCCCTACAGTAGCGCTGCCAGTCACACCCAGCTGACATCTTCACATGCCTTCCAGGGGCTGCCAGACGCCAGGGTGAGGCACCATAGACTTTACTGGGACTCAGCCTGTGCGCAGCAGGCCAGGAGGGACTGGGACAGAGTGACAGCCAGGGAGCCTCAGGGCACCAGTGTCTGTGGAAGAGACCTGGGTGGTCTGTGCTCTCTCTGTACAGGGGGCCAGGGCTGGCTGGGTTCCGGGGCACTTCCTCCCCTCCCCGTATCCCTGTGCCTGTGTGCCTGGGGCACAGAGGGCCTGCGGGGCGGTAGTGTGGCCCTGGAAGGGATGTCAGGAAAACAGGCCCTTGTGTTGTGCCCAAGATTGCTAATCCGAGAAACTCCAAGGAGCCCACACCGATGCAAACTCCCGAGGGTTTCTATACAAGCTGGAGCTTGGGTCCAAGTGCACCAGACACAGAGGAGTAGGGATTTGGACCCTGAGACTAAGAGGTGTAGCAGCTTTATAGGAGCCAGTGACACATGGGAATGCTGAAAGATGTGTAGTCATGTTTGTCCACACGCAGGTGGCTGATTGAATTACACTTTACCTTTTAGTATCGACTTGAACTGGCCTATTAATTTGGTCAGAATTGGCGTGCAGCTTTGTGTGGTACAATGCTGGTTACATTGTGATGACCCGATTTCAGATTAGGGTGTGCCCAGCGGCTTGAGTCGGGTGGGGCAGCGCCTTATGCCATAAGCAGGTCACGTGGGGTCATAGGGGAGATGGCTGGTGGAGCACAAAATGGAATCAGTCCTGCTCTGCTTGTCCAGGGGTAAGGGGTTTTTGTTAAATTTACTGGGTCCCACACTGCAGCTCACGCACGTGGGCCACCTTCACAAGGTGTACTCGGCGTGCACACCTTGTGGTGCTAGATCTCTCACACCAGCATGTGGAGGGCACCCTCCTCGCCTTAGTGAATAGGGGCTGGGTGAGCATGGGGCTCAGCCTGAAGGCCAGGCAGCACAGGGGACCGAAGAACCCCAGCCCCGTCCCCACCCAGACTCCCAAACACAGGCAGTCCCAGGGCTCCCCCCCCATAGGCAGCTGGCTCCTCAGGAGCTCCCGCCAGGATGGCCCCGAGGTCTAGCTCCCTGCTGGAGAGGCATCAGGGAGAAGATAAGCAGCCAGCGCATGGCAGGACCCACTTCCTCACATGGGAATATGGCGAAGCCGGACCTTTCAGCTCAGCCTACCCTCCAGCGGAAAATCACTGCACGCGCGAGCCGTTGGTCTGCCATGAGTGCCTAGCTAGCCGCCCAGCGCCAGCACCAAAAATGATGTTGTGCCAACCATTTCGGCATTTGGGTGACCCAGCCAGAGGATCCAATAGCTGCACGTGATAGCTACATGTGATAGACACACACACACCACACAACCAACAAAAGTTGGAATCCACCCAATGTTGTCTAACAGCAGCCGGATGGTTACATACACGACGCTGTGGTCCCCAATAGGATACATGAAAGACGCAATAAACCATGACTGCAGAGGTGCTGGAGGCACAGAGATGTGCCTGCTGGGTCCCAACAAGGAGCACAGAGGGGCAGGAAGCATCCTACGGAGGGGAGGCCCCTCCTTGGAAGAACATCATGTCCCTGTGAAGGCTACGGACGGTGAAATCTGTCCTCCGCTCTTTCAGCTTCTGGTTTACCTCCTAGATGCCATTTTCCTCAATCATAAGACCAAAAATTTATTTTATGTTTTTAAATTTCTTTTATTGGAGTCCAATTTGTATGAATTCTTGCTTCAGCAAGGGTGTCATTCAGGAGGAGAGGAGAGATAATGATTTTCCCAGACAGACAAAATATAAAGGAGTTCATGACCACTTAACCAGTCCAGTAAGGAATTTTCAGAGGGACTCTTCTAGTGGGGGAAAAAAAGAGACCAAAAGCAACAACTCTAGAAAGGCCCAGAGTATGTCACCAGAAACATCAACTCTTCCGGTAACACAAAAGCACAAAGTTCATATCTTTGAATAATCACTCTGAATGCTGATAGACTAAATGCTCCAATCAAAAGATATAGGGTATCAGAGTGGCTTAAAACACAGGATCTGGGATGCCTGGGTGGCTCAAGGGGTTGAGCCTCTGCCTTTGACTCAGGGTGTGATCCTGGAGTCTGGGATCGAGTCCCATATGGGGCACCTGGTGGGGAGTCTGCTTCTCTCTCTCCCTAATTTTCAGCCTCTCTGTCTCTCTCTCTCATAAATAAAATCATTATTAAAAAAACAAGATCCATCTGTATGCTGCCTACAAGATGCTCACCTTAGACCTATACACACCAGCAGATTGATAGTCAGGGGAGGGAAAACCATCTACCATGCTAATGGATATCAAACGAAAGCTGGAGGACCCATACTTATATCAGACAAACGAGATTTGAAACCAAACCCTGGGGGACACCTGGTGGCTCAGTGGTTGAGCATCTGCCTTCGGCTCAGGGTGTGATCCTGGGATCCCAGGATCGAGTCCCACATCGGACTCCCTTAGCGGAGCATGCCTCTCGCTATGCCTATGTTTCTGCCTCTGCTTCTCTGTGTATCTCTCATGAAAAAATAAATAAAATATTTAAATCTCAAAAAGGAAGAAAAATACTGTAAGAAGAGATGAAGAAGAACATTATTTCATAATTAAAAAGACTCTATCAAGATCAAACAACTAAATATTTATGCTGCCAACATGGGAGTACCTAAATATAGAAACCAATTAACAACAAACATACAGGAAATCACTGGTAATAATACACTGACAGGGGATTTCAACACCCACTTATGGCAATGGACCGATCGTCTAGCAGAATCAACAAGTGAACAATAGCCTTGACACACTGGACCACAGGAACTCAACAGATATAGTCAGAATATTCGATCCGAAAGCAGAATACACATTCCTTTCAACTGCACATGGGACATTCTCCAGAACAGTTAATATCAAGGCCCACAAAACAGCTCTCAACAGGTACAACAGTTACAAGAAGGTTGATACCACACCCTGTACATTTTTGGACCACAACGCCATGAAACTTGAAGTCCACAGTAAGAAAAAATTTGGACAGACCAAAAATATGTTGAGTTTATGATCATCCTACTAGAGAATGAATGGAGCAACCATGAAATTAAAGAGGAAATATAAAACAAACGAAAATGAAAACATGTTTCTCCAAAACTCTGGGATGTACCAAAGGCAGTCCTAAGAGGGAAGTACATAGCAATACAGGCCTACCTCAAGAAACAAGAAGTCTCCAAAACACATCGTAACCCTACACGTGAAGGAGCTGAAACAGAAATAGCAAACATAGCCTCAAGCCTACAAAAGAAGAGAAAAAATAAAAATGATAGCAGAAATAAACAATATACGAACAACAAAACAGTAAAATGGAAAAACAAAACTGAGAGCTGTTTCTTTAAAATAATTAATAAAATGGATCAAGCCCTAGCCAGCCTTATCAACGAGAAAAGAGAAAAGACCTAAATAAATAAAATCACAAATGAGAGAAGAGAGATCTCAATCAACACCAGAAAAATAAGACAATTATAAGGGAATACTATGAAAGATTATACGCAAACAAACTGGGAGACCTGAAAGAAATGGACAAATCCCTAGAAATGAGCAAATGAGCAGAACTGAAATAGGAAGAAATAGAAAGTGTGAAGAGACCCATAACTAGCAAAGGAATTGAATCAGCAAGGCACCTGGGTGCCTCAGTGGTTGAGCATGTGCTTTGGCTCAGGTCATGATCCCGGGGTCCTGGGGGATCAAGTCCCACATCAGGCTCCCCGAATGGAGCCTCATTTTCCCTCTGCCTATAACTCTGCCTCTCTGTGTCTCGCATGAATACATAAATAAAATCTTTAAAAAAGAGAACAAATACAAAGATGTGAAAGGACCTAAATAAATTCACAAATGAGAAAAGAGAAATAACAACCAACACTAGAGAAATACAAACGATTATAAGAGAAGATTATGAAAAATTATATGCCAGGAACCTAGAACCTGGAAGAAATAGATCAATTCCTGGAAATATATAACATAGCAAATGAAAAAGGAAGAAATAAGAAACTTGAACAGACAGATAACCAGCAAAGAAATTGAATCTGCAATCAAGAATCTCCCAACAGGAGATGCTTACATCAATAGAACAGAGTGGAAAGCCGAAACAAGATACAAACCTGTAACTCTCTGATCCATTAATCGACAACAAGGCAGGAAGGAATACCCAATGGCACAAAGACAGTCTCTTCAACAAACCCTAACCCTGAACCCAGGATAAGAACAAATGGTGTTGGGAAAACCAGGCAGCCACATGCAGAAGAATGAAACTGGACCACTTTCTTACTCCATATATATAAAAAATAAATTCAAAATGGATGAAAGACCTAACTGTGAGACCTGAAACCATACAAAGAAGAAAAGATAGGCAGCAAAGTCTTTGACATTGGCCATTGGATGTTCTTTCTAGATATGCCTCTGAGTTGAGGGAAACAAAAGCAAAAATCCTATTGGGACTTTATCAAATTGAAAAGCTTCCGCAAAGTGAAGGAAACAACCAAAGCTAAAAGGGAATACAAAATGAAAGGAGATATTGGTAAACAACACATCCACTAAAGAGTTAGTATGCAAAACACATAAAGCAAATATAAATCTCAAGATCCTAAAAACAAATTATGCAACTGAAGCTGGGCAGAAAAATGAATGGACTTTCTCTCTGAAAGACTGCCAGATGGCGACCAGACACAAGGAAAGACACTAAGCATCACCCATCATCAAGGAAAGGCAAATCAAAACCACAATGATAGTTCACCTGACAGCCGTCATAATGGCTAATATTAACAACACAAGAAAAAACAGGTTTTAGTGAGGCTATGGAGAAGGGGTCACTCCCTTACACTCCTGGTGGGCATGCGAACAGAAGTAGCCACTGTGGAAAATAATGTGGAGGGTCCTCTAGTAGTTAAAAATAGGTGATCCCTGGGTGGTGCAGTGGTTTGGTGCCTGTCTTTGGCCCAGGGCATGATCCTGGAGACCTGGTATCGAATCCCACTTTGGGCTCCCGGTGCATGGAGCCTGCTTCTCCCTCCGCCTGTGTCTCTGCCTCTCTCTCTGTGACTATCATAAAAAAAAATTTAAAAAAAGTTAAAAATAGAGCTAACCTACGATTCCAAATTTGCAGAGCTAGGTACTTACCCTGAGGACACAAAAGTACTTTAGTAGATTCGAGCGGGACACTCAGCCCAGTGTTTCTAGCAGCATTATCAACAACAGCCAAACTGTGGATACAGCCCTACGTCCATCGGCAGATGAACGGGCAGAGACAATGTGGTAAATACACACATTGTGACATCACTCGGTCATCAGAAGGGATGAAATGAAGCCATTTACAATGATGTGGAAGGAGTGGAAAGGATTTATGCTAAATGAACTCAGTCAGAGAAAGACAGATACCAAATACCATACAATTGCATTCACAGGTGAATTTTAAGAAACCAAACAAACTGGCAAAGCGGCTCAGGGGGGATGAGAGAAGCAAGCCAAGATACTCACTCTTAACCACAGAGAATAAACTAATAAATACCAGAGGAAGGTGGGGGATGGGGAATCAGGGGATGGGGACAGTGGAGGGCACCTGAGACCAGTACCAGGCGTTGTATCCAAGGGTTGAATCACTAAGTGGTAAACCTGAAACTATATCATACTGTGTTTACAAACAGGAATTCAAGTAAAACTTTAAAATAATAATTGGTAGTATTGATGAAACATGTGCACACTAGAGAAAAAATCAGAAAGGCAACTAAAAATCCAAATAAAGAGTATTTAGAGCCACAAATCCCCTCCTTAGCTCAGCTTGGAAGAAGCCTGTCATGTCTATTCTGACCCCATCAGAAGCCTGGATTTTGATTCTCTGGGGAGGCCACTAATTTGGTGGAGTCAGGCTATCTTTGAACCCAAAACCTAAATAGAGTACATAAAACTAAACTGTCCAAGATAGTAGGAGTCCCAGTGCAGGCACATGCCAGGACCCAAACTCTAACCATACACAGACATAACCCTAACCCTACACTTAATCCTAATGTTAAACTAACCCTTAAACAAGACCCATCACTAATCGACAACCAAACACAAACCCCAAGACCAAAACACATTCAGTGAACCTTCCTGCCAACCCTCACCCTAACTCTTAAACCTATTCTAAACCCTTATCCCTGACCCCTGTTTAAATCTAACCCTAACCTCTAACCCTAACCTTAACTTAATGTAGTCAAATCCTATTCCTAACCTTAACCTGTACCCTAACCCTAACCCTTTAATACTAATCCTATCTCATACCCCAAATGGTACTCTAACTTGTACCCTAAAACTAACTCCTAAAACCACTCCCTAAACCTATCTCTTACCCTTTTAAAAAACCGTAACCTGACCCTGACCTGACCCTAATCCCTAACTAAACACTAACCCTAACCCTAGCCCTAACACCTATCCTAAACCTAATCCTCGCCCTAACCCTAAACCTAGCCCTAACTTTTACCCTAACCCCTAACACTTACCCCTAACCGTAACTCACACCCTAACCCCTAACCCTCAATGTAAACCTAAGCCCAACCCTAACTGTAACCATAACCCTAACCCCACCTCCAAACCTCCTGTCCTAATCCCTAAAGCCTAAACCCTAAACCTAACTCTAAATCCTGTCACTAACCCTAACCCTGTTCCCTAATCCCTAACCCCCATCCTAACTCCTAAACACTGACTCTTACCCTTATCCCTCACCCTAACCTGTATTCCGTAACCATAAGCTTAATCACAAACACCTAACATCTAACCTAAGCCTAACCACCAACTGCCTCCCCTCCCCTGACCCTACCATTCATTCTACCCATTCACTTACCCTGTGGTTCTGAGTAGTCCCTTCTGATGTGGACGTGACCCCCAACAACGCCTCCAGAGTCCTCCAGGGGGTCCTGAGGAAGCAGGGCTCCTGTGAGTGCGGACGTGGCCCCAATTGTTCCTGAGTCATAGTCAGAGGGTCCTGAGGGCGCTGGGTCTCCTGTCACTGTGGACTATGCCTCACATCGTCTGGAAGCCTCACACCAGGTCCTCAGGTGGCCCGGACTCCTGTCAGCCTGGACATGGCCACACGTCCCCCAGAAAACTCACCACACGTCCTGAGGAGCTGTGGGCTCCTGTCAGCATAGACGCAGCCCCATATTTCCCGAAGCCAAAGTGCATGTCCTGAGGAGGACGGGGGTCCTGTCAGTGTTGAGGTGGCCTAACATTTTCCTCAAGCCTCACCATAAGACCTGAGGATGCTGGGGGCTCCTGTCAGCATAGATGTGGCCCCAAATCTTCTCAAACCTTCACAGTGGGTCCTGAGGAAGCTGGAGACTCCTGTCAGTGTGGATGCGGCACCCACATTTTTCTTAGGCCTCACCACAGTCCCTGACAAGCCTGGGGTCTTCTGTCCGCATGGACGCATCCCATATTTCCCCAAGTCAACACCAGGGGTCCTCAGGATTCAGCATCCTGTTGTGTCGATGCGACACAACGTCCTCCCGAAGCATCACCGAGGGTTCTGAGGAGGCCGGGGCTCCTGCCACCATTAATGTGGCCCGCAGCTTCCAGAAGCCTCAACTTATGTCTTGAGGTCGCCCAGGGGCTCCTGTCAGCGTGGATGTGGGCCCACATCTTCCTGAAGCCGCCCCGTGGGTCCTGAGGAGGCCCAGGGTCTCCTTTCAGCATGGATGCGAGCCCACAATTTCCTGAAGCTGCGGCTCCTCAGCGTGGACGTGTCCCCACGTCCTCCTCAGGCCTCCCCAGCACAGGCTGGCTCCTGTTAGTGCAGGCAGAGGAGGCCTACTGCACATTCATGCCCGCTCGGTGGGGCCTGGCCTGGGTGCCCCCTGCAGGACGCTCAGGCGCTGCAGAGGCTGTGCAGAAGGCAGTGGCGCTCCAGGGGCAGCACCTGCCTCCTTCCAGGCTCCTGCTGTGGCCTGTTAGCTTTGGAAACGTCTCTGAAACGGAGCCCAACACCTGGCTTCCCCAGAAATACTTAAGGACAAGGAATTGGAGCCCACAGGACGCGAAATGAAATGTGGACCAGAGTTTTACCACGTCCCGCAAAACCCACTCTACCCTCTTCCACTGTGGGCGGGATTGTGGGCTGGTGTAGCCACCCTGGAAACAGTGTGGAGGCTCTGCAGGGCGACTCTATTTGTAACATCCTGAGAACAGCAGGTGAACGGCCTGATTTCACTCCGAAGATACAGATGCAGTGAGACTTGGGACACCTGCACCCCAATATACACAGCAGCCGGGTCCACAGTAGCCACACGGTGGGAGGAGCCTCGGTGCCCTGTGGCAGACGATGGATAAAAAGGAAGATAGATGGGAGATAGGATAGGTCATAGATGGGAGATAGATGGGAGAGATATGATAGATGGGAGATAGATGATGGGAGATAGATGATGGTCATAGAGAGAGGAATGGAACTCAGCTATCAAAGAGAAGGAAATACTGCCATTTGCAATGACGTGGATAGAACTAGAGGGATCATGTTAAATGAAATAAGTCAGTCAGGAAAGAGAATGACCGTGTGGTGTCATTCATAGGTGGAATTAAAAAGCAAAGCATATAACAACTGTGAAGGGAAGGAAAAACAAATAAGATGAAAACAGTTGCAGGAAATACAGATTCTTTTTTTTTAAATTTTTATTTATTTATGATATTCACAGAGAGAGAAAGAGAGAGAGGCAGAGACACAGGCAGAGGGAGAAGTAGGCTCCAAGCACCGGGAGCCCGATATGGGATTCGATCCCGGGTCTCCAGGATCGCGCCCTGGGCCAAAGGCAGGCGCCAAACCGCTGCGCCACCCAGGGATCCCCGAAATACATTCTCTTAATGATAGGAAACAAACTGATGGTCGTTGGAGGCGGAGAGGTTAACAGGGGACCTGCATGAAGGAGGTCACATGATGTCACGAGCACTGCTGTTATCTCCAACTGGTGAATCCCTGATTCTTCCTCTGAAAGTATAATACACTATCCATTAATTAATTGGGTTTAAATTAAGTTAAAAAATCCGTTGTATCAGAGCACATTTCCTTCTGGACTCTCTGTTTTGCTCCTTCAGCTTATGCCAGAACCACCCCCAATGGGACTGGTTTGCCTAAGTAGGCTCCACGCACCGTCCATGGCCCAGCCCAGGGCTAGAACTCACGACCCCTGAGATCAGTACCGGAGGTGGGGTCAGGAGTCAGATGCTTAACCAACGGAGCCAGCTGGGGGCCCGAGAACCACACTGCTTTATCCTTTGTGTCTGTGACATCGTTTGAAATAGGAAAGTGCTGCGTCCCAGTCTCTCCTGCTCCTCCAGTACTGATTTGCTGTCCGGGGTCATTTGTGTGGGCAGATTGATGTTATGGTTTTTTGTTTTGTTTTGTTTTGTTTTGCTATTTCTAAGATATGCCACCATGATTTTGGTAGGAATGACTTTGAAACTGAGGGTGGCTTCAGGAACTGTGGACATTTTCACAAGATGAGGCTCCCACCCCTCGAACCCAGGATGGCCTCCCAGAACAGAGCCTTGTATGGCTCAGTGAACAAGTCTTGTGCTCCTATGTTTCAGTCTCATTATTTACTCTCCTTGATGCTCCTGAGAAGGGAGTCACGTCCTTCCTTTCCTTCCTGAGTGCTCATTGTCGGGACAGAGCAAGGCTACTCTGCTCTGTAGGGTCAGTTTGTGTCCCGTGACTTTACTGAACTCACTCCTTAGTTCTAACAGGTTTTGGTGGAGGCTCCTGGGTTTCTGTTTCCAGTACCACGTCTTCAGCATATAGGGAGAGTGTGACGTCCCACTTCCAGGTGTGGAACCTTTTCTGTTTACGGCTTAATGTCCTAGAAAGCCCCACAATAGAATCAAAACGGAGGCCAGGCCAAGGGCAGGAAGCCCCTATTAGAATGAGAACAGAGCTCAATGCCCTTGAATGCCCCATATCAAAATGTACACAGAAATTGAGGAATTGCTCTAGCCCTTCTGGAGGTCCCCGAGACAAGCCCTTAAACCTACGCAAAAACTCACCTCGGGGTCGAAGTCCCTGCTCCGCACTGTCAGGTATACTTGGACACAAGCTCGAGCTTGTAAATAAACCCTCGTGTGTTTGCTTCGGTGTGGGCTTCTCCATGGTTTTTCGGATTCGCAATCTTGGGCACAACAGTCTGAGATAAAAAAACAAAACCAAAAGCATTTCGGACGCGGGCAGAGTGAAAGCAGGGTTCTGAGAGATGCGCTTGGGGGCTCTTCTGTGGAGGGCTTGCAGACTGGGGGGTGGGATGCTTAGCCCCAGAACCAGAGGACCCAGTGTCTCCTCCCAAATCACGCCAAACAGCGCCAATCTCAGGGAGCACCACTTCGCCACCTGCTTTAGGCCAGAGGCGCTGAAGACCACCCCACCCCTGACCCCGCAGGTGCATCTCCCAGGCAGATGTGCACCTGACAATCAGCACCATGGGCCATCCCCAGACCCCACACAGACCATTCGCTGCCACCAAGTTGTCAGACCCAAGCGGCTGCAGAGCTTCAGCGCTGCCTGGAAAGTAGGGTCTAGCTTCCTTTGTATTTTGTGCTTTATTTTCATTTATTTTCTTTGATTCTATTTTATTAATTGCCTTATTTTATTTTTATGTATGTACCTTATATATTTCTTATTTTTACTTTCATGGAACATTAATTGTGTTTGTTATTTTGGGATTTAGAATCTTTTTACAAGGAGGCCAAAATAATCTAGTGGTTTTTTTGGGGGAGGGCAGTTGTTATTGTTTTTCTTGGTTTTTCTTTTTCTTCCTACTTTCTTTTCTGGAAAATATAATGAGATCGAGAAATTCACCTCCATAAAATAACATGAGGTAGTATTCACAGCCAGGAAGTCCATCAAAACAAATATATGATGTCTAAATACAGTTTAAAACAATTATTATAAAGATAGCAGCTGGGCTGGAAAAAGAGCACAGAAGAAAACTAGAGAATCTCTTACTGTAGAAATAAAAGAACTAAAATTTAGTCAGGTGGATGTTAAAAATGGTATAACTGAGATGCAGTCCCAAGTGGAAGCCTTAAAAACAAAGAAAGTTATGGACCACAGAGGCAGATTTAGGGAACTCAGTCACTTATTAAAACAATAACATTCATATCATAGGAGACTCAGAAGATCAAGGGAGAGAAAATGTGGGCCTTACTCATCCAATAGAAACGACAAATACCCACAATTGCTTCAATGTGGATGTAACTGGAAGGTATTATGCTGAGTGAAGTAAGTCAATCAGAGAAGGACAAACATTGTATGTTCTCATTCACTTGGGTAATATAAATAATAGTGAAAGGGAATATAGGGCAAGGGAGAAGAAATGTGTGGGAAATATCAGAAAGGGAGACAGAACATAAAGACTCCTAACTCTAGGAAACTAACTAGGGGTGATGGAAGGGGAGGAGGTTAGGGATCTGTATGAATGGTTGACGGGCACTGAGGGAGCACTTGACGGGATGAGCACTGAGTGTTATTCTGTATGTTGTCAAACTGAACACCAATAAAAAGTGAATATATTATTTAAAAAAAAAGAAAGAGGGAAAGAAAGAAATAGTGGCACCTTGGTGGCTCAGTCAGTTAAGCTTCTGCCTTAAGTCAGATCATGATCCAGGTCCCAAGGAAGGCTCCCTGTTTAGCAGGGAACCTGCTTCTCCCTCTCCCTCTGCCCCTCTCACTCATGGTTTTCCTCTCCTCTCTCTCTCAAATAAATAAATAACATCTTTGAAAAAGAAACTAAAAAAAACAAAGCCACAAGAAGAGAAATCTCCCATGTAGAAGAATTTCAAACAATTTGTGCAGACATTCCACCCTCAAGTTGATGAGCATAGCTTCCCACTCTTATGTGTGGAATACACATAGTAACTTCCTTCTACAAAATATATTATGAAAAACTTAAAATAATAATGATAATAATATAATAATAATAATAATAATAAGAAGAAGAAGAAGAAGAAGAAGAAGGGGAAGAGGAAGAATCACTTAAGTACGGAGAAAGATGACAAACACTACCTCAGCAAGATGATCAGATCGATACCAAGACTGATAAATCCTGTTGATAGTATCTATCCTTTATATGATATAATGAAAATGGCAGTATATCTCTGTATATAATCCACAAAAACAGTTCAATCATGAGTTAAACGACAGACATGTCTCAACTGAGGGAAATTTTCAAAATACTCTACTTCTCAAAGTATTCCAGTACAACAACAAGGAAAGGCTGAAAGACTGTCACAATCCAGAGGAGCCTAAGAAAACAGGAGGACAAATGGAATGTGATATGAGGGATGGTAACTTAGCAAAAACTAAGGAAATCTGAATAAAGTATGGTCCTTGGTTAATGCAAATATTTTAATATTGCTTCATTAGCTAATATTTGTACCATACTGATATAAGATATCAATAATTGGATAAATTGAGTGCAAGTGCATGCGAATGCTCTGTACTATCTTCTCAATTTCCCTATAAATCTTTCTTTTTCTTCCTAAAAAATAAGATTTATTTTGAAAATTGACTTAAATGAATCAGGCTCCAAGTGTAAAGACATTTTAAGAATAGTTAAATTAACTTTTGCCTTATTCTTAAAGACTTCCTTCGATGGGAACAAACTAATAATTTTATATCAGAAGGAAAGAAAAACACTTATGAACACGTATAATGTCTCCTCAACCTGAAAAGCAGGAACGGATAATAAATAGCAAAAATCAGATAAAAAATACTTCTATTGTAATAGACACCATATTGCAAGGGCATTTAAAATTAGCAATGCATAACATTTATTTCCTTGACATTTGTCTTCCAAAGAGTTCAAAGTGTTTCAGTGTCAGTTGAAACAGGGGAAGAATCTCACGGAAGAATCCTTCACATAATAATAGGACCACTGGTAATAATACATCTCAGTTCTTTCAAATCCATAAAGATGCAATTCCTGAGGAGTGACTGAGCTGTGAAGAAAGATGAGAAACACTCATCCCTCTGAATTACTTGTGTCAGAATATTTTAACCATAGTACTATGGATAGTAAATTATCCTTATTAACAGGAAATACGTCTCAGATTGGAATCTGAGCAATCAGAAGGGCAGAGAAAAAACACTTTGAATCGCTCTTCATCTTATAAAGAGAAAAGACAGCTTTTTTATGTACGAAGTCAGTTGTCAAGATAGCCTTAGGGAATAAGAGTCTGCAGCATCGAATCCCGCTGTACCGCTGGGACACCCGTGCCCCAGGTCTTCCTGATCCCAAATCCCTGGGCCTGTCCCCCACACACGCTGCCAGGCTGAGGTCATTAGCAGTTGCTCTCTCAGGAGGTCCGGGGAAGGGGGAAAGAGCTAGATAGGATGGGAAGGGACGCAAGGAGGCCAAGAAAATGAAGGCCTTTCCACTTTAAGTTCAGCGTTCGAACCCGTCCAGCCATCCCAGGCCCCCGTGAAGAAGAGATGAAATTTACATTACTTCAGTTACAGGAAAAAAAACAAAAGTTTACAGCTTAATGCCCTGGAAAGCCCCACAATAGAATAAGAACAGAGCACACGCCAAGGGCTGGAAGTGCCTATTAGAATGAGAACAGAGCTCAACGCCCTTGAAGGCCCCATATCAAAATGTAAACACAACTTGAGGAATTGCTCCAGCCCTTTTGGAGGTCCCCGAGACAATCCCTTAAAAGCAAAACATCACCTTGGGGTCCAAGTCCCTGCTCTGCTGTGTCGGGTTTACTTGGACGCAAGCTCGAGTTTGGAAATCAACCCTTGTGTGTTTGCATCAGTGTCAGCTCCGTAGTGGTTTCTCGGATTCACAATGTTGGGCACAACACCCCCATGTCCCCTCCCACCTGGGCTGAACCACTATCTCTTCCCATCCAGGCTAACACTCAGTCACCTCCCCGCCCACAACAGCTGGGCACAGGCCCTCACACAGGTGTCACGGGCATGGTGGACACTTTCGCCATGCCTGGCCTCCCAGAGGAAGGAAAGAGGTTTCGGCAGTACACACTCCCATGGTGGCCCCAGGGCTCCCTGCCCAGCACAGCAGCTCGTGACAGGTTGGGGTCTGTGTCCCTGACGCCTGCTCCTCCTCCCCGGGTTTCCCACAGGAAATGAAGGAGGACGCCCTGGTCTCCTCCAGGGACATCTTGGAGGTAGACTTGGACGTCAATAGGATGTTCGGCAGCCACACCATATTTTGGGATGGCTAGGGGGTCGGGTGAGGCTGCTGGGCCAGGGGTCTTCGGGACACCAAGGGAGGCCCTGGGCCTTCTGGGTAGGGAAAACGGGGCTACTGAGGCCGGGGGAGCAATAGCAGCCAACAACACACTGCTCCATTGTAGGATGCTGGGGCTGACACCCGTGCCCACACTCCCGGTGCCTCAGGGATGAGGAGGCCACTAGGATGGGGCCTCCAGGGGTAGCCATGGGAGCTGAAGACCAAAGAGCAGAGGGACGACTCCCTGAGAAGCAGGGGATGGGGTGGGGGATGTGGGGGACAGGAACCGGACCTGGGGGCCAGGCTGCATAGCCACGGCTGGAGCAGGACCACATCGATCCCATGAGGGTCGGACGGGTCAGAGTGACACCCACTCTCGGTGTTTTATATTATTCTAAATTTTATGCATTTAATTTGAGACAATTTGCAATTTGAAAGCATATATAGTAAAATGACCCCCAGATAATGCCCCCGGTCCAGCCAGGGCCCTGCACTGACCACACGGAGCCCCAGGGGCAGGTGTCACTGCAAACCCCAGACTAGTCGCCTTTAACTGTAGATGTCGCCTTAGCATCATAGAGGAAGGAGATTTCTTGTGTCCGCAGGCCCCCCACGACATCCCCCACATTCCCCACTCTCACACCATCCTCCTACATCATCATCCCCAATGGTATCCCACCTACATATCCCCCTCACACCCACACAGCCCCACACAATCCGCATTCACACTATACCCCAACACCATCACCCATACACAATCCCCCACACTCCACCACCATCATACCCCTGCCCCCACACCATCCACCTCCACACCATTGGCCCCCAGCAAGACCCGATGCAGGTGCCCTCTGTGGGACAAGCTCAGCCTCCCCGGGGTTCTCTGGATACCCTAATCCCATCAGAAGCCCAGGTGTCCCATAGAGTACTCAGGGGTTGCAGGGAGGAGGGAAGACAGGAAGCCCCCGACAGGGTGGGTGCAGTTGAGTGGTGCAGAGTACCCACTGTGCCCTGACTCCGCCCACTGTCGCTCATTTAGGGCGGCAAACACTGCACAGGACACCTGCCCCTAACCAATGGGGATCTGGGCTTGCCTGGCCCTGGGCTCTGTGAGGGCTGGGGTGATTTGAGCCCCCACCACAGGCCCAACACAAACACTAATGGGATCCAGCGCACATGGCCCTGGTTACCCTGGATTCTGGCCCCGGGCTGAGCCAGCCCTCTCACAGCTGGATGGTGGGCCCCACCGCATCCACACCAGGAGGCTGGCTCCTACAGGTGCTGGGGCCCCAGAGAGCCTGAGGCCGGGGTTCAGCTGCCCTGTGGAGACCCAGCACAGAAGCACATGAGCTGCAGGTGCAGGTCAGCTCTGCTGTCCTCAAAACCGTCTCTCAGACAGAAACCTCAGGACATACGCCCCCACCCAGAGTCCACACATGCTTCCAGGTGGGGGACTCCGACATCCGTCCCCAACCCATGTCATTCTTGCCCTTCCCTAAAGGACAGAAAGGTCTCCATCCCCAGGGGAAGGCGTGCACCCTCGGCTCTGAGCCCGTTACTGTAGAAAGTCAATAGTCTTGTGGTGTGAAAATGCACAGCCAGCCCGCTCCTGTGTCTCCCAGAACACTGTTCACGGGGCATGGAGAGACCCCCAGAGAGGAGGACGGGGTACCACCTAGGCCCCACCAGCCCCTGCAGGGGCGCCGCCAGGAACACCCAGCTGACGTCCCCACGTGCCTTCCACGGGTGGCCAGATGCCGGGGTCAGGACCCAACAGACTTTACTGGGACTCAGGCTGTGCCCCACAGGCCAGGAGGGCCTGGGACAGAGTGACACCAGGAAGCCTCAGGTCACCAGGGTCTATGCAAAGCGACCCAGAGGTCTGTGCTCCCTCTTTCCAGGAGGCCGTGGCTGGCCGGGTACGGGGCACATCCTCCCCTCCCCGCATCCCTGTGTCAGTGTGTCTGGGGCAGAGAGGGCCTGCCGGGCGGTCAGCATGGTCCTAGAAGGGATGTTAGGACAGTAGGCCTTTGAGTTGTGCCCAAGATTGTGAATCAGAGAAACCACTGAGGAGCCAACACCGATGCAAACTCCCAAGGTTTCCTTACAATCTGGAGCTTGTGTCCTAGTGCAGCCGACACAGCGGAGCAGGGATTTGGACCCTGAGACTAAGGCGTAGCAGCTTTATAGGGGCCATTGGCCCAAGGGATACAAAGAAAGTTGCACAGTCGTGTTGGTCCACATGCAGGTGGCCGATTGAATTACAACTTACCCTATAGGATCCATTTGACCTGGCCTATTTCTTTGGTCAGAATCGGCATGCAGTTTTGGCGGGCACAAAGCAGGGTTACATTGTTATGAGCCGATTTACGATTACGGTGTGCCCAGCGGCTAAAGCCTAAAGCCTAAAGAAGAAGGGAAAAAATTAAGATGAGAGCAGAAATAAACAATACAGAAATAAAAAAACAGTAGAATGGAATAATGAAACTAAGAACCGGTTCTTCAAAATAACTAATAAAATGGATCAAGCCCTATGCAGCCTTATGAACGAGAAAAGAGAAAAGACCTAAATAAATAAAATCACAAATGAGAGAAGAGTGATCACAATCAACACCAGAAAAATAAGACAATTATAAGGGAACAGTATGAAAGAATATACGTTAACAAACTGGGAGACCTGGAAGAAATGGACAAATCCCTAGAAATGTGCAAATGAGCAAAACTGAAATAGGAAGAAATAGAAAATGTGAACATACCGATAACTAGCAAAGGAATTGAATCAGCAAAGCACCTGGGTGTCTCAGTGGTTGAGCATGTGCTTTGGCTCAGGTCATGATCCCGGGGTCCTGGGGAATCAAGTCCCACATCAGGCTCCCCACATGGAGCCTCATGTTCCCTGTGCCTATACCTCTGCATCTCTGTGTCTCGCATGAATACATAAATAAAATCTTTAAAAAAGAAAAAAGATAAAAAGATGAGAAAGGACCCAAATAAAATCAGAAATGAGAAAAGAGAAATAAAAACCAACACTAGAGAAATGCAAAAGATTATAAGAGAATATGATGAAAAATTATATGCCAGCAACCTAGAACCTGGAAGAAATAGTCAATTCCCTGAAATATATAACATAGCAAAAATTAAAAATGAAGAAATAAGAAATTTGAACAGTTAACCAGCAAAGAAATTGAATCAGGAATCAAGAATCTCCCAACAGGAGATGCTTAGATCAATAGAACAGAATGGAAAGCCAAAACAAGATACAAACATGTATCTATGACCCATAATGGACGACAAGGCAGGAAGGAATATCCAATGGCAGAAAGACAGTCTCTTCAACAAACCCTAACCCTGACTGCAGGATAAGAACAAATGGTGTTGGGAAAACCAGGCAGCCACATGCAGAAGAATGAAACTGGACCACTTTCTTACACCATATATATAAAAAATAAATTCAAAATGAATGAAAGACCTAAATGTGAGACCAAAAAACATATAAAGAAGAAAAGATAGACAGCAATGACTTTGACATTGGCCATTGGATCTTCTTTCTAGATATGCCTCTGAGGTGAGGGAAACAAAAGCAAAAATCCTATTGGGACTTCATCAAATTGAAAAGCTTCTGCAAAGTGAAGGAAACAACCAAAGCTAAAAGGCAACATACAGGAGGAGGGGCAAGATGGCAGAAGAGTAGGGTCCCCAAGTCACCTGTCCCCTCCAAATTACCTAGATAACCTTCAAATCATCCTGAAAATCTTTGAATTCTGCCTGAGATTTAAAGACAGACCAGCGGGAATGCTACAGTGAGAATAGTTCACGCTTCTATCAAAGTAGGATGACAGGGGAAAAAGAAATAAAGAAACAAAAGGCATCCAAGGGGAGGGGCCCCACGAGGAGCCGGGCTAAGGCCAGGCGGTGTGCCCCCTGGTCAGGAGAGCTTTGTTCCAGAGAAGCAGGATCTGCACCAATCTTCCTGGGCAGAATGGTGCCCACAGGGATTCAGAGCAGGACCCCAGGAGGGCGGGGATACCCACGGGCTCCCTGGGACACTAAGAGACACCTGCACTCCCAGGAGAGTGCACCAAGCTCCCTAAGTGCTGCAGGGCACGTGCACTGACTTGGGAGCAGCTCAGAGGGGTTCGGGCAGGTCTCTGCGTGGAGCAGGTTGCATGCCCCGGTAGCAGCTTGGTGGCAGTGCCTCAAGCAGAGGAAGTGACTCCGTGCAGAGGGGGTTGTGCAGCTCCGGAAGCAACTCGGAGGTGCTCAGGCGGCGGCTCCCTGAGGGGGCTGCCCAACCAGGAGCAGCTCAGAGGGGCTGGGCGGCAGCTCCGGGGAGAGGCGGCTGCACAGACAGGAGCGTGAATCCAACAGTGCAGGCGCCAGAGCACAGGGCACCAGGACACAGCCCAGGATTAGGCCTCCCCGGGGACAGGCAGAGGCCCGGATGGCCCAGGACAGCAATGACGCTCCTGCCCAGAGCTCAGCAGATCAGCGGTCCCGCCCCAGAGCCACCAGGACCTGCAGATGGACTGCTCTGGAGTTACTGTGGGTGCTGAATACAGGTATCCAGAGCTGGCCGCTGTCACTGGGGTTGTTCCTCCAGAGGCCTCACGGGGTAAACTACGCCCACTGAGCCCTGCACCAGGCAGTGGACAGAGCAGCTCCCCCAAGTGCTAACATCTTAAAATCAGCACAACAGGCCCCGCCCCAGAAGTCCAGGTAGACGGACAAGTTCCAGGGGAAGTCAAGGGACTTAAAGTATACAGAATCAGAAGATACTCCCCCATGTTTATTTTTTTATTTCTGATTCCTTCGCCCTCCCTTTTCCCCCCTTCTTTCTTTTTCTTTCTCTTTTTATTCTTTTTTCCTTCCATCTTCCTTTATTCTTTTTTCTTTTTCTCTTTTCTTTCCTTCTTTCTCTCCTCTCTTTTTCTCTTTTCCCAATACAATTTGTTTTTGGCCACTGCACTGAGCAAAATGACTAGAAGGAAAAGCTCACCGCAAAAGAAAGAATCAGAAACAGTCCTCTTGGGATCCCTGGGTGGCGCAGCGGTTTGGCACCTGCCTTTGGCCCAGGGCGCGATCCTGGAAACCCGGGATCGAATCCCACGTCGGGCTCCCGGTGCATGGAGCCTGCTTCTCCCTCTGCCTGTGTCTCTGCCTCTCTCTCTTTCTCTCTCTCTGTAACTATCATAAATAAATAAATAAATAATTAAAAAAAAAGAAACAGTCTTCTCTCACACAGAGTTACAAAATCTGGATTACAATTCAATGTCAGAAAGCCAATTCAGAAACACTATTATACAGCTACTGGTGGCTCTAGAATAAAGCATAAAGGACTCAAGAGACTTCATGACTGCAGAATTTAAATCCAATCAGGCAGAAAGTAAAAATCAATTGAATGCGATGCAATCCAAACTGGAAGTCCTAACGACGAGGGTTAACAAGGTAGAAGAACGAGGGAGTGACATAGAAGACAAGGTGATGGCAAAGAGGGAAACTGAGGAAAAAAGAGACAGACAATTAAAAGACCAGGAAGACAGATTAAGGGAAATAAACGACAGCCTGAGGAAGAAAACCTACGTGTAATTGGGGTTCCCGAGGGCGCCAAAATGAACAGAGGGCCAGAGTAAGTATTTGAACAAATCATAGCTGAAAACTTTCCTAATCTGGGAAGGGAAACAGGCATTCAGATCCAGGAAATAGAGAGATTCCCCCCTAAAATCAATAAAAACCATCCAACACGTCGACATTTAATAGTGAAGCTTTCAAATTCCAAAGATAAAGAGAAGATCCTTAAAGCAGCAAGAGACAAGAAATCCCTGACCTTTATGGGGAGGAGCATTAGGGTAACAGCAGACGTCTACACAGCAACCTGGCACCCCAGACAGGGCTGACAGGATATATTCAGTGTCCTAAATGAGAAGAACAAGCAACCAAGAATACTTTATCCAGCAAGGCTCTCATTCAAAATGGAAGGAGAGATAAAGAGCTTCCAAGACAGGCAGGAACTGAAAGAATATGTGACCTCCAAACCAGCTCTGCAAGAAATTTTAAGGGGGACTCTTAAAATTCCCCTTTAAGAAGAAGTTCAGTGGAACAAGCCACAAAAACAAGGACTGAATAGATATCATGATGACACTAAACTCATATCTATCGATAGTAACTCTGAACATGAACGGGCTTAATGACCGCATCAAAAGGCCCAGGGTTTCAGACTGGATAAAAAAGCAGGACCCATCTATTTGCTGCCTACGAGAGACTCATTTTAGACAGACGGACACCTACAATCTGAAAATTAAATGTTGGAGAACAATTTACCATTCAAATGTTCCTCAAAAGAAAGCAGGGGTAGCCATCCTTATATCAGATAAACTAAAATTTACCCCGAAGAATGTAGTGATAGATGAAGAGGAACACTAAATCATACTTAAGGGATCTATCCAACATGAGGACTTAACAATCCTCAATATATGCCGCGAATATGGGAGCTGCCAAATACTTAAACGAATTAATAACCAAAGTAAAGAAATACTTAGATAATAATTATCTTATACTTGGTGACTTCAATCTAGCTCTTTCTACCCTCGATAGGTCTTCTAAGCACAACATCTCCAAAGAAACGAGAGCTTTAAATGATACACTGGACCAAATGGATTTCACAGAAATCTACAGAACTTTACATCCAAACTCAACTGAATGCACATTCTTCTCAAGTGCACATGGAGCTTTCTCCAGAATAGACCACATACTGGGTCACAAATAGGGTCTGAACCGATACCAAATGATTGGGATCGTCCCCTGCATATTCTCAAACCATAATGCCTTGGAATTAGAACTCAATCATAACAAGAAGTTTGGAAGGAGCTCAAACACGTGGAGGTGAAGGATCATCCTGCTAAAAGATGAAAGGGTCAACCAGGAAATTAAGGAAGTATTAAAAAGATTCATGGAAACTAATGAGAATGAAAATACAACCATTAAAATCTTTGGCATGCAGCAAAAGCAGTCCTAAGGGGGAAATACATCACAATATAAACATCTATTCCAAAACGGGAAACTACTCAAATACAAAAGCTAACCTTACACATAAACAGGCTAGAGTAAAAAAAAAAAAAAAGCAGATAGATCCTACACCCAACAGAAGAATGGAGTTAATTAACATTCGAGCAGAACTCAAGGAAATCGAGACCAGAAGAACTCTGGAACAGATCAACGGAAGAAGGAGTTGGTTTGTTGAACGAATTAATAAGATAGATAAACCATTAGCCAACCTTATTAAAAAGAAGAGAGAGAAAATTCAAATTAATAAAATCATGAATGAGAAAGGAGAGGTCACTACCAACACCAAGGAAATAGAAACGATTTTAAAAACATATTATGAACAGCCATACACCAATAAATTAGGCAATCTAGAAGAAATGGACGCATTCCTGGAAAGCCAGAAACTGCCAGAACTGGAACAGGAAGAAATACAAACCCTGAACAGGCCAAAAACCAGGGAGGAAATTGAAGCAGTCTTCCAAAACCTCCCAGGACACAAACGTCCAGGGCCAGATGGCTTCCCAGGGGAATTCTATCAAACGTTTAAAGAAGAAACCATACCTATCCTACTAAAGATGTTTGGAAAGTTAGAAAGAGATAGAGTACTTCCAAATTCGTTCCATGAGGCCAGCATCACCTTAACTCCAAAACCAGACAAAGACCCCACCAAAAAAGGAGAATTACAGACCAATATCCCTGATGAACATGGATGCAAAAAATAGGATCCAAAAGTACATTAAGAAAATTATTCACCATGACCAAGTAGGATTTATCCTCGGAACACAGGCTGGTTCAACACTCGTCAAACAATCAATGTGATTCATCATATCAGCAAGAGACAAACCAAGAACCATATGATCCTCTCATTAGATGCAGAGAAAGCATTTGACAAAATAGAGCATCCATTCCTGATCAAAACACTTCAGAGCATAGGGAGAGAAGGAACATTTCTCATCATCTTAAAAGCAATCTAGGAAAAGCCCACAGCAAATATCATTCTCAGTGGGGCCGCACTGGAGGCCTTTCCCCAAAGATCACCAACAAGACAGGGATGTCCACTCTCCCACTGCTATTCACCATAGTACTGGAAGTCCCAGACTCAGCAGACAGCAAAAAGACATCAAAGGCATTCAAATTGGCAAAGAAGTAGTCAAATACTCCCTCTTCTCAGATGACATAATACTTTACCTAGAAAACCCAAAAGCCCCCACCCCAAGATTGCTAGAACACATACAGCAATTTGGTAGTGTTGCAAGATAAAAAATCAATGCCCAGAAATCAATGGCATTTCTATACACTGACAATGAGACTGAAGAAAGAGAAATTAAGGAGTCAATTTCATTTACAATTGCACCAAAAACTTAAGATACCTAGGAATAAACCTAACCAAGGAGGTAAAGGATATACCCTAAAAACAATAGAACACTTCTGAAAGAAATTGAGGAAGACACAAAGAGATGGAAAAATATTCCATGCTCATGGATTGGCAGAATTATCATTGTGAAAATGTCAATGGTACCCAGGCAATGAACACGTTTAATGCAAACCCTATCAAAATACCATGGACTTTCTTCAGAGAGTTAGAACAAATTATTTAAGATTTGTGTGGAATCAGAAAAGACCCCAAATAGCCAGGGGAATTTAAAAAAGACAACCTTATATGGGGGCATCACAATGCCAGATTTCAGGGTGTACTACAAAGCTGTGGTCATCAAGACAGTGTGGTACTGGCACAAAAACAGACAAATAGATCAATGGAACAGAATAGAGAACCCAGAAGTGGACCTTGAACTTTATGGTCAACTAATATTCGATAAAGGAGGAAAGACTATCCATTGGAAGAAAGACAGTCTCTTCAATAAATGGGGCTGGGAAAATGGACATCCACATGCAGAAGAATGAAATGAGACCACTCTCTTTCACCATACACAAAGATAATCTGAAAATGGATGAAAGATCTAAATGTGAGACAAGAATCCATCAAAATCCTAGAGGAGAACACAGGCAACACCCTTTTTGAACTTGGCCACAGTAACTTCTTGCAAGATACATCCACGAAGGCAAATGAAAAAAAAGCAAAAATGAACTGTTGTGATTTCATCAAGATAAGCTTTTGCACAGCAAAGGATACAGTCAACAAAACTAAAAGACAACCTACAGAATGGGAGAAGATATTTGCAAATGATGTATCAGATAAAGGGCTAGTTTCCAAGACCTATAAAGAACTTCTTAAAATCAACACTAAAGAGACAAAGAATCCAATCATGAAATGGGCAAAAGACATGAAGAGAAATCTCACAGAGGGAGACACTGACATGGCCAACATGCACATGAGAAAATGCTCTGCATCACTTGCCTCAGGAAAATAGAAATCGAAACTACAATGAGATACCACCTCACACCAGTGAGCATGGGGAAAATTAACAAGGCTGGAAACCACAAATGTTGGAGAGGATGCGGAGAAAAGGGAACCCTCTTACACTGTTGGTGGGAATGTGAACTGGTGCAGCCACTCTGGAAAACTGTGTGGAGGTTCCTCAAAGTGTTAAAAATAGACCTGCCCTATGACCCAGAAATTGCACTCTTCCCTATTTACCCAAAATATTCAGATGCAATGAAATGCCGGGACACCTGCACCCCGATGTTTTTACCAGGAATGTCCACAATAGTGACACTGTGGACGGAGCGATGGTGTCCATGAAAGATGAATGAATAAAGAAGATGTGGTTTGTGTACAAAATGGAATATTCCTCAGCCATTAGAAATGACAAATACCCACCATTTGCTTCAACGTGGATGGAACTGGAGGGTATTATGCTGAGTGAAGTAAGTCAATTGGAGAAGGACAAATGTATGTTGTCATTCAATGCGTTAATATAAATAATAGTGAAAAGGAATATAAAGAAATGGAGAAGAAATGTGTGGGAAATATCAGAAATGGAGACAGAACATAAAGACTCCTAACTCTGAGAAAGTAACTAGGGATGCTGGGAGGGGAGAAGGGCAGGGGGTGCGGGTGAATGGGTGACGGGCACTGAGGGGGGCACTTGCTGGGATGAGCATGGGTGTTATTCTGTTTGTTGGTAAATTGAACACCAATAAAAAATAAATTTACTAAAAAAAAAAGTTCAAACAACTAAACATTTATGCTGCCAACATAGGAGTACCTAAATATAGAAACCAATTAACAACAAACATACAGGAAATCACTGATAATAATACAATGACATTGAATTTTAACACCCACTTATGGCAATGGACTGATCGTCTATGCAGAAAATCAACAGGGGAACAATAGCCTTGACACACTGGACCACAGGGACTCAACAGATATAGTCTGAACATTTCTTCCTAAAGCAGAATACACATTCCTTTCAAGTTCACATGGGACATTCTCCAGAAAAGATCATATCATGGGCCACAAATCAGCCCTCAACAGGTACAACAGGTACAAGAAGGTTGATATCACCCCTTGTACATTTTCGGACCACGACGCTATGAAACTGGAAGTCGACAGTAAGAAAAAAAATTGGACAGACCAAAAATACGTGGAGATTATGAACATCCTACTAGAGAATGAATGGAGCAACCAGGAAATTAAAGAGGAAATTTAAAACGAAAATGAAAACATGTTTCTCCAAACCTCTGGGATGTAGCAAAGGCAGTCCTAAGAGGGAAGTACATAGCAATACAGGCCTCAAGAAACAAGAAGTCTCCAATACACAACCTCACCCTACACCTAAAGGAGCTGGTAAAGGAATAGGAAACAAAGCCTAAATCCTACAGAAGAAGGGAAAAAATAAAGATGAGGAAGAAATAAACAATGCAGAAAAAAAACAGTAGAATGGAATAATGAAACTAAGAGCTAGTTTTTCAAAATAATTAATAAAATGGATCAAGCCCTAGCCAGCCTTATCAACGAGAAAAGAGAAAACCTAAATAAATAAAATCACAAATGAGAGAAGAGAGATCACAATCAACACCAGAAAAATAAGACGATTATAAGGGAATACTATGAAAGATTATACACTAACAAACTGGGAGACCTGGAAGAAATGGACAAATCCCTAGAAATGTGCAAACGAGCAAAACTGAAATAGGAAGAAATAGAAAATATGAACAGACTCATAACTAGCAAAGAAATTGAATCAGTAAGGCACCTGGGTGCCTCAGTGGTTGAGCATCTGCTTTGGCTTAGGTCATGTTCCCGGGGTCCTGGGTGATCACGTCCTACATCAGGCTCCCTGCATGAAGCCTCATTTTCCCTCTGCCTATACCTCTGCCTCTCTGTGTCTCTCATGAATACATAAATAAAGGTGCAGCCACTGTGGAAAACAGTCTGGAGGGTCCTCGAGAAGTTAAAAATAGGGGATCCCTGGGTGACGCAGTGGTTTGGTGCCTGCCTTTGGCCCAGGGCGTGATCCCTGAGACCCAGGATCGAATCCCACGTCGGGCTCCCAGTGCATGCAGCCTGCATCTTTCTCTCCCTGTGTCTCTGCCTCTGTCTCTGTGACTATCATAAAAAAATTAAAAAAGACGTTAAAAATAGAGCTACCCTACGATTCCAAAATTGCACAGCTAGGTATTTACCCCGAGGATACAAAAGTAGTTTAGTAGATTTTAAGAGGAACATGCAGCCCAGTGTTGGTAGCAGCGTTATCAACAAGAGCAAAACTGTGTATAGAGCCGAGATGTCCATGGATAGATGAATGGGCAGAGACGATGTGTTAAATATACAAACTGCAACATCACTGGGTCATCAGAAGGGATGAAATGAAGCCATTTACAATGACGTGGGAGAAGTGGAAGGGACTTATGCTAAATGAACTCAGTCAGTCAAAGAATACAGATACCAAATACCATACAATTGGATTCACATGTGAATTTTAAGAAACCAAACAAACTGGCAAAGGGGCAAAGTGTGGGATGAGAGAGGCAAACCAAGAAACACACTCTTAACCACAGAGAATAAACTAATAAATACCAGAGGAAGGTGGGGGGTGGGAAATCAGGGGATGGGGATAGTGGAGGTCACCTCTGACCAGTACCAGGCGTTGTATTCAAGGGTTGAATCACTATGCGGTAAACCTGAAACTATATCATACTGTGTTTACAAAGAGGAATTCAAGTAAAACTTTAAAATAATAATTGGTAGTATAGAGGATACATGTGCACACAAGAGATAAAATCAGAAAGGCAACTGAAAATCCAAACAAAGAGTCTTTATAGCCACAAATCCCCTCCTTAGCTCAGCTCACGAGAATCCTGCCATGCCTATTCTCACCCCAGAGAAGACTGGATTTTGATTCTCTGGGGAGGCCACTGACTTGGTGGAGTCAGGCTATCTTTGAAACCAAAACCTAAATACAGTGCATAAAACTAAACTACCCAAGATGCTAGGAGTCCCAGTGCAGGCACATGCCAAGACACAAACTCTAACCATACACAGACATAACCCTTACCCTACACTGAAGCCTAATGTTAACCTAACCCTTAAACAAGAACTATCACTAATCAAAAACCAAACACAAACCCCAAGACCAAAACACATTCACTGAACCTACCTGCCAAGCCACACCCTAACTCCTAAACCTATTCTGAGGTTTCCTTAACCCTGACCCTTACCTTAAATCTAATCGTAACCCTAACCTCTAAACCTAACCTTAACTTAATGTACTCAAATCCTATTCCTAACCTTAATTTGTACCCTAACCCTAACCCTCTAATACTAACCCTATCTCATACCCCAAACTGTATACTACCCATACCCTAAAACTAATCCCTAACCTACTGTCTAACCCTATCTCTTACCCTTTTCCAAAACCGTACCCTGACCCTACCCTGACCCTGACCTGACCCCATCCCTAACCCCTAACCAAACACTAACCCTAACACTAGCACTAAACCCTATCCTAAGCCTAACCCTCGCCCTAACCCTAAACCTAGGCCTAACTTTAACTCTAACCCTTAACGCTAACCCCTAACCCTAACTCACACCCTAACCCCTAACCCTAACTGCAAACCTAATCACAACCCTAACACTAACCATAATCCTAAACCCAATTCCTAACATCCTGCCCTAATCCCTAAGCCTAAACCCTAACCGTAACTCTAAATCCTGTCCCTAACACTAACCCTAACCCCTTTCCCTAATCCCTAACCCCCAGCCTAACTCCTAACCATTGACCCTTACCCTTATCCCTCACGCTATCCTCTAATCTGTAACCATAAGCATAATCACTAAACCCTAACATCTAACCTAACTTAACCACCAACTCCCTCCCTTCTCGTGACCCTACCATTCATTCTACCCATTCACTTACCCTGTGGTTCTGAGTAGTCCCTTCTGAGGTGGACGTGGCCCCCAACGGCACCTCCAGAGTCCTCCAGGGGGTCCTGAGGAAGCCAGGATCCTGTGAGTGTGGATGTGGCCCCACGTGTTCCTGAGTCATAGTCAGTGGGTCCTGAGGACGCCGGGTCTCCTGTCACTGTGGACTATTCCTCACATCCTCTGGAAGCCTCACAGCAGGTCCTCAGGTGGCCAAGGGCTCCTGTCAGCCTGGATATGACCTCATGGCCCCCAGAAAACTCACTGCGGGTCCTGAGGGGGCTGTGGGCTCCTGTCAGCATAGACGCAGCCCCATACATCCTGAAGCCAAAGTGCTGATCCTAAAGAGGCTGGAGACTCCTGTCAGTTTGGATTCGGCACCGACATTTTTCTTACACCTCACCACAGGCCCTGACAGGCTGGGGTCTTCTGTCTGCATGGAGCATCCCCATATTTCCTGAAGTCTACACCGGGGGTCCTGAGGACGTCAGCGGCCTGTTGTGTGGGCGTGGCCCCAAGTCCTCCCATAACCTCACTGCGGATTCTGAGGAGGCCAGGGCTCCTGACACCATGGATGCGGCCCCCACCTTCCAGAAGACTCAAATTATGCCCTGAGTGGCCCGTTAGCTCCTGACAGAGTGGACGCAGCACCACAGCTTCCTGAAGCCTCCCTGCAGGTCCTGAAGCGGCCCAGGTGTTCCTATCAGGGTGGATGCGGGCCCACATCTATCCTGGGAATCTGAGCAATCAGATGGGCAGAGAAAAAACACTTTGACTTGCTCTTCGTCTTATAAAGATAAAGGACAGCTTTTCTATGTACAAAGTCAGTTGTCAAGATAGCCTTAGGGAATAAGAGTTGCAGCATCAAATCCCGCTGCACAGCTGGGACGCCCGAGCCCCAGGTATTCCTGATCCCAAATCCCTGGGCCTGTCTCCCAACACAGGCTGCCAGGCTGAGGTCATTAACAATTGCTCTCTTAGGAGCTTCGGGGAAGGGGGAAGGAGCTAGATAGGATGGGAAGGGACACAAGGAGGCCGAGAAAATGAAGGCCTTTCCACTTTAAGTTCAGCTTTCGACATATCCAGCCATCCCAGGCCCCTGTGAAGAAGAGCTGAAATTTACATTACTTCTGTTACAGGAAAATAACAAAAGTTTACAGCTTAATACCCTGGAAAGTCCCACAATAGAATAAAAACTGAGCCCAGGCCAAGTGCAGGAACCCCTATTAGAATGAGAATAGATCTCAATGCCTTTGAAGACCCCATATCAAAATGTAAACAGAACTTGAGGGGGATCCCTGGGTGGCCCAGCGGTTTGGCGCCTGCCTTTGGCCCAGGGCGCGATCCTGGAGACCCAGGATCGAATCCCACGTCGGGATCCCGGTGCATGAAGCCTGCTTCTCCCTCTGCTTGTGTCTCTGCCTCTTTCTCTCTCTTTCTCTGTGACTATCATAAAAAAAATAAAATCTTTAAAAAAAAAAGAAGTTTAAAAAAAAAAAAGAACTTGAGGAATTGCTCCAGCCCTTCGGGAGTACCCCGAGACCAACCCTTAAAACTAAGCTAAAACCCACCTCAGGGTCCAAGTCCCTGCTCTGCTCTGTCGGGTATACTTGGACACAAGCTCAAGCTTGTAAATAAACTCTCATGTGTTTGCCTTGGAGTCAGCTTCTCGGTGGTTTCTCGGATTAGCAATCTTGGGCACAACAGTCTGAAATAAAAAAACAAAACCAAAAGAAGCTCGGACACAGGTAGAGTGAACGCAGGGTTCTGAGAGAAGCCGCGGAGACCTGGGGGCTTGGCCGTTCTTCTGTGGAGGCCCCAGCAGACTGGGGTGGGGGATGCTCTGCCCCAGAGCCAGAGGACCCAGAGACCCCACCTGCATCCCGCCTATCAGGGCCTGGTCTCAGGAACAGGGCAGCACAGCCCGCTGAGCCCAGAGGCGCTGACGCCCACCCCGCCTCTGACCCCCGCAGGTGCATCTCCCAGGCAGATGTGCACCTGACAATCAGCGCCATGGCCCATCCCCAGACCCCACACAGAGCATTCGCTGCCACCAAGTTGTTGGACCACAGTGGCTGCAGAGCTTAAGCTCTGCCTGGAAAGTAGGGTCTAGATTCCTTTGTACTTTGTTCTCTTTTTTCATTTATTTTCTTTGATTCTTTTTTATTAATTGCCTTATTTTAATTTCTATGTATGTACCTTATATATTTCTTATTATTACTGTCATAGTACTTTAATTGTGATTCTTTTTAAAAATTTTTTTCAATTTATTTATGATAGTCACAAACAGAGAGAAAGAGAGAGAGAGAGAGAGAGAGAGGGAGAGAGGCAGAGACACAGGCAGAGGGAGAAGCAGGCTCCATGCACTGGGTCCCCGACGTGGGATTTGATCCAGAGTCTACAGGATCATGCCCTGGGCCAAAGGCAGGCACTAAACCGCTGCGTCACCCACGGATCACTTTAATTGTTTCTATTTTGGGATTTAGAATTTTTTAACAAGCAGGCCAAAATAATCTGGGTTTTATTTTGCTTTGTTTTGTTTTTTGGGGGGGAGGGCAGTTGTTATTGTTTTTCATGTTTTTCCTTTTTCTTCCTTCTTTCTTTTCTGGAAAATATAATGAGATGGAGAATATCACCTCCATAAAATAACATGAGGTCTACTCACAGCCAGGAATTTCATCAATACACATATATGATGTCTAACTACAGTTTAAAACAATGATTATAAAGACAACAGCTGGGCTAGAAAAAGAGCACAGAAGAAAACTAGAGAAACCTTTACTGTAGAAATAAAAGAACTAAAATCTAGTCAGGCCAATGTTAAAAATAGTATAACTGAGATGCAGTCCCAAGTGGAAGCCTTCAAAACAAGAATGGTTATGGGCCACAGAGACAGACGTAGGGAAGTCATCCACTTATTAAAACAATAACATTCATACCATAGGAGACTCAGAAGATGAAGAGAGGGAAAAGGTGGGCCTTGCTCAGACATTAGAAACAACAAATACCCACCATTTGCTTCAAAGTGGATGGAACTGGAAGGTATTATGCTGAGTGAAGTAAGTCAATCGGAGAAGGACAAACATTGTATGTTCTCATTCATTTAGGATATAGATAATAGTGAAGGGAATATAAGGGAAGTGAGAAGAAATGTGTGGGAAATATCAGAAAGGGAGACAGAACATAAAGACTACTAACTCTGGGAAATCAACTAGGGGTGATGGAAGGGGAGGAGGGCGGGGATGGGGTGAATGGGTGACGTGTAATGACGGGCTGAGCACTGGGTGTTATTCTGTATGTTGGCAAATTGAATACCAATAAAAAGTAAATTTATTATTAAAAAAAGGAAAAAGAAAGAAAAAGTGGCATCTGGGTGGCTCAGTCACATAAGCTATTGCCTTAGGCTCAGATCATGATCCAATTCCCAAGGCAGGCTCCCTGTTTGCAGGGAACCTGTTTCTCCCTCTCCATCTGCCCCTCTCGCTCTTGGTTTTTCTCTCCTCTCTCTTTCAAATAAATAAATGACATCTTTAAAAAGAAACAAACAAACAAACCCAGAAGCAATAGAAATCTCCCATGTAGAAGAATTTCAAAGAAGTTGTACAGACATTCCACCCTCAAGTTGATTAGCATAGCCTCCCACTCATATGTATGGAATACACATAGTAACTTCCTTCACAAAATATAATATGAAAATATGTATATAAAAATGATAATATAATAATAATAATAATCACTTTACAAGAGAGAAAGCTGACAAACACTACCTCAGCAAGATGATCAGATTGATACCAAGACTGATAAATCATGTTGATAATATCTATCCTTTATATGATATAATTAAAATGGCAGTATATCTCTGTATATAATCCACAAAAAGAGTTTAATCATGAGATAACAGACATTTCCCAACTGAGGTAAATTTTACAAAATACTCTACTTCTCAAAGTGTTCCAGTTCAACGACAACAAGGAAAGGCAGAAAGACTGTCACAATCCAGAGGAGCCTAAGAAGACATGAGTACAAATGGAATGGGATATGAGGGATGGTAACTTAGCAAAAACTAAGGAAATCTGAATAAAGTATGATCTTTGGTTAATGAGAATATTTTAATATTGATTCAAGGCTAATATTTGTACCTTCCTAATATACCACCAACATCATATCCCTACCCCACAACATCCACCCCCACACCATGGGCCCCCAGCAAGGACCCAGTGCAGCTGCACCCTGTGGGACATGCTCAACCTCCCCGGGGTTTTCTGGATACCCTCCTCCCATCAGAAGCCCGGTTGTCTCATAGAGAACCCAGAGGTGGCAGGGAGGAGGGAAGGCAGAGATCCCCGAAAGGCTGGGTGTAGGTGAGTGGTGCAGAGGATACATTGGGCCCTGCCTCCTCCCACTGTCTGTCCTGGAGGGTGGCACACCCTGCACAGGACACCAGCCCCTACCCCAGAGGGACCTGGGCTGACCTGGCTCTGTGCTCTGTGGAGACTAGGTTGAATTGAGCCCCTCCCAGGCCCAACACAAAGACTAATGGGACCCAGGCCCCCATGATCCTGGCCAGCCCTGGATTCTGGCCCCGGGCTGAGCGAGCCCTCTCACAGGTGGATGTGGCCTCCTGGGCCCTGGTCGTGCCCCACAGATCCAGGTCGCTAACCTAGGGCAGACTGGGGGACCCCGGGACACCCCAGGGTAGGGAGAGGATGGATAGGCCGGTTGGCCCCACCCAACCCCACACCAGTAGGCAGGCTCTTCCAGGTATTGGGGCCCCAGAGGGCCCAAGGCAGGCGTCCAGCTGCCCTGCGTCGCCCCAGTACAGGAGCTCATGAGCTGCAGGTCCAGGTCATCTCTGCTGTCCTCAGAACAGTCACTCAGGCTGAAATCTCAGGACACACGCCTCCACCCGGAGTCCACACATGTTTCCACAATGTGGACTCTAGCACCCGCCTCTCCACACAGTGTGATTATTGCCCTCCCCTAAAGTACAGAAAGGTCTCCCTCCCCAGGGGAAGGCGCACATTAGGCTCTGAGCAACTTTGCTGTAAAGTCAATAAAGTGTTGTGCAAAAATGCACAGCCAGCCCGTTTCTGTGTCTCCCAGAACTCTGTGCATGGGGCGTGAAGAGACACCCAGAGAGGAGGAGGGGGCACCATCCAGGCCCCAAACAGCCCCTGCTAGGGCGCCACCAGGTACACAGAGCTGACGTCCCCACGTGCCTTCCAGGGGCAGCCAGACGCCAGGGTCAGGACCCCACAGACTTTACTTGGACTCAGGCTGTGGCCCCGGGCCAGGTGGGGCTGGGACAGAGAGACAGCCAGGGAGCTTCAGGTCACCAGGGTCTGTGCACAGCGACCTGGGAGGTCTGTGCTCCCTCTCCAGAGGGCCAAGGATGGCCGAGTTCCGGGGCACTTCCTCCCGTCCCCCATCCTCATGCCTGTGTGCCTGGGGCACAAAGGGCCTGCGGGGCGGTCAGTGTGGCCCTGGAAGGGATGTCAGGACACCAGGCCCTGGTGTTGTGCCCAAGATTGTAAATCAGGGAAACCACCAAGGAGCCCACACCGATGGAAACTCCAGAGGGTTTCTTTACAAACTGGAGCTTGGGTGTAATTTCACCAAACACAGCGGAGCAGGGACGTGGATCCTGAGACTAAGAGTCATAGCAGCTTTATAGGGGCCAGTGGCCCATGGGATATGCAGAAAGTTGCACAGTCATGATGGTCCACACGCAGGTGGCCAATTGAATTACACCTGACCAAATAGTATCCACTTGAGCTGGCCTATTACTTTGGTCAGAATCGTTGCACAGTTTTGGGGGGCACAAAGCAGGGTTACATTGTTATGAGCCTATTTCCAATTAGGGTGTGCCTAGCGGCCTGACTAGGGTGGGGCAGCGCCTTAAGCAATCAGCAGCTCATGTGGGGGTCATAGGGGAGGAGGTGGGTGTAGCACAAAATGGAATCAGTCCTGCTCTGCTTGTCCAGGGGTAGGGGATTCTTGTTAACTTTCCTGGGTCCCACACTTGCAGCTCACGAACCTGGGCCACCCTCACCAGGTGGACTCAGCCTGCACACCTTGTGGTGCTGGATCGGTCACACCAGCCTGTGGAGGGCACCCTCCTTGCCCTAGTGAGTAGGGGCTGGGTGAGCATGGGGATCGCCACAAGGCCAGGCAGCACAGGGGACCGAGAACCCAGCCCAGACCCCAACTCGACTCCTATACACAGGCAGCAACAGGGCTCCCCGCCATGGGCAGCCAGCTCCTCAGGATCTCCCCCCAGGGCGGCGCTGAGGTCTGGCTCCCTGCTGGAGAGGCATCTGGGAGAAGAGAAACAGCAGGCGCTCAGCGGGACCCCCTGAGGACATGGGAATTTGGCTGAGTTGGACCTTCCAGCTCAGCTGACCCTCCAGTGGAAAGTCACTGCAGGAGCGAGCCCCGAGTCGGCAAGGAGAGCCCAGGAATCTGCCCAGCGCCAGCACCAGAAATAATGTTGTGCCAACCATTTCGGCATTTGGGTGACCCAGCCAGAGGATCAGATAGCTGCACGTGATATCTGCATGTGATAGACACACACACAACCCAAAACCAACAAAAGTCGGAATCCCCCCAATGTCGTCAAACAGCAGCCGGATAGTTACATACACGATGCTGTGGTCCCCAATAGGATACATGGTAGACGCTATAAACCATGACTACAGATTTACTGGAGGCACGGAGATGTGCCTGCTGGGTTTCAAAAAGGAGCACAGAGAGGCAGGAAGCATCCTACTGAGGGGGTGTCCCTTCTAGGAAAGGACACCAGGTCCCTGTGTAGGCTACAGATGGTGAAATCTGTCCTCCTCTCTTTCAGCTTCTGGTTTTCCTCCTCTTTTGTTCTTCCTAATTCTAGTTTAGCCTCCACCCTGCATCCAAGACAATGACCAAAGAGGCTGCGTTATGACATCGCGTCCTAAAAGGAGGCCGAGCTCTGGCTACCGGGTACAGAAATGGTCATTGCCTATGTGTATGCTGATCCCCCGAACTTGTGGCTTCACGGCTCTTGTCTCCCTGCAGAACGAGGGGAACCACAGGTCTTACAATGGAAGATGCCCACTTTCACTGGGGCAGTACTATCCCTTGTGGAGGACCTCATCTGGGCCAAGTAGGACAAGTGGGGCGATCAAGAATAGTTCGCAGGTGAGACATAAGCAAACACTTACCTTTGATGTCATGCTTTATTTGTTCATCCATTTATTATTTGTTAAATATTTTCGTTTCATGTCCTCTCTATACCCAACATGGAGTTCAAACTCACAACCCTGAGATCAAGATCCCCCAACCAGGCCAGCCAGGCACCCCACTGCCATGTTTCATAACTCTTTGCTTCCTTGCCTATCTCTGCATCCAACTGGAACATTAAGTCCTGGACGGGAACCTTTAGTTACCTCCGAATCCTAGAACATTCTCACCGTATCCCAATCCTGGATTGACATTTACCATTGAATAGCACTTTAAATAAATAGTAAAATAACTACTACAGTAAAGGAAATTATCAACTATTCACGTGTGTGGGCCCTGCACCCTGGGCTCCCAGGGAAGCTATGGTTTCTTTCACATTGATCAGGTCCAAATGACTCCACCACACCTCAAAGCGTGGGCTCAGTTTCTGCCCTGACACATGCAAGACCGCTGCATCAATTAACATGTATCAATCAATCAAAGAGAGCCTGACTGGCTTGGTGTTGTTCGTAAGAACATGGGACTCTTGTTCTTGGGGTAGCAAGTTCTAGCCCCATGTTGGCTGTAGAGATTACAGAAAAATCAAATCTTAAAAACAATCAATCAGTTGATCTTGGGGAGACACAGCCCCGGATCCCACAAGGGCAGAGAGCCAACTGACAGTTCTACGCACAATATTATAAGCCGCAGTGCACAAAATCTGAACTTTCAGAAGTCTCCTAGAGTGGGGGACACACCAGCCTTAAGGTGTTCAGGTGGAGAAGTAGGGGGCAATCCCTGGAGAAACAGGGTGGGCTCAGGATCCCAAGGGTCCCAAGGACAGTGGCGCCAACTGTTCCCAGGCACAGGAGCAGGAACCCGGCTGAGAGCAGCAGGACATGGGCCAGCTGTCTGCCCTGTGTGGCCATAAGCTGCAAACCCCTGTGCAGTCACAGGGCCCCGTTCCTGGGACAGACCAGCAAAGGCCAGGAGTGCGAGGACACCCTCCCTGGCAGGAAGAGCACAGGTCTCCACCAGGGCAGCCCCTAAAATTTGGAGTTTTAAAATTCAGTCACTTGTCTGTGTGGAGGCTGAGAAAATTGAGGCCGTTCCACTTTAAGTTCACTGTTAGCACAGGAACTGCCATCCGAGGACCCTGTGAAAAAGAGCTAAAATTTACATTTCTTCAGTTACAGGAAAAAAAAGAAAAAAACAGCTTACAGCCTAAGGTCCCAGAAAGCCCCATATTAGAATGAGAACAAAGCTCAATGCCCTCGAAGGCCTCATATCAAAATGTAAACAGAACTTTAGGAATTACTCCAGCCCTTCTGGAGGTCCCTGAGACCAGCCCTTAAAACTAAGCTAAAACACACCTTGGGGTCCAAGTCCTTGCTCCACTATGTGGGGTATACTTGGACCCAAGCTCGAGTTTGTAAATCAACCCTCCTGTGTTTGCATTGGTGTCGGCTCCTTAGTTGTTTCTCCAATTTGGGCTGATCCCCTGTCCCCTCCAACCCAGGCTGACCCTCAGTCACCTCCCGCCGACAGCAGCTTGGGAGAAGCCCTCACAGAGGTCCCACGGCCACAGTCGGCACTCTGGCTGTCCCCGGCCTCCCAGGAGAAGAAAGGAGGTTTCGGTAGGACACATTCCCATGGTGGCCCCAGGGCTCCCTGTCCAGGATGGCAGCTGGGGACAGGCCCTGGTATGTGTCCCTGATGCCAGCTCCTCCTCCCCGGTTTTCCTGCAGGAAATGAAGGAGGAGGCCTCGTCTCCTCCAGGGACATCATGCAGATAGACTTGGACATCAACAGGACATTCGGCAGCCAAATCATGTTTTGGGATTGCTAGGGGGTGGGGTGTGGCTGCTGAGTCAGGGGGCTTCAGGGCCTCAGGGGAGTCACAGAGGCTTCTGGGTAGGGAACACAGGGCTTAAGAGGCCGGGGGAAGCAACAGCAGCCAGCAACACACCACTGTATGGTAGGGTGCCGGGGATGACCACCGTGCCCAAAAACCCGGGGCTTCGGGGATGAGGAGGTCACTACGTTGGCGCCTCTAGGGGTTTCCATGGGACCTGACCCCAAAGGGGTGAGGGACAGCCCCTTGAAAAGCAGGGGGCTGCAGTGGGGCCCATGGAGGGCAGTAACCGGACCTGGGGGCCAGGCGGCATGGCAGTGGCTGGAGCAGGACACACATCCATCCGATGAGGGTCGGACGGGTCAGGGAGACACCCACACTTGGTGTTTTATATATATATCTAAATTCTATGCATTTGAGACAATTTGCAATTTGTAAACATACAAAGTATGATGATCCCCAGATAAAGCCCACGGTCTAGCCAGCGCCCTTCACTGACCACACGGGGCCCCAGGGGCAGGTGTCACAGCAAACCCCAGACTGAGGTCGCCTTTATCTGTAGACATATCCGTGTGCATCTGAGAGAATGTGGATGCCCTGTGTCGGCAGGCCCCCCATGCCATCCCCCCTCATTCCCCACCCCCACACCTTCCCCCTTTATCATCATCCCCAATGGCATCCCACCTATACCATCCCCCTCACACCCACACAGCCCCACACAATCCCCACCCACACCACACCCACACCATACCCCCTACAACATACCCCACACGCCACCACCATCATGCCCCTGCCCACACAACATCCACCCCCACACCATCTGCCCCCAGCAAGGACCCAGTGCAGCTGCCCCTTGTGGGACATACTCAGCCTCACCAGGGATCTCTGGACACCCTACTCCAATCAGAAGACCTGGTTTCCCATAGAGTGCCCAGGGGTGGCATGAAGGAGGGAAGGCAGGGAGCCCCTGACAGGGTGGGTGCAGGTGAGTGGTGCAGAGGACCCACTGTGCCCTGCCTCCACCCACTGTCCATCCTGGAGGGCGGCACACCCTGCATCGGACACCAGCCCCTAACCCAGAGGGACATGGGCTGGCCTGGCCCCAGACTCTGTGGGGGCTGCGGGGATTTGAGCCCCCTCAGGCCCAACACAAAGACTAACGGGATCAAGCCCCCCAATGGCCCTGGCCAGCCCTGGATTCTGGCCCCAGGCTGAGAGAGTCCTCCCACAGCTGGATGTGGCCTATTGGGCCCTGGGCGTGCCCAACACGTGCCTAGGTCGCTGATCTAGGGCAGGCCTGGGGATTCCGGGACACCCCAGGTGGGGGAGAGGAGGTGTAGGCGGTGGGCCCCACCCACACCAACACCTGGAGACAGGCTCCACCAGGTTCTGGGGCCCCAGGGGGCCAAAGTCCGGGGTCCAGCTGCCCTGCGGGGACCCAGCGCAGGAGCCCATGACCTGCAAGTCCAGGTCAGCTCTGCTGTCCTAAGAACCGTCTCTCAGGCTGAAACCTCAGGACACGTCCCCACCCGGAGTCGAAACATGTTCTGAAGTGGGGGACTCCAGCACCAGACCCCACCCCACATGTGATTCTTGCCCTCCCCTAAAGGACAGAATGGTCTCCCTCCCCAGGGGAAGGCGTGCACACTTGGCTCTGAGCCCATTTGGTGTCGAAAGTCAACAGAGTGTTCTGGTGCGAAAATGCACAGCCAGCCCCTTTCTGTGTCTCCCAGAACTCTGAGCAGAGGGTGAGGAGAGACCCCAAGAGAGGAGGAGGGGGTACATCCATGCCCCAAACAGCCCCTGCAGTGGCGCTGCCAGGCACACCCAGCTAACATCCACACGTGCATTCCAGTGGCGGCCAGACGCCAGAGTCCGGCCCCACAGACTTTACTGGGACTCAGCCTGTGCCCCGCAGGCCAGGAGGGGCTGGGACAGAGTGACAGCCAGGGAGCCTCAGGTCACCAGGGTCGTGGAAAGTGACCTGGGAGGTCTGTGCTCCCTCTGTCCAGGGGGCCAGGGCTGGCCGAATTCCGGGGCACTTCCTCCCCTCCCCGAACCGCTGTGCCTATGTGCCTGGGGCACAGAGGGCCTGCGGGGCGGTAGGGTGGCCCTGGAAGGGATGTCAGGACAACAGGGCCTTGTGTTGTGCCCAAGATGGCGAATCCGAGAAACCACCAAGGAGCCCACACTGATGCAAAAACCCGAGGGTTTCTTTACAAGCTGGAGCTTGGGTCCAAGTGCACCGGACACAGAGGAGTAGGGACTTGGACACCGATACTAAGAGGTGTAGCAGCTTTATAGGAGCCAGTGGCCCATGGGAATGCTGAAAGATGTGTAGTCATGTCGGTCCACACGCAGGTGGCCGATTGAATTACACTTTACCCTATAGTATCGACTTGAACTGGCCTATTACTTTAGTCAGAATTGGCACGCAGTTTTATGGGGCACAAACCAGGGTTACATTGTTATGAGCCATTTTCGAACTAGGGTGTGCTCAGCGGCTTGAGTCGGGTGGGGCAGCACCTTAAGCTATAAGCAAGTCATGTGGGGTCATAAGGGAGATGACAGGTGGAGCACAAAATGGAATCAGTCCTGCTCTGCTTGTCCAAGGGTAAGGGATTTTTGTTAAATATCCTGGGTCCCACACTGCAGCTCACGCACGTGGGCCACCCTCACAAGGTGTACTCGGCGTGCACAACTTGTGGTGCTAGATCTCTCACACCAGGGTGTGGAGGGAACTCACCTCGCCCTAGTGAGTAGGGGCTGGGTGAGTATGGGGCTCATTCTGAAGGCCAAACAGCACAGGGGACCGAGGAACCCCAGCCCAGTCCCCACCCAGACTCCCAAACACAGGCAGCCCCAGGGCTCCCCCCGCATGGGCAGGGCGGCCCCAAGGTCTGGCTCCCTGATGGAGAGGCATCAGGGAGAAGATAAGCAGCCAGCGCATGGGAGGACCCACTGCCGCACATGGGAATATGGCCAAGCCAGACCTTCCAACTCAGCTGACCCTCCAGCGGAAAATCACTGCACGAGGGAGCCCTGGGTCTGCCAGGAGAGCCTAGCTAACTACCTAGCACCAGCACCAGAAATGATGTTGTGCCAACCATTTCAGCATTTGGGTGACCCACCCAGAGGATCAGATAGCTAGCTGCACGTGATAGCTACCTGTGATAGACACACACACACCCCAAAACCAACAGAAGTCGGAATCCCCCCCAATGTTGTCTAACAGGAGCCAGATGGTTACATACATGATGCTGTTGTCCCCAGTAGGATACATGGAAGATGCAATAAACCATGACTGCAGAGGTGCTAGAGATACAGAGATGTGCTTGCTGGTTTCCAACAAGGAGCACAGAGGTGCAGGAAGAATCCTACGGAAGGGAGGCCCCTTCATGGAAAGGACACCATGTCCCTGTGATGGCTATGGATGGTGAAATCTGTCCTCCTCTCTCTTAGCTTCTGGTTTTCCTCCTAAATGCCAGTTTCCTCAATCATAAGACCAAAAATTTATTTTATTTTTTTAAATTCCTTTTTATTGGAGTCCAATTTGTATGAATTCTTGCTTCAGCAAGGGTGTCATTCAGGAGAGAAGGAGAGAGAAAGATTTTCTGGACAGTCAACATATCAAGGATTTCATGACCACTTAACCAGTCCAGTAAGGGATTAAGAGGGACTCTTCTAGTGGGGGACAAAAAGAGACCAAAAGCAATAAAGACTAGAAAGGACCAGAGAACATCACCAGAAACACCAACTCTTCTGGTAACACAAAGGAACAAAGTTCATATCTTTGAATAATCACTCTGAATGCTGATAGACTAAATGCTCCAATCAAAAGATATAGGGTATCAGAGTGGCTTAAAACACAGGATCTGGGATACCTGGGTGGTTCAAGGGGTTGAGCATCTGCCTTTGACTCAGGCTGTGATCCTGGAGTCTGGGATCGAGTCCCATATGGGGCTCCTGGTTGGGAGTCTGCTTCTCTCTCTCCCTAATTTTCGGCCTCTCTCTCTCTCTCTCACTCCCTCATAAATAAAATCGTTATTAAAAAACAAGATCCATCTGTATGCTGCCAACAAGATGCTCACGTTAGACCTATAGACACTGGGAGATTGAAAGTCAGGGGATGGAAAACCATCTATCACAGTAATGGATACCATACGAAAGCTGGGGGACCCATACTTATATCAGACAAACGAGATTTGAAACCAAACCCTGGGGGACACCTGGTGGCTCAGTGGTTGAGCATCTGCTGTCAGCTCAGGGTGTGATCCTGGGATCCCAGGATCGAGTCCCACATCACCCTCCCTTTGGGGAGCCTGCTTCTCCCTCTGCCTATGTTTCTGCCTCTGCTTCTCTGTGTATCTCTCAAAAATAAATAAATAATATATTTAAATCTCAAAAAGAAACAACAAATATTGTAAGAAGAGATGAAGAAGAACATTATTTCATAATTAAAAAGACTATCAAGATCAAACAACTAACTATTTGTGCTGCCAACATGAGTACCTAAATATAGAAACCGATTAACAACAAACTTATATGAAATCACTGATAATAATACACTGACAGAGGATTCCAACACCCACTTATGGCAACGGACCGATCGTCTATGCAGAAAATCAACAAGGGAACAATAGCCTTGACACACTGGACAACAGGGACTCAACAGATATAGTTAGAATATTAGATCCAAAAGGAGAATAAACATTCTGTTCAATTGCATATGGGACATTCTCCAGAACAGATCATATCAGGGCCCACAAATCAGCTTTCAACAGGTACAACAGGTACAAGAATGTTGATTTCACACCCTGTACATTTTCAGACCAAGGCGCTATGAAACTGGAAGTCGACAGTAAGAAAAAAATTGGACAGACCAAAAATACGTGGAGTTTATGATCATCCTACTAGAGAATGAATGGAGCAACCAGAAAATTAAAGAGGTAATTTAAAACAAATGAAAATGAAAACATGTTTCTCCAAACCTCTGGGATGTAGCAAAGGCAGTCCTAAGAGGGAAGTACAGAGCAATACAGGCCTACCTCAAGAAACAAGAAGTCTCCAATACACATCGTAACCCTACACCTGAAGGAGCTGAAAAAGGAATACCAAAGACTAAAGCCTACAAAAAAGGGAAAAATTAAGATCAGAGCCGAAATAAACAATACAGAAACAACAAAACAGTAGAATGGAATAACAGAACTAAGAGCTAGTTCTTTAAAATAAGTAATAAAATGGATCAAGCCCTAGCCAGCCTTGTCAACGAGAAAAGAGAAAAGACCTAAATAAATAAAATCACAAATGAGAGAAGAGAGATCACAATCAACACCAGAAAAATAAGACAATTATAAGGGGATACTATGAAAGATTATACGCTAACAAACTGGGAGACCTGGAAGAAATGAACAAATCCCTAGAAATGTGCAAATGAGCAAAACTGAAATAGGAAGAAATAGAAAATGTGAACAGACCCATAACTAGCAAAGGAATTGAATCAGCAAGGCACCTGGGTGCCTCAGTGGTTCAGCATGTGTTTGGCTCACCTCATGATCCCGGGGTCCTAGGGGTTCAAGTCCCACATCAGGCTCCCCGCATGGAGCCTTATTTTCCCTCTGCCTATACCTCTGCACCTTTGTGTCTCTCATGAATACATAAATAAAATATTTAAAAAAGAAAAAAGATAAAAAGTTGAGAAAGGACCCAAATAAAATCAGATGAGAAAAGAGAAATAAAAACCAACACTAGAGAAATACAAATGATTATAAGAGAATATGATGAAAAATTATATGCCAGCAACCTAGAACCTGAAAGAAATAGATCAATTCCTAGAAATATATAACATAGAAAAAATTAAAAATGAAGAAATAAGAAATTTGAACAGACAGATAACCAGCAAAGAAATTGAATCAGCAATCAGGGTTCTCCCAACAGGAGACACTTAGATCAATAGAACAGAATGGAAAGCCAAAACAAGATACAAACCTGTATCTATGAACCATAAAGGATAAGAAGGCAGGCAGTCTCTTCAATAAACCCTAACACTGACCCCAGGATAAGAATAAATGGTGTTGGGAAAACCAGGCAGCCACATGCAGAAGAATGAAACTGGACCACATTCTTACACCATATATATAAAAAATAAATTCAAAATTGATGAAAGACCTAAATGTGAGACCTGAAACCAATTCTAGAAGAAAAGATAGGCAGCAACGTCTTTGACATTGGCCACTGATTTTTCTTTCTAGATATGCCACTGAGGTGAGGGAACAAAAGCAAAAATGCTATTGGGACTTCATCAAAATGAAAAGCTTCCCCAAAGTGAAGGAAACAACCAAACCTAAAAGGCAACATACAAAATGAAAGGAGATATTTGTAAACAACACATCCAATAAAGAGTTAGTATGCAAAACACATAAAGCAAATATAAATCTCAAGATCCTAAAAACAAATTATGCAACTAGAGATGGGCAGAAAAATGAATGGACTTAGTCTCTGACAAGACAGCCAGATGGCCACCAGACTCACTGAAAGACACAAAGCGTCACTCATCATCAGGGAAATGCAAACCAAAACCACAATGATATGTCACCTGAGAGCCATCATAATGGCTAAAATTAACAACACAAGAAACAACAGGTGTTGGTGAGGCTTTGGAGAAAGGGTAGCCTCCTTACATTCCTGGTGGGCATGCGAACAGATTTAGCCACTGTGGAAAACAGTGTGGAGGGTCCTTGAGAAGTTAAAAAAAATTGGATCCCTGGGTGGTGCAGTGGTTTGTTACCTGTCTTTGGCCCAGGGTGCGATCCTGGAGACCCGAGATCGAATCCCACTTTGGGCTCCAGGGCATGGAGTCTGCTTCTCCTTCTGTCTGTGTCTTTGCCTCTCTCTCTGTGACTATCATAAAAAAAATTTTTTTAAAAAGAAGTTAAAAAAAGAGCTACCCTACGATTCCAAAATTTCACAGCTAGGTATTTACCCCGAGGATAGAGAAGTACTTTAGTAGATTCGAGGAAGGACACTCAGCCCAATGTTTGTAGCAGCCTTATCAACAACAGCCAGACTGTGGATACAGCCCAGATGTCCATCGACAGATGAATGGGCAGAAAGATGTGGTAAATATACACACTGCGACATCACTGGGTCATCAGAAGGGATGAAATGACTCCATTTACGGTGACGTGGAAGGAGTGGAAAGGATTTATGCTAAATGAACTCAGTCAGAGAAAGACAGATACCAAATACCATACAATTGCATTCACATGTGAATTTTCAGAAACCAAACAAACTGGCAAAGGGGCGGAGGAGGCATGAGAGAAGCAAACCAATATACACACTCTTAACCACAGAGAATAAACTAATAAATACCAGGGGAAGGTGGGGAGGATGGTGAATCAGGGGATGGGGATAGTGGAGGGCACCTGTGACCAGTACCAGGCGTTGTATCCAAGGGTCTAACCACTATGTGGTAAACCTGAAACTATATCATACTGTGTTTACAAACGGGAATTCAAGTAAAACTTTAAAATAATAATTGGTAGTATAGAGAAAACATGTGCACACAAGAGATAAAATCAGAAAGGCAACTGAAAATCCAAATAAAGAGTCTTTAGAGCCACAAATCCCCTCCTTAGCTCAGCTCGGGAGAAACCTGCCACGTCTATTCTCACCCCAGCAGAAGCCAGGATTTTGATTCTCTGGGGAGGCCACTTACTTGGTGGAGTCAGGCTATCTTTGAACCCAAAACTTAAATAGAGTGCATAAAACTAAACTGACAAAGATGCTAGGAGTCCCAGTGCAGGCACATGCCAAGTCCCAAACTCTAACCATACACAGACATAAGCCTAACCATACACTTAGTCTTAATGTTAACCTAACCCTTAAATAAGACCCATCACAAATCAAAAACCAAAACACATTCACGGGACCTTCATGCCAACCCTCACCCTATATCCTAAATCTATTCTAAACCCTTAAGCCTGACTCCTACCTTAAATCTAACCCTAACCTCTAACCCTAACCTTAACTTAATGTACTCAAATCCTATTCCTAACCTTAACCTGTACCCTAACCCTAAACCTCTAATACTAATCCTATCTCATACCCCTAACTGTACTCTAACCTGTACCCTAAAACTAACTCCTAAACCACTCCCTACACCTATTACCCTTTTCCAAAACCGTACCCTGACTCTGACCCTGACCTGACCCTAAACTCTAACTAAATACTAATCCTATCCCTAGCCCTAACCCCTATCGTAAACCTATACCTCGCCCTAACCCTAAACCTAGCCCTAAATTTTACCCTAACCCCTAACCCTTACCCCTAACCCTAACTCACACCCTAACACCTCACCCTAACTGCAAACCTAAGCCCAACCCTAACTGTAACCATAACCTAAACCCCACCTCCAAACCTCCTGCCCTAAACGCTAAAGCATAACCCTAACACTAACTCTAAATACTGTCACTAACCCTAACCTCATTCCCTAATCCCTAACCCCCATCCTAACTCCTAACCACTGACCCTTACCCTTATCCCTCACCCTAACCTCTAATCCGTAACCATAAGGTTAATCACAAACACCTAACATCTAACCTAAGCCAAACCACCAACTGCCTCACCTCCCCTGACCCTACCATTCATTCTACCCATTCACTTACCCTGTGGTTCTGAGGAGTCCCTTCTGATATGGACGAAGCCCCCAATGTCTTGTGCTCTTTTTTTCAGTCTCCTTTTTTATTCTCTGTGATGCTCCTGAGAAGGGAGTCACATCCATCATTTCCTTCCTGAATGCTCACTGTCAGGACACAGCAAGCCCCACAATAGAATAAAAACTGAGCCCAGTCCAAAGGCATAAAGCCCCTATTAGAACAGATCTCAATGCCCTTGAAGGCCCCATATCAAAATGTAAACAGAACTTGAGGAATTACTCCAGCCCTTCGGGAGTTCCCCAAGACCAACTCTTACAAATAAGCTAAAACCCACCTCGGGGTCCAAGTCCCAGCTCCACTGTGTTGGGAATACTTGGACACAAGCTCGAGCTTGTAAATAAACCCTCATGTGTTTGCATTGGTGTTGGCTTCTTGGTGATTTCTCAGATTCACAATCTTGGGCACAACAGTCTGAGATAAAAAAAGAAAACCAAAAGAAGCTCGGACGCAGGTAGAGTGAACGCAGGGTTCTGAGCGAAGCCGCGGAGACCCGGAGGCTTTGGGGTTCTTCTGTGGAGGCCCCAGCAGACTGGGGGGCGGGATGCTCAGCCCCAGAGCCAGAGGACCCAGGGTCCCCACCTGCATCCCGCCCATCAGGGCCAGGAATCAGGGAGCAGCACAGTGCCACCCGCTGGAGCTCAGAGGCGCTGACGCCCACCCCGACTCTGACCCCCACAGGTGCAACTCCCAGGCAGATGTGCACCTGACAATCAGCACCAAGGCCCATCCCCAGACCCCACACAGACCATTCGCTGCCCCCAAGTTGCCAGACCACAGAGGCTGCAAAGCTTCAGCTCTGCCTGGAAAATAGGGTCTAGATTCCTTTGTACTTTGTGCTTTATTTTTAATTATTTTCTTTGATTCTTTTTTATTAATTGCCTTATTTTAATTTTATGTATGTACCTTATATATTTCTTATTTTTACTTTTATGGTAGTTTAATTGTGTTTCATATTTTGGGATTTAGAATCTTTTAACAATCAGGCCAAAATAATCTGGTGGTTTTTTTTTGGAGGGCAGTTGTTATTGTTTTTCTTGGTTTTTCTTTTTCTTCCTTCTTTCTTTTCTGGAAAAAATAATGAGATGGAGAAATTCTCCTCCATGAAATAACATGAGGTAGTACTCACAGCCAGGAATTTCATCAATAAACATATATGATGTCTAACTACAGTTTAAAATAATGATTATAAAGATAGCAGCTGGCTGGAAAGAAAGCACAGAAGCAAACTAGAGAATCCCTTACTGTAGAAATAAAAGAGCTAAAATCAAGTCAGTCCAACGTTAAAAATTCTATAACTGAGATGCAGTCCCAACTGGAAGCCTTAAAAACAAGAAAGGTTATGGACCACAGAGGCAGATGTAGGGAAGTCACCCACTTATTAAAACAATAATATTCATATCTTAGGAGACTCAGAAGATGAAGAGAGAGAAAAGGTGGGACTTCCTCAGGCATTAGAAACAACAAATACCCACCATTTGCATCAAGGTGGATGGAACTGGAAGGTATTATGCTGAGTGAAGTAGGAGAATCGGAGAAGGACAAACATTGTATGTTCTCATTCATTTGGGGAATATAGGTAATACTTAAAAGGAATATAAGGGAAAAGAGTAGAAATGTGTGGGAAATATCAGAAAGGGAGACAGAACATAAAGACTCCTAACTCTAGGAAATGAACTCTTGGTGACTGAGGGGAGGAGGGCAGGGTTGAGGGTGAATGAATGATGGGCACTGAGGGGTCACTAGACGGGATGAGCACTGGGTGTTATTCTGATTTGGCAAACTGAACATCAATAAAAAATAAATTTATTATTTAAAAAAAAGAAAGAAAGAAAGAGTGGCACCGGGGTGGCTCAGTCAGTTAAGCCTCTACCTTAAGTCAGATAATGATCCAGGTCCCAAGGAAGGCTCCGTTTTCAGCAGGGAACCTGCTTATCCCTCTCCCTCTGCTTCTCTCACTCATGCTTTTTCTCTCTTCTCTCTCTCAAATAAATAAATAACATCTTTGAAAAAGAAACAAAAAAAAGAAACCCACAAGAAAGAGAAATCTCCCTTGTAGAAGAATTTCAAACAATTTGTGCAGACATTCCACTCTCATGTTGATGAGCATAGACTCCCACTCTTACGTGTGGAATACACATAGTAACTTCCTTCTACAAAATATATTATGAAAAACAAAATAATATGATGATGATAATAACAATAATTAATAAAAAAGACTCACTTAACTATGGAGAAAGATGACAAACACTACCTCAGCAAGATGATCAGATGGATACCAACACTGATAAATCATGTTGATAGTATCTATCCTTTATATGATATAATAAAAATGGCATTATATCTATGCATAAAATCCACAAAAACAATTCAATCATGAGATAAAAAACAGACATGTCCCAACTGAGGGAAATTTTACAAAATACTCTACTTCTCAAAGTGTTCCAGGGCAACAACAACAAGGAAAGGCTGAAAGACTGTCACAATCCAGAGGAGCCTAAGAAAACATGAGGACAGGGATCCCTGGGTGGCGCAGCGGTTTAGCGCCTGCGTTTGGCCCAGGGAGCGATCCTGGAGACCCGGGATCGAATCCCACGTCGGGCTCCCGGTGCATGGAGCCTGCTTCTCCCTCTGCCTGTGTCTCTGCCTGTGTCTCTGCCTGTGTGTCTGCCTCTCTCTCTCTCCGTGACACTATCATAAATAAAAAAAAAAAAAAGAAAACATGAGGACAAATGGAAAGTGATATGAGGGATGGTAACTTAGCAAAAACTAAGGAAATCTGAATAAAGTATGGTCTTTGGTTAATGCGACTATTTTAATATTGATTCATTAGCTAACATTTGTACCGTACTAATATAAGATATCAATAATTGGAGAAATTGAGTGCAAGTGCATGCGAATGCTCTGTACTATCTTCTCAATTTCTCTATATATCTTTGTTTTTTTCCTAATAAATAAGAAATTTTATTTTGAAAATTGACTTAAATGAATCAGGCTCCAAGTGTGAAGACATTTTAAGAATAGTTTTTTTTTTCATTTTAAGAATAGTTTAATTAACTGTTGCCTTATTCTTAAAGAGTTCCTTTGATGGAAACAGAGTAAGAATTTTACATCAGAAGGAAAGAAAAACACTTATAAAAACGTATAATGCCTCCTCAACCTGAAAAGCAGGAACGGATAATAAATAGCAAAAATCAGATAAAAATACTTCTATTATAATAGACACCATATTGCAAGTGCAATTAAAATTAGCAATGCATAACATTTATTTCCTTGACATTTGTCTTCCAAAGAGTTCAAAGTGTTTCAGTGTCAGTTGAAACAGGGGAAGATTCTCAGGGAAGAATCCTTCACATAATAAAAGGACCATTGGTACTAATGTCTCTCAGTTCTTTCCAAATCCATAAAGATGCATTTCCTGAGGAGTGACTGAGCTGTGAAGAGATGAGAAACCCTCATCCCTCTGAATTACTTGTGTCAGAATATTTTAACCATAGTACTATAGATAGTAAATTATCCTTATTAACAGGAAATACATCTCAGATTGGAATCTGAGCAATCAGATGGGCAGAGAAAAAAGGCTTTGACTCACCCCTCATCTTTTAAACATAAAGGACAGCTTTTCTATGTGAAAGTCAGTTTTCAAGATAGCCTTAGGGAATAAGAGTCTGCAGCATCGAATCCCGCTGCACAGCCGGGTGCACGCAACCCAGGTCTTCCTGATTCCAAATCCCTGGTCCTGTCCAACACACGCTGCCACGCTGAGGTCATTTGCAATTGCTCTCTCAGGAGGTCCGGGGGAGGGGAAAGGAGCTAGATAGGATGGGATGGGACGCAAGGATGCTGAGAAAATGAAGACCTTTCCGCTTTAAGTTCAGCGTTCGAACACGTCCAGCCATCCCAGGCCCCTGTGAAGAAGAGATGAAATTTACATTACTTCAGTTACAGGAAAAAAACAAAAGTTTACAGCTTCATGTCCTAGAAACCCCCACAATAGAATAAGAACTGAGCCCACGCCAAGGGATGGAGGCGCCTATTAGAATGGGAACAGAGGTCAATGCCCTTGAAGGCCCCATATCAAAATGTAAACAGAACTTGAGGAATTACTCCAGCCCTTTTTGAGGTCCCCGATACAAGCCCTTAAAACTAAGCAAAAACCCACCTCGTGGTCCAAGTCCCTGCTCCACTGTGTCTGGTGTACTTGGACGCAGGCTCCAGTTTGGAAATCAACGCTTGTGGGTTTGCTTCAGCGTCAGCTCCATAGTGGTTTCTTGGATTCGCATTCTTGGGCACAACATCCCCATGTCCCCTCCCACCTGGGCTGAATCCTTATCCCCTCTCACCCAGGCTGACCCTCAGTCACCTCCTCGCCCACAACAGCTGGGCACAGGCCCTCACACAGGTCCCACGGGCATGGTGGGCACTCCCGCCATGCCCGGCCTCCCAGGGGAAGGAAGGGGGTTTTGGCAAGACACACTCCCTGGTGGCCCCAGGGCTCCCTGGCCAGCATGACAGCTCGTGACAGGTGGGGGTCTGTGTCCCTGACACCTGCTCCTCCTCCCCAGTTTTCCCACAGGAAATGAAGGAGGAGGTCCTGGTCTCCTCCAGGGACATCACCCAGGTAGACTTGGACGTCAAGGACATTCGGCAGCCACACCGTATTTTGGGATAGCTAGGGGGTCGGGTGAGGCTGCTGGGCCAGGGGGTTTAGGGCCCCGAGGGAGGCCCGGGGCCTTCTGGGTAGGGAAAACGGGTTTCTGAGGCCGGGGGGAGTAATAGCAGCCAACAAAACACAGCTCCATGATAGGATGCTGGAGATGACCTCGTGGCCACACTCCCGGTGCCTCGGGGATGAGGAGGCCAGTAGGATGGGGCCTCCAGGGGTTGCTATGGGAGCTGAACGCCAAAGGGGAGAGGGATGGCCCCCTGAGAAGCAGGGGATGGGGTGGGGGACGTGGGGGGAGGAACCGGACCTGGGGGCCAGGCAGCATGGCCACGGCTGGAACAGGACACACATCGATCCCATGAGGGTCGGACGGGTCAGAGTGAGACCCACTCTCGGTGCTTTATATTTTTCTAAATTCTATGCATTTCATTTGAGACAATTTGCAATTTGAAAACATACATAGTATAATGACCCCCAGATAATGCCCCCAGTCCAGCCAGGGCCCTGCACTGACCACACGGTGCCCCAGGGGCAGGTGTCACTGCAAACCCCAGACTAGTCGCTTTTAACTGTAGATGTCTCCTTGTGCATCTTAGAGGAAGGAGATGCCCTTTTTCCACAGGCCCCCCACGACATCCCCCTCATTCCCCACTCCCACACCATCCCCCTACATCATCATACCCAATGGCATCTCACAGACTCCATTCCTGTCAAAACCACGCAGCCCCACACAATTCCCACTCACACCATACCCCAACACCATCACCCCTACACCATTCCCCACTCTCACCACCATCATACCCCTGCCCCCACACCATCTACCACCACACCATTGACCCCCAGCAAGGACCCAGTGCAGGTGCCCCCTGGGGGACATGCTCAGCCTCCCTGGGATCTCTGGATACCCTGATCACATCAGAAGCCCGGGTGTCCCATAGAGTACCCATGGGTTGCAGGGAGGAGGGAAGACAGGGAGCCCCCAATAGGGTGGGTACAGTTGAGTGGTGCAGAGGACCCACTGTGCCCTGCCTCCGCCCACAGTTTAAAACAATGATTATAAAGATAGCATCTGGGCTGGAAAAAGAGTACAGAAGAAAACTAGAGAATCCCTACTGTAGAAATAAAAGAATTAAAATCTAGTCAGGCAATGTTAAAAATGCTATAACTGAGATGCAGTACCAAGCGGAAGCATTAAAAACAAGGAAGGTTATGGACCATAGAGGCAGATTTCGGAACTCAGCCACTTATTAAAACAATAACATTCATATCATGGGAGACTCCCAAGATGAAGACAGAAGAAAGGTGGGCTTGCTCAGCCATTAGAAACGACAAATAACCACCTTTTCCTTCAACATGGATGGAACTGGAAGGTATTATGCTGAGTGAAGTAAATGAATCAGAGAAAGACAAATATTGTATGTTCTCATTCACTTGGGGAATATAGATAATAGTGAAAGGGAATGTAGGGGAAGGGAGAAGAAATGTGTGGGAAATATCAGAAAGGGAGACAGAATATAAAGACTCCTAACTCTGGGAAACGAACTAAGGATGATGTAAGGGGAGGAGGGCGGGGGTGGGGGTGAATGTGTGACGGGCACTGAGGGGGGCACTTGACGCGATGAGCACTACTGGGTGTTATTCTGTATGTTGGCAAATTGAACACCAATAAAAAGTAAATTTATTTTTAAGGAAAGAAAGAAAGAAAGAAAGAAAGAAAGAAAGAAAGAAAGAAAGAAAGAAAGAAAGAAAGAAAGAAAGAAAGAAAGAAAGAAAGAAAGAAAGAAAGAAAGAAAGAAAGAAAGAAAGAAAGAAAGAAAGAAAGAAAGAAAGAAAGAAAGAAAGAAAGAAAGAAAGAAAGAAGAAAGAAAGAGTGGCACCTGTGTGGCTCAGTTAGTTAAGCTTCTGCCTAGGATCAGATCATGATCCAGGTCCCAAGGAAGGCTCCCTCTTCAGCAGGGAACCTGCTTCTCCCTCGCCCTCTGCCCCTCTAGCACATGTTTTTCACTCCTCTCTCTCTGAAATAAATAAATAGCATCTTTGAAAAAGAAACAAACAAACCCAGAGGGAAAAGAAATCTCCCATGTAGAAGATTTTCAAACAATTTGTGCAGACATTCCACCCTCAAGTTCCTGAGCATAGCTTCCCACTCTTAGGTGTGCAATACACATAGTAACTTCTTCTACAAAATATATTATGAAAAACTTAAAATAATAATGATAATAATAATAATAATAATATTAAAGAATCACTTTACTACGGAGAAACCTGACAAACACTACCTCAGCAAGATGATCAGATCAATACCAGGACTGATAAATCATGTTGATAGTATCTATCCTTTATATAATATAATGAAAATGGCATTATATCTCTGTATATAATCCACAAAAACAGTTCAATCATGAGATAAACAACAGATATGTCCCAACTGAAGGAAATTTTACAAAATAATCTACTTCTCAACGTGTTCCAGTTCAACAAAAACAAGGAAAGGCTGAGAGACTGTCACAATCCAGAGGAGCCTCAGAAAACATGAGGAAAAATGGAGTGTGGTATGAGGGATGGTGATTTAGCAAAAACTAAGGAAATCTGAATAAAGTATGGTCTCTGGCTATTGCGAAAATTTTAATATTGATTCATTAGCTAATATTTGTACCGTACTGATATAAGATATCGATTATTGGGGAAATTGAGTGCAAGTGCATGAGAATTCTCTGTACTATCTTCTCAATTTCCCTATAAATCTTTGTTTTCTTTCTAAAAAATAAGATTTAATTTGAAAATTGAACACGTATAATGCCTCCTCAACCTGAAAAGCAGGAAAGGATAATAAATAGCAAAAATCAGATAAAAATATTTCTAGTATAATAGACACCATATTGCAAGTGCATTTAAAATTAGCAATGTATAACATTTATTTCCTTGACATTTGACTTCCAAAGAGTTTACAGTGTTTCAGTGTCAGTTGAAACAGGGGAAGAATCTCAGGGAAGAATCCTTCACATAATAATAGGAACATTCGTACTAATGTCTCTCAATTATTTCCAAATCCATAAAGATGCATTTCCTGATGAGTGACTGAGCTGTGAAGAAAAAGATGAGAAACCCTCATCCCTTTGAATTACTTGTGTCAGAATATTTTAACCATAGTATAATGAATAGTAAATTATCCTTATTAACAGGAAATATGTCTCAGAGTGGAATCTGAGCAATCAGATGGGCAGAGAAAAAATGCTTTATCTCGCTCCTGCACTTTTAAAGACAAAGGAGAACTTTTCTATGTACAAAGTCAGTTGTCAAGATAGCCTTAGGGAATAAGAGTCTGCAGCATGGAATCCTGCTGCACTGCCGGGACGCCTGTGCCCCAGGTCTTCCTGATCTCAAATCTCTGGGCCTGTCCCACAAAACAGGCTGCCATGCTGAGGTCATTTGCAATTTCTCTCTTAGGAGCTCCAGGGAGGGGGGCATGAGCTAGATAGGACGGGACGGGATGCTTGGAGGCCGAGAACATTATGGCCATTCTACTTTAAGTTCAGTATCAGCACACGTCCAGCAATCCCAGGCCCCTGTGAAGAAAGCTGAAATTTACATTACTTCAGTTACTGGAAAAAAACAAGTTTACAGCTTAATTTCTTAGAAAGCCCCACAATAGAATAAAAACTGAGCCTAAGCAAAGGGCTGGACACCCCAATTAGAATGAGAGGAGAGCTCAATGCCCTTGAAGGACCCATATCAAAATGTAAACAGAACTTGAGGAATTGCTCCAGCTCTTCTGGACGTCCCCGAGACCAGCCCTTAAAACTAAGCTAAAACCCTCCTCGGGGTCCAAATTCCTGTTCCACTGTGTGGCCTATACTTGAACACATGCTCGAGTTTGTAAAACAACCCTTGGGTGTTTGCATCAGTGTCGGCTCCTTAGTGGTTTCTCAGATTCGCCATCTTGGGCAAAACACCCCCATGACACTCCCCCCACCTGGACTGGCCTCCTGTCCCATCCCACCCAGGCTGACCCTCAGTCACTACCCGCCCACTACAGCTGGGCACAGGCCCTCACACAGTTCCACAGGCACGGTGGGCACTCCCACCGTCCCCAGCCTCCCAGGGGAAGGAAGGAGGTTTTGGCAGGACACACTCCCATGGTGGCCCCAGAGCTCCCTGCCCAGGAGAGCACTTGGTGACAGGTCGGGGTCTGTGTCCCTGATGCCAGCTCCTCCTCCCCGGTTTTCCCACAGGAAATGAAGGAGTAGGCACTGGTCTCTTCCAGGGACATCACGCAGGTGGACCTGGACGTCAACAGGACGTTCAGCAGTCACATCATATTTTGGGACTACTACGGGATAGGGTGAGTTTGAAGGGCCAGGGGGGATCAAGATCAGGAGAGGACCGGGAGATTCTGGGTAGGGAAAACGGGGCTTCCAAGTCGGGGGGCAGAACAGCAGCCAACAACACACCGCTCCATGGTAGGGTGTTGGGGATTACCTCTGTGCCCCCACCCCCGGGTCCTCAGGGATGAGGGGGCCACTAGGATGGGGTCTCCAGGCTTGCCATGGGAGCTGAACCCCAAAGGGGAGAGGTACGACCCCCTGAGAAGCAGGGGATGGGTTGATGGCATGGGGGACAGGAACCGGACCTGGGTGCCAGGCAGAATGGCCGCAGCAGGAGCAGGACACACTTCGATCCCATGAGGGTCAGACGGGTCAGAGTAACACCCACTCTCGGTGCTTTACATGTTTCTAAATTCTATGCATTTAATTTGAGACAATTTGCAATTTGAAAACACACATCGTATGATGAACCCCAGATAATGCCCCCGGTCCAGCCAGGGTCCTGCACTGACCACACCACGCCCCAGGGGCAGGTGTCACAGCAAACCCCAGACTGGAGTCTCCTTTAAGTGTAGACGTCTCCTTGTGCATCTTAGAGGAAAGGGATGCCCTCTGTCCGCAGGCCCACCACGACATCCCCCTCATTCCCCACTCCCACTCCATCTGCCTACATCATCATTCCCCATGGCATCCCACCTACACCATCCCCCTCAAACCCACACGGCCCCACACAATCCCCACCCACACTATACCCCAGCACCATCCCCCCTACATCATCCCCCATAATCCACCACCATCATACCCCTGCCCCCACACCATCCACCCCCACACCAACGGCTCCCAGCAAGGACGCAGTGCAGGTGCCCCCTGTGGGACATACTCAGCCTCCCCGGGGTTCTCTGGATACCCTGCTCCCATCAGAAGCCCGGGTATCCCATAGAGTACACAGGGGTTGCAGGGAGGAGGGAAGACAGGGAGCCCCTGAAAGGGTGTGTGCAGGTGAGTGGTGCAGAGTATGCACTGTGCCCTGTCTCCGCCCACTGTCCCTCCCAGAGGGTGGCTTACACTGCACAGAACACCAGCCCCTAACCAGGGGGATCTGGACTGGCCTGGCCCCGGGCTCTGTGAGGGTGGGTGTGATTTGAGCCCCCGCCCCACTCCCAACAAAAAGACTAATGGGATCCAGCCCCCCATTGCCCTGTCCAGCGCTGGATTCTGGCCCCACGCTGAGCGAGCCCTCTCACAGCTGGATGGGGCCTCCTGGGCCCTGGGGGTGCCCCACAGATCCAGGTCGCTGACCTAGGGCAGCCCTGGGGATCCCGGGACACCCAAGGTTGGAAAGAGCAGAGGTGGGCCGGTGGGCCCCACCCGCACCCACACCAGGAGGCAGGCTCCTCCAGGTGCTGGGGCCCCAGGGGCCAAGTGGCTGGGGTCCAGCTGCCCTGGGGGGACCCAGCTAGGAACCCATGAGCTGCAGGTCAAGGTCAGCTCTGCTGTCCTCAGAACTGTCTCTCAGGCTGAAACCTCAGGACACATGCCCCCTCCTGAGGTCCACACGTGCTCCCAGGTGGGGGACTCCAGCACTCACACCCCACCCATGTGATTCTTGCCCTCCCCTAAAGGACAGACATTCCCTCCACAGGGGAAGGCGCACACCCTCCACTCTAAGCCCGTTTGCTGTAGAATGTCAATAAAGTGTTGTGGTGCGAAAATGCACAGCCAGCCCGTTTCTTTGTCTCCCAGAATTCTGTGCACGGGGCGTGGACAGACCCACAGAGAGGAGGAGGGGGCACCACCCAGTCCCCAAACAGCTCCTGCACGGGCACTGCAAGGCACACAAGCTGACGTCCCCACGTGTCTTCCAGGGGCGGCCAGATGACAGGGTCAGGACCCCACAAACTATACTGGGACTCAGCCTGTACCCCCGGGCCAGGAGGGCCTGGGACAGAGTGATGGCCAGGGAGCCTCAGGTCACCAGGGTCTCTGTAAAGGGACCTGGGATGTCTGTGCTCCCTCTGTCAAGGGGGCAGGGGCTGGCTGGTTTCTGGGGTACTTCCTCCTCTCCCCGCATCTCTGTGCCTGTGTGCCTGGGGAACAGAGGGCCTGTGAGGCCATCAGCGTGACCCTGGAAGGGATGTCAGGACAGTAGGCCCTTGTGTTGTGCCCAGGATTGCAAATCCAAGAAACCACTGATGAGCCAACATCGATGCAAACTTCCGAGGATTTCTTTACAAGCTGGAGCTTGAGTCCAAGTGCACCCGACACAGCGGAGCAGGGATTTGGACCCTGAGACTAAGAGGCGTAGCAGCTTTATACGGGCCAGTGGCCCAAGGGATACACAGAAAGTTGCACAGTCGTGTCGGTCCACGTGCAGGTAGCCGATTTAATTACACCTTACCCTATAGGATCCACTTGACCTGGCCTATTACTTTGGTCAGAATCGGCGTGCAGTTTTGGCGGGCACAAAGCAGAGTTACATTTTTATGAGCCTATTTCTGATTAGGATTTGCCCAGCCGCTTGACTGGGTTGGGGCAGCGCCTTAAGACATAAGCTGGTCATTTGCGGGTCATAGGGGAGGTGGCGGGTGTACCACAAAATGGAATCAGTCCTGCTCTGCTTGTCCAGGGGTAGGGGATTTTTGTTATATTTCCTGGGTCCCACACTTGCAGATCACGCACCTGGGCCACCCTCACCAAATCGACTCACTGTGCACACCTTGTGGTGCTGGATATCTCACACCAGTGTGTAGAGGGCACCCTCCTCACCCCAGTGAGTAGGGACTGGGTGAACATGGTGCTCGGCCTGAAGGCCAGGCAGCACAGGGCACTGAGGAACCCAGCCCCATCACCACCCCTACTCCCACACACAGGGTCCCCAAGGCTCCCTGTAATGGGCCCCGGCGCCTCTGAAGACCCCTCAGGACAGCCCCGAGGTCCAGCTCCCTGCTGTAGAGGCATCGGGGAGAAGAGAAGCAGGCGGCGCTTGGGGAGACCCACTGCTGGACATGGGAATGTGGCCGAGCCAGACCTTCCAGCTCAGCTGACCCTCCAGCTGAAATTCATGACAGGAGCGAGCCCCGGGTCGGCCAGGAGAGCCCAGCTAGCCACCCAGCATCAGCACCAGAAATGATGTTGTACCAACCATTTCGGCGTTTGGGTGACCCAGCCAGAGGATCCGATAACTGCACGTGATAACTTCATGTGATAGACACACAAACACACCAAAACCAACAAAAGTCAGAATCCCCCCAATGTTGTCAAACAGCAGCTGGATGGTTACATACACGACGCTGTGGTCCCCAATAGGATACCTGGAAGATGCTATAAACCATGACTGCAGAGGGGCTGGAGGCACGGAGATGTGCCTCTTGTGTTCCAAAAAGGAGCGCAGAGGGGCAGGAAGCATCCTCCGGAGTGGGGGACCCTCCTAGGAAAGGACACCAGGTCCCTGTGAAGGCCACGGATGGTCAAATTTTCCTCCTCTCTTTCAGCTTCTGCTTTTCCCCTAAATGCCATTTTCCTAAATCATAATAGCAAAAATTTATTTTAAGTTTTTAAATTTCTTTTTATTGGAGTCCAATTTGTATGAATTCTTTCTTCAGCAAGGGTGTCATTCAGGATAGAGAGAAAGATTTTCCCAGACAGGCAAAGTATAAAGGAGTTCATGACCACTAAACCAGTCCAGTAAGGAATTTTCAGAGGAACTATTCTAGTGGGGGAAAAAAGAGACCAAAAGCAACAAAGACTAGAAAGGACCAGAGTATGTCACCAGAAACACCAACTCTACCGGTAACACAAAGGCACAAATTTCATATCTTTGAATAAGCACTCTGAATTCTGATGCTAAATGCTCCAATCAAATGATATAGGGTATCAGAGTGCCTTAAAAAACATGATCCAGGATGTCTGGGTGGCTCTGGGTTTGAGCCTCTGCCTTTGACTCAGGGTGTGATCCTAGAGTCTGGGATCGAGTCCCATATTGGGCTCCTGGTGGGGAGCCTGCTTCACTCTTGGCCTAATTTTCTGCCTGTCTCTCTCTCTCTCTCTCTCTCTCTCTCTATCTCTCTCTCTCATGCTCTCAAAAATAAAATTGTTATTAAAAAAACAAGATCCATCTGTATGCTGCCTACTAGATGCTCACCTTATACCTATAGACACCAGCAGATTGAAAGTCAGGGGATGGAAAATCATCTATCACGCTAATGGTTATGAAAAAAAAGCTGGAGGACCACTACTTATATTAGAAAAACTAGATTTGAAACCAAACCCTGGGGGACACCTGGTGGCTCAGTGTTTGAGCATCAACCTTCGGCTCAGGGTGTGTTCCTGGGATCCCAGGATCGAGTCCCACATCAGCATTCCTTTGGGGAACCTGTCTCTCCATCTGCCTATGTTTCTTCCTCTGCTTCTCTGTGTATCTCTAATGAATAAATAAATAAAATATTTAATCTCAAAAAAGAAAGAACAAAAAAAAAAGAAAGAACAAATAATGTAAGAAGTGATGAGGAAGGGCATTATTTCATAGTTAAAATGACTCTCTATATCGATCAGAGAACTAAATATTTATGCTGCCAACATAGGAATACCTAAATATGGAAACCAAATACCAACAAACGTACAGGAACTGACTGTATTGAAAATAATACAATGACAGGGGATTTTAAAACCCACTCACTTATGGCAATGGAACGATCGTCTATGCAGAAAATCAACAGGGGAACAATAGCCTTGACACACTGGACCACAGGGACTCAACAGATATAGTCCGAACATTTCTTCCTAAAGCAGAATACACATTCCTTTCACGGGCACATGGGACATTCTCCAGAACAGATCATATCATGGGCCACAATCAGCACTCAACAGGTACAACAGGTACAAGAAGTTGATATCACACCCTGTATAGTTTTGACCACGACGCTATGAAACTCGAAGTTGACAGTAAGAAAAAATTTGGACAGACCAAAAATACGTGGAGATTATGAACTTCCTACTAGAGAATGAATGGAGCAACCAGGAAATTAAAGAGGAAATTTAAAACAAATGAAAATGAAAACATGTTTCTCCAAACCTCTGGGATGTAGCAAAGGCAGTCCAAAGGGGGAAATACATAGCAATACAGGCTTACCTCAGGAAACAAGAAGTCTGGGATCCCTGGGTGACGCAGCAGTTTAGCGCCTGCCTTTGGCTCAGGGCGCGATCCTGGAGACCCGGGATTGAATCCCACATTGGGCTCTCGGTGCATGGAGCCTGCTTCTCCCTCTGCCTATGTCTCAGCCTCTCTCTGTGTGTGACTATAATAAATAAATAAAAGTAAATAAATTGTTTTTTTAAAAAAGGAAACAAGAAGTCTCTAATACACAACCTAACCCTACAGCTAAAGGAGCTTGAAAAGAAATAGCAAACAAAGCCTAAAGCCTACAGAAGATGGGAAAAAATAAAGATGAGAGCAGAAATAAACAATACGGAAATAAAAAAAAACAGTAGATTGGAATAACAAAACTAAGAGCTGTTTCTTCAAAATAATTAAGAAAATGGATCAAGCCCTAGCCAGCCTTATGAACGAGAAAAGAGAAAAGACCTAAATAAATAAAATCACAAATGAGAGAAGAGAGATCACAATCAACACCAGAAAAATACGTCAGTTATAAGGGAAAACTATGAAAGCTTATACACTAACATACTGGAAGAAATGGAGGAAATGGACAAATCCCTTGAAATGTGCAAATGAGCAAAACTGAAATAGGAAGAAATAGAAAATGTGAACAGACCCATAAATAGCAAAGGAATTGAATCAGCAAGACACCTGAGTGCCTCAGTGGTTGAGCATCTGCTTTGGCTCAGGTCATGATCCCGGGGTCCTGGGGGACCACCTCCCACATCTGGCTCCCCACATAGAGCCTCATTTTCCCTCTGCCTCTCTGTGTCTCTCATGAATACTTAAGTAAAGGTGCAGCCACTGTGGAAAACAGTCTGGAGGGTCCTCGAAGAGTTAAAAATAAGGGATCCCTGGGTGGCGCAGCTGTATGGTGCCTGCCTTTGGCCCAGGGCGTGATCCTGGAGACCCAGGATCGAATCCCACATCGGGCTCTCGGTCCATGTAGCCTGCTTCTCCCTCTGCCTGTGTCTCTGCCCCTCTCTCTGTGACTATCATTAAAAAATTTTGAAAAAAGAAGGTAAAAATAGAGTTACCCTCTGATTCCAAAATTAAACAGCTAGGTATTTACCTTGAGGTTACAAACGTAGTTTATTAGATTCAAAGAGGGATATGCAGCCCGGTGTTGGTAGCAGCGTTATCAACAACAGCCAATCTGTGGATACAGCCCAAATGTCCATCGACAGATGAATGGGCAGAGACGATGTGGTAAATATACACACTGCGACATCACTGGGTCATCAGAATGGATGAAATGAAGCCATTTCCAATGACGTGGGAGAATTGGAAAGACTTATGCTAAATGAACTCAGTCAGTCAGAGAAAGACAGATACCACATACCATACAATTGGATTCACATGTGAATTTTAGGAAACCAAACAAATTGGCAAAGGGGCAAAGCGGAGGGATGAAAGAAGCAAACCAAGATACACACTCTTAACCACGGAGAATAAACTAATCAATACCAGAGGAAAGTGGGGGGAGGGGAATCAGGGATGGGGATTGTGGAAGTCACCTCTGACCAGTACCAGGCGTTGTATCCAAGGGTTGAATCACTATGTGGTAAACCTGAAACTATATCATACTGTGTTTACAAACAGGAATTCAAGTAAAACTTTAAAATAATAATTGGTAGTATTGATGAAAAATGTGCGCACTAGAGATAAAATCAGAAAGGCAACTGTAAATCCAAATAAAGAGTCTTTAGAGCCACAAATCCCCTCCTTACTTCAGCTCAGGAGAAGCCTGCCATGTCTATTCTGACACCATCAGAAGCCTGGATTTTGATTCTCTGGGGAGGCCACTGACTTGGTGGAGTCAGGCTATCTTTGAATCCAAAACCTAAATAGAGTGCATAAAACTAAACTGCCCAAGATATTAGGAGTCCCAGTGCAGGCACATTCCAGGACCCAAACTCTAACCATACACAGACATAACCCTAACCTTACACTTAATCCTAATGTTAAACTCACCCTTAAACAAGACCCATCACTAATCGACAACCAAACACAAACCCCAAGACCAAAACACATTCAGTGAACCTTCCTGCCAACCCAACTTGGCAGTAAACCCAACCTGCCAAGACCCAAACTCTAACCATACACAGACATAAGCCTAACCCTACACTTAAGCCTAATGTTAACCTAAACCTTAAACAAGACCTATCACTAATCGAAAACCAAACACAAACCCCAAGACCGAAATGTGGACCAGACTTTTACCAAGTCCCGCAAAACTCACTCAACCCTCTTCCACTGTGGGGGGGGACTGCGGGCTGGTGCAGCCGCCCTGGAAACAGTGGGGAGGCTCCTCAGGAAGTTACAAATAGAGCTGTAGGGTCAGTTTGTGTCCCCTGACTTTACTGAACTCACTCCTTAGTTCTAACAGGTTTTGGTGGAGGCTCTCAGGTTTCCTGTTCCTAGTACCACGTCTTCAGCATATAGGGACAGTGTGAGTTCCCCTTCCAGTTGTGAAACCTTTACTGTTCACATCTTAATGTCCTAGAAAGCCCCACAATAGAATAAAAACTGAGTCCAGGTCAAGGGCAGGAAGCCCCTATTAGAATGAGAACAGAGCCCAATGGCCTTGAAGGCCCCATATCAAAATGTAAACAGAACTTGAGGAATTGCTCCAGCCCTCCTGGAGGTCCCAAGACCAGCCTTTAAAACTAAGCTAAAACCCACCTCGGGGTACAAGTTCCTGCTCTGCTCCGTCAGGTATACTTGGACACAAGCTCGAGCTTGTAAATAAACCCTCATGTGTTTGCATCAGAGTTGACATCTCGGTGGTTTCTCGGATTCGCAATCTTGGGCACAACAGTCTGAGATAAAAATAACAAAACCAAAAGAAGCTCGGACGCAGGCAGAGTAAAAGCAGGGTTCTGAGAGAAGCCAGCGGATACCCGTGGGCCTAGCGGCTCTTCTGTCCAGGCCACTGCAGACAGGTGGGGGAGCGGAAAACTCAGCCCCAGAGCCAGAGGACCCAGCGTCCCCACCCGCATCCCGCCCATCAGCATGGAGACTCAGGGAGCAGCACAGTGCTGCCCACTGGCGGCCAGAAGCTCTGACGCCCACCCTGCCTCTGACCCCACAGGTGCATCTCCCAGGCAGTTGTGCACCTGAGAATCAGTGCCAAGACCCATTCTGAGACCCTGCACAGACCATTCGCTGCCACCAAGGAGTCGGACCACAGAGGCTGCAGAGCTTCAGCTCTGCCTGGAAAGTACGGACTAGATTCCTTTGTACTTTGTGCTTTATTTTCATTTATTTTATTTGATTCTTTTTTATTAGTTGCCTTATTTTAATTTTTCTGTATGTACCGTATATATTTCTTATTTTTACTTTCATGGTACTTTAATTGTTTTTCTTACTTTGGGATTTAGCATCTTTAACAAGCAGGCAAAAATAATCTGGTGGGTTTATTTTTGGGGGGGAGGGCAGTTGTTATTGTTTTTCTTGTTTTTTTTCTTTTTCTTCCTTCTTTCTTTTCTGGAAAAAATAATGAGATGGAGAAATTCACCTCCATAAAATAACATGAGGTTGTACTCACAGCCAGGAAGTTCATCAATACACATATATGATGTCTAACGACAGTTTAAAACAATGATTATAAAGACAGCAGCTGGGATCCCTGGGTGGCACAGCAGTTTGGCGCCTGCCTTTGGCCCAGGACGTGATCCTGGAGACCCGGGTTCGAATCCCACGTCGGGCTCCTGGTGCATGGAGCCTGCTACTCCCTCTGCCTGTGTCTCTGCCTCTCTCTCTCTGTGACTATCATAAATAAATTTAAAAAATTAAAAAAAAATAATAAAGACAGCAGCTGGGCTAGAAAAAGAGCACAGAAGACAACTAGAGAAACCTTTACTGTAGAAATAAAAGAACTAAAATCTAGTCAGGCCAATGTTAAAAATGCTATAACTGAGATGCAGTGCCAAGTGGAAGCCTTCAAAACAAGAAAGGTTATGGACCACAAGACAGACGTAGGGAAGTCAGCCACTTATTAAAACAATAATATTCATATCATGGGAGACTCAGAAGATGAAGAGATAGAAAAGGTGGGACTTGCTCAGACATTAGAAATGACAAATACCCACCATTTGCTTCAAAGTGGATGGAACTGGAAGGTATTATGCTGAGTGAAGTAAGTCAATCGGAGAAGGACAAACATTGCACGTTCTCATTCACTTGGGGAATATAAATAAGAGTGAAAGGGAATATAAGGGAACGGAGAAGAAATGTGTCGGAAATATCAGAAAGGGAGACAGAACATAAAGACTCCTAACTCTGGGAAATGAACTAGGGGTGATGGAAGGGGAGGAGGGCGGGGGTGGGTGTGAATGGATGACGGGTACTGACAGGCTGAGCACTGTGTGTTGTTCTGTATGTGGGCAAATTGAACACCAATAAAAATAAATTTATTATTTAAAAAAAGAAAAAGAAAGAAAAAGTGGCATCTGGGTGGCTCAGTCACTTAAGCTTCTGCCTTAGGCTCAGATCACGATCCAGGTCCCAAGGCAGGCTCCCTGTTCAGCAGGGAACCTGCTTCTCCCTCTCCATCTGCCCCTCTCGCTCTTGGTTTTTCTCTCCTCTCTCTTTCAAATAAATTAATGAC